>NW_027270918.1:6150000-6812500 GCF_040938485.1 Diadema antillarum
ACTGCACATCAAGTAATGAATGATTTTCAGTGGGCAAAAACTATTCTCAGAAGTCACTTAAAAGGTTTTTTATTAGTCTTTACCACCTGAATGTGTTTTGCTTTTTGACGATGAAAGTTTATTAATGAAAAACCAATCACTCTCCACCAAAAACTGACAATTTTAAGGTGTCAAAAACTTGATAGAACATTTTTAGAAGTGTCCTGAGCTCCGTTCCACACTGATTTTCCAGCTTGTTGCTTGGGTAAAAGTATCTATGCCAGATGAATTTAGAAAATAGGACAGTGGGAAAGTGTTCCTTGGTTTTCTTACATATTGTTCCTTTCATGTTAAAATGAAAATAAACATAATATGAGTAGTAGTTTGATGTGCAGACATTTTGGCAGCAAGGCATGCATTTGCATCGAGGTTGTATTTTCAGCAGTATGTACAAAATTATATATATTATGATACATATGTAAACTGTAAAGTAATGTGCTACATTATGATGTGTGAGAATATGTGTAAGCATAGTATGAGGAGTCCCGATTGGCTGTTGTATGCAATGTACATTGCCCCAATAATGTCATTTGAATCCCCTTTTAGTGCTTTGTGATGTTGTGCTGCTGTACGTTGAATTTCTTATTCCTACAACAGGACAGTATAGTATACCCAAAGGTGGACTACTATTTCAAGATTTAATTCACGTTGGGTCAAGCAGTGCATTAATGATTGATGCCTGATTTTTAAATATCTGGATTTGGATTAGTAAGGGAGGAGACACTTTTGTCTTCTGTAAATGATACTTAGAAATACTTATCAAATGAAATACTTGAATGAAGTATCAAACATGATCTAGTGTGATATATTTGATGTGAACTAAAGCTCTTGTAAGCCAACCATAGGGATTTTATGATAAGCTTCCAGTTCACTATTGCCAATTCTTAAAGGTGCAATGAAAGTATCACAGCAAAGTGCTGAATACACATCATACCACCTACAGAGAGATAACTCATCAACTTGCAATGATTGAGACATTTTCTACTAGCTGAGCGTGATAGACCTGTGATTTTGTCATTTCCCATTCTTTTCTGCCGGATAACTACATTGTATAATCGATGCATACAAAGAAATTAAAGAATGGAAGATTTTTCTATTTTCTGTGCTGCTGTGTATCTGCAATACCACCCCTTTTGAGTGAAAGACATGTCTTGTTGCAGATTTCTGAATATTATTGTATATACCTCATATGTTGGCACGTAAAAGTAGAGATTTTTGATATTCAAGTGATTCAGCATTGTTGAAGATCTCATGAAATAAAGCCCATTTGCCTTTTATGTTGAGAGTAAACAAGTATTTTTTTTTTTTGGCAATGTTAAATTAAACATTTTATGTTTGAATGCCCTTAGTTACGAGCAACTCAAAAGCGGAACTTCATTTGCATATTGCGTACAGTTTTAGAGGTACAGTTAATAGTTTAGTAATTAGCAAAGTCATCACAAAACGGTCATTTTTGGGTTGAGTTTGAAATACTGTATTTTATTAGCAGGGGACAGCTAATTAATTTGGCCATTGTGACTGAAATGTGAGTGCATACATTACGATGCAATTACTTGTCCCTCAAGTTTAAATTTCTAGCCGTTCTGTTTTGTAGAATGGAACACTGCCAACTTATAAGCAAATCTTTTGCTCACAGTGAAGATTTTACTGCAGATTGTTGATTGACTTATTCACACTTTGTTGCAGTTTTATTGCATTGTTCTAACATGCCAATCATTACATGTACACTGTATGTGTAGCATCCTCATTTTAAGAACCCAATACATATGAATAGTGTAGTAATTTGTGTACCTTGTGCAAGACCAAGTGCTGGCAAAATTCAAGCATCAATGGTATGATGTGTAGCAGTCTTGTTTGAGTACCAAAGCCAAGTATGCTCAGTTAAAAACTTTCAACTTGCGATTCTTGTTTAGATTGTGCATGTACCATACTTCAACTGACTTTGTGCATCAAGACATTCCATGCATGTAGAATTAGGGGTGTCGGGTTGTAAATTGTTGTCATGTGTTGTGGGGTACCTGGTAGTCAGAAACTCAACATGTGTTTGTGATTGAAAATAGAAAATAGGAACCATTGCAAGCACCGACAGAATGTAAGATCAGCAGTTTTCATGCCTACTGTATGTATGGTCACATGTGACATGGCTTTACCATACTGATATCAAGTTTGCGCTTGGTAATTAAAGGCCATTACATATTTGGTACAATCAACTTAACCGCATTATGCTTGTTCAGAATTGTTTTCATGCTTCAGTTACTAAAGTACAATCTTTTGTCAACACCATGTAATTTATGTAATGAATACACACACACACACACACACACACACACACACACATATATATATATATATATATACATGTATATATATATATATATATATATATATATATATATACATATTATATACATACATATACATACAAACATACATACATATGTATAAACACTTTTTATTTGAGCGTGAAGTCAATGCACTATAGGTATATGTCAACACCAGTATGTGTGTAATAAATAACACACACACACATGTATATATATATATATATATATATATATATATATGCATAAACACTTGTATTTGAGCATGAAGTTCAATGTATCAAGTTCATGCATGAAGTTCACTATAGGTACATATGTACTAGATTAAGTTCACAACAAATATGTAATAGTACAGGTGTAAGGCTAATTGTATATCTTGAAAGCATGTGTATTACATGTACATTGTACTGACTAGAATGACTTCACAGCTCTTTCATACCACAGGAATAAAATGGACATTGGGTACTCATACATGTATTTCAAATTACTCCGTAGTATCTTTATTATATCTAGCAGATGTAACATACACAGCAAAGGAAAAAATAATAGAATTACTCAAGATAATCGTCTTGACAAATTGTTGAAAATTAGGACAGTGATACACATAAGTGAAACAGACAAAAACAGGACATTGTATGGGTACACATCATACAAGATACATCAGACTAATAATTCCCACTACATTTGCGAATAGGGGATTTGAAGGGCCTCTGACAATAGGAATGTATGATGAATGACACTGCTCTCCTGCCTAGAACAGCATGGAATAGTTATGGGAAATACTGGAGTAGCATATAGAAAGTTGTATACATATACTTAGCCATGAGTATGTGAAAGGATTATCACTGAAATTTTTTTTTCACAATTTGCACCAGCAAAAACCAACATTCACCAACATGAAAGCAAACACATTATGGATATGTAAATGGAGAAGATGCTATTTCCACGTCATTAAAACTAGCAGAAAATGTACTAATATTAAAGTAATATACCCGGTTTAAAAGATATGCAAGAGGCATTTGTAGGTAAATACACATGTATTCAAATTACATCTTCTTTTTTTGTCCAATGTACCCAAAATACTCTATCCACATTTCTGTGTCAATGCAATTGTCCAATTACGGGTATTACAGGCATTTGATTGGAATGCTAGAAAAAAACAAAATACATCTGGAAACAGTGCTTTTCCCAGTTCACATTTACCTCAACAACCTTTGATGAAATGAACTACTCTGTACAATGTATATCTACTTCATCTCAATTCAGGTTACGTGACATTCCTTTTTTATTGCCTCATCTTAAAAAACATTTTGTTCCCTGTTCAGGTACTGATATCAGTGCTGCTGCCATTCCAATATTTAGACCCAACTTCAGTTGCACTACTTAAGGCCTGGCATGAACTATAGAGGCCTATAGTATACATTATTGCAAATTTTGACCTTGCAAACCAGTGAATACATGATATATGACATGTGAAAATTGAAAACAAAATCAAAAACACACAAATTGTACAAAACTCAACCCAAGAATCTTTGTACACACACTTATAATCCCTATCACATCAAACAGTGCCTCTCCCATCAAAATATTTCAAACGACCAACTGATATGTGTCCAAAAAAACATTTTTCTACTTTACATCATCTACATTTGCCCTTAGAACATGTTTCCTTGCACTGCATACTGCACTAACAATGTCTGCACAACATTATCAGAATCATAGACAAGAATCTAAACCTAAACCACATTTAAACAAAAAAAAATGCATTTCCCAGGATCGAGTGATGCCGGTAAAGTATTGCACCATATAGGAGATTGATAGATAAAGGTTTAGTCACGGAGGAAATTATCATATTCCAAAAGGACAAGTGAGAGTTACTGCAAACTACAATGGAAAAGACTACTACTATCTATCATAATACTTTACCCAACGCTTAACACTGGCACTGGTCCGATGGTCCCAGACTGGTAAAAGTAACTGTCGGGCCAGTAACTTTTCAGGATATGCCAAATTTATTGGTTCAACATGACGGGTGAAAAAAAAACCAAAAACCATTGTCGGGGACAGTCAAAAAAAAAAAAAAAATAAGGAACATGACCAGTAAATTTGGTTTTGGACCAGTAAATATGGAAAAAAAATGGGTAACTACTGGTCCGACCTGTCCCTGTCAGACCAGTGGGAAAAAATAGGTAAGTGTACAGCCCTGCTTTACCACATGTCCACTTACAGTGCCACAATTGTGAAGAGAAAAGGCTGTATTTTGATGCACAAATGCTTGATTTTTCACATCAAACAACATAAGAGAATTAACCAAAAGAGTAAAGTACAATATTAGGGGTGGGGGCAGGTTTTGGCAGGGTGCAAACTACAGGTCTTTCAAGATCTCTCTCACACAAAGATTACACTAATTAACATTCACATTACTTACTACCGTACTTGGTGTGTAAATATGACAAACATGTGGAGATAACACAAACATTAGGACTTCAAATGCCAGTACAAGTACAATTGTTGTATGTTTACCACACATTTTGATGCAGCAAAGCAGCAGACTGGCAATTAACATACAATATCATACTACACTTGTATATCATGTTATTGTTCAACAAGACAGAAAAATGTATGAGTGACATACTGAGTGCGTGTGGAGGGGGGAGGGGAAGGAAAATGACCAATCCTTCAAATGGTTAGATTACAATCACATACAAAAAATATTACTGAATATCTGTACTGTCCATTGATTTACAATCCATGCAGCTATGTGTATCTTCTTGGCAGCTTTGATTAGACTAGACTGATAGACTACATGTGTAACAGGGAATGAAAATAAATAAATTCCTTCAGAATGTTTTGTACAACATTCATTTGAATTGAATAGATGTTAATCCTAAATAATAGTGTCTCTATCGTCCAATCCGTTAATTGCTTTGTTATAATCCCTCAAAAATAATCTTACACATACTGTATACACATATCTGAGTTAAACATCTTGAGGATTTGACGTGTATAGTTTTCATAATACAACATCCATAAAGTAATGACAAGCATTATCATCCTCTTTAGATTCCCGGGACCTCCAGCCTAAATTCTATCGACTTCTTGTCTACAAACATGTTGCCAATGGGACTAGAAACTGTCAAAGAGCTTTAAAAACAACAACAATGCTGTACACATTAAATCAGATTATTGCTGTAATTTCACATCTTAGGTGCTATGAAATATTACGGTAAACTGACATAGATCAAAAAGTAATTGCTCTACTGACAAGTTCATGCTTTACGAGTATCAAAATTGCTATATCACATTACGCTAAAGTGTAGTACTGATGTTATGTTATTACAATTTATAGGGGAAAGAGTTAGCACCAGTAAGTTGGCCTTCATTATAAGTTCTTGATGTAGAATAGTACAGTCATTATCATATTACACACTAAATCTGACTTTATTATTTGAAGAAAGAATGGAGAATAAATGTAGGCAAACTTGTTAGCACATATACATATGTAATTGCTATCTAAAAGCAGATTTTGGGACAAGGTACATTGTAATGTACAAAAATATTTACTGTTAATTGTCTGCATCGAGTTAATATCGTGGCTTACTTCAAGCTCATATTACAACACCTGATTACCTTTTCTACAAGCAAATTACACATCACACACTCATCATATTCAAACAGTACATGGAATGATTATTCCAATCAAAAGATGTGAAAACAAGCACACACACACACACTGTGGGACAAAGCGTATAATGAACCCTTCTTTGGAGTCTTACAAATATTGACTCTTTACATTCTGTCATATTTATGCAATTCAGAAAGAAAAGGTCTGAGTTCCTGACAATTATCATATTTACATTAAATACAATATAGTACTTGTAACCTTAAATTCCCAGCTGAGGACACCAGATTACACAGGTGGAACTATTTGAAGACCAAATGAAATTCATGGAACTTCTTTAATACCCACTACTTGGTTCCAACATCATATAAGGACAATACTGCACCAATATTATAGGCCTATACACAATGGGGTTAATACCTTATAATCTTGACAATCCAATGAGAGTTCAATTTTCCTAACTGTTTTTGATTTACCTGGCCACAGTGTGAAACAGCTTGTTCTCAAGTGTGAAAGATACTTTACCAGCATGTACAGATGTCATCACAATATAAAGCTCAGAAGAGACAACTCAGACAGGTTTGATGACCACCTTTGCTGACTCGAGTTGCAGTATATGGTCACTTGTATTGGTCTTGTGAACTCACACAGTCAAAGACAGATCATCATAGCAAAGTTCTTGAAGTTTAAGACAAGGAATTTCACACATCAGGCCCCTTAGTGTCTTTGTATGAGTTTGATGATCACAGTAATTTCACCATCTCAGGACTATGGTCTAAAATACCCTTGCTACAGACATTATGCTGCTGGTAATAACAGACTTCACTTAAGATAGATGAAGAAGGCAATGAAGACAACTAGTGTGTATGACAGAAGAAAAGTGACATGGACTTTGATCTCCACCAGCCCATGGAATGAGCGATGAAATGAAGGTAAAAGGCAAGCATGAGTTATAAGAGACTTTATCTTAAACAGAAAGCAGATATAATTCCACAACAAACACAAAGACATTCAGTGAAGATCACATCTTGCTTTAAGACACCACAGTAACAAACTCCAATGGAATACAAATTGTAATATCTCATAAATCACTTTAAAATATGGCCGTATAGCTATTGAACTGAAGAGACAGAAAAAGGATGAGATAACAGAAAGAAAAAAAATCACTCTGAGTTTGGAATGATCATTCCAAATCTACCAAACTCAAAATGTATATCATCTCCTCATATGCCTACAGGAAAATAAAAGGATTGATACCTTTTTAAAATTCTATTTCATCTGATCAGCTCCATGTTTACAACTCCCATTCTTCTCTGACATGGACAGGCACAGCACTTTTGGACTTTCTAGTCTGCGGTGAGGAGAGCGTCAGAGGGTTTCGAGGAGACCTCGGGTACTGCTTTGGGGTCCTGTTCTCACGCTCCGGGGTGTGTCTGGACCTGGCAGGGGAGGGAGACTTTCCCAGCCGCTTGACCGGCTTCACAGGAGATCTGTGCTTGATGACCGCCTTCCTGCCACCCTGACCGCGAATCCTTGTCCTCTGGGCCAAGTGGACAGGAGTGAGTGGGGTGGCTCTGCGAGGATCGAGCGGTGCAGGCCTTCTGGGCCGACCCAGCTGAGGAGAGTTGTTGTCACCCAGGGGCTTGACTGGTGGAGTGACAGCCTCGCCCTCCCCTTTGTCGAAGGACTTTTGCCTCTGTAGTTTGGCAAAAGACTCTCTCTCCAGGAAGGCTGTCCTCTGCTTCTGTGAGACAGGTCGGCGACGTTTGATGGAACGTGGTGTGGTAAGCTCATCAGCTTTCTTTGGAGTCGATGCAAGATCTGCCCCTTTCTTATCTACTGATGTGTCTGGTGCAACCTTGGTATTTCTCTCAGAGCGTCGAGTCAAGGACTGGCTCTCATGTGTGGGTGTGCTGATGTCCTGCATTGACTGTGACCCACGAATTGGGTAGCGAGATTTCCCACCAGCCCTGGAAGAGCCACTCCTAGTCTGCTTTGGTGTTGAGATGTCCTCCATTGAGGCAGAGGAAGACACTGTCTTCTTGTTGGGTTCTCCTCCTACAGCTGCCAGGAAGGAGTCATTCATGTCTCTCCTCCTCAAGTCCTTCGCCATGGTAGCGGTGACATTGCATATACCGCTGTCCATGCTGGTTGATTTGGTCAGCGGAGTACGGGGTGCGGGATGGATTGTTGGTTCCCTCTGACTGCCTCCTCTGGTTCGGGGCTTTCTCTCCACGCCCCTCGAAATGGAGTCCAGTTCTTGATGGCTCGCCGAGATGGAATTGAACAGCTTGATGTTGGCCTTGACAATGCTAGCGTTATGCTTGCCCTTCCACGCCGGCAGGTCTCCAGCCACTGGCAATGTCTGCGACTGGCTCGGAGCTTTCTTCAAGTCAGATCTTAGAGCTTCAACAATGTCATACACATCTTTGTCCTTAGCTTTGTGGGCACAGCTCCCAGGAATCTTAAAGATGTCCTGGTCCCTGCCACCATGATCCTGTCCTATTGAGGAATCACTTAATGAACTTCCCATCTTAGTCTCTTCTTTATCCATCTCAATATCAAGCAACTCCCCACAGCTGCTTTGCTCTTGTGGTGATTTTGCACCGCTGAAATCATCACAATTTGCAGTACAGTCTCCTTTACTAATCCCTTCATCCTCAACTTGTAGTTTGCCAACTATTTCTGCACAGTCATTGGACTCTCCCCTCTTGCATACATCTCCATTTTCTACAACGTCTCCGGCCTCACCCTCTCCGACCCCAATGCCAACGTCCACTTCCTCTGTCACAATGGTTTGGGCTTGGCAACCTGAATTCAATGAGTGTTTATCACCCTCTTCTTCATTGAGATCCTCCATGGAACATCCCTTGCCACTGTCTTGAGACTCAGACTTGGAGAGCTTCCCAAATGCAGGAGCAGTGACGGAATCTCCTAAACCCACTTCATTTCGGTTTGGTGGACTGCTGGAATCTTTCACAGTTCTTATCAACTCCTGGACACCTTCTTCCTGGCCACGACCGATGTCACTCTTCCCAGAAGTACAAATCGGTTCAGCATTTGCACTACACATCTCATCAGAGGCATTCCCAGGGGTACTATTACAGGTCTCTGCTGTTTTAAAAGAGTGCTTAGTGTCCACATCCTGTATGCCATCCTGGTCTTGCCTGACAGGATCTTCTTGTGGTCTGGTTGTTGCATCTACACACTCAACAACACACGGAGAGCCAATGGCAGTTTCTAGGTATGGGGCCTGTTGCTGGTTCTCCGATGATGCAAGTGCTTCAACCCCAAACTGACTGAACTCTGATTTCTGGCTGCAGCTGCTGATACCAGACAAGACACTGGACAAGCTAACCTGACTCACTGACTGCATCAGTGGCTTCCCTGTTGCTCCTGCTGTCTGCTCTTTGTCCATGGAAGATGCCTGCAAGTTAGCCATCCCAGGACCCCTCTTGGCTTCCAATGTATCATCAGAGTCAAGAGTGGTGTACACACTTTCTGCAGCCTTAATTTTTTCCCTGGTGTTCTGCGACACCGTCACTGATGGACTGATTCGCTCTTTTCCCAGCTGCCTGCCGATCAAGTGGGAGGTGTGTACCTGCTGGTTCTTGACATACTCTTCAGTGAGATCTTCCCCCTTAGCCGAGTGGGTGTCCACCACAACAACCTTCGGGGATTGGGCCTGGCCGTCATGCATATCCACAATGAGAACCCTGGGGGATTCCCCTGCCGAGAACCTTATCGCTCCCTGACGCACGGGTGTGTGTGCCTCCTTCCACCCCTCCACATTTCGCTTCTTGCAGGGCTGGGGTAGGTCGGGGGATGCCCCAGTGAGGAGCCGGGCCGGTGAGCTGGGGGCCTTGACGTGTCTGCGCTGCCGTGATGGGCTGCTGAAGTCTGGACTTGGTCGCACTGGCGCCTCAAAGAGCTTCATGGTGTCGAGGGCACCTTCTGGTGGGGAAGCGTTGGCCAGCCTCCATCCAACATCTTTGGTGTCCTTTTTCTTGCAGAGTGGGGTCTGAAATGTATCAAATCATCAAATGTAAAGTCACACACTTGCACATCAGTTGGGCTACAAGTATGTTCAATATTAGATTCTCAATGGTTACAATAAACACAAAAAATCAGTCCATAGCTCCTTAAAATAGAAAATTTAAATGAGAACTTACCTGTTTGAAATTTAAATTGTATTTTATGAGGAAGGCGAAGGAAGAGACTACGATGCATAAAGAGTAATAATAGGAGAGCCCGCACGCGCGTCCAGCAATATTAGTAGCTCCGAAAAATGTGAATACCAATACCAGCAGTCATCCTACTGCTATTGAGAACTACCTGAGATTATGAAGAAGGGTGGGAGAGGAGGGACTGTAGTCTCTTCCTTCGCCTTCCTCATAAAATACAATTTAAATTTCAAACAGGTAAGTTCTCATTTAAATTTTCTATTTTATTTCGGAAGTCTCGAAAGAGACTACGATGCATAAAGAGTAATAATAGGAGACTTTGAAGCTGGTAGTCACATTTCTTGGCCACACAGAACTGTGCCAATGACCATAATTACCACAAGGGGTACAATGTATGGCTTTACCTTTTACGATAATACTGCATGGCTGAAACCCCTATTCTCATTCCTGAGGGGTTTCGCGTAATATGTTTGAAATGTCTTCTCGTTACTCCAGCCTGCCTGTGCCAAAATCTCATGTACAGGCAGATCTTTCCTCTGGGCAGCAGACGCTGAGGCTGCTCTCGTGGAGTGTGCCGAGAACATGCTGGTGTCAATCCCAGCTTCTGTCATAACTGTCTTAATCCATCGTGACAAAGTTTGGGTAGAAACCCTGTGATACGGTTTACAAAAACTTATTAACAGATACTTTTGGTCCTTCCTAATGATCTGAGTCCTTCTCAGATACTCTCGAAGGTATCGTACAATGCAAACTCGTCTGTCTTACTCAATAGAGCAAGTGCGTCTTGCTGAGACTCGGAGATATCTCGCGCGTCGAGAGAGCGAAGAAGAGCCCCAATACCGCGAGTCAGACATTTCTGCACTCTCTGTAGTTTCAAATCACGATTACGCGTGACGGACTGCAAGTGTTCCCAAATGGGAGCGTTCACTTTAGGTGTATCGAGGTGGGGGCAGTTGCTCGGTGGGGGGTATTTTTCAACCGTTTCCTCAATGGCTTTATCTTCTAGTTTGTTGCCAATAAAGTAGTTCACCGATTTTGCGATTTCCTCGTCAACTGCCTCCCCAATCCCGAGGGGGATAGCATACTTGGCTGCCAACTGTGGTAGCTGTGCAGCAGGGGGAACCTCTTCCACCCCTTCGTCAAAATCGAACGGTCCATCACGCTCTGCGTCTTCAGACGTAGACGTATCAAAATCGTCCCCAACAAAATGGCGGACGTTAGTAGGCAAGCGGGAAAATTCCTCCGCTGTAGATTTCGATGTAGACGCGCCTGTATGTACCACAGCAGCACGGCTAGTGGTTTTATCATGCGATTGGGGAAGGTGTTTCACCACTTCGGCGAGGAGATTTTCAAGTTTGTCTAGACGAGAACTAACGTCCCCGGAGGTAGACGCCCGATCCTCGGAAGGGGCTTTTGATACCGTATGAGGAGCTTTTTTGGGAATTTTCTTCATCGTCTTCTTCCCTGAATCTTGAGCCTTTCCGATGCTCACATTCTTCTGTACGTGCGCCGTACCGGCATCGCCGGAGGGAGGCGCTGGTGGTGGTAACTCTGACTTCGTGGCACAGACCTCCTGTCCACGTGTAGCACGTAAAGCGAAGGATGGATCGTGCTGCTCTTTCGAGCTCATATTTATCGAACCACCGTAACGTTTAGGCTCGAAAGATGCGTCAAAACACTTCTCAGTAGGTTCCGGATGACCGGCGAAGCAAAATTTCTCGCGAGAAGGAAAATTCCGGCGATGAATTTATGGAAAAATTTCAAACCGCGGAGCTATGCAGGAGAACCTCCTGTCGGCTGGAACGAACGCGAACGTATTGCTGGACGCGCGTGCGGGCTCTCCTATTATTACTCTTTATGCATCGTAGTCTCTTTCGAGACTTCCGAAATAAAATAGTTACCATAACAACATCTTACAATAAAACAGAAACCCAAAACTAATTGGTTGTTGCCATGGTGGCTGCTGTTATAGTCATGTTGCTGTCACAATTTGTCCTAACTTCAACTAGACCAAGATTTGTGTTTGGGTATGGGACTGATTCAAGTTTTAGCTCTGAGTTTTGTGACAGCTCAAATGAGGATTCATTGCTGTGATGGCATCATACCAGACTTCAGCTTCAGTTTGTTTGTTTGTTTGTTTTTTCCAATGAATTTCAGAGTGGTTTTGGTATCAATCATCATTGCGAGAGATAAAAACAATCATTTAGGAGATATGAGACGAAGCATACTGTCATGATAAATGGTATTTGAAAGAGATCAAGAACGGACTATCATCTCATCCCATCAGGTCGTGAGGGACTTTGGCTGCAGGGATTATCACCATGTCGTCATCAAATTGGCTCCTCTGAATATTAATGCATATCTAATGAATGAGATAGATTGCATAGAACTGGGCCATGTTCTATGAAGAGTTATAATTGATTATATAGTTGATTTCTATCATAAGTCTATGGCAGCCTGTGGGGGTAAGGGAATTTATAAGTGATCATATCTTTTGATAAAACGGGGCCCTGGTTGAATTTATTTAGTCTCCATAAATTGGAAAAGTTTCCCAGTCTGAGAAAGAAATGTCAGGAACTTTAATTTCTATGAGGTTTTAAATACCAATTTGAGAATAATTTATAAATTTAGCAAATATAAGAGATTTTATGAAAACAAACAAATTCAATATGAACAAAGAGAGCATATGATTGAAAGAGATTCTCTGTAATCGATCCAAACAGATACTGTGCATGCATAGGACAAATCAGAAAGAAACAGTACAGAGCTACCTACCCACAGCAACTAGATTTCAGGGAATTCACTGGTTATCTAATGAATGGTGTCTACTGGCTGTTTCTGGAGCACGTCAGTTTGAGTGACTGGATTGAGTATTATTTATTATTGCAATGTATGAATGATAAACTCATTTGGTTTGGTTTGGGTTTTGTTGCTGTCTTATCTTATTCTATATTTTTGTGAGATACTGTAACTTCAAATGTTACCTATTAAAAAGCAAAATTATATTCTGTGTGATACCAGCTCTAAAGATTATGAGTTGATGACATTGATTAATAAATATTGTCCTGTGTTTCTTACCTTGCTTCCCTTTGAAGACTTTGAAACAGAAGAGCCTTCCTCAAAACTTTGTACAATGGACCTCCTGAAAACGAAAAGGAAACAAAAGAATATGAGGTTTGGTGGTACTAATTTTTCTGAGCAATAGGCTATAATCATCATCAAAAAGGTGTCTATGTCAGCTCCCTATAACTATGCTGCATTTTCCCCTTCTACATGGAGGAAAAACAGACAATACTCTACAATAAAATAGATGCGTAATAAGTGACTCAGCAAATTTTCCTCCGTCTCAGTGGATCTAGTCATCTTTTCATGAGCTTCATGACGGATGTGGAAATTATACAGCTTTCAAATATGGCACTTGAATTTAGAACCATCAATATCAAAAAGCTCTTTCCCCTCGTTCAAATTGTTATAGTTGATATCACGTAACTGTGTCCAGTTTACATTGAAAACTAAAGCTAATGCCAGTCAAGAGAATTTCAGGCTGACAGGCTGAAAATTCTGTGATTTCATTATTGCCTTCAAACATCATTGGGTCAAATGACTGTCAATATGTATGTGTCAAGCCACGGGTATTATTTATCATTTTTCTTTTTTTGTGGAGAATCTTACCACAACATATAGCATAAAGTGTTTGGCAGAGTCAAGTGCACCTTTCCGAAAGAAACACACAGTTTAATTTTCAGAAGGTTTTCATACAAAACTAAAAACTACCCAAACTATGACAAGATAAAAGAGCTTTCTTACAGATGCTGCTTTCTATTTACTTGCCAAATGGTGATATGAGGTTTGACCTCATATAATCATTAATGACCAGTATTCCAGGTCCAACTGTGTGGGAAGTGTACCTTTTCAGCTTCTTCGCACTGAGTTCCTTGAATTTTCTCAGCTTGCTCTTTGGCGTCTCCTGCCAGTGGTCACCACCCTTTGAGCCAATCATCTCATTCATAGCCAGTCTGCTTGGAGTGTGTCCCGCAAACGAGTCGTCGGCGTAGACAATGGAGGGCGTTCCAAAGCGGAAGAGGGTCTCCCCGTCTGCAGTGATGGCATCTGAGTCAATCACAAAATGATAAACGTTGATTGAGAAATATGTAAAATCGTATTTGATGCAATCTAAATTACATCAGCATAAACCTGTAGTTTGATTTGTGATGGACATATGCATGCACAGTACATGGAGGATACATACGTGCAAGGTATATATTCCAATATATTCTTTATTAATATCTTAACTCAATACTGTTGATGATTGTTTTAATGATGTAAAATCTACTGCTTTGACACAGTTATCTTTTTCAAGCTTCTTTCTAAGTCATTGAAAAAAAATTGAAGAAATCAAGAGATAGAGTAAGAATTTGTCTTCATATACTAAAATTACTATCAACATTTTCTCCATGAAGAGAAGATACACTGTCTGTCAAAATTATGTAAATATTTCTCAACATGTTGTTAAAAACATTACAGAGTTGAAATAGATTATTCATGATGTAGGGTGCTAAGGCCATGGTGAATCCATGAGGAGCCATTAACCCTAGGGGGTGGACTGTACCTGTCTCTCCCAGGGCTGGTCTGGCTGGCTGGAGGGGTGTGACAGGTGTCCCAGAGCCCTGCGGCTGAGACTTGTGGAGATGAAGGCCTGGCTTGCTGAACTGGGGATCCACCGTCATCTTATGCAACATGGCTTTCCTGGGAAATGTATAGAGTTGTCCACAAAAGTGGTCCATCAGTAGGATAACAACATAAGATCCATGATCACATAGAATTGCTTTAGATAATTGCACACTTAAAAAGGTGCTCAGATGTTATCTCTGATGAAATTGGACAATGTGAATATGTATCTCATTATCCGCATTTGATTAGAGTTTCCGGTAATACACAAGGCTTACAAGAATGATTATATATAAGGACTGGCTATTACAAAAGGCAGAAGTCAACATCTGAAATCAGGAAGTAATAACAATTTTGATGTCAGTGATACTTGCATTAATGGATTGCTGTTCTAAAAATAAATACATTATGACTATATTTTTTTTTTCAACCAACTGATGTACACAAATGGGTTGTGGCTATGAAGCAGTGCAACTCGTCTCAGGCATGTCCATTTCTTGTTTCTAAGACCAGTGATGGCATTCACAAACCTTGGTGAAGTGATTACAGTTGAGCCATGACAATACTTTTTGGCCACAGTGTACATGCACTGGAGTTTATGATACCAGCTCTCCCATTAGGAAGATCAACACTGGTAATATATTATATCATAGTGATAATAATAATGTTGATGATGATGATTATGATGATGACAATATTAATAATCATCATCATCGGCGACATCATCATAGCCAGACAGAACACTGACAGGACCAGCAGTTTCTTTTGTCCTATTGAAATTTCTTTATAATCAAAGGGAATTTTGCACTATTGACCTTTATGAAAATTAATGATATAGGGACCTGAATTTTTACTTTGTTCTAGCAAAATTTCTGTGAAACCATGTTTGTTGTAATGGAAGCACCTTGTAATATCAACACAGTGTTCATCCATTGGAATATAATGATGCCAACTCTCCCCAAAGGAATATCTCACCTCTTGCTGGATAGAACTGAACCACCAAGGTCCTCACTAGCTTTCCTCTTCATGATCTTTGGTGTCTCTGAGGAAATGGAATCAATGAAGGATCTCTCATTAGCTCTGCAGACATTCCTAATATCTACAAGTTTGTGCAAGGGTGAATGACATGAAAAAAAAATCACCTATCTTCAAATGTCAGTATACATTGCAATGCAAAAAAAAAAAAATTATTATTTGTTCTAAATTGCTGGTTGTATGGCTGAGAAAGCCTATACTCTATCAAATAGCAGACTGTCTGTAACTCATAAAAACACAAAACTTGAATACATCTATTCTAAATATCATATTATTCCCATAGCTGCTGGTGCAGACATGACCAGGAGCTCAACGTACTTGCACAGTGAGATTCTTTTTTTCATCACACACACACACACACACACACAAACAAAACTAAAGCTATCACTAAATGTGATTAATACCCCCACCTAGATTACCAAGTTTAGTTTAAGCAATCATGTATGATCAATGCACTAACAATAATTACAAGTGCTTTTTATTGCAAAATCAACAATGTAAAGTTGGGTAGAATCCATCATCCCACGTAATCAAGATGATAGCACTTGATCAAAGGGAGATGCATGTTTTAAAACACAGAGTGTACACTTACCAGAAGCTGGGCCATTGCGAATACCAAGACTGTGACCAAGACCATTCACAAGAACTGTAAGAAACATTACAAAATGTTGGTATGCAATGTTAACAAGATGCAGAGTCATCTTCTATAACTAACCCATGATGACATTTCATTGACATTTTACTTGCAAGCATTTCAAGTTAATTAAGTCTATCAAGTCCTGGTGTTTCACATATATCCACGTTAATTAGTAGATTATTATAGTCCAAATCTCCAAGGTAGTTCAGAGTTTCTTTAGATTAAAACCTTATTCAACTACAGGGCCCAATACAATTGTACATTCTGACTTATAACAGGTGCAGGGTTCCACTGCAATGTAACATTCACTTTTAACATTGCTGAGATGCCTGAGAGAGTGTGTTGCATTCAATTCAGAAGGCAAAACTCATTGTTTTGTTTTGTCAAGTGCTTTGCTTTTTGTCACAGATATTCCTGCAGAATTAGGATGACCTAGCCTGTTCGGGTGTGACTATTACAACTGAGACTTTAGAGAGTTGGGCAAAATGTAATCATCATGTAATATTGGAAGTAAAAAAATATCAAGAAATCAGGGAGACTCTATCTCCAAATTAGATTTATACAGTGCACTCCCGTTATAACGAAATGCTCGGGACCGGCAGTTTTCTTTCGTTATAACCGAACAAATACAATATCTCACTAAAACAAGGAAACCACGCATATATCATATTCTGTTTGTTGAATACTCATCTTACACTATGCAGCTATGTGAAATGGGATGGCACACTGTACCTTTTAAATTTCGTTTTGATATTACATTGAAGAGAGCATAAAATTTACGGAAACTGTGCGTGACACAAGGAGGGAACACACCATGATGTGAAGCGTTCGCCCATGCTTGTTCCGCTACGTATTTTCGAAAGCGATCCGCATTTCGTTAAAACGGAGCACATTTCTTTTGTTTTTCTTTGTCCGTGGGGCTCGGAAAAGACTTTGTTATAACGGAAATTTCGCTATAACCGTGTTCGTTATAAGCGAATTTTGTACCATAGACATTAATGGCGATAATTTTGGGACCAGAAGTTTTACTTCGTTATAACGAAATTTCGTTATAACCGTGTTCGTTTTAACGGGAGTGCACTGTATTACAGTTGACTGTGGCATACAAAATCTCTCTATAGGCATTGAACTGTAATTGAGATGTATTAGATTAATTGCACTGCATAAGATTGATTTCGTCAATGTTGAGTTGGACACTGCACAACCAGAAACAATCGCGGAATGAAATTTTTGCGAATTGGAGCCGACTTCCTTTTTTTGTGTGTGGCATAAACTATTCCCTAATGTCTGACCAAGATGGCATACTGCATTGTACTGGCATTCAATGCATTGCGTAGACAAAAACTTTTGGGTGCATTTTACCCTTCACGAAATTCTTGAAAATTTCATGAATGCAAAAATTTCTGGTTTTGCAGTATTCCACAAACTCACTGATATTTCAGTCGTTTGATGACATGCATTTGTTCCATGAAGGTGGGTTTCTCTTACACTGACACGTTTAACCAATATGGGATAAAAATGTCACATAAACATGCCATCACACATGACTTTCTTTCCTTCCTTCTGGACTTCACATGTTATTTGATATTTGCTTTACTTTCTTGTGAGAAAAAAGGAGATTCAGAGATAACTTGTTCCTATTGGAGAAGTAACACTGCAGCCATGGTTCTGAAGGATGTGAAATACAGCAATGCTAGTCTATAATGTAAAGAGAGACTGCTTTTATGGGTATGTAGTGATCTCTCTCAAAATTTATTTACAAAATTGTGACACTGATGAGTTACCCTAAGTGCATGCTTGCCTTTGTCACTCTTTAATAGAGCAAGCCATTCCATTAGTTAATCACCACAAGTCAATGAACCATGAGGTATTGATCAGCATTTAATGCCCCTGATATAGGGAGGAGTGTACTTGTACTGTACAATGCTTTCAAGGCCAAAATATTATCTATGCCCCCCCCCCCTCAACTTATCTCATGTTGGGTTACACTGACTGGGTTTAGCATACTCCTTTAATAAACTGTGCATTATTATCAGAAAGAAAAAGTATCAATGACAATAAAATTAAACTTTGACTGGGTTTTTGAGTCGGCAAATTTTGATAACAGACTCATATTGAAAACAGTTACCCTGTGCTTTAAATTCATTGAGAGAAATATTGTTTCTGAAATACATAATAGATCATACAATGTATGTCACATATATTTCAGTATAAAGGGACTTGGTGCCATCTGCCTAACCTTGGAAAGATGAACCACTTTTCCTTCTCCGCCTCTTCACAGAACGGCTGGAGTCCTCAAGGTTATCATCACTTTTCTCCAGCTCATCCTCCGACGTCAGACGATCCAGGTGTTCTCTTGAACGGCCATGGCCGGCAATCATAACTCTGTCCATCATCCAATCAGGCACCTCCCCGATCAGTTTGGCATTCTCTATCATCACCTTGACGACCGATGTCTGCAGGGCAATCACTCTGTCAGGATTCTTCTTGTCCGCCGGCGTGATCTCACCCATGATGTTCGGCGTGAAGACCTTTGCCAGATTGGAGGCATCCATGCGGTTGTGCTCGTTCTGGGCACCGACCTTGTGCAGGAAGAGCATGAGGAATCGCAGGGTCTGGAGGTGGAGCGGCGGCAGGAGGTAGCAAATGTTGAGGATGATCCAGCGCTGCTCCGTGGCATCATCCGATTGGTGGCCCTTCAGGAGGGCACTCTGGAGGCGGGGCGTGAGCAGCGGTTCCGGCAGGCTCCGGAAGAACTGCTTGAAGAGGCTGCAGACATCAGCTGCATTGGCATCCTGAGGAATCGGGTGGCCGTTCTCCAATTTTTGCTGTAAGAAAGAAATCATGTGCAATACACTTCTGATTCATTGTTCCATGATTTTCTTACCTATTTGAGGGTGCAGCTGCCATGTTTTACAATGACAACAGTGCCTTCTTTTTTCTTTACCCCCTGGGCAACTACCCCAGACCCTTCCCTGACCCTAACCCCAATCCTCATCCTAAACCTAATCCTAACCCTAAACCGAACCCTAACCCTACTCTTTACTCTCACCTCATATCACTAACCAGTATCTGGGGGGGGGGGGGGGGGGGGGGGGGGGGGGATAATTGCCCTGATACATTTTTGGCTTCTTTTTTTGTTTTGTTTTTTTTCCTGTGGAATGGATAATCCGAAATAGTTCTTGCCATGGTGCTCAAAATTTTGGTTTTAGGATGTCATGCAAAAAAAAATAATAATAATGAATAAATAATAGGAATAATTAACTTTAAAAAAAAATCAGCTTGTCTATATCTGATGCTCAAATCCCTCATCGACCACCAGCCTGCCGGAAGTATGCAATCCATCTCTGAGAAGCCCTCCTTCAAAAAGTATCAATGCATGTTATCACACAAAAATACATTTTAACAAAAACAAACAGGCTTTAAAAAAAAATGTTGCACATGATTATTCATCATGATGCAATAATATAAATTACATTTTCTGATACAGAGGCAAGATGACACAATTGTCAATTGTAGGCATGGACAGACCTTTATTTGCTATATTGATGCTCCAAGTAATTTTGTGTTAGTGCATGGACTAATGCATTTGTATGGTACATCAATCATAAACATGCACTGCAACCATTCTTCTATCCAAAAAGTTGACACAAGTGTGACACCTTTGCATGAAAAAGAAAAAAAAAATCTACTGGATTGCCAAAACATTACCGTTACCTAGCAGGAATGCTTTACAGTTGACCTGCAGTTTGTACTGTTATAGAACGCAGCTGTAAAAGAATGTCTTCAAAAATATACTTTCACTGAGTAGCAGTAAATTGAGGAAGAAAGGGACTAGCAATTCAATAAATTCCTTTCAAGGGTCAAGTCGAAAGAGCAAAAACAAGACGTGAGAAGACAAAACAAAATCACACAACATATCAAGTTACCTGTAGCAACTTCTGCCTTGCCTTGGAGCCAGAAACACGAAAGATACCCTCCTGCTTCAAATGCTTGTCAAGAAATGTGATGCACTCCACCAGAAATCTTTAAAGAGAGGCAAGATACATGGGCTTAGCTCGTACACATGCATATACACTATGTACATGTGTAATCAATTTTTTGCACTATCACACATATGAGCTTTATATTCCACAATAGCTATAAGATAGGAATTAGATTTAATTAAATGAAGCAGTATCTTTAGGCTCAGGTTTGTAATGGATATTCTCTTTTTATGTAAAAGGATCAGAGATTATTGCAGGTCTGCCAACATTCCCACATCAAAATCAGGGAGATTCCACACAGCAATCAGGGAGATATCTATGTGTTACATGCATTTCAATGAGCAAAAATAATTTCCAAATCAGGGAGATTTTAATATTCTCTTATTCAGACATGAACAGATTTTGACATTTTTAGGGAGACTCCTGCAGAATCAGGGAGATTTGGCAGCTCTGTTATTGTTAAAAAGAAAATCAAATGTTCCAAAACTTCATGGATTTACTCAGGATAATCTGTAGAATGATATTGCTGTATAATACTGGTCATCATGATTCAGTGTATGTCAATGCATGTGTATTAGTTTGGTATATTGTCATTTTAGCTCTGTCTGTAAATCATTTAATTGCTTTATCAAACAGTAATTCAATTCACTAAGTATACAAACCTAGATCAATGTTCTTACCTTGGAACACAGCAATGGGAGCTTTCATCTTTGATGATGGAATATGCCTTCAGGGTCTTCCCAAAGAGCGCCAATGTATTTGCTGACTCCTGGAGAAATGATACAAAGTCTGCACTTGTAATGTATGAAAGGCTAAGACAAATAAATGACATTGTGACAAGGATGAGGATACTATAAACGTGGAAACAAAACTTCTCACTATCGTTACCTATCAGCATACTGTATACGCTATAATTTTCGCGTACATAAATTTTCGCGAATTGCCGCTGTCACACATTTTCGCGAGTGGTTAAATTCGCGATTGGGGGACCAGAGAAAATATGAAGTGACAAAGAAAGTGTGAATTTTCAACTTACTAGCAAATAAGAATGATACTAGTAAAAAAAATACACTGCGTGAAAAAAACTTACCAAACTCTGCGAACTAGTAAGTTAGAATTCAACATTTTTGAAGTGGTTAAGTCCATCACGATAACCGTTCTAGATTTCTGACGAGTGGTCCCCTTGCGATAATGGATTGGGTCTCTACAGTATTCGCAAGTAGACGTGGACGTGCGTAAACAAGCTTAGCCAGTATGGTCTGTAACGTAAGCCGTGACATGGTATACTAGTACTGAAATGTTCGTATCATCAAGGCAAGGGATTCATTTTGGAAGGTAATATTTTCTCGTGTTGTTAATTTCGCGAATAGCTCCCGAATCGCAAAATTCGCGAAAATGAAACCCCCGCGAAATATATAGCGTATACAGTACATTCCCCCATATTAACAGGCCAAAGCCTTCGAACTACTGTGTTCCTAGCTCTAGTTACTATTGACCGAAAGACTGGTCGGTCCCGCAGAGACAATGTCTGGCTTCACGGAATCCCCTCCGAGGAGAGTCGTTGTCAAGAAATGATGAAAACTCCTCCGGACAGAGATTTTTCTGTCTCATACTATACGGGGCGCTCCCTCTCGTACAGTTGCAGTGGCGGATCCAGGGGGCGCACCGGGCGCCCCCTTTATTTTTATTGTTAGAACAAAAGAAATAAAAAGAAGAAAATGAAAGAAGGTACGTGCATCCCCCTTTAATAAGAATCTGTTTATTTTGCACCCCCCCCCTTCCTTTCCAGAATTCCTGGATATGGATCCGCCCCTTTGTTGTAATTCAACTGTTGAAAATTGTTCGCAATCACGTTTGGGCTGGTCGCAGTTAAATTAAGTTTTGACCGAAAGATATCTGTAATGTTTGACTGTATCTGCTGGTCGTCGTGGCCTGTCACGCAGACTGTGTCTGGCTTCACAGAATCCTCTCCTGAGGCTGAGCTGAGGAAAGCCGATAAAAAGTCAAAAAATGATTCTAGTACCACGTAATAAAACACTCCTCTGGACAAACAGATTAATTTTTCTGTCTGAATTTAGAACCTAGTTTTTAGTTAGTTTAAGTTACCGGTATCTATTCTAAGTTCTATGCTTAACCCTAGGCCCTTCCTGAATATTTCCAGCAGGGTAAGTTGTTGACCGAAAGATCAGTCTGTATCTGTCCGTCGGGGAAATGTTCCGCGGAGACTGTGTCTGGCTTCACGGATCCCCTGTAAATATAAAAGAGTCCTCCGGACAGACGGATCTTTCTGTCTAGGTAAGTTGTTTCTTGATGTTGATCATGTTGATTTTCACTTTCTCACCCTGGGTACCATTTTTCATGGAATTGCCCTCATAATGTGATCAGATGATGATCACAGAAGATGGTTCAACTTTACGTAGCTAACTTGTTTATCGACCATCAACGGCTACGGTGGCGTTCCATAACAGCCGCAGGTCAGCCAGGCACAGTACGGTCGAGTCGGCGTGCGCGTACAGAGTGTCCATACATGTACTCCACTTCGTATTTCATGATTTGGGAAGACACAGGAAAACGCGTTTGGGACTAACCCACAACACACATCGCTACACGTACCATATCGATATCACAGATCACCACAAACGAAGAATAAAACATCGAAATTTCCAAACTTACGTGAGCCTGAAAACTGCGATTTACGTCTTTCTTCTTGGATATTCTTATACCTAAGTTTTTCAGTTCTCGTTTCACGATGAGCTGAAGTGATTCAACGTCGTCGATTTCCCAAGAAAACGTCATATTGGCAACGATGTTTTATTACTGCAGTCACTCTCTCGTCATATCATGTCAACATAAAGTTTGAAAATCCCACGGTCGCTCGCTGGGCGATCGTTGATTGGTTGACACGCTTATCACCACCACTTCGTACTGAGTGCGTGCGATGCTGATTCTTGAACAATGCGATACGATTGGATTGATAAGCACCAGTTGTCCTGTGTTCTTATATTTTCATTGCAAGACTGGACGAAATTGCAAGGAGATATGAAGAAAAATAAATGACAGAGATGAAAAGAGGGAAACGAATGGCTTGACTGGTTCTATTATGCAAACTCATTTCTTCATGAAATGCCCAGCGTTGATGACCTTGTGCAATGTCTGCGCCTTTGAATGTTTCTATGACAGATTTATGGCGCCATACAAATGCTGTGGGTCATCATCATCATCATCATCATCAATGTTAGTGTCTCCAGTCATAACTATAGTGCTGAAAATAATTACGATGTATTCTATTCAAGGTAAAATATTAACAAAACACAACTGAGATTAAAAATAGTAACAAACAGTAGGGGGTGCCTACAATACTGCGTTAACATGATAATTCAGATGAACATGTATAAATTATCACAAACAGCTGTATAAATACAAGAAAGTGGATGGGGATAACAAAAGCAAAGTTGTATGTTTGCTTGTTATGTTATAAGTTTTTTAAAACATAAATTATTATGATCTTAAAGATGACTTAAGATCTGATTTGTTATGATATTACAGTGAGTTGATCTGTATTGTCGCCTCTCCTAATCTATGATTATAATGTGGGCCTACGTGGTCTTAACTGTGTAACATGACTCGTGAAAGCTACGCTAGAACATGTGAAACTTTAAAATCCAATCATTCTCTTATCGGTTAGATTTAGATGGAACTTCCATTCTCGCGGCCTGATTTGAATCAGTATATCTACTTGAAGCATAGAGTAGGCCCAATCGGTCTAAGTTGCTTAAAGCCAGGACTGTACAGTACTGGTTGAGGTTGGGATTCATGTTTTGAACATATTCCTAAGTGAGATAATGAGAAATCTCTTATGAAATATGAAAAAGCATGTAGGCCTAATTTTAAGAAGGATTCAACATTTGATGAAAATTGGTTTTCATATGGCTGAGATATAACAAAAAGTGATAATAATAAAAGGCGACAGGCCACGCCTTTTATTAGGATCTCTTTGTTTCACCTTGCTTTTGGATATCTCAACCATTTCGAAACCCATTTTTGTCAAATAAACTTTTGATATCCCTTAGAATTGCATGCTCTTTGACATCTCAGAGTGGTTTCTTAATATCTCCCAAAATGTTAAAAGCTAAAACATCGCCTCGACCAGAACTGTACACACCCTAAATTTTTTAAGCATCTAGGCCTATATGTGATCCATGCATTTGCTCCCACTGAAAACAACACTCATACCATTTAAATTCAATTGAAACTATGGTCATGACTTTCAAGCATATTCAGAACTCATCCCTCACCTTGCCACTTTGGCCGACTCGGTTTTTCATTCATCAGCATTGCAGACGATGAGCACGCATTCTCCGTGTACTCGCTCTAACATCTATTACAGTGACAGCTGACTTTGCTCCCCAATCTCGGGCACCTCGCTTCTCGACTACAGGTCAGCTTCAATCAAACATGGCACCTTCAAGGGATACACTAAGTATCGGTAGAGATGAGGAATGAGCGATATCAAGAAACCACTTATGACATAGCACAGAGCATACCAATCTAAGAATTCAAGCTTCATTTGATGAAAATTGGTTTTGGAATGGCTGAGATATCCAAAGACAAAGTAAAACAGAGCGATCGAAATAAAAGTTAGGTCCCACTTTTCTGTTAGGATCGCTCTCTGTTTTGGATATCTCAGCCATATATTTCAAAACCAATTTTCGTCAAATGAATAATGGTGGATTCCTCTTGGAATTACGTTATGTTCTTTCATGTTTCATGAGAGGTTTCTTATCATCTCACAAAAGATATTAGAAACCTGTCCGTCTCAACCAAAACTATATATAATCCCTTTCACTTGCATTCAGTTTTGGAAGACAATATTATCCTAAGAAGACCAATTTAGCTCTTTGATTCTCCTGCTATTCCTCTTGTAAACATGCAGCTGTGAAACCGATTTATGTGTAAAAACTAGGCTAATTGATCAATCTGATGTTGATGATATTTATCGCTATCTTACCTTTATTCTCATTAATAATGTAACGATAAAAACATCTTGATGATAAGCGTTATCATTTGCTATTATTATTTGGTTATCATCATCATTATATTTTCAGCTATTATGGTTTACCTATAGGGACGAAATATGATAATCTTGATATGCTGAGGTGCAGAATCATGGTCATGCACTGGTAGATACCATGCTATTTAGTGTCCTTGGCTTGCATGCTATACGACAGTAGAAGCAGAAAACGTGTATAGCCAGGTCATAATCATTTGTCATTATTATTGACGCCATACTGTTCTATGTTGTTGTCATCGTTTATATCATTGTTAAATCTATAACTGCTGGCAAGAGCAATATCTACCACAATGGTAATGATTTGAACAAGCTTATCATTTTATTTGCTCATTATTAAGTAGGCCTACACATATTTTCTGGAGAAATTAGATTCCCCTTCTGGTTACGTCACACTATTTGTTTGTGTTGTTTTTTTGTTTTGTTTGTTTTGTTTGTTTTTGCTTTCAGTCCTCGATGTGCTGTATATCTTAAATACGAGCGTGGGGTAGATGAAGTTCGATGAGGGGAAAGTCAAGTCACAGTTCGTGGACCTATTGTGCGAATTATAAAACCAAATATGTCATATTCACGGTTAGTGCGTGTGTTTGGGTATTATTTGACTATATTAAATCGGGTTAGTCAAATACCGGTTAGTGATTGACTAAACACAGTCACGTGATGGAGGCACATTGGTTATGTCGCCCATGGGCAGAACATTTTTGTAATGGTCTCCCCATGGGAAAACATTTTCACGTAACAAATGGACCCGAGCGCGCACAGTGAATTTGGCTCTGCGCGAGCGATCGAGTGCGTTGTGCTGGTGGTTGACGTTGACGTATTTGACTGACCCGTATAATAGAACAGATGATGACTTTTGTTGTTGGGAACATGTACCAAAGTTTGAAATGCTATTTCGGGAGGCTGCCCTCGACTTCGTCTCGGGACTTATAACCTCCCTCATAGCATTTCAAACCCTTCGGGTGGAACATTCGGTATGTTCCCTCTCCCGCCAGTCATCATTATGTTCAAATGTACAGAATATTAATGTTGAATGTACTATCTCTCGTTGTATAGGAGAGGCAGCTACAATATGGTTCTTCAAAAAAAGATAAACATTTAATAATCACACAACAAAACCCATGACTCTCCTAGAGTTTTACCGGCGGAGATTCTTGCGGGGATGGGTGGGATACCATCTACCCTTAAAATTGACCCCTCCCCTCGTTGGTCAGCAAACCTCCCCATTTGCGCTACAGATTTTCGTATAGTTTTTAGTTGTATATAGTAGGTAGTACATTGCTTTGTAACAAGAAGGAGACGAAGTTTCATTTTTGTTTGGCGAAGAATTTGGTGTCTGTCCAGTCTCTCCTCCGAAAGTTTCAGTTTCATTATGTATCATCTTTTACGAGTCCCAGTATGACCCCAAATTATTTTAATTGAGACAATCAGAAGAAATGAAAATGAATGTCCCCCTATTCCCATTAAACAAAACTTTAAACGGATGAAGAATTTATAGCTTTCGACTTTGCAATGTCATCAAGTTGCTGCTTTTGATCTTTCGATGGTGGAGTGTACGCGAATCGCCTTTTTTTTTTTTTTTGAGGGGTGGATGGGATATTTTTGATTTGTTTAAGTTCATGCCTTCTTTCGTTAATGTAAACATGATACAGACGCGAAAGCTCCTGTATCTTGAATCAATGCAAAATGGGCAACACGTCAAACATATTTAGTGTGAGAGATGAATAGCATTAAACATGATCATTCATAATACACTAAGAAAAGAGGTTGGTATAATGGGTATTAAAAGCCCGAAAGCATCACTTTGCTGATAGCCACGGAGAGTTTTTTTTTTTTTTCCAGCATGATGTGATGTGATGTGATGTGATGTGATACGATATGATACGATATGATACGATACGATATGATACGATATGATATAATAATGACATGATATGTGATATATGATAGGATATGATACGATGTGATATAATACGACATGATATGATATGATATGATGTGATTTGTTATATGATACGATATGATATGATATGGTACGATATGATATGATACGATGTGATTTGATACGTTATGATATGATACGACACGATACGATACGATATGATATGAATCGATGTGACATGATGTGATATGATACGATGTGATGTGATACGATGTGATGTGATATAGGATGTGATATAAGTGATGTGATACGATGTGATATGATACGATGTGATGTGATATACAATGAGATGTGATACGATGTGATATGATATACGATGTGGTGTGATTACGATGTGATGTGATATACGATGTGATGTGATATGATGTGATGTGAAACGATGTGATGTGTTGACGATGTGATGTGATACGATGTGTGTGATGCGATGTGATGTGATACGATGTGATGTGATGTAATATGATGTGATATGATTATGATATGACATGATATGATATGACAGATAATATGATATGATGTGATATGTTATGATATCATAAACTATCATAGGTAGAGATCGACATCAGCGGTGGCCCAGTGGCCCTGGGCTACTAAAAAACTGATGTTTGGGCCACCAAACTTTCAACAAGGTTATCTTTTTGGTAGCCCGATCGGGCAGCTAATGTTAAAAAAATAAACTTTGATATTTTCCCTTTTCGTCGGAACACTACAATTTTTGGGGTATAAAAAATTTCAGATTAAAAAGATCTTAGTAGCCCAAATGGACCACCAGAGGCAAAAAAAAAAAATATGTATATACAATGATAGACGATATGGTAGACGATATGATAGACGATGTATGATTTTGATAAATGATAATGATAATGAATAACATTTATATAGAGCGTAAATACTGATGTTTTCTAAGCGCATCAAATCCGGGGGAAAAAATCCGGGGAAAAAAAGGGAGTGAGAATGGAATATGTATGTTACGATATATTATGGCATGATGCAATATTGTAATATGACACAATTTTTGCATAACCTTGCATAAAGGCATTACGTAATGATAACTTTTTCTCCCCCATGAGCGTTAATCAACTTGCAGATCTTACCTTGTAAGGGATTTTCTGTTAGCATGAGATGCATGCATGACAGAAGCTTCAGTTTTTACACATTTTCAGCGTGTTGACATTCCGTCGCACTGTTCTAATTCAGCGAGAGAGAGAGAGAGAGGGGGGGGGGGGGAGGTACGGGGCTATTATCATGAAAGTTAAATAATGATTGAAAAGGCATGTAATTTTTGGCGTCAAAGTTGTCAACTATACCTTCTCGCTTGCACAGTGGTGCGTGAGTAATGCGTTATTATACACTACTTGGTGTTTTAGTTTATACTGTCGTTGAACAAGCTGGGATCGTCACGGTACCTTTGACAAAAAATTTGTATCTAATCCCTTCTCTTTCGTTCTCCGATCGTTTACCTGTCATTACCGGTATGTCTCTCCCCCCCCCCCCCCCCCCTCTCTCTCTCTCTCTCTCTCTCTCTCTCTCTTTCTCTCTCCCTCTCCCCCTCTCCCCCTCTCTCTCCCTCTTCAGCTTCCCTTTTACAGTTTTTCATTCTACTCTATGGATGTTTTCCGAGACTATAACTAAAGCTAATGTTATATTAATCAATTATACCTCTCATGGTCTTCATAACTGTTATTGTTTACAGGGTTTACATGTTTATAACTTTACATCGAAACGTGTTCTTCTACTTTGCATGCACTTCACTTGTGTGATCTGTGGGTTGTATTGCTACTATTCTGTGATTTACATTTTAAATGTATTTACTTTTAGATACCCAAGTATCAGATGGTATGTTTCCCAAGTATGTGTATATCAGGCCCGGAAATGCCCATACAGAAGTAAGCAAATTTCAAATATCTTCTCCAGATTACGACGTAAAATATCATAGTAATATAACCATGCTTGGATGCTCTTTAAATTGACGCAAAGAATAGCACATGGCAGTGACAGTGGTGGTGCGGTTGGACATCCACATACACCTTTTTCCAGAATCAGGGCCACTGGGATGTCAACGTATAATAAGTGCACTCAAATTAAAGATCCAAAGCGCCGATTACACGCCTATATCTTCTTCAGAACAGCACACTCTTAGTGACGTTGTGTTTAAAAGGTATTCATACGGGGGGAGGGGGAGTTAACAGGTTTGCATACAAGAAGTAGCAACACTGTGATAGGCCTAAGTTTTGATCATCTTTATATCCAAACATCCAAAGTGCCGAATACAGGCGGATAATAATCCTGTCCAGATCAAGGAGGCACTCTTGTGGCATTGTATTTAATATTGTTACATAAAGGGGGAAAGTTAAGAGGTTTACAGTAACACTGTAATAAGATTTGATCATCATCTCTGTATCCAAACATCAAAGTGCCGAATACATCTATATCTTCTCCAGATCAAGGAGAAGGAGGGCACTCTCAGTGGCATTGCGTTTTAATACTCGATGTAATTAGTACATAAAAGGGAAAAGTTTAAGAGTTTTGCAGCAATCCTGTAAGTTTGGATCATTATCACTCGATCACTTGTCGATGCAAACATCTTATAAGGGCCAATTCCATACAGATATCTTCTCCAGATCAGTGATAGGAGGACACTCTTGGCACCATGTTGAAGTATAGTGACGTAAGGGAAAAGGTTAAGAGTCTCACGGAGGTATACAAACAAAATAATGTTTGTTTGTACCTCCGTGTTAAGAGTTTCAGACAACGCTATAAGTTTGGGTCTTCATCTCTCAATCTGTAGTTAAACTCTATTTTGTGTTGGGTATACTATTATCGTCAAAGAATAATATATTTCATGCAATTCTCTTTATCTTACATAATAGATAGTAATTTTTCTCTATAGTATGCTTAAATTGTACTTTGGGCGCTATTATCGGTAATGTATCATCTATTGCAAATCTTTCTGTCCCGTATAATTGAAACTGTATTTTGTGTAAAATAGGTAGAAATAATCCAGTGTAATATTCTTTGTGAGGACCCTGGAGAGATAGCTACTATACACCATCAAGAGGCATTACTACAGCGAAATTGGAAACTCATTTAATGACTTAAATTAAGATATTCTTTTTTAATCCTAGCCCGACTACAGTCTCTTTGTCTACCTATTTCTCTGTCACTACCTACCTCAATAGGTTGACATTAATGTGGTTTCATTTCGTGAATTTGTTGTGCGTCAGTTGTCATTAATGGTTTATTGGGTCATTCACAATTCGATGTTTCTAATTTGGTTATAATACTTCTGTCTGCCCGTGTCGTGATACTTTTCAGACATTCTCTGGCTTCGGATCGATGTGAAGATTCGATCGCTTGACATTTTTCACTGTTGGAGGTAGATCATACCAGCGATGATGGAAGTATCATAGTATCCAAGGTAACGAAGGTTTCTCGGAGTATGATAGCTACCTCGAATAGCTGGAGATAATGACTCTCCCTCGTATACAGAAACTTCGCCAAGTCACTCAAATGTCTGTGAATATGGTCCATTATCTACATCGACAGAAGAGGTATATAGCGATGTAGCGATTTGTAATGGGCTTCGGGCTGGCTGAATGTTATTGGAAAGCTTGTTGTCTTTTTTTATATTTCGAGCGGTCTTTTTCTTTCTTTCTTTTTTGCCACAATGAATGAGTTAATAAAAGCCATCGCAAGATCTGGCTTGACTTGAATTCACGATAGGTTATCCGATGATGTATTCACCCATGGATGTGTGCCGTTTGGAAGGCAAAGGGGCGTTTTGTTTTGTTTTCTAGTTGTGTCCCACGTTTTTTGTTTTCTTCTTTTTCAGATTCAATATTTGAAATGTATACTAAGTACTGCCAGACTGCAGCCAATCATGATTCATGCATAACTTAAGCAGGCTTATCCCAATATATTACTGGTGAAGTTGACTTACTGTATAATTGCTTTCCTCTGTTTCAAGAGTTGGTAGCGTCCACGTAAGAAAGACAATGTGTCGTATAAAGTCTAACGCTGGTCATGATTAGGCAAGTCACGAAAATTGCACTGCAGAGAAAAACGTGGGTATGAGTGTCAGGAGCAGTATGCATATTTCATAAAACATTGAAATCCAAACTGACACGATTTCGAGATCATATACATCAGGGGAGGATCCAGGAACTCTGTAAAGGGGGGGGGGGGAGGTGCGTGACTAATATTTCTGGTGGCACTTCCGGGTTTCATTTCATTTTTTTCTTTTTATTTCCTTTGTTTTTCACGAAAAATAAGGGGGGAGCGTGCGCCGGGGGCGCCCCCTCTGGATCCGCCACTGTACATTCTCATATTGCCTGATTTTTGTTTCCATTCGAGGATTATATACGTGCTGCACTTTTGACGATGACATGTTGAAGAATTCCATGACTCATGTCGTGTCATGTCACGATGCTGCTTAAAGTACCCCAACATCCCCTCTTGCTTTTTATCTTGCAAACTCTCGAAATTTCTGTCATGATTATGACGTAGACTCGAAGTAATTTATTAGGTAGCATGTTAGCAAATCTATTTCTGCCTACTTTTGAAGGTATAAACACTTATGATCACTTTAAAGCTATATATAGCATAATTTTGGAATCAATCTCCTTTAATGTTAGGCCAATGGAGTGGTGGCTTTTTCACGTCACCACGGGAAAATTAAAAGGGAGGCCGTATCATGGATCACAAAAAAATATTGAAGAAGCAAAGGCCATTGAATTGACGTCTAATATGGATAGAATCTTCTAATTGGGTTGTTGATTCTTGCACAGGGGAATCTATTTATTAGGCAAATCAGGGTAATTCCGTTTCAATTTAAACCTCATCAGACATAATCATGATTATCTTTGTATTTAGGGAGAAAGATTTGCGGTGACACCATGTGTATGTAGTCCTTACAGGATCATTGCTTGGCAGAAGAGCCTAGAAAGAGGAGAATTGAAGAGGGAAGCGACATATGTGGGCTGTAAGAAGGGCAAAAAGTGAAGAGTGATGGGGGACAGTAATGGGCTAGAAGTTAAAGTTGCACTAGTGGAGACGGTAGAGAAAGGAACAGAGGGAGTGGTAAGGAAGAATAGAGTGAGAATCAAGTAAGATGTTCGGAAATCGTTAGAAGGGGAAAGATGAAATAGAAGGGAAGATGAGTGTGTTAAGAGAGAGGAGCTGAATGTTGGAAAATCATGGAGATAGGAGAGAGAAGTGAAGATTCATGAAACCAAGAGAAGAACGAGGTCGGCGAACAGTGTGGACTATGGAATACGGAATCAATGGAGAAAGGACGAATAATCCCGCGAAAGAAAGGTAAGTCGAGGAGAGATGAGACTATGAGAGAAGGGAGAGAGAGAAAAAAAGGGAAAGAAAACAAAGAAAAGAAGAAGAAGAAAAATTTAAATTTAAATCGCAAATCGCGAATCTTTCTCCATCATATATTTCACCATGCAAACCTTCAAACAACACATATCTTTGTATTATTCTTCCGAAACAATAATGAAACAATCTTTTCTCTACTTCGGTGTGATGTAAAAAGAATACCACTTCTCGCCGCCGACGTGGCAGGGATTTTATTTCTATGAATAATTACCTAGATAAGTTATGTAAAAAAACATAGCGTAATTTGCAGTCCAATACTGTAATAGAGTTATATAAAGCAGACGATGAACGTTCGCTTAAAAAAACAATAACAACAATTTGGCATATCGTGTCAGAATAATTCTCTGCGTCGCCTTCGCGTAATATTTTAGTATTTGTATTATTACAGTTCGTTTAAAACCCAAAACACTTTGTCATATTGCGTCGTAGTTATTCTCTGTGTAAGCCTTCATGTAATATTTAAGATTTTGCATTACAGTGCACTATACTTAAGAGCAAATGCATGAAATATATATCCAATATATCTCTGTAAAGATGAAAATGAGCCTACGCCCTGCATATGAGTTACATTAACGTTTGTATGGCATAGAGAAGTTAATACTACCTACAAAGGGTATTATATAGGATTGCGGACATTTTACGCCACTAGAAGAGCAGTGCACCCTTTTGCCTTTTAACCAACACACTGAGAGGATTAGCCAAACAGTAGGAAGGATTTCCGTACGTCAATCAAGCCTTTTAAGATGTATGCTAACCACTTCTTGGGGATTTAGACCGCCTCTTTTCTCCTGTGTGCCGTGAAATGGTCCATATAGGTTAATAACCTGCAACAAATATTAAAAGAACATCATTATACCGTGCTCTTGAGAAACTCTGGTTGAAATTTTGATTCCGAGATGGAAGAATAGCATTTTTTTAATGAGGGGTGCAGCCCGGTGAAAATTGTAAGATTTCTGTCACCCAAGAATTCGTAACTCCGTTAATATCTCGAAAATGATATATGTTTTATATCTCCCCCAACGAATTTTATAATAGTGAAAGTGTTTAAATGACATTGTTCAGGCATTGCAGTGCAGATGATCAGTGTAATACGCAGTGGTTTGTAAGGCCAATATCGATAGCACTTTACTTTATCTATTGCTCGATCTCCTAAATGTCGACATTGATGGTATAGTGCGCCATATTACGAATGTCGTCAAGGTATAGCACATATTTCTCCATTGGCACTTTGCCTTTAGCATCATAGCAATGTTATCCTTGGTCACATGACGCTATATGGAGAGCTTACTTCCAAAAGGCGATAAATCCATTGAAAATGATGGATTTAGCTCACTTAGAAGGAACCCGTTTGTAAGGGTATAATTTAGAATTGATCACCATGTGCTTTTTCGGCGCACTGTTACTATTTGGAAGTGACCGCTGGAGAAATCTCAAAGAGGTCCTTTGATATAATTTTCCTCCGTATAGAAGGTATTTTTATCTTATAGAGAAAAATCAGACAGCAAAGGATCCTCTTCAAGAGGCAAGAGAAGACATAACACTCGGGCTCTGTGCCCTTTTTCCTGTGCAACAGTATATAAGTCATGTATTATACCTTGGGAAAAATAGGGAGAAGTATCATAAACCAAAAATATTCTTTGTAATCATTTACCTAGCCAAATACCTTTGACATATTGTAAGTCTCCAAATATCAAATTTGTGTATTCGTGGCAGATCCGGTTGCCAATTATAGGCGAATGGGTTAGACTGAGAATAACTGAAGTGAAAACGTTTTGCTGTCATTGTTTATGAGCTCTCCGACATTTCCACGGCAATCATTATTATCACCGGACGACCAATACAACGGCTGATACAAGAGTAACCTTCAAACACATGAAATAGTAATTATGACAAGTTAGTCAAGGCAATTATCGTGCAAATTGAATGGGTTTATTCTGTCTTGAACTGAGTAAAGAGGTAAACAATACATGATATTCTTCTATGATATCTTCTGTGCAGACATGTAAATTGCCACATCAATGAAACATGAGAAATGTGCTCAAAAAGGTACCACAGTCACACAGCAATAAGACTAATTAAGAACACAATGCGCATATTGTATCCAAAATGTATGACAAAAAAAGAAGAAAAAACCCACAAAGCTTTAGAACTGTTTCAGTTCTGATAAAACTCTTCGATAACATAACGATTCTGCGATTACAGACCGTTATCAAGAAGGCTCATTATCATGGAGGTTCGTTAATCTGAACATGGAGTCAGATTCGCTTTTCCGGAAGTTTGTTACTCTGAAGGCAGGTTCGTTATTTCGGGAAAGAAAATAAGGTTCGTACTCCCGACGGTTTGTTAGTACTCGTATTCTTTTAATTTTCGGAATAACATACTCTCTTTTCTTTTCTTTTCTTTTTCTTTTCGGATTAAGGAATTTCGGAATGACGAACCTTATATCATTTTCGGATAAACGAACCTCCGGAAAAATGAACCTACACTACAAAAAGTCCGGTGTTAAATATGAAACACCGAGCTAAATTTAAATTTCCGGCGCTCATTTATGGTGTTAGATTAACACCTCCGGGTGTCATTTCAAAATATCAAATTGTTTTTTGAAGAGTTTCTTACTTACTGCACTTCTTGTTGATTTTGAACTTCAACAAGACGATCAAGAATTTTCCGATAAAGTACTTGATTTTTGAAGAACAATAATAATGTGTAAACACATTTACACCACTGTAACATCAGTTGGTGTCGTCTCCTATTGAAGCTGGACGGGTGTTATACCATTGACATTAACACCAGCAATATCAAAGTATCACCATGCGGTGTCATTATTGACTTAACACCAGCGCAGTGTCAAAAATATCACCAGCTATACAGTGTCAAGTTAACACCACGAAGTGCCAGGTGAACACTTTTCAACACCATCACAATACATTTTCTCCCCCTGTGGGTGTGGTCCTCTATTGACGCTTGATCGGTGTTCGATTTAACACTCATGGTGTTAAATCTAACACCGATAATTTTACAGTGTAGGGAATACCGTCATATCATTATCGAGCCCCTTTACATTTTCGGATTTCGAACATTCTATGCATACACGGAGCTTTGGTGCTTCGGAATTACAAACCTTCGGAATTAAAGAACCTCCGGAATAACGAACATCACCCATTTCTGGACAATTACACTGCAAAAAGTCCGGTGTTAAATAAGACACACCGAGCTGGTGTTAAATTTTTGGAGCTCATTTATGGTGTTAGATTAACACCTCCGGGTGTCATTTCAAAGTGTAATTTTTTTTTTTAATAGTTTCTTACTGCACTTCTTGTTGATTTTGAACTTCAACAAGATGATCAAGAATTTTCCGATAAAGTACTTGATTTTTGAAAAAAAAATGTGTAAACACATTTACACCACCGTAACACCAGTTGGTGTCGTCTCCTATTGAAGCTGGACGGATGTTTTACCATTGACATTAACACCAGCAATATCAAATCAACACCATGCGGTGTCATTATTGAATTAACACCAGCGCAGTGTCAAAGATATCACCAGATACAGTGTCAAACTAACACCACGAAGAGCCAGGTGAACACTTTTCAACACCATCACAATACATTTTCTACATCTGTGGGTGTAGTCTTCTATTGACACTTGATCGGTGTTAGATTTAACACCCATGGCGTCAATTCTAACACCGATGTTTCTACACTGTAAACACATCGGTGTTCGATTTAACACCATGGGTGTTAAATCTAACACCGATCAAGTGTTAATAGAGGACCACACCCACAGGTGTAGAAAATGCACTGTGATGGTGTTGAAAAGTGTTCACCTGACACTTCGTGGTGTTAATTTGACACCGTACCTGGTGATATTTTGACACTGTACTGGTGTTAATTCAAAAATGACACCACATGGTGTTGATTTGATATTTGTTGGTGTTAATATCAATGGTTTAACACCCGTCCAGCTTCAATAAGAGACCACACCAGCTGGTGTTACTGTGGTGTAACTTTATTTTCACATTTTTTCAAAAATCTAGTATTTTAATGTAAAATTCTTGATCGTCTTCTTTAAATTAAAAATCAACTAGAAGTGCAGTTACTAAGAAACTCTTCAAAAACAGTTTTATATTTGGAAATGACACCCGGAGGTGTTAATTTAACACCATAAATGAGCACCGAAAATTTAACACCAGCTCGGTGTTCACTATTTAACACCGGACTTTTTGCAGTGTATACAGAAATTGCAAAATTCAGCACCCCGCATTGTTACCCTTACCAGGAGAAATACTCACATTACCTCTGTTTTGTCCTCATTGCACTGGTTACCTGTTGAATCTCGCATTGTATTTAAACTGTTCCTATTTATTTGTTTTTCATTGCATACACGGATCTGCCCCCAGAGTACAATGTTAATCTACTGACATTTTATAATCCTTCCAGATGTTTAAGGGTCATCCGATTGTAGATTGCTTGTTGTTCCAAAAACGAAGAAATCATGGGGGGATCGGTCATTTGCACATGCTGGACCTCACTGTGGAATCAGTTGCCTCAAGCTATCCGTCACATTTCGAATGTTGACTCCTTTAAAGTTGCCCTCAAGACTCATTTGTTCATGACCATTTTCCAGTAGAATTGTATATTATGATGCATATTTTTTTCATTATCATTATTGTGTCGTTCATTTTCATGTGCATGTTTGTGTAAGGATTTTTGTATTTCATAACTTACTTCTTCTACTGCGCCTTGAGCACGTTAATTATGTGGAACTGGCGCATTATAAGTACCCTGTATTGTTATTATTATTATAATGGGGGTGTGCATATGAGCGCACGAGAGACGAAAAAAACAAAACCAATCTTTATGTTAGATTCGATCATTTTGGTGGCTTAAGATAAATACCACAGCACATTCCAGCACCAATATCATAATTATGACGACTCAATATTCGTTAATTTAAAGAAAAAGAACTACGGCGAATAGATGTGTAAAGAAACTACTAAGTGTAAGAACAAATTATGTGATCCAGTTTACATGTGCCTGTGCAACATCAAATATCAAAAAATTGCTGATAGCCCATCATAAACAGGTTGTTTGATCGTCAGCGAAATGACTTACCGCCGAATTCCACACAAGAAAGGCGCAAAATATGGAAAATTGGGTGTAGAACCAATACAACTGCTGTACATGAAAAACCGGTTGAAAATGATCGAGTGTGGTGATGGGGTAGGGAGGGGGCCCGTTTCACCTGCGGCGGTTTCCCATTAGCATACACCATTAATATCGGCATAGGAAACTTAGTTTGATTCACTTGGGATACATATATGCATGTAAAGTAGCACCGTTAGCTGGGTTTCTGGGACACACAACCTTTATTACTACTCCTCTTAATGTCCTCTTCCAGAGAGAGACACCTCTTTGTACGGATATGATCCATTCGTCAAAATGACATCTCTGGGATATTTTTCTGCATATTTTTATGAAACGGAATTCTCATGCATTGTATCCCATTTCTAAAGACTCGAGACCGTTCCATTGGAGATACATGCATCACTCAAAGTTAGCAACCACTCTATTACACCTTGAAAAGGTTTACCACTATCCCAAACAAAAGGTCTTCTTGTCTGACACCAGCAAATAGCAATGCTTCGCAAGGATCATCACTGTACAAAAGGATAGAATATCTAATAAAGGGAAACCTTTTGCAGTAAAATGTAAATATCACTTGCATTATGTGAAGATAATTATCTACAGCGGTATGTTAAAAGACATTACCATGTAACATTGTCAAAGACTTTTAGTGGAAACACAAATAAGAGGGTTTACGGGTTACACTGCAAAAAGTCCGGTGTTAAATAGTGAACACCGAGCTGGTGTTAAATTTTCGATGCTCATTTATGGTGTTAAATTAACACCTATGGGTGTCATTTCCAAATTTTAAACTGTTTTTTGAAGAGTTTCTTAGTAACTGCACTTCTTGTTGATTTTTAATTTAAACAAGACGATCAAGAATTTTACATTAAAATACTAGATTTTTGAAAAAATGTGAAAATACAGTTACACCAAAGTAACACCAGCTGGTGTGGTCTCTTATTGAAGCTGGACGGGTGTTAAACCATTGATATCAACACCAGCAAATATCAAATCAACACCATGTGGTGTCATTTTTGAATTAACACCAGTACAGTGTCAAAATAACACCAGGTACAGTGTCAAATTAACACCACGAAGTGTCAGGTGAACACTTTTCAACACCATCAGAGTGCATATTTAACACCTGTGGGTGTGGTCCTTTATTGAAGTTTGATCGGTGTTAGATTTAACACCCGTGGTGTTAAATCTAACACCGATGTTTTTACAGTGTATAACATAATTATAAACCCACTTCTTGTCTTTAGTACATTGTATCAGCCTCGTATCAGACTCCTCATGTCAACTATTCTCTCAATGTATAGTGCTACTCGAGTTTGCATTATCAAACAAAAAGAGATGAGGTGAAATGTTACTTACAGCAGTGGCGGATCCAGAGGGGGTGCATCAGGGCGCGTGCCCCCTCTGTATTTGCAGTTAAAACAAAAGAAACAAAGAGGAGAAAATGAGATGAAACCCGGAAGTAGCACCAGAAATATTGTTTGCGCCTCCCCTTTACGGAATTCCTGGATCCACCCCTGCTTACAGAATGGGAGAAGCGCCGTCAATACCAAATAATATATTTACGATTAGGTTATATAATTTCTAATTTTACGCTTTCATGAAAGAGCGAAACGGTCGCAACCACATATTCTATTCAAGTTTGATGAGTCGATAATCAGATCATCACTTAATGACTCTTTTGTAGTTTAGTATACCAAAATTATTATTGAAATCAAATTTGTTTTGGGTACGTATTGTCTTGCAACTACCCCCCTCAAAGTTGTAAGTAGGCCTATATGATAATTACACAAATGTTATTATGATATGAATGACACATCTTCTAAGTTTGCTTCAAAAGAGGAATTTGAAAAACATTTCTGTACAGAAGATATTATAATCATTATTGTTCTCATCGCCTCGTCAAGCATACGTAAAGTGGCTACTGCTATACATTACATCTTCTTGGAAACGTTCAAAACTTAGATTTTATTCATTTTTCTAGATTTGTATAAGGCACGCGTCTGCAACCTTCTAAGTATAATTTTCCTCTCTGTACTACTCAATCTGCAATATACAGTCAACCTCGCTCATATTATTCGACCTCGCAAATGCCGATAAAATAGCCAAGTCGAGGGAAATCTCCATCCCGGACGGATTTGAACATCCTGTTACGTTACAGTATTATTTAAGTCGAAATTCACGTAAGGCGAAGAATTTTCTAAGGCCCCTTTGGATTAGACTTATAGGCAAGGCGAGGTTGACTGATTGTACGTCTGGCAATTATACCAATTACAAATTCGAACATTGGATGGATTTGTATCTAATCTCTCCACATGCATATTAGCCTGATTGTGTTGGGAATTTATGCACGTCGATACCATGGAAAAGCAGATTTTTATGATATTGACTTGTTACCATGGTTACCAGTGGCGGATGCAGAGGGGATGCACCAGGCTCCACCTCTTTATTTTTTTTTGTTAAAACAAAAGAAGTAAAAAGAAAAAAATGGGGGCTACTGATGGAGGGCGTGCGCCCCCTTTAATTTTGTAAAGGCGCCTCCCGCATTCCTGAATCCGCCCCTGGTTACAGGACCAAAGCAAGTAAACGAAAGAACTAAAAATATTGTGCTGCTCTTCTCAGAGTATCATAGAGTGAGGACAATATTGGACTTCCAACTCTAGTTCACAGTCATAATTATTCTTCAATCGCATTTTCACTATGAACGTTACAACCTTACAATCCGTCATCAGTATTCACACAATCATCGGCTATACACGAAGACGGGGTTTGTCAAATGCGTTAAAAGCGGATTGTACAGCACACAACAACTCCGTAGACACAGTAAGCATTGATTAATACATGTTTAGCAAATAGAAAACTATGATATTTCACTCCCAGGTGACGACCCAGCTTGATTGCAGTGATTTGGGAAAGCAAGGAAAGGGAACTTAAAGTCATAGCAGATCAGAAGGTAGAAAATTGCATCTGCACAAACATTTAGTGTCAATATGGACTGCCTTGTTTAGTGGCGCTCTATATCACATGGTTCCAAATGTGTTTTACCTTAAAACTAGTAACATTTTCTGCTGTTATAAAAACAAGAAAAATATTGTAACATCAGTTTTGTTCTGCCTTAAACATATGACTTCATCGTGCCTACGCTGATTTCGGAAAGAATGGTTTCCGCATAAAATATAGATAAAGTATTATAATCATTATTTCCGCTTTAGATGGTTCTATACAACCCGCATGTGTGACAATATTAAAACTTACCGTTGGTGACTTTGGTAATTAAAGACATAGTAAATAAAGAGCACCGTGCAATTGTATACTATGATCATAGTATGAAGTAAACAGGAAGAAACAAAATTCAGGCATCACATACATTTTGTTCTTCATTTACAGCTGTAAAAAAAAAATAACGACACATATACACAGGTTCAAGTCTAAAGGCATCAATAGGTATACTGTGTGTATGCATATGTGATTGCGTGTGTGTATGTGTGTGTGCGCGCGCGTGTGTGTGTGTTTGTTTGTGTTTATTTACAGATTGTAAATATGTGATGTAGACAAAGAAAAATAAGAAAATGTCTATGTATTAAGGTTCCCAATCGGCATCACGTCACAAGGCACAATTGCAGCTTCACCTCAGTTATCAAAGTTAAGACGAATGAAATAAATTATGCAAAATCGAAGTGTCAACAAAGCTCTCACATGAGTATATCCATGAGTTCCCGGTAAAAGATGACAGAGAGGAATGGAGAATATTATGAACGTAGGTCGGGAAAGCTGCAGCGAGCGTATTTGATTTGGCTCTTTTAATTACCCACACGCTCGTAAGTGTTTTACGATGCCACTCGTCATTACGGATTGATAATAACTGTCGCTGCCATAACTCAGGTATAGGGAATGCATCAGTGTTTTCAGATCCAGTGCAGTGGTGATCTTGGGTCAACAAATATACCAAATACATATACATTTGTATACACACACACACACACACACACACACACATATATATATATATATATATATATATATATATATATATACGATGGCAAGCTAGAACTCACTGTTTTCACCAAATTCGTGATGGTGAAGTGCAAGATATAATTACAGGTATATAGAATATAATCCATATGTGACCGTGAAATCTGCGTCTAAAATAGTAACAACTTTCAATTTTGAGCGGTGATGTTGGACATGCCCTTTAGTAACGTAACGTCGGTGCGTGGATACACTACGCCTCAACACAAACATGAGAAGATCACTGATGTAGGCAGTGAACCACAATGTAATATTCTATCGCAAAGTTAATGAAGCGAAGCACGTTGAGTAGAAACACTACCGAATCACACAAGAAATTTAAGAATGCACTTTACAATCACCTCTTGGCAATAAAGATGATACTGATAATGGTAGGTATCAACCAACTCCAATGAATTCAGTTAAATAAATTTTGTAATTAATTTGTTTTACATGGCCACTGAACATGCAATGAATACTTCAAAGCAAGCAACTTACGAGACCAGTGGCATTAAGTCCCTTCGTTGACTATAGGCAATGAGGATAATGAACATTAAATTTGCTTATAGAGACACAACTGCTATCGCCATATGACTTGAACCACATACCTCGTGATCAAAAGTTCGTGATTTTAACCATTGAGCCATCTTGGCTGAACCGAGCTGGATAACAGCGAACGACAAGAACCATTCCGCGTCGAGAGCTGTCTTAACTTAAACATCTACCTGCTAATCACTATTTGATTTAAGTGACAAAATAATAACATTATCTGAAAATATTCTCACCCATATCTGAAAATTAGTTAGTTTTAAGACTGCCTCTGTTTGACATGAATCATCAAAATACTTCATATCACCTTACTCATCAAATATTTACACTGCAAAAAGTCCGGTGTTAAACAGTGAACACCGAGCTGGTGTTAAATTTTCGGTGCTCATTTATGGTGTTAAATTAACACCTCCGGGTGTCATTTCCAAATTTTAAACTGTTTTTTGAAGAGTTTCAAAGTAACTGCACTTCCTGTTGATTTTTGATTTGAACAAGACGATCAAGAATTTTACATTAAAATACTCGATTTTTGAAAAAATTTGAAAATAAATTTACACCACAGTAACACCAGCTGGTGTGGTCTCTTATTGAAGCTGGACGGGTGTTAAACCATTGATATTAACACCAACAAATATCAAATCAACACCATGTGGTGTCATTTTTTAATTAACACCAGTACAGTGTCAAAATAACACCAGGTACAGTGTCAAATTAACACCACGAAGTGTCAGGTGAACACTTTTCAACACCATCACAGTGCATTTTCTACACCTGTGGGTGTGGTCCTCTATTGAAGTTTGATCGGTGTTAGATTTAACACCCGTGGTGTTAAATCTAACACCGATGTTTTTACAGTGTATTTTCAAGTAAACAATATGAATTACACTTATAAGTCTTAAGTCTCATGTGGAAATCATATTTGAAAGTTGAATAAAATTTCTTTTTAATTATACTCTTAATATAAACCAGTCATAGATCACTCTAACAAATAAGAACCAAACTAGACGCATTTAGCTACGGTAGCTCCATGCTAGAAGTGCACCGACGTTGGCGCAACCCTTCCACCGGATCCGCTACAGCGCAGACATGACATGTGATAGCGAAGCAGTGGGTTTGTCAGCCCGTAGAGGATGGGATTCAGGGCGGCGTTGGACCAAAGGAGACCGTTGACAGCTTCCCACGTTATCTCAGAGAAACAGTCGTCGTCACCACACCTAGCCTGTAGGATGCTGATAATCTCGTATGGGAGCCAACAGGAGAGGTAGGTACCTACCAGGATGGACAGGGTGATGGCCGCTTTCCGATGACGTGCGTATTGAGTCTGCTGCTGGCGGAACTCGGTCAGGTTTCTGTTCCCGCCACTGTGATTGGATCGAGGTTGAGGACTTGGAACGTACGTTGAGGGCAAGCCAGGCGGTCGCAACGAGCCATCGTGTAAAGTATGAGTCAACTTGGAGTGGTTGATGACCCCCGAAACGGTAGGAACATGACTCCGGGCTTCTCCATCTGCACCATCTAGCTTGCGGCCGTCTTGTTCTGTGTTCGCTTCGTCATGGTGACGGATAACAGAAGAAGGGACTCCCAGGGAAGTTCTGAGGCGCTTCAGTTTTCCCGATCTCTGATAGATTTGGTAAAACACGACGATATTCAGTATGACTATCAAGGGAAATGGGATGGCGAACTCAAACACGAGAAGACCAATGGTGGCAGGAACGAGGTATACGGCCTCCAGTTCGCATTCTTCTTGGTAGTCAACCAGATCGAAGCGAAAGGAAAAGGCAATGACGGTGAAGATGGCGGCAGTGAGGGTCCAACAAATTGCGCAGATGATCGATACCCGTCTGCGAGTCCATACAATGCGGTACCTGTGCTTCTGTGTCACGAGTAAGAAACGATCGAGGCTAATTAGCACGATTGTGATCGAAGACATGCATGTCACAGTGTAGTCCAGTGCGGACCAGAACTTACAGAATACCTCACCGAATGGCCAGTATCCTCTGTAAACCCAGGCAAGATTGACTGTTAGCACCATGAGTCCAGTGAGAAAATCACACACACTGAGACTAAAGATGAGCGTGTTGGTCGGAATGGCGCGAACTCTCTTGTAGCGGCAGAAGGCCATGATGACCAACAGGTTTCCCGCGACTGTGACGATGATGACGAGTCCGTAACCGATGATCAGGAGTGGTCTGTTCAGCTCTGATTCGGACGCGTCACCATCTTCATACGTCGTTTCGAATTCTTCATTTGTGGTGAAATCACTTTCACCGTACAACGGGTTGGAATCGGCACTGTTATTCATTGTGTCATGAACAAGATACGATGTCACTAAAAATGTATAGATAACATTTTCCTTTGATATACGAAACACAGTACTATCTGAGTCACAGATAATGCAAATGATGTCGTCATGTGATGACATCAAGTTTTCAACTCTTCGGGATTTTAAGCAATTGCAAATGTTAACCCCCTAACAACCACCATCTCGAAATGTCAACGATAATGCATATGCGATCCTATGTATCAGTAATTGTAGAATGACCGGTAGAACGAGCTTTTATAATAGAGGCACTGGTTGCTCCTCCGACTTCCACGACGTTTGCTACCTGGTAAACCATTTCACCGTGACATTCCTCACAGCTCTTCTCTATATTCTTGTCCTCCTTCTCCTCCTCCTTCTCCTCCTCCTCCTTTTTCTTCTGTTTCTTACGGAATGATGTAATGAGGCCTTCTCGAGTTGCATAGGTGCGCAGGTAAACCTATAAACTGCTTGCGTGTCCTTCGTCAATCCGTGTACTCTCGGTTTGTTCGTCGACTGCTAAGGCAGGTTTCATCTTGCTTCGTAGCACACTGTCTCTTTATACTAATTACACTCATTTTAGACCTCATGACTTTCTCACTGAATTGTATTCATCAATCAAGAGTTGAGCACTAGTTCCTTTTCCTCACCTATAGATATATATGTAGAGGGGTTTTTCTGTTATCCTGACCTGATTACACAGATAGCATAGAAATATTCCGTTTCTTTAGATTCTCAACAAGGAGAGAAAACGCGACTGATTATGAGCTCCAAATAACACAATCTACACTAATTGCTATAAATATGAAATTGTGATATCCAGCATTTCAATGATGTACAGAGAAATGGGAAAAACTTCGACTTTAACGCGATACCTTAACAAACGAATTGTGCGACGGTGGGGACAAAAATATAACTTCAGAGATTGTTCTTGACCCAAACTGAATATGTATAAAACATACTGAACAGGATGTGTGACTTGACTGAAAGGTCTCTAATTTTTTTGGAGCGAAATTTTACAGTGGACGGCAGTTCTCATTAAATAAAACTGGATAATGATGTTTACACTCTGCTACACCTTGTGAGCAGACGATAGCAATCTCCAGTCAACTTCAGCGGCAGAGTTGCTGGGCGGGAAGCAATTGATAGCTACGATGACCGTCTCTGTAACCGTCAACATCTCATCGTTCTCCACTTGAACTAATTTTCCAGCTTAATCAAACAAGCGAGATGTTGTGTGTCCATCCATTTATCAATTCATGAAGATGCGCTCCGAATAGTATCTTTTCTTTCGTATACACCAGCAGCCGACATCCACACTACCACTGACTTCGCAAGCGGCACTGTTTTGCTCTAAAAGGTATCGAAGTCTCGTTCTGTCGTTTTATGCACGCCCGGGCACTTAAAATAATTGTACAGGTGACTGTCTTACCAACGAGCGGCGCACCTGTTTACGCATGCAAAGAAAAGGTGGGAAAGTGCTAAAGGCGAGCTTGGCTTGGTGATTGGATATTTTTTCGAGCACCATGCATCTTCTCTCTTTCAGGTTGTTGATGATATCAACGTCACGACAGGAATGAGTGAGTAAGGTGGTACAACGAAATAGATCGTAATTTTGCGTAATGTTGCCATTGTTCTACCGGGAAGCCCGTATAGAGGAAAGAAACCAGGGGCTTGCATCCCTTCCAGTTTAATTCCCAGGTCCTTGGATACCCTGCTTGCACTATACCCTATCATTTCATCACTGCGTGCTTTGCCCCTGAGATTTCCTAAAACATTAAAAAGGTATTCCCATTCAGGAAGTCCAATGTACCACCTGAAAATGGTATAAAAGCATCACACTATTCGCCCAGTCATCGCAGCAAATCAAGTCTTAATGGTGTTAAGTCACGTCCAGCAGAAAGCAAACTTAATAGCGCGTTAACTGACGGAATGTTTTCACTTCCCTTTGCAAACCTGTTGAAACAAACTCCGGCCTGCATTTCATTAGTGTACCACGCGTTCTCCTTCTCCCACACAAATATATATATACACACACACACACACACACACACACACACACACACACACACACACGCACACATATTTAGGAATAAACTATTACAAAAATATTCTGTTTGAAGTTATCAATCCTCCTGCTTCGTATTTTCTCCTCTCTCAATCTTTTCTTATTCCCCTCTCATCTGCACTTATCTCATCTATATATCACACGTCTATTCCCTCTATTCCTCTTGTCTTATCTCTCCCTCTCTCTCTCTCTCTTAATACGGAGCTTTAGTTTTATTGTTGTTGTAGTTCTTTATAACATTCGGGTATTCTTTTTATTGTTATATAATGTGTCTCATCATCATAAGATTATTTGATTTAATTTTTTTTTGGGGGGTGTGGGGGCTAAGTTATACAAGCTATGCTTTTGATTTAGGCTCCCCACTTAGGTTCTCACGACTGCAAGCGTTGCAAGTGATGTTGTAAGTACATGTGTTGTTGTTTCGATAATTTTTGCGCATACAAATTGACAAAATATTATTGTATACCAATTGTGATAATAATTGTAAATCGGTTATGCTTTATTCATACTTATGTGAACAAAAGTGGAAATAAATTCAAATCAAATCAAATATTAGAAGACCTATTTTTCCAGCAGCTTTGTGAATGATGTGTGGCATATTGTGGGAGCCGAACGCCTTTAAATATTTCTGCAAATAAATGGCGCTATATAAATACTCTTCCATCATCATTGTCATCGTCATTACAGGCACACACATTAACAAATTTTCTCTTTTCGTTTTCACATCTTGAGGGTAGCCCTAAACTAATCGAAAGTCTGAAAAGAAAGAGCAAAATTTTATAACAACCACGGAAATTTCGCTAATTTTTGTATAAAGCAAGTATCCAACAGTTACTGTTGATATAAAGATGCAAGTGAATGAGCTGATGATGTCATCACCTCACAATTTTTCAAGTTTCAAGTTTCAAGTTAAGTTTATTTCCACAAGTTCAGGTAAAAACATATAAATATACAATCAATCAGTTCTAATACATACATATACAAACCAAAAATTATTTTGGATAAGTACATAATCACAGTTAAAAGTTAAAAAGTGTGTGTTCAAGATTGACATAACAATTAAAATAAATGATGGAGGAAATCAGCAGTAGGCCATTGCCCTTTCGGGGCTGATCCCATGAGCAAATATACAATATTAAAACTGTGTGTCGTTATACACTGTTCCATAAATCATAAGTCGCATAAAAAAGAACTGGATTTGCAATAAATAGGGACAAGAAAAAAACAACAACATCCAAATCCAATTTTTCATAGATGGTGTTCAAAAAAGAATTGACGAAAATTAAAACTTTTTCTAGTGTAAAATCTAATTGTATTCCAGGCTGAATGATTTCAAAATAATAATAAAAAAATAATGATAAGTCAGATGTATTGAGATTTGAGACTGCATGGGGTAGAATTGCTTGTGAACAAAAAACTGGTAAATTTCATGATTTTGTGTACAAAATATAAATGACACGTTGTGAGGAGATATGTTAACTCCCTCATCATTCTCGCTTCGACTGTTCAAGGACTTCCGTAATAATTATCCGATTTTGATCAGTTTTCCACAGCCGTGATAAACTTTTAATCTTTGTTACCACTCTTTGAGCATTCTTCCGACAAGACATCTTAGAAAATGCACGCATTTCTAGAAGGGTACGCTGTCTACTACTCATATTATATTCTGTAGACTCCTAGCTCATGGATCTTCTTAATCATAAACTACAACTTATTATAGTAATAGCAATGCATTACGACATGACTGAAGGTATGATCTGTTTTTTTTTTCTTTTCCCGCCTGAAATAAAAGGGACCAAAATTCCAGGCAATGCCAGGAGGCAACATAATTCTTTTTACCAATTCCTCTCAAACTATCAATCAATCAATCAATCAATCAATCAATCATAGTTTATTTCCAATCAACGAAAATCAAAAACATAGTACAATGTATACATGTCATTAACTGATATTGTTCAAACGCTTGCAAAAGATTCATGTAATATACGAGACAAATTATAGAACAACATATATGTACAATAATAAAGAGGAACACTGTACAAATACTACGTGGGCGAGCGGAAAATAAATTCGATCATGGAAAATAGTGATCCACTAAAAAGCAAAGCTTGTCGGACGTGGATCGCTAGATAAATAATGAGTGAATGATATACTATTCTATAACAATATACATGTAGTTATTTTGAGATACACAGGTCGGGAAAAAAATATAGAATACCAATGCTATAGTGCCCGGACACTGTTCATTGAACCACATGTACCGGGAAAATAAGACAAGGACAATACTTTCGTACACACATTCAATTACCCACACGCATATACACTGTTGGACGCGAGACAGTACCGAGAGGAGAGAAGACGGTAACAATACAAGTCTACGAAGAACAATAGACAGGAAAGGAAAAGGAGAGAAGAAAGAAGAGAGGTCTGCACACAGAACACGCCAAGTGCTGCGACATCAGGACAGGTGAAAGCTCAAGCATAAATTATAGCAATTTAAATTATCTAAGATTATAAATAGAAAGTAAATGTTTTCTGAGTTTATATTTAAATGTGACAAATTTGGGGGAATCTTTTAAACTATTATCTAAATTATTCCAAAGTTTGGGTCCGGTATAAAGAAATGTATTTTGGGCATGTGCGGTTCTCATTAACGGAAGATGGAATTCGTCGGATCGTCGCGTGGGATAGTTATGAACATGACTGTTTCGATGAAATAAATCGTGGAATATTTTAGGTAAAAAGGTACTGTTGTAATTAAACATAAACTGACCAAGTTGAAACACATACAAATCATTTACTTTTAATATTTTATGGTCAGAAAACAAAGCATCTGTATGTTCTCGGGTATGTAAATTAAAAACAATTCTAAGCGCTTTCTTTTGCAATAAAAGAAGTTTATCAAGTAACATCTGATATGTATTACCCCAAGCAAGAATCCCGTAGTTTAAATAAGGGAGTATCAAACTAGAATAAAGAGTTAATAATGCAGATGAAGGAAGATAATATTTTAATCTATTCATTACGCCAATGTTACGTGAAATAATTTTACATATGTTATCTAATACACATGTCAAGCCTGACAGATGTAGGTCTGGACATGTATGCCATACAAATGGAAATTCAGCAAGTATAATATAATTGTTTTGTTTTTTTCACTGACCCGCACGCACGCATACATGCACACACTCAGAAACACATCTAATTCGATCGATAAAAACATGTCAGAGCTCCGCGAGATAAACTGTTGTACCTATCGATCGGTTCACTTCGAAAGCCTTATAAGAATATTATGCGGTTCGAATTGATATTCACCATACACTATTGTTTCCATATTACCAGGTTTATCAACTTGATGTTATTTTGAGCAGTGTTGTGGTGGGTGATCGAATGTTACCAACTTTACCCATTATAGATAATGACTATGCTACAATTTGGTATTTCATCTAATCATTTTACATACAGGTTCAGTCACGCAACGTTGACATTTCTACCTCTTTATTTGTTTGTTTGTTTGTTTGTTTGTTTTTTCATAAGCATTGCTCTATACACAGACAAAGTGATAGAGGACATACAGAGAACGTTCACTTCTCACTTATCTTCAATAAATTTTCTGATTGCTGAATTAATTCATCCTATACTTTCCTCAAAGGAATAACACCCCCTCCAAACACGATCTCTGCTGGATCTTTTCTATTACCAACTAGTGTACTATGCATGTGATAGCTCATTTTGCAATTACCATACTGATCAGATGCATGCAAGCCGTGACGCTGAATAAATCCTTGTATAAAATCAGAGACTACATTTCTCGTTATCATGCACCAAGCAAATATAAATTCTCTCAACTTTTTTTTTAGTTCTAATAATTTTGATTTCTATTCTATAAATCTGTCAATAATTGCACAAAACAGCACCCTTTCTACGTGCCTGTGCCTACACATTCTTATAAAGGCTCGAGTACTAAAAGCAACCATACCGTGTGCAATATTGTGATGCTTATAAACATAGCCTTATGCAGGAATATCTTTGGGAGGCAAAATTAATTGTGCTCAATATTTCGGGGGAACACACATGCGAGGAAGCGACCAAACGGGGGAGGTCGTTATGGAGGGGGTATGCACCCCCTCCCGACGCTCCCGACGAGGGAGCCTTTGAATTTTTAGGAATGAAAGTCAACAATTCGGTGTACACACTTTGGTGGAATATTTTGAAATTATCAATCTCAGTAATAAACATGAAAATTCTATACAGGACAATATCAACAATTAATCGTTGTGTCTGTCAGTTCTTTTTCAGCGTGTGCATTTTTTTTTCTGCATGTTTGCTAATAAGCATTGATAAGTTTAGTGCAGATGGACCGAAGGGGAGGGGGGGGGGGGTGTCTACCCATCAATAGGATTGATGTGGTTTAACCCTCTGTGTGCTTCGAGTGACGATTAATGGCACAGAAATAGTGTTGCAAATATTGTCCAAAGCCCTTCATGGCACACAATATTATATCTCATTAAGGATTACTAAAAGTGGGTAGCTTACTATGGGACATCTATTGAAGTAACCATGGCCTTTTTGTCGTGTTTTAAAACAAGATTATGATGAATTTGCTTATATCGACTTTTAATGTACATGCTGTAGTCTATCGGAAGAGAACTCACGTGACTGATTTTGCCATAGAGAAGTATTTCTAAGAGCATTCATCTCATGTAGTTGACAGGGCTGTGCGATACCAGACATCTCGAGTAACTCGGTTCTCTCCCTTGATTGAACGATGCTGCCAAATATTGTTTGCTCCCATTTTGAGAAATTGGTTGCTTTTAACCCAAATGAGATGAACATTAGCACTGATTGTGATGAATTTTTGTACATTCTTTACAACTTACAAAATACATAGTTGTAACGGATTATAACATAATCTTAATATAATTTTGTTATATCATAGATTAGATTACTAGTACTTCTTCGATTGCTTAATATACAAGGGCGTATAAGAATAACATTTGTAATAGATTGTGACAGATAACCTTCTTTCTTGCTTTGATTACAATATTATATAGGTTTTCCCGGCCAATTTCGCACTTTTGTCAGTCCATTTGATAAAAGGTTAATTCAATTTAGCGAAAATCCTCGTCACTGCACATTCTGTCATCCAAAATTGCAAGTTGGTCGTTCAATTTAGCATTTCCATCAATAAAATTTGCACATGTGCCATTCGAATTCGTAAAACGAGCATTCAAATTGGCACGTGCTCTTCAGTCATTCAAATTCGCCAACACTGGCCGAAAGGGGTATTTCAGTCATTCAATTTCGCGTATGGGCAGTCAAATTCCTAACATGTTCATTCAAATTAACGTCATGTTATTTCTTTTTTGAAAAGGTGATAACATTTAAACACGTATTTCTATGTGACTTTTTGTTACCATATATAACTCGGGTTTGTTGTTCTGTAACGCCCCTTTTCTTTCATTCATGTCATTCTAGGCCTACATGTACCAATACTACAGTAACTTCATCTTCTTAAAGTCATGACAGCACAAGTTAGATACAGACGTATTTCTCAAGAAGACAGAAAAAGAATTATAGAAACATTTGATGATCATAACCTTGACTTCCTAGAACTGGCCGACACACTCGGAATAAAGCACTCAACGGCCAGATTAGTTGTGGCCACAATGATGCACTATATCTTCGGACTGGAAGAATCACTAAGCACATTGAAGAAAAAAAAAACTGTTGCCAAAATCTCTCAAATTAGCACGAAAATAATCTAATGTAATGACGCTTGCAAAACAATAACCATGTTGGGAAAAAAATAAAGAAGGAACCAAAGCATAAACATGCGTGCTAAATTGACTGCAACAGATGTTAAATTGGATGCCCCAAAATGAATTTGAATGAACGAGTGCGGCATGTCCGTGATCACGTGACTATATCATTCTAAATTGAATGAACGAATAACGAAATGGTGCTTGTTTTACGAATTTCATTTGAAAAAGTGTTAAATAGAATAAAGCTTAAGGTAATTTGAATGCTCCAAAATGAATTTGAATGAAGAGATCATAAAATTGAACTACCGAACATGTCATCTACGCTAAATTTTGCTAAATTGAATGCCAGCAATTAGGAATTGGACTGACAAAAGTGCGAAATTGGCCGGGAAAACCTATATTAATCTTTTCCTTGAATAAGATTGATTGGGATATTGGCTTCCATTCGGAATGATTTTGCTATGAGGCTGACGAGTGAAATTAAAGGTTCACCGATAGGGGATTCAAGAGTGCGCTGTTTATAGATGGCGTGATGATCGATCACCGCCATCTCCATTATCAAGATCGACGACGGAAAGCTCTATGTATAGCGGTGGAGGGAGCAAAGGGAGTGCTCTCTCTCTTGCACAGGTTCAACAGCGACTCGCTGTACGTAGCCGGAGCTAAGCATGGTACGTGCTTGTTGGACTGTATCGATCACAGTTATCCTATGTAGATCGAAACGTAGTCTTGGGCCTTCACTTACACAGCAATCTCTTGATTGATAGTTACACGTAAGTTTCCGCGGCAATCTAGCAAGCAAACATTGTCTTTGAAAGATCCGTGCGGCATAGGGTGCCTATACCGGGTGTCCAGTGGCGTATCTAGGGGGGGGCAAGGGGGGCACGTGCCCCGGGCGCCACTCCTTGGGGGCGCCGAAAACGAAAAAAAAAAAAGAAGAAGAAAAAAAAAAAAAGAAGACGAAAAAAAAAAAATCGCCCGGACCCGGGGGGGGGGGGGGGGGGGGGGGAGAAAACCAAATCAAACAAGATAAAAACAAAAAATGACAATGTTAATTATGCTCACACAAGAATTCCATGTTTTGTAATCTGAAATTTAGGCTCGCTCGCTGCGCTTGCTCGACAAAATGTATAGAAAAGAAGATAAGAACAAAACGTGATGATAACGCGGACAAAATGACAATGTATATTGTGTTCACACATGGCATTGTTAGAAAGCAAAATGTTACACGGAGCAGCGGCTGCAATTTTATTTCTTTCGTTCTGAAGCGATCGCCTACTGGATCAAACGAGGGCACCAAAGGTGTCGAACATTACGGGGGGGGGGGGGCGCAAAAAAATCAAACAAGATAAGAACAAGACGTAATGATGACGCGGAAATATACAAATTTCGGCTCACTCGCGCGTAATAATTTAGAGTATTTTTTTTCAAGTCCTCAGTTTGTTGGTATATATCGTTATCTATAAGGCCGTCACTATATCTTGATTAGAATTGTAAGATTTAATAAGCAAAAAAATGGCAAGAATTCCATGTTTTGTAAGCTGGAATACAGAAATTTTCGGCTCGCTCGCTGCGCTCGCTCGCCAAAATTTATCAAAAAAGAAGATAAGAACAAAACGTGATGATGGCGCGGAAATATACGAATTTCGGCTCACTCGTGCGTACTAATTTGGAATATTTTTTCAACTCCTCAGTTTGTTGGTATAAAGCGTTATCTATAAGGCCGTCACTTATATATCTTGATTAGAATTGTAAGATTTAATAAGCAAAAAATGACAAGAATTCCATGTTTTGTAAGCTGAAATACAGAAATTTTCTGCTCGCTCGCTGCGCTCGCTCGCCAAAATGTATCAAAAAAGAAGATAAGAACAAGATGATGGCACGGAAATATACAAATTTTGGCTCACTCGTGCGTACTAATTTGGAATATTTTTTCAACTCCTCAGTTTGTTGGTATAAATCGTTATCTATAAGGCCGTCACTTGTATATCTTGATTAGAATTGTAAGATTTAATAAGCAAAAAATGACAAGATTTCCATGTTTTGTAAGCTGAAATACAGAAATTTTCGGCTCGCTCGCTGCGCTCGCTCGCCAAAATTTATCAAAAAAAAAAGATAAGAACAAAACGTGATGATGGCGCGGAAATATACGAATTTCGGCTCACTCGTGCGTACTAATTTGGAATATTTTTTAAACTCCTCAGTTGGTTGGTATAAATCATTATCTATAAGGCCGTCACTTATATATCTTGATTAGAATTGTAAGATTTAATAAGCAAAAAATGACAAGAATTCCATGTTTTGTAAGCTGAAATACAGAAATTTTCTGCTCGCTCGCTGCGCTCGCTCGCCAAAATGTATCAAAAAAGAAGATAAGAACAAGATGATGGCACGGAAATATACAAATTTTGGCTCACTCGTGCGTACTAATTTGGAATATTTTTTCAACTCCTCAGTTTGTTGGTATAAATCGTTATCTATAAGGCCGTCACTTGTATATCTTGATTAGAATTGTAAGATTTAATAAGCAAAAAATGACAAGATTTCCATGTTTTGTAAGCTGAAATACAGAAATTTTCGGCTCGCTCGCTGCGCTCGCTCGCCAAAATTTATCAAAAAAAAAAAGATAAGAACAAAACGTGATGATGGCGCGGAAATATACGAATTTCGGCTCACTCGTGCGTACTAATTTGGAATATTTTTTAAACTCCTCAGTTGGTTGGTATAAATCATTATCTATAAGGCCGTCACTTATATATCTTGATTAGAATTGTAAGATTTAATAAGCAAAAAAATGACAAGAATTCCATGTTTTGTAAGCTGGAATACAAAAATTTTCTGCTCGCTTGCTGCGCTCGCTCGCCAAAATTTATCAAAAAAAAAAGAAGAAGGAGAAGATAAGAACCAAACGTAATGATGGCGCGGAAATATACGAATTTCGGCTCACTCGTGAGTACTAATTTGGAGTATTTTTTCAAGTCCTAAGTTTGTTGGTATAAATCATTATCTATAAGGCCGTCACAATATCTTGATTAGAATTGTAAGATTTAGTAAGCAAAAAATGACAAGAATTCCATGTATTGTAAGCTGAAATACAAAAATTTTCGGCTCGCTCGCTGCGCTCGCTCGCCGCAATTTATCAAAAAGAAGAAGATATGAACCAAACGTGATGATGACGCGAAATATACAAAAATTTTCGGCTCGCTCGCTGCGCTCGCTCGCCAATATCTATCTAAATTTATTACATTTAAATCACCCTCAAAAAGACCCCTTTTAAGTGCTTGAAAAAGCATATGTGGACCTTTTTTCTAAAAGTCCCTACCGGGATGGGGTTGGGGTTGAACACTTTTTCAGAAATTAGGGGCGCAATTTTCGCGCTTGCCCCGGGCGCCGTTTTCCCTAGATACGCCACTGCGGGTGTCCCAAAAAAAGCGGAACGGTGGATTTTCAGTACCTTGCGGTCTAAAAGTTATATATCCTTTGACATCATTAGAAAGAGCATCTTCCGCAGAAGACCATGATACCAAAATCATTAAATTTGGTTCAGTACTTTTTATTCTACGCCAATTTCTATAAATGCAGTCATTTTCACATTTTTGCGACTTATGAGATAATAATTTGGGTGCGACACGCGTTCCATACGGTGAATTGTGTAAGCTCGTTGATCCATGTCAACAAAAGATAACGCTTTCATATTGGGAGCGCGCGCGCGCACACACACACACACACACACACACACACACTGTTTTCTCCTGGCCTGTGCCCAATGTGAAAGCTGTATCTTTTGTTGACATGGATCACCGAGCTTACACAATATTCACCGTATGGATCGCGTGTCGCACTCAAATATTATCTCATAAGTCGCAAAAATCCGGCGAAATTTGACAATGACTGCATTTTCAGAAATTGGCGTAGAATAAAAAGTACTGAATCAAATTTAATGATTTTGGTATCATAGTCTTCTGCGGAAGATGCTCTTTCTAATGATGTCAAAGGATATATAACTTTTAGACCGCAAGGTACTGAAAATCCACCGTTCCGCTTTTTTGGGACACCCGGTATAGTATGCGGAACAAGCCAGGGACAATGGTCAAATCATAAATAGCGACATTACATGTATTCATGTATTTCGACCATTATATATTTCTCACTCTCTCCCTCTCTCTTTCTTAAATATATATATATATATATATATATATATATATATATATATAATGTGTGTCTGTGTGTGTGTCTATGTGTGTGTGTGTCTGTGTGTGTGTTCAGGAATAGGAACACTGCATCCAGACAACAATCAAAAAGATCCTAGCTGTATTGTTTCAATTAAATTTGCATGAAGATGACGGGATGTTGTGAGAATTTTTACCGCTAAAATTTAGGCCTATACACTACCGGTTTGTCAGTTTTCTACTACAGTGCGAAACTGTATTCCATACATAAGCGAAGTGCATTGGTCCAGCCCTGGGAACGAAATGTGTTAAGCTGTGTCAAAATGTGTTGATTGTTTTGTTTCCTATATCTCCTTTCTAAAAGAAAAGGTAGACTAATGTCGGGAGGTTGAAATATGGCACACACAAAAAAAAAAGGAGAGGAAATTGAGGTTATAAAAACACCATCGGTTGCCATTCATAAGGTCAACTCAAAACATGGACGTGACAAAGCTAAACGTGACCCTGCAACCTTTGAATTAAACAGTAGTAATCACCCATTCTGATCGGTGTGTAGAAGCGACTTGCCAAAGTAGAAATACGGAAACGTAATCGACTCGAAGAACATAATCAATGGCAGGCAGAGCTAATGAAGAAAGCTTTGCAAGGCCAAACACGTTGGTGGCTGAAGCGCTTCCGGCATTGGATGGAGGAAACGTGTACACATCATGCTACATTAGTTAGACAGCTAGTCCTAGAGCAGACGTGGATGTTTGAATGCTCAAGTTCAGCGTCATCCTCCTTTGATTCGAGTTGCAGAAGATGTCAGCCACCTCTGTTGGGTTAATCACTTTCTGGTAATATAGACGTGAAAGAGTGCAAGAGTCGATCGAGGCCGAGTTCATAGACAGAAAGGTTTTCATAGAGGGGAGAGTGAAAGAATCATGTTCAATATTAGAGTTTGGGGAACCGCACCCAAGGGGCTCTCCCTGAATTCTCCCACATGAGAGAGCTCTTATTTGCCTGATTTTGTTGTTGTTGTTGTTGTTTTGTTGTTTGCTGATCAAATCATTTGAAAACCTGATGTCTACATAGAGCACCGACCGAGCGGGGAGGGTGTCGAAGGGGAAACAAAAAAACCCTCCCACACGAGGGAGCTTTGGCATTTCTAGAATTGAATTCAACAATCTATAGTGCACACTTTTGTGGAATATTTTGGAAGTTTTCAATCAAGAACGTAAAAAAAAGTAATCAAGGGGAATGTGAATGGCTAAATTGTTGTGTGTGATATATTATAATCATTATTAAAATCACTGTGTATATTATGTATATAGGCCCTATATTCTTTACTTTGATTGATATTGACAAGTCAAGAATTTGTGCTATTATTCTTGATGTAACATACTATGAGAAGTTTACTATGAAATAAACCGAAGCTGAAACTAAAAACACGCCATCACGCGTGTGTCTTTACTGTGCCGCGAAACGGGGAACTGCAATCCCACTCCACCCGACACACACACACACACACGCAAACACTTTTGACTACACATTAGCTCATAGGTCAAAGGGGAGGTACAGTTTCGGTTAAGATTGGGATTCAGGTTTTCACTTTTTTTATGATGATTTTTTTAGATAATGACAAACTGTTATGAATGTGAAAAAGCATAATTATGATTCTAAGAGGACTTCAAAGTTTACATGATGAAATTTGGTTTTGAAATGGCTGAGATATGTAACAAGCAATCTTCACAAAATATGGGACCAATCGTTTATCACTATCGCTTTGTTTTACTTGTTTTTGGATATCTCAGCCAATTCATCAAATAAACTTTGAATTCCTCTTTGAATTGTATGCTCTTTAACACTTCACAAAGTGGTTTCTAATTATCTCGCAGAATGTTGAAAGCTGAGTCCTCACCTCGACCAATACTATTATCATTCCTTTGATACCGTCTCATTCTATACGAGCTTATTCGTATAGACTTATTGATTTCGTATCGCAAATGGTATAATGACGCTCGTTGCAATGTGTGTACTTGGCAGGGGCGGATCCACGAATTCCGTGAAGGGGGGTGCAAAAATATTTCTGGTGCCACTTACGAGTTTAGATCATCGGCTGACAAGCACATAAAAGAAAATAAAGGGGGCGCACGTGCCCCTTTCTTTTCTTCTTTTTTTTCTTTTGTTTAAACAAAATTAAAGGGGAGGGGCTCGCGCCAGGGGCGCCCCACCCCGATCCGCCACTGCTTGGAAATGTGTTGCCTGTATCTGTAGTTCTATGTTGCCGTCTTTCATTTTGTGAACATTAGTTGTTCCCTCCCATGTACTCAAGAGGACGATAGGAAGTGGAAATTGATGTATTGGCGTATTCATGAAGCTCTCAGTGTTGCGATGTTTTCCTCTTCTTCTTTATTTCTTTTTATCTTGTCTGTCTTCATCACAATCACAAAGACGTTCGAAATCGATACAAGACCGGGGCTTTTGATGCGTGTAATGAATGGGAGACTCTTCTTTCCCCCCGAGTGGTAATCACGCTTTGATGATTCAATTACCAGCAGCTAGACTGTTGCTAAACATGTCACGCTAATTTTAAATTGAGTTCTCATCAGACACTATTCATTAGGCATCATCTGCATCTAATGTCACGTCTCATGAGGGAGTTTATTGACTCCGATTCTGCGATTTAACCCCCTCAGGACCGGCGTCTCAAAATGCATTGAACATGTTAAAGGGGAATCCTGCCCATTAAATTAGTTTGTTTGAATGGAAGCAGAAAAATTACAGAAACAGTAACAAAAAATTGGACTGACGTTTTTTTTTTATATTACTGTTTTTATTCTTTATATATATATATATATATATATATATATATATATATGAATTACGTCATCAATAATGAAGGAAAAAACCACACACAAACTCTCGGGACTCTGGATTTTCTGCACAGAGCAAGTGGAAAGTGAGCTTACATGCTGCATCATGGAGTAACTAATTGTGATTGATTAATCACTTCAAAAGATCATTTCTTTCTCAGTTTTGATTGAAATTTCTTCAAACTTTCACTGTCCTGTACATACCTCTTTTTTTTTTCTTCTTGTAGTATGTGCAGTTGTACAGACTTCAACATTACACACATAGAGGTTAATTATAGGGTTAGACGATGCCAGTTGTGTCAGTCTCTGGCAAGTATACCAAAGTGATGACTCCAAACTAATTTTCAGGCCACGAAACGTTCAAATCTAACATAAATGATTAGTGTGAAATCTCTTTTACGATGAGTTTCCGTATCGTCAACGCCCGCCCTTTGTAGAGCAATACTCTGGATGATTACACATTCATCAGTAATATTACACTTATGACAACGGTGCAAATACTTTCTTACGAGCAGTAAACTCAAGAACGATGGGCGAGGTCAACATTTTGAAAACAAGCATCGAGGTCAGGGAGCTTAGTTGGCATCCAGATCTTCACAAAAAAAATCCAAGAAAGTAAAAGCTAAAGTTTTTAGTTTGTTTGGTGTGTGTGTATGTGTGTGTGTGTTTGTATATGTGTGCGTGTGTGTGTTTTACAATTATGATTATAACGGAGAAAAAATATATGTTCTGCTTGCTCTCCTACAGCAAGATAATCAACGTCGCAGAGAGTGTAGGAAATACCACTCCCTTTTGTACGAGGAACCAGATCGTATTCAGCAGTACATTGAAATTGTAAGCGACTTTAATCGCTCCATATTATCTGCGCCATGAATGAATGACAGCTTCACATCTAACCATGATGCTATAAATAGGCATTCATTGTGACGTAATGTGCGTGTAAAGCCTCCTATCTTCCTGCACGGTATACAGGAAGAGGAAAATGAAGGAGTAGAAGAAGTGGCGTCTGCATAAACATTAGTAACTTTATACATTTTGTTGTGCTTTACGGTGACCGCAAGGCCATTTATATGGGCTGAAAGTAAAATGAGCACGAGTTCCACGGATTATCACATCCCAAGGTTTAAAAGCTTAGAACTTCACTTCATCACCCTGAACACACATAATCTCAGTAATTTACAAGACGAAGACTAATACGAACTCCACAAGACGTGTAAAGGGGATTTTGGCAAATTACAAAAGAGACTTAAGAACAAGGAAAACGCATATGAAATGGAAAGAATATACATAGATATGTCAGAATTCATAAGAAGGGGATAGAAGAACTGAGAGGGGAGAGAGAAAAAACGAGGATCATGATGATAATTAGGCCCCTATAGAATATTTCAGACACGGGGAAAGCAATTAGGATCATCGCATATTTATGAATACTATATAGCAGGATCAGACAGAATTATGGTATTGAGGTATCAGAAGATTATGGTCAATGTAGATTTAAAAAAAAAATGACATGAGAGGGAGATATTGGGCCGAATGCATAAAACAAGCAATTGCTTGTATGAAATTGCTTCAAGCAAAAGCACAAGCTCGTCTAGCAAAAGGTCTAGCTCAAGCAATTGCTTAAATCCATATGCATAACCTTGTGCTTATTCTAATACCTTTTGCTTGTCCCGCACAAGCAATTGCTTGCGTTTTCAACAAAAGGGACGTCACGCCTGTGCGAACACAAGAACAAAGGCGAGTGTGGCAGCATGTATTTGACAGGGCATGTCTGAGTGGAAACATTTCCTGACATAGCAGAAGAGCTATGAAATGCACACACAGACACATACACACACATCTATACACACACACACGTATTACTGGCTGATTCCCATCACTGCAGCTTACAGTAGCCCGGATCTGCCAGATCGCACGCGGAGAGAGGTCTCCTTGCTCTCCACCGAAGTCAGACATCCTACCTGTTTTTCATCACATTTTGCGTGCTAACCACTGGAAATTCCTGTTGTTGAAATGAAAAAGTTTCTAACACTACTTATGAGTAATTTCTTGTAGATTTATACCACTCCTTCACAAGTGTGGTCTTTCTTTCATAAATATGAAAAAGATACTTAAAAGGGTACGTTCCGGTTAAGCAAAAGCTCAAGCTCATTATCCACAGAGCTTGGAAAATCGCAAGCAATTGCTAGCAAGAACTAGCAAAAGGTATGTTTTATGCATACGTTTTTAAGCAAATGCTTGGTCTCTAAGCAATTGCTTGCGGGCAGCAAGCAATTGCTTGTGCTTGCTAGCAAAAGCTTCTGCTCGCAAGCAATTGCTTGTTTTTATGCATACGGATTCGAGTAAAAGGCTAGCACAAGCAATTGCTAGCGTTTATGCATTCGGCCCAAAGCGGAGGGATTGGAGATGATCAGAAATAATTTGAGTACGTATTTCCTTTACAATTATTACAATAATGTGACAGCACATCTGCACTGTTTGTACAAGGTCGTTTAATATAACTTCCGTCACGTTTTCATGATGTCGTAAAAGACGCATACATGCTCTTATTGTTGCAATGAAAGGTTGATCTTCTACGCCTGAGGAGGTAAAGGTCAGGTAGATCATGCCACCGGGCGAAAAACGTTTTCATTACATGGCGAAGGATATATGCTTTTTAATTATTCATTACTTTGATGCTACTAAATTACATCGGGAAAACTGGCAGACATATGATCACATATTTTCAACGACAGATGTGACCAGTAATCTGACGAAGAAGGAGGAAGAGGAGGAGGAGCGATGATTTATTCAAGAATGCACATACACATACAGACAACAATACGTCATAATTATATTTCACAAATAATGAGTAAAGATAATATATGGTAATTCTGTAAGTAATGAGCTTGATGGCTAAAACGGGTTAACTCCAGTCGTGTTAATTTGAGATATTTGCGATTAAAGCTGTCAAAAACAAGGACAGTAACATGAAAATACGGGGTAATCTTAATCCTAACTTCAAGAACATCCCTTGTTTTGTAACGAGTGAGACATCGTTGGAAAGGCTTTATTTTTCTCCATCTAATGATGGAATTATTTCAGAATGTTTCAAACTCTTCAAATATTGAAACAGCTCTGTATGAATGTGTTCTCATGTATTATTCAAATGTCATATATGAGGATAGTATTAGCGAAGTCGGATGGTCAGTGATTATTGTGAAGCGTCAAATAAAATACACTTATAGCATTCAATATAAGGATCGCAACATCGAAAAAGAAAAACATGCGGAAGAGAACACTATGAGGTTGTTTTCATGACACTGAACAATTATGCATCTCCTATGGAAACACATGTGCTGTCGGAGAATGTTAACACAGGTGACAGGGGCAGTAAAAAACATTTACACCTGTACAATATAAATTGTCCATGTTATAAATTTCCCTTTTTACTCATGGTACGGCATTGTTGGAAGTGTGCATGCATGTGTCTCTTAATGTGTGTGCGTGTGTGTGTTCGTGGTGTATGTGCGTGTGTACTTGTGTGTTTGTGCTTGATTGGTGGTACATAAGTGTCTCTGTTCATGTGACTAGGGGGAGGGGCTACATCACAGTCATCAAAGGCCATGACTGCAATGAATATATGTATGGACTCCCTTATATATTTCATTAAATTTCATTTTCTGATATTATACATCCCAAAAGATATTAACCTTACAGATATTTACAGTTGTATAAAAATTGAAACATTTATTTCAAATGATAATTATTTCCTTCTACTTCGAACGAATCTAGCAAACCAATAAGAGCAGCTTATCTTGATTAGGTCAAGTCATACTACTTCAAATCACACTTACGGATGGTAATCCTGTGATGTTCAAGGGTTAAGAAGAGATTTGGAATTTTCTTTTTCACTTCATGCTGTAATCGCTTTTTCCGTGTACTCTGTTGAAATATACTGGTTCAAGGGATGCTTGAATGATTCAACCTATGGCAGCGAGAGAAAAAAAAGAGTCCTGTATAGGGTAACTTCGATACAGCGCACTGTGTTACATTATTAGTGGTCAGCAGATTGTATGTCTCCTGCCAAGAATTTGTCTGCTAGAAAACTGTTCAGTCACTGCCTGCGATGCCTTTTCGTCTGAGTGAACGTTACAGTCACAGTCTTTTTCTTCGGGTATCGTCGACAATTGCTTCTCGATATCACCGCTACCGATCACAGTCCATCCTCGCAATCTACCATCGGCTGAGCTGGTTATCGAGGGGCGAGGCAACAGTTGGATGGGTCGAGTTGAGATTCCCGAGATGGTCAAGATGCCAGAGGGTACTAGCGACGCGCTCCCGACAACATTTCCTTTGGGTCGTCGGTAGTACCGACGTACGAAAGGGAACAGTATCCCAGACTCAACAATGAGTAAAATGCACTGCAGAACTGAATGTACGAGATCAGGTAGAGAACACAACAATACTGTTTAATCAATGTGTTAGAACCTATAGCAAGATTAATTTACTTCGACATCGTTTTATTCCTGCTGAATATAAAGTTGTAGAGATCGAAGTCGTTTACGACCAATGAGAACGTTTTGTATTACGCTAAATGTCAATTGCAATCTCCAACGGTAGTACGGAGTGGGCGAATCCATCCTCTATTCCATTTTCCTGTACGTATCAAATATTAATTGAATGTATTAAATGAATATATTAAATTTTTTTTTTTGTAAACTTCAAGGGGTACGCCTCATACAAGCTTTTTGGTTTCTAGAAACTGCCCTAGTTATGAAGGCATGCAGATATTTGAAATGTAGGTGTATAAACCAGTGTGAGAGACGTGTTATCTGAAACATTTTCACGTCCACTTAATGATTCTCAACGTCCAAAATAACTGAAAACTATCAGATTTAAAATTTGTACAACCCTTGAAAATTTTTCGCGATTTTTGATAATCGTCTAGGGAAACACCGTGTAGGTGATGGGAAAATGTTGGCATGCAAGATACCTCCATCGTCTCTACTATAATACGTAGGTCCGACAAAAATGGTCACTAAAGCCAGCCGCACACTATACGACTTTCCGTCGCACGACTGACAGATTTTGGATCCGAAATAGATTACAATATCCTAAGAATAAACATGCTTGTTTATTTCTGATTCAAAGTCGCTTAGTCATGCGACCGAAAGTCGTACAGCATTGTATAGCATGCGGCGGGCTTTTAAGAAGCGCGTGTTTCTCCGTTTTACCATTTGCACGAGCTTGGTTGGTGTACGGAAGTGCGCATCCAAGGAATCTTAACCGCATGAACAGTCCGAGAACGGCCGGCTGCACGTTGCAGACGAGAATGCCTAGCTTGATGAAGGTGAACTTGACCCCGATATTGAACTTTTCCAGGTGTTCCGTGGACGCCGTGTACAGCATGTTGAGGCCCATCATCGCAATCATCGACGACAGGATGTTTGCGATGTTGACGAAGGTGAACGGTTCGTCTTCGTCAAGCTGGGATGTAAACAACCGAAATCAAGATAAAATTAAAGAACTAGAAATTGTCACTAGAAATGTCGCCTCGGGTATACACTGTATCACACAATGCTCCCACTAGGTCTATACAGTACATCTTGACAATATGTGAGACCACAGTTTCACATTGTGGGCAAGAAATTGAAATGACATGTTTGAAAATCTGATGGCACAATCCCAAGTGCGTACACATACTTTGAACTTAGTTCAGTTTGGCTGGCAAAATTCTGAGAACAATATTAAAGATTTTTATTTCTTATGTTTCGTGACTGGACTTGCTGTGCACTGTTCAAATGCAATTTTGCTAAAATTCGACCTCGTGATCATACTGACAATGTTTGGCGATTAGTGTCCTAACCTACCCAATTTATTCAAAACTGCACCAGAGATTTCAACTCTTGATTCCATGAATTTACATACAAATTGCACGGACCTTGAGCAATTCAGAACTTATATGATGTAAATAGTGAAATTTGTGCATTTTCACTTGACCTTTAGCCCCATGACCCAAAAGCTTTTTCAAATGATAACTATCTGGTAATAATATACACTTACTCTCATGAAAATACTTTGGCAATGCAGTTTGAAAATATGGATAAAACCGTAAAATCTGAGCATATTTCAAGTGAACTTTGATCCCATCGTCCAAAGCTTTCCTAAATGCGGTAATACGTCGTGTGTATAGCCAACCAAGTTTGATAAAGTGTATACATTGAATAATTTTCAAAGTATGGAGAGAATAGTGTAACTTCAGCATTAAATAATGTAGTTTCAGCACATACCTGTCCTTTGACGATTGACCTTTGACCCATGACCCTAAACTTATCAAGAAAATCATGTGTCAGCCAATGCGTGGATCATGAAAATATACTTCGAGCCATTTCCGAGATACGGATAGAAAGTGCAATTTTAGCGTTTTCACTAGTCCTTTAATCTTTGACCTTTGACCTCTTGGCCCAAAATTTCCCCCAGAGAATCCTTAACTGATAATAAATGCATACATAAAGTTTCATGAAAATACATTTACGTCTTATGGTGTAAGTGAAATTTTATATTTTTACTTTGACTTATGACCTTTGACCACGGGCACGTGTGCCCACTTATTCGTATGATAAGTCAGGTACGGGATGGGAGATTTCAATGTTTCTTTAGTTATTAAGTACGCTGTCCACAAAAACTGCGACTGATGGACGGACGGACAACCCGAAAACATTATGCCTCCGTCAATTCTTCTTGGCGGAGGTAAAAAAAAAATATGATATGATATTCCATTAAAATAAAGGGTAATGAACGCTGGTGATCCTGTTTATGATGATACAAGATAATGCTGTCCGCATACAAGTACAACGTTGATGAAGAACATCGACATAAAGTTTGTTGAACTCTCCAACATCTCGTCATGATGCTCAGTTCTGTTTATACAGTGTTTGCGTTGATCGTCTGGCGCGACACGCGATCATGAGTCTGTCGTTCTCTCGGCTGAGAGTTTCGCACTACCGATTGACCTGAGCAACTAAAACATGCATACGCACCCTCCTTCGGTAATTAGGTCCGGGATCTTTAGAACGCAACAACATCTTGGTTCCTCAGAACACATTGCGATAGTAGAACATGATTTCTTTGTATTTCGACATCCTCTTCACAACACATTATTTGTTATCTGCATTTTTTGTTTACAGAATGATATGAAGCCTTATATTTGCATTGATATCAGCTTTCAGCAAAAAGACAAGTGTTGCAATCTTTCGCATGATAGAGACCAGCATTGGAGGGGAAACAGAACAAAATTAAACAAAACCGTTAATTTCCTTCAGGTATAGCCATGTCCTGTATAATCTAGATTTGAATAGATTTGAAAACCCATGGCGCAAACAACACACATCCTGTTTGAGAAGACCATGTATCAGTAAACGTTGGCATCTGTACGTAGATTTTGACGTCAAACACACAACAAAGTAATATCGCACAGCAAAGAGCAATGAAACCTTATGGGACGACTACACACTGTACAACTAAAAATGCTGTATGTGCAGTTTTCTTTGGAATTCAGTATGTGCATCAGTTCACACATATTTAGTAGTATAGTAGTGTAGTAGTAGTAGTAGTAGTTGTTGTTGTTGTTGTTGTCGTTATAGTAATAATAGGGATAATAATTGATAATAGTAACAATGATACATCATAGTATATATAGTTTATTTGTATATATATATATATATATATATAATCATTACATGTATTATAATCATATGTTATACACATGTATAATCATATACTATTTATACATATATGATTATACATACACAAACACTATATATATCACTATGAATATACTATATAGTGTTATACTGCTATTTCTATGCAATTTGTTGGCTTTTGTTATATTTAGAGCGTATTACAGGTGTGATAAATTATGACAAGTGATGTCGCGGGAGGTTGAAAGCTTAAAAGAATCTGTCTTCCTGCGACACGAAGACATCAATATTTTGACATCATTAAATATTGATCTTTAATTCACTTGTTTGACAAGTTAATCGTGTGCACACCACACCATTGAGAGAAGCGTATCTCTTACCCGACTCGTTAAATACACGCCATCTAGCCACACCACCACCCCGATGAAAGAAGTAACAGGTTTGAAAATGGCTGTTTGCAGGACGGCAATTTTTAGCCACTTGAAGCTTCGTCTAGATAAGAGCAGAAAAACAGAGTGTATAGAGGAAAAACAAAGTTAATTATGAGATCAAATTAATTGTCCCTACTAGTTTTGATGGAACGTTATTGCACGCTTGCAATGACAATAATATGTACTAAATTTACAAATTTTATGTATTACATTCCATGGATGTATGTTGCAAATACAATATATAACACTAAGTTTCAACACTATATAAATTGTGTTGAAACTTAGTTAATGAAATGAAATGAAATGAAATGAAATGAAATGAAATGAAATGAAATGAAATGCTTAATGAAATGAAATGAAATGAAATGATCCAGCACATAAAAGCACATATACGTTTTTACGCAATAATCCCGGCATCAAAACACAAAACAGGTCATGTACTTACAGTGGAAATTGAAATGACGATGGCAATTGTGATAATAATTGAAACGATGACGATTTATGATGACAATATCATGACTTTATGATGACATGAATATGATATAAAAGTACAAACAGTAATAAGATCAGTGAGATAATCAGTGGTAGGTTTGCAAGTGTGTTTGTTTTTGTTTTGTAGTTGCCATGCTACACTGCAAAAAGTCCGGTGTTAAAAAGTGAACACCGAGCTGGTGTTAAATTTTCGGTGCTCATTTATGGTGTTAAATTAACACCTCCGGGTGTCATTTCCAAACATAAAACTGTTTTTTGAAGAGTTTCTTAGTAACTGCACTTCTTGTTGATTTTTAATTTAAACAAGACGATCAAGAATTTTACATCAAAATACTAGATTTTTGAAAAAAATGTGAAAATAAATTTATACCACAGTAACGCCAGCTGGTGTGGTCTCTTATTGAAGCTGGTCGGGTGTTAAACCATTGATATTAAACCAACAAATATCAAATCAGCACCATGTGGTGTCATTTTTGAATTAACACCAGTACAGTGTCAAAATATCACCAGATACAGTGTCAAATTAACACCACGAAGTGTCAGGTGTCATTTTCTACACCTGTGGGTGTGGTCCTCTATTAACACTTGATCGGTGTTAAATTTAACACCCATGGTGTTAAATCTAACATCGATGTTTTTACAGTGTATTTTCATGGTCCTTTCAAGAACAATAAATGCTCTTCCAGTCACACGGCGAGAAGACTGTATAATGTCATCAATCCAAAATCACATCATAGTCTCTCACTTAGCTGTAAGACGCAGCCTGAAGTTAAAAGAAGCAACATTATTGAAGCCAGTTGACCTGCGGAGCATTTCTGTAAAGTAGACACGTCTTTTTGCCCTGTACTCTTTGAACGCTAATTTGTTGTAATCCCAAATTCGAATCTTGCCCGGAGCATGCATCCACGGACATAATGTCTTTCCGATTAGTTTTCCTTTGATGGAGGTGTAAAATGGCTTATAGGTACTTTGTATCGGTGAGGTAATTATGATGGTATAGACCGTTAAGTGGAGGAGCAGTGCCATCAAAGGAGAGGTATACCCGGGGTAATGAGATCGCAATTATCTTTGAGAGCAAGATAACTGCAGTCCCCTGCAGAGTAAAAGCAGGCAATATTGAAAGGCGTGTCCTGTGCATCTTCGACAGAGTGCCGTGTTCATCCATTATGGCATCCCTATTTTGACCTTTTTTTATAATAAACTTGCGTCTTTTTTTTTTTGGGGGGGGGGGAAGAGATGTTCGTTATTCCGAAGCTTCAATAATCCGAAAATGAAATAAGGTGAATTCGTTATTCCGAAACACACAAATTCGCTGAAATTCCCGATACCTGGATGTTCGTTAGTCCGAATTTGTGGCGTTATTCTTTCTGAAGGTTCGTAATTCCGAAGGTTCGTTTGTCCGAAAATGAAATGAGGCTCGTCATTCCAAAGGTGCGATTTTCCGAAAATGAAAAAAGGAAAAGGGTTTGTTATTTCGAAGAAAAAAAAATCTGCCTACCAACGAACCTTCGGAATGATGAAAATGATTTCCTTTTAGGATAAACGAACCTTCGAAATAACGAACTCTATTCCATTTTTAGATTAACTATAACCTTTGGAATAACGAACTTTAGCCCCTTTCACTCGTGTAATGCTGTATTGTGTGATGCTTAAGAACAATTAATCAGCTCTTTAGCTGATGTTAATTAAAGATTAGCACTAATGTTATTCTTTCTTTGTTTGTTTGTTTGTTTGTTTGTTTTTTATATGACAAGCTTCTTTGCATCATGATTCAATAAATTATTTCACTTTTTTTTTGCTCGCTACCAGTATTATCACCCTGTCCTTACAGCTGAGAGTATTGAAATGCTCCATTTTGTTTTCATATCCAATACGGAAGAAGACACTTTCTCCTATTCTGCGACTCTGTCTCCCTCATCCGTTCCCATGGTGATGGACCGCCGACACTGATACATCAGGCAACAATGTTTACCGTCCTATCATTTCAAAAGCTTGTAAAGATCACCTCCTGCAGCGTGCAAGTTTTGATATCAAATTTTGTGCAGAACACATTTCATCATTCTTTTTTATCCTTTAATTACTGGAACTGCAACAGCAAGTGAAATCCGATGTCATAACAAGCATTCTCATCCTAAACGATGAGTTGCAATTTTATCTATCTCTTTCAGTCATAGTAATTTCAGACAACAATAATGTTTATAAGTGTCTTTTTATGACGTATAAAACTTGTAAAGATCACCTCTTGCATTGTGCAATCCTTGATATCAATTTTCCACAAAAGATATTTCATCATTCTTTTTTTTATCCTCTATTATTGTTGGAACTGCAACAGCAAGTGAAATCGGATGTCATAAAGCAATATCATCCTAAATGATTAGTTGTAATTCCACCTATCTCTTTTCATAGTTGAAATGTCGGACCAAAATGATGTTTATACGTGTTTTTTCATGACTTGTAATTACTTCCACTTTCATTTAATAGCACTGAATCGATATATAAGGCAATCGCATTGCAATCACACACGTCGAGATACATGACTTGTCGGCACGTGTTTTTACAAGTGAGCGGGCATAATACCTTTGATAAACTCGAGACGCGTTCGGGTATATCAAGCATGTCACCCAGTCAGAGTATAAATTAAACATCTTGAATATACCTATCTTCCAAACGTCATCTGCCAATATAATGTTAGATGGGCTGTTGGTTGTCTAGGTTAAATCAAGACGTCATTCTCGTGCATTCTGAAGAACTCATGTGCGTTTTCACTCCTACAGTATAATAGATCCAAGTATGACACATAAAGGTATACCGAGAATTCAAAAACACCTTGTTCGATTGTATAAAGTCTGTTAATCTAAAAAAAAGCACTAAAAACGCGTGAAAGTCACTGTATACTTTGTATTAGTAACACAAACAACGCTGTCAGCTCACAGACACACCGGAACCTTCAGCTTTTGAAGCGAGACGAATTCATCACATCAAATTCGGTAACGGAATAAAAGTCACTCAGACATGCATGATTTTTCTTGATGCTTCAAGAACAGAAATTGCTTTAGAAAGAGAGGATTGTGGTATCACCATTTGTAAGCGGTCCTGGAAATGACTACAGTTTGTGGAAAGAAGACCCTAGAAAGAGGAGAGTGGATGAGGGAAGTGACATAGGAAGAGTGTACGGAAGGCAAATCGTGACAGTAGAAGGGCAGCGGTGAGCTGGAAGTCGAGGTTGCACTAATGGAAACGGAAGGATAGGAGGCAGGGAGAGTTGTAATGAAGAATAAAGCGAGAATCAGGGTAAAGGGTTTGTGAGTCGGTGGAAGGAAAGAGATGAACTAGAAAGAAGGAAGTAGTTTGGGAAGGGGGAAGGTTGGAAGTTCATGGAGAAAAAGGAGAGAAGTGATGATGATGTGAATTTCTGAACGATGATTAAAGAAATAAAGCGAGAAAACGGAACCGGCGCGCGATGGAGAAGGCGGACGATGAAACATGGAACCGAAAACAACCGAAAACCGAAAAGTAAGAAAGGAGGAGGGGGGGGGGGGTGCATCCTATGAAGGACTTCTTTGGGAGAGAGCTATGGGAGAGAAACAAAAACAATGAAAAGTGTATTCTTAAAAATGACTCCTGAAAACTGCTTAAATGCAAAGCTAATATAGCAAGCTAAGTGGTTCTGGGGCAATATACTCCCTGGACAATATCACCGAGCCTTCCCTGCCCCTTACCCTAATCCTATAATCCTGAAACTAATCCTAACCCTAACCCAAACTCTAACCCTGAACCTAACCCTAACCCCAATTTGGGGGGGGGGGGAGTAATTGCCCTGATATTATGGTTTTCACATATATATCTGGCTGGAGAAAGGACATACTCGTATAAATACATTCTTAATACATATTAATCTATGTGTATATGCATAACTATTATATGGATATATATACATATATATATATATATATATATATATACATATATATATATATATATATATATACATACACACACACATATATATATATATATATATATATATATATATATATATATATATATACATATACACACACACACATATATATATATGAATTTTACTTGTGGGGAGGGGGGCTCACAAGATAGACAGGGTAACAAAATACTGTGTCAGTGCAATGAATGCGCCGCTTATTAACTGCGAGGGATATCTATTGGTGTCGGGCTTAACCCAAAATGCATTTACCCTTTCTTTTCGACACCATCAAAATTTCCTCTAAAAATATCTGTTGACGTCATTTTCCTCACAGAATATTTGTTGTTAATCATGACGACATTTCATCCTTTATATACACACTCTATGATTTTTTTAATGGCTTAATGTTGACGTCTCACCTGCCTTTGTCTTGGAATAAGAAAGAACGACAGTTAATTGCTCACGATGGTATCATGTTAAACTCTTACACTGGTATGGTCACTGATAATAATAATTAAATGAATTAAATAAAACACGATTATCAGTTTTTGTTACATATAGTTCTAATTAGATTTCAAGACAATATATGTGTATATGTATCATAATGCGATTGATCAAATTCCGTGTGGTATTATATGGTATTGATCGAGAAGATGACTGGGGATCCAAATTCTCGTTGCCATAACGATGATGATGTTGGTGGTGGTGGCGAAGCCAGTGATGATACCGCAGGAAGGACAACAGGCATGAACGACTTGTAACACAACTATGAAATGATGAAACCAACAAGAGCAAGTTGTAGATTATTAAAGATTTACCTTGTTAGTCTTTTTCTAGGGAGACATCGATCACAGCAGCAGAATAGAGGAGCGCTTGCCAGAGAGAAAGAAGTGTTTTCAGCCGAGAAGGAGACTACCATCTCTTTGTAGCCGCCATAATAGTTCACCAAGATGATCAAGAATTTGAACATCGTGAAGGAGAAGCATCTGCATTTTACGAGATAGAGAGTAACATTCAGATCACTTTGAAGTGCATTCAATATCATTGTTTCTGTTTAGGTCTTTTTATCTGATCAAGATCGAAATATGGTTCAATGTTCAGTTTCCTCTCTTTTGAAAGGTTCCTCACGCTAAACCTACGAGATCTGCCAGAAAACAATGTCAATTGTCGCCTGCTTTTTTTGGTCAGTTGCTCTTCTCTTTCAATATCTATTTATGACATTATGTTTAGAAGTCAAACACAAACATACAAGCCTTCTTAACTAATACTGACATGCATGACATTGGAGAGAACTTTAATATATCTTATATAACTTTTCCAATATTTTCGATAAGACGTGCAGAATGTGAACAGTTGCAGTTCATTTTGTTGTTGAGCTGTTGCCATTATGCTGGGTAGTGATTTTACTCAAAGACCCTTTATTCAGTGCACCATAATTACAAGAAGAGAAAAAAAATGTTTGCAAATTAGTGTCACGACTTGATGTTTTTCCCTCCCCCTCTCAATCTCTCCTTCTCTCTCTCTCTCTCTCTCTCTCTCTCTTTAGGATTAATGGGTTTTAGTCGATCAGTTCAGTATCAAAGAATCATTAGAATTCGACCTCTTTCTAGCTTTCAGAATGAATCTTTGTTTGTTCATTTTCATCACTAATTTAAGTAGAAGTAAAAACCCTGCTTTAAAAAGAAAAAAAAAGTATGCCGGTGTGAACGAAATGTGGTAATGTCGTCCACATTTTTAGAATGTCTCACTACATTAATTTCATGCCGGGGAAAAGACAAACAAGATATTTGTTTCATCCATCGAGTCAAGACACTTTGGAGCGGGAAAACACATACAAGGGCAAACACAGCAACCTTCACCGTCACTGCCCGCCATCTTCTCAGCACAAAAGAGTATACGCCATTGTGATTTTTGTTTGCATACACGAGATAATGAAGGAACGACTGGTGTACTTACAGTGATGCGATCAGGTGGCAGAAGCTAGCGGAGATGGGCGAGTAGATGCCCGGTAGGACCACGCAACTCATTACCTGTCGAACGAGCAAGGTCAAATGCAGCGATCGAGACAAAGACTCACAAACATGTCTGCCTACTGTGTTTTTAGTACATTTAAATGTTTTCGTCAATCTCATATCTGCGTGTTAGACTCATACACGGGCTCAATGTCAAACAAGAACTTGCCCTTGCTGCCTCAACAACTATTGCAACAGTAACAACAAAAACACACTACTTATTCTTTGACTGCCATCTCAAAGTCACTTTGCTAGTTCTTTAAACAACAAAGACGATTATCTAAAATCAAAACTGTTTGAAAACTTTTATCTACTAAGAATTTCTTATCCGAAATCATGTAGATGAATACGTCGGCAGAGCTGTTGATTTGTGTATCATATTTCATAATTTTGTATACCTAAAGAGCATGCAAAGTTTTATGATACAACACTACAGATCATTAAGGTGGCACTCCCCCCCCCCCCCACACACACACACACATTAAAGTATGCTGCGCGAAATAAGATTGTAAATTCTACAAGCTTTGTCTTTTTAGTGGGTCCCTCCATTTTTTGTTTAAGTTTGCTTATTATTTCATCTTTATCGCTTCAGTTCTCATGACAACGTATTACTACAAGGTTCCACAATTATTTCATACTCTTAACCTTTTCTCTGTAACCAAAGAAGGCAAATTCATGTTGATGTTCTTTTCGAGAAATGAAATAAAATTTGAATTTCACTGAATTTCATTAATAGAAGGGTAAATGGTAAACAGGCCATATTGTAGTTTATCTTTACACTTACTTATGACGAATGATATATTACGCTGCCTTGAGTATACTATGGTTGTTTGAGAAACGACTTGAACAGTGCCTTCATCGACGTAACTATACGGCCTGAGACCCTGTGAGAAGGAAGGACCCTCTTGAAAATCCTGGCGAAGCTCAGTTACCATCTTTAATACTCTGTTTAGCCCGATAAGATGCTTCCACTTGTCCACGGAGATATGAAGGTTCCATATCATTATAATTGTTGTTATGATTTATATGACCAGGTAAAGAATATAGGATACATAAACATTAGAAACATGAAACATAGACCAGAATTGATATTACAAAGGGATACACTGTACTGTACATGTTACACAAAATGAAAATGGAATAAATGGAGACAACAAGAGGGTCAAGGCACACAAAAGTAAAGACATTAACTATTGCCCGTAGGCATGTGAACCCACACATGCTGCCCCTAAGAAACAATTCGTTAACAATCATTCAAAACTAAGAGATCATCACTCGACTCCTGACTCCCACCCCTTGACCCCATGGCCCACATCAATCTTCAAAACATGAAAAACAACAATAGAATCATTTTGTCACACAATTCGAACTGTGCAATATCAACAACAGCGTTCATATTATAGTCGAGCAATTGAACATGTGTTCAATCTCCCATCCTGTTCGAAATCTTTTTCTCCATTGTTTTCTGTGCTGCACAAGACCCTGCCTTCGGAACACCCAGATGACATAAAACCTTCGCACAAGGTTTGACGGAAACTTCCTCAGTCCTTCCAGACTCTGAGCCAAGACAAAGATAAGTGTGGGACTCCTCTGTGGCCAGTGCACAAGAGGCGGAGGAGAAACTATGATATTCTCAAAGGGGGTTTCGGAGAAATCCACTGTCGAAGGTGGCTGGAGGAGAAGGCTTTCAACTTTACTTATGCGTGCACCCATGACTGGCACGCTGGCCTATCACAACGCAGGACCATCGCAGATGCTGCTCCCAACCAGACATCCAGTGTAAGACTCCACGGTTTGTATAGGGACCATAAGCTGCCTATACCGACTACAATTATTCATATTATTAGTTGCGGGTCATGCTCTCTATTCCCTTTTATTTGTAAGGATCTTGATGAATTTAAACAACTTTTGTCCATTGTAACGAAGGTTTGTGTTTTCTTTGAAGGTATATTTTATCACTGCTTTAAAGATGATGATAGCAATATATAGTGAGAAGAACCCAAATCTATGACTAGACGACCATACAGAGTTTACATTTCTTTAAAGATTGCTATCTTTATTGTAGTCATCATCACTCATAACTCACCTTCTTCTCCTTCTCTTCGAATATCCTTATGAATGAATGTTGCATTATCAAGACATTATTTTAATGATATGATGTAATAAACAATTGGTGTCCTTTACCCAGAGTAGCCTCTTCAGTGTTGTCGCTACTCTACCAGAGGGCCCTTCCATTATTATTACCGCAGCGTTGCCAGGTACCCATTTATACACCATGGTCAAGACGGACATGATTGGTAAACAAATCTTGTCCAAGAACGTAAATGGGCATTTGCCGGGATTCGAACTCGGGACCTTCCATTGAACATAAAGAGTCTTATCCGCCATGCCACAGTACTTCCAGCTATTGTGAAACACTATAGGCCTAGCAGGAGCGGAAAAAAAATGTTTGTTAGTCAAACAATATATATTAATTTTTGACAAAATGTGACGATGCTCGTCACCTCACTAACCGGAAACACCGCAATCATCCACCAGGTCGTGATCCGATGATTGGAAACTGTCGAAGGTCGAACCCTCTTGTCGAGGAAACGCGCAGCTTCGATGAGGAGGACGACCAGGAAAACCGTGATCGCTGTACAGACAATGATGATCGTCAAAGCAATGGGCTGTTCGCTCAGGTCTGGCGGTCAAGAGAGCAAAATAATGATGAGACCATCATCTACATTTTCTACTGATTGACAAAACTACATCGACGTAAATAAGCATTGAATTGATCAGTGTTTTTTGGTAGCCATGATAAAAAATCATGGGCGTACATACTCGAGCAGGATTCGAGCAGGATTCTATATTTTCTTTTAATCGAGCTTTCACTATCAGATTTATGTTAGATGGATTTGTAAAGAAAGAGAGAAAAAAACCAAGAAAGCATGTAACTTGGGTAAAATGAGTGAGTCATAGCAAGATTCGATTTGCAATGAATACTTATTTATGATAATGATATTGTTTCCCTCATCGAAGGAAGCCTCTTTAGTAATGCCACTGCTCTACCAATCTACCATTTTTGTATACCACAGTGTTGCCAAGTTCCCTATTCATACTCAGTACACCCGGATGAAGAATGACGTTATCCATATACAAGTTTTAATATATCAACTCTTTCAGTAACTTATTTCTTTGTCTTGGGGCACAGTTCAGGTGGGTATGCTCTTACCGAAATGAATATGTGGATTGAGTGGATGTAGAAGTATTATAAGAACAAATGAGCGAAGTTTGAAGAGAATCGGACAAGTCGGTGGAAAGTTATAACCTTTCAACGTGTCGGTATATTCAGCCATCGCTTGAGCAGTCACGAACTGCGCAGTTCGTGGCTACTCTTTGTTACTCTTTACCACTTTAATGACTCTTTGTATCCCATCATTTCGTACTTCTGAATCATGTCATTCACCCTTCGTCTACTCGTTTTATGTACACCACGCGTCTGGCCTCTGCGCTATAATACATGATAAATGATAGTAATATAGTCATCATTCAATATGTGTATGGCCAAAGAAAACGTTGATACATCTTCATAAAATTTCCGTTTTGACAGAATTTATCTTCAGCATTATTTTCACACTGCCTATTACCTGTCGTTAATGGAACATTTTCACTTTTTACGATACATTCTATCTCGCTGCCGTCGCCCACTCCGTACTTCATTTTTCAGAGAAGTTTGGTTCGAGGGAGAAAACAGGCTAAAAATCCCTCCCCTAAAAGCTCATTCCTGGTTTTATTAACTTCCTGTCTTGTCGTAAAATAATCTTTCTTTGAATAGAAAGGCATAAAGAAACTACATATGAAAGTCCATCCAATCTTTCTGGAACCAGTGATCATTAAAATTTGCGAGGGCTTGATAAACTTTTTCATTACTTTTTCTTCTAAATCGCTGTGTTACTCTTCAAGAAAGAACTGTTTGATTACATTTGATAAGTTTGAATTCAACGATTATCTTTTTTTTTTTGGTATTAATAGGAATGGAAAGAAGCACCAATATAACTGATACTTTCTAAATTACAGATTGCTAAGGTTTAAGTTTTAAGACTGATTTATAGGCGGAAGCTCAAGGCTTATCGTATTCGAAAAATGATAATAGATATTATTACTTTCATCAATGAGTGTATTCATGTTATATATGCAACAAGACTGATAAAGATTATTTACTGCATAAAGAAACACAAAACATTCTGAGATAACTGAGCGAGCAGCTAACATCATACACGACATACACATACAGTTCGTGACTACTCTCTGTTGCTCTTTACCACTTAAATGACTTTTTGTATTCCAGTATTTTGTACTTCTGAATCATGTCATTCACCCTTCGTCTACTCGTTTTATGTACACCACGCGTCTGGCCACCTGCGCTATAATACATGATGAATGATAGTAATAATATAGTCATCATTCAATATGTGAATGGCCAAAGAAAACGTTGATACACCTTCATAAAATTTCCGTTTTGACAGAATTTATCTTCAGCATTATTTTCACACTGCCTATTACCTGTCGTTAATGGAACATTTTCACTTTTTACGATACATTCTATCTCGCTGCCGTCGCCCACTCCGTACTTCATTTTTCAGAGAAGTTTGGTTCGAGGGAGAAAACAGGCTAAAAATCCCTCCCCTAAAAGCTCATTCCTGGTTTTATTAACTTCCTGTCTTGTCGTAAAATAATCTTTCTTTGAATAGAAAGGCATAAAGAAACTACATATGAAAGTCCATCCAATCTTTCTGGAACCAGTGATCATTAAAATTTGCGAGGGCTTGATAAACTTTTTCATTACTTTTTCTTCTAAATCGCTGTGTTACTCTTCAAGAAAGAACTGTTTGATTACATTTGATAAGTTTGAATTCAACGATTATCTTTTTTTTTTTGTATTAATAGGAATGGAAAGAAGCACCAATATAACTGATACTTTCTAAATTACAGATTGCTAAGGTTTAAGTTTTAAGACTGATTTACAGGCGGAAGCTCAAGGCTTATCGTATTCGAAAAATGATAATAGATATTATTACCTTCATCAATGAGTGTATTCATGTTATATATGCAACAAGACTGATAAAGATTATTTACTGCATAAAGAAACACAAAACATTCTTAGATAACTGAGCGAGCAGCTAACATCATACACGACATACACATACAGTTCGTGACTACTCTCTGTTGCTCTTTACCACTTAAATGACTTTTTGTATTCCAGTATTTTGTACTTCTGAATCATGTCATTCACCCTTCGTCTACTCGTTTTATGTACACCACGCGTCTGGCCATCTGCGCTATAATACATGATGAATGATAGTAATATAGTCATCATTCAATATGTGAATGGCCCAAGACAACGTTGGTACATCTCCATAAAATTTCCGTTTTGACAAAATTAATCTTCAGCATTATTTTCACACTGCCTATTACCTGTCGTTAATGGCAATTTTTCGCTTTCTATCTCGCTTTAGTCGCCCACTCCGTACTGCATTTTTCAGAGAAGTTTGGTTCCAAGGAGAAAACAGGCTAAAAATCCCTTCCCTAAAAGCTAATTCATGATTTTATTGACTTCCTGTCTTGTCGTAAAATAATCTTTCTTTGAATACAAAGGCATAAAGAAACTACAAGTTTTCCGAGCTAGAGATAAAATATGAAAGTCCATCAAATTTTCCTGGAATCATTAATCATTAAAATTTGCGGGGGCTTGATCAACTGTTTTATTACTTTTTCTTTTTAATCGATGTGTTACTCTTTAAGAAAAAAAGTTTGATAACTTTGTTAAGTTTAAATTTGATAATTATCTTTTTTATCTTAATGGGAATGGAAAAAGCACAAATATAACTGATACTTTCTAAACTTTTGATATGCTAACGTTTGAGTTTTAAAACTGATTAACAGGCGAAATTTCAACGATTATCGTATTTGAAAAATGATAATAATCAATGAGTATATTCTTATCTATATGCAACAAGATTTATAAAGGTTAGTCATAGCATAAAGAAACACAAAATATTCTGAGATAACTGAGCGAGCAGCTGACACCACACATAAAAATAAGACATAATGTTAAGGGATCGGTAAAACTTCCTGACAGGTATATCATGCTCTCATCAGATCCATACTTCTATGAATCGACCATAGTTAGTCAGAGAAATTTAGTAATTTTTATTTCAAAGCAATGACCATAATATCAGTAAAAAAAGGTCTACTCTCTAAAAAACAAATCGAGTGAAAAATTTAACTCTTGGAGGAGTGAATACAAAAAGAGTGAATTTTTAGTGAACTTTGAGTGATAGAGTGACGTCAGGGATCACTCCAAAATCTTCGAGTGATCCCTGAGGTCACTCCAAAATGAGTAAAAATGAACATTTTCACTCGAAATTCACTCCAATTTCACTCTAAATTCACTCTTTTTTGTATTCACTCCTTCAAAAGTGAAAATTTTCACTCGATTTTTTTTAGAGAGTAATATTATTGTAATAACGATTGATGGTGATATTAATAATAGTTATGAATCCTTATCAATTAGGCCTATTCTATTGCTATCATAATTAGCATTGGCATCAATCATTAATGGTCCAACATCGTCATGATTTGTCAAAGTCAAAGCGCAAGATGATGTGATAAGCAGGATGATAACAGGTGTGAAAGATGAGTGAATAAAGCAAAGGTTCTTTCAAGTTTTACCCTGGAAGAGTTCTCTTGAACTCGGCACGGGTTGCAGTGTGCAGTTCTGATTCCCCATTGCAGTAGCTCTGGAGTCGACTTGGCGTAGACGTGCAACATAGTTGGCTCCGGTTAGCCACTCTGTCAGAGAAAAGTTATCACCTTAACACAACGTTTAGTGGTTCTCCCGGCGTTTCATGCAGAAAATAATGTGTAGATATTACACGCCACACATGGGACTAGACAAGAAGGACATAGAGCATCCACACTGGTACCATCTCCATCTAATCTTGTAAAAACAAAATAAGTACACTCAAATTACGTACGCATTTCGTAAATTGGCAAAGAGTTAGACTTTGCCTCTGTGTATGGCATCCTTGTGAGAAAGATAAATGTGTTTCAATTATCGTAAACACTCACCAAGCCTTGATTTCTGTTCACCACTACAGATTACAAGGTTTAATTTGTACAGTGTAGTTATGATAAAATCCAGACCATTAGCAGTTCTTGTGCATGCTGTGGTCTTTTTCATTAGTCATGTTATATACAACAAGCATGATCTTTGTAATTAGTTGATTACAGAATAAACAGGATGTGTCAATAGGAACCTTAAATGACCTTTCATCGCGTCGTTTTTGTGTCTTGACGTAGAACAATGGGGGACTTCTGTCAATCTACACGGGTATGTGGAAATCACAAAGCAAATTATGATCAGTGTCGTTAAGATATCAAAATCCTTGTGCCAGTCGTAAGGGTCAGTTTGTTTTGAAATGTGTGAACTTTGATTTGAAAATAAGACGGTTGATCTTCCTGTACGCCCAGTTCAGCGTGGAGATGGTCATGGCTGCGTACAAGTCAAATCAGTTTGTTCGGTGAAGTTATTGCGAAAAACGTCCCTGGTTACTTGACACTTCATTAGTTTGTTGGGTTGTAGAGTAAAGCCAAATACATTTTTCATCGATTTTATATTCACATCTAAAGTTTTAGAAAAAATGATATACACCAGAATTATCAATTCTTTTTTAATGTGCACAAAATATTCACAAATTGCCAGTTTGGTTTTCGAGAAAAACATAGTACCATCCACGCAGTTCTTCATTTTATTGATAAAGTTGTTAATGCAACTGACAACCATTCTCATTTAATTAGTATATTCTTGGACTTCTCCAAGGCCTTCGATACAATTAATCATAACATTTTACTCCACAAGTTATCGCACTATGGAATACGCGGGAAGGCCTTGGAGTGGTTTAAGAGTTATTTAGCTAACAGAAAACAGTTTGTTTCAATTAAAGATAATAATTCAGTTATAAGAGATGTTAAGTGTGGCGTTCCACAGGGAAGTCTTTTAGGGCCGCTGTTATTAATAATATATATCAATGATTTTTCCTCTGTTTCAGAGTTACTCTCTTTTATACACTTTGCTGATGATACCAGTGTTTTTCTTGCCCATAACGATATCGATGTTCTTGTTCAACAAGTTAATACGGAATTGAAAAAAGTGACCAACTGGGTCAGAGCTAACAAGTTATCATTGAATGTTAAAAAATGCTTTTCAGCAATACTGTTGATTCTTTGAATTCAGAAATAGTTCTGAATGATTGTTATTTAGAAAGTGTGTCATATTTTAAATTTCTTGGTATTTTTGTAGATAATAAACTTTCTTGAAAAATACATATTGATCATTTTGTTATCTGCAAAATTATTTCTCGCAATATAGGTGTTATGAACAGACTGAAATTTTATATTCCTGAAAAGACCTTACTAGTGTTATACTCCTCTTTGATACTCCCTTACCTTAATTATGGAATTTTATATAGCTTGGGGCAATACTCATCAGACGCTGCTGAATAGAGTGTTATTACTGCAAAAGAAAGCACTCCTTATCATTTCCAATTCTCCCACACGTTCACATACAAATGCATTGTTTGACTGTTATATATTAAAAATTTTTATTTAACTTAGGTCAATTTATGTATATGTATGATAACAGTTTACTCCCACTTATCTTTGGTTCTATGTTCCAAAAAATCAATCATTCCATAATTACCCCACCCGACGCTCAAACGAGTTTCATTTACCACTTCTTCGAACGATTCTAGCAAAGAATACACTTATTTACACTGGACCAAATTATTGGAATTCCCTGAATCATGATCTAAAATCTGCTCCTTCTATATACTCATTTAAAAGGAGATTAAAGTTTTTTCTTTTATAATCTTATAATGACGACTCCCAGAATCAGATAAGTTTATAGGCTTACTTTGGTACCCGTCCGCAATATCTGCATTGCCGTTCTTTTTATTATTGTTGCTATTGCCTAAGCCTTGACTATAAGATCTTCTTTAACCTATACTTCGCAGTTGAAGGCTTTGTTCTATATTCTTTTTTCTTCTTCTTCTTCTTTTTCTTCTTCTCTTTCTTCCTCAAACCTCCGAGGATCGTTGTCTTTGTCTTTGTTGCATATTCCTGTCTATTCTGTTACCTCTTTATCATGCTATAGTCTTGTTTCCTCTTGTGTCGTCTAGTCAGTTTTTTCCTACAAGTAGTCTTGTTGCTGTCTCAGTCTTGTTTTATGCTCATTACTCGGTTTGTTGTTGTTTTATGTATAACTGTTTGTCCGTCAGTCTCTTAGTGGGCTGCCAAACTTTTTTCTGACAAGCTTTTTTGTGCCGATTTGTTGTTGTTTTCAATTCAATTTTTGCATCGGGCTTTTAATACAAGAGGGGCCCACACTTTACAAGCTTTGTCTTTTTAGTGGGTCCCTCCGTTTTTTCAAACAGTGCATATACTGACAACTATTTCACTTTCGTTGAATACCTCAGCAACTATTGTAATGTATCGCTACTCTTAGTTTTTTTTCTTTTATTGTGTTTACTCTGTACAATTGTATGTATTGTTTCTGTCACTCAAGAAAGTGAGGTTTATGTTTGTATATTGTGGAAAAAACGAATAAATTTGAACTTGAACTTGAACTTGAACATCATTATCATTATTGATGTTGTTGTTTTATACATGCACCACAAATTTGACTTCTTTTCCAGCTGATCTATGTGTGTGTGTGTGTGTGTGTGTGTGTACAGCACTAATTATTAACTCTATATTATTATCACTTTTCTTTTTGTATCGTAAGTCTTCATTTGACAACAATAGAGTGCGGGTCCGAGCATGGTAGGGTGAAGGATGAGTGTATTTTCCCCTACTCGTTGCAGGAACCTTTGCAAAATTTGTGAAACAAGATTCGACGTATGCAAAATTAGAATACATGTACTTGAAAATGTATTCATAAGATGAATCGATTTGAATCATTGATCAATCATTATTATACATATTTATTAATCTGCTATCATATTTCGATACCATACTATAACTACTAATATACTAACTAATCATAGATTTTAAAGTTTGCTGGTCATCTCCAGAAAATGTAAATCTAGTACAAAAAACGAAAACAAAACAAATTATATATAGATATTGATAAGTATAAATTGTGTGTTAAGTTTACAACTTTGCGATCTTCTCGCAAGAAACAAAGTGATCTTATTATAAAATAGTTCAAGGTCAAGTTTATTTCCATTTTTCGACAATAACATAATATACGTCTCACTTTCTTTAGTGACAGAAATAATGTAAACGAGACAATGTGGATCGATCAAAGTAAACAATAATTGAAACCTTGTTAGTACAGATACATTGTAATGAGTACAGATGTAATGACAGTGTGAGTACATAACCAACATTTGACAGATGAATAGAATCACGCACACACACACACACATATATATATATACATATATATATTCTTTTATATATATATATATATATATATATATATGCTGATTTTAACTGATTCAGAGGTACAAATGAGATCATCATTGTAAGTTCACTGTACGTTACTATGAATACTGTATAATAACCATGAGAACATATTAATTGAAACAATTATTGTGTGGCGGAAAATTTTTCGTCAGAACGCATTTTATTGCTGAAATCCTCAATACGCGGATTTCTGTCGATACTAGCTATACCTATGTCTTCAATAATGATGACTTCGATTTTGCTTTTAAGCAAAGAAATGCATATTTCTTTTTTGGATAACACTTCACATCCCTTAGATACCAGGTTTATTATAATCTAGACGGTGCAAAGTGCACTGTATATAAATAGACTTGGTGAAAGATACTATATAAACCGTAAGCTCATTGAAAAGAAAAATCTTTACTAGAAAATCACGCCATTTCCTCGTGACCACTTTATTTTGTTCCTGTTTGTGAACTAAGGATTCTCTAAAGAGAAATGTCCCTTCAATACACCTGGTCGCTTGTTTTCATAGATAAGAAAGTCAAAATTTGTTAATTTCACACTCATGTCTGCCTCCCCCCCCCCCCATCTACTTCTCTCAACATTTACGTCTGTTTGCTGTTAACACGCGGGACCCACTACCTACAAGCTTCGCTTTTTAGTGGGTCCCCCATCTCCATTTTTCAAATCATTTATCAATGAAATATTTCATTTCTTTAATTATCGTCGAAAGTCTTATGTACCCTGCTTTTTGGACTACCGTGATGTTCACATCTATTTCATTTTGATCACATTGTGCGTATGTGTGTTATTGATCACTAGTATGTTGGAGATGGAGGGGAAAAAATAGACCTGAACTTAACTTTGCACTTCTCTCTTCCTTTCCTCTTCTCTCTCCCCTCTCCCTCCCTCTCACTCTATCTCTCTGCCCGTCTTGACTTTGTCTGTCTGTCCCCTCTGTTTCTTTCTTTCTGTTTTTATGACTCCACACTCTTTTATTCTTTTTATCTCCAAAACGCTGTGACAGTTACCAAAATACAGGAGCTGAGTATACCTGCCGAAAACCCTCCGCTGAGCTGAATTAGTTGGTAAACAGCGGTGGATGACGAACAAAACCCGTTAATTCGGGGGGGAAATATAAGAAAAAAAACTTCAGAGAAATCATACGCTTTCTGGAATTTCCAACTTGGGCTTGAGGTCTGGATTTATCTCTAATCAAAATTCAGGATACTAAAAACGCTTGAACTCTTTTTTTTCCCCTTATACATAATCTTGAACCCATATCATATGTTTGCAACCGTAGACTGAAGTATATAAAAACCTTAGTTACTATGGTAACAATGAAATATTACCTATGATTGGCTATTGCCCATTCGTCAAAAAGAAAATTTCACTCATATACATGTATATATGATATATATATATATATATATATATATACTGCTTTTTGTAATCTGCCTCACGAAACTGGATCCAGATGTTACTAAACCTTTGCAAAACATGATTTCATGGTGTGTGGGGGTTTTTATATAGTCGTGTCTTACCTTGTAGTTTCCTCTCAATATGCCTTTTAGTAACTGTGTTAGTAGAGTATAATGTAGCTTTGACGTCACACTCATAAATATTTCGATATACTGGCGGGAGCCAAATGACTAAACTACCGTGAAAGTAATGCATAATTCACAGCTAACATAAGCAACAAGGCGCCAAATCATGAAATATCCAGCTACAGTACAGTCAACTTTGTCGTTGTGAGTGGAGTTGTAAACAGCTGCGAAAAGATACAATGTAATAAGCAATGTCGTTCCCACGGTGTATTTGTTTGACTTGCTGGCAAATAGGCAGTGACGTGGTGTTTTTTTATATCCCATGCCATTTCAAATTTCAGTCAGTCAACTAAATGAGTCACATTAGCTTTGCTACGCTAGTTCCACTCAGAAAGCGAGAAGATTTTGACGCTGTAATGATATGTAATTGAATATGGTGAAGGCAACTAAAACGGCGCGCTTTTCCCATTTAATATACAATCACTGGGACGAAGATTCTTCTCTCCACGTAGTTCTCATGAATATTCACGATGATGGATGCTTTGTGACGCGTGAACAGGAAGACGTCGCTCAGACGACGAAAGTGATGGGCGACCTAGGCGGTCGCTCCTTAGACCACATTCTTCAGTTCTTTTCATGCAAGTTAAGTCTAATGTGTTGTTACGACGTTTGATAACCCGCACTGACTTTTGTCTGTTCACCCTGTTGCTTATCATTTTACCTGATGTCTACAAAAGCTGCACAAATCAAATATCAATATTACAAAAAAGCAGTATCATTTTTCAAATATTCCAGGAGCATTTCAGAGTTCACAGTCTGACAGTAATGGTTGGTAATAAGTGTCCTTTCATTCATGTTTTAAGGACTATGATTTTCATTCTTAAATTAGAATATAAGATGCAGCAGTGCAAAGGCGTACGAAAAGAATATTATCCTATGACGTTACACGGTGGTGTAGGAATTATAGAGTGATGATGAGCTTCTCGTTCGTGGAATCCCAGTCCCGCTCTCGGCTCTCACCCTCAGAAGGTTCGGGTCCTTCAGGAGTGGACTACTGGCACTGACCTGGGCGTTCTTATTGCCGTCCACTGGGGACTTCACGGAGATTTTGGGAATCTCCAGCACGCCCACGATGTTCCCCCGCCGGGTGCGGAAGAAGAGGAAGCTGACGGGGAAGAGGACTAGGGATTCGAAGACGAGCAGTACGCACTGCCAACCTGTTTGTGTGCACACGACAACGATCACGGTTACGATCACGGCGAAGATATGATGACGGCGATAAGAGTGAAACAGAGAAATCAAGACCATAGCAACGAATTCGAAGATGACGATGATGGTGGTTGGGATGACGCAGATTGTACATTTTTATGATGATAGGGCGACGTCGATTACACGACGATGACGTTGATAATGAGGATGTACAACAGATCGATGAGGGAAAGGAAAATAAAAAAAGGAAATATGAAATTTGATCCATACTCATTTTGTTCTTACTGTCATCTTATTTACAATGTGCATAGCTTAACACATACTGACTTCCATTGATAGGATCAACCGAATACGTTTTCAAAACAATTTAGCATTACGATATTTTCACAACCTTCCATTCACCTAATTGTCCAGTATAAGATTATATTAGTCGTTAGGAGATACCACTGTCGAAGAAAGAAATGACATATCATGAAATCTTTGAAGGCTTCCATGGCGGTAGAACGTTGGATGGTAGAAGGCTTAACGGTGCACCACGTTAGGGTATGTGTGTGGCCCTGAAAAGGGCCTACCCAATCCCCACACACATACCCTATGATAGAAAGAATACGTGGTGCATCGTTAAGCCTTCTACCACCCAACAGATGATATATCAAATGGTAAAATAGGTATCCTGTTATTGCTTACGAGATCAGGACCTTGCTTTCACTTAGGTGAAATCATACGGCAAAAGAACGATACAGAATTACTCATTTGGCGACATGCGGCAATGTCAGAGAGCTTTAGATCTGCGACGCCAACGTTAAGACAACGCAGCCTCATGGGTTGGACAATGGAAGCAGCTGTCCCGCACATGTGCAGAACACCATTTTTTTCCTAATTGGCGTCCTCTTATAAGAGTTAGCGTCGCAGATCTAAAGCTCGCTATTCTAAAGAAAAACAACAACAACGGAAGAGACAGAGAGAGAGAGAGAGAGAGAGAGAGAGAGTGGAAAAGAGGGAGAGAGAGGGAGAGAGAGAAAAGTGTGTGGGGGGGGGGTGCGACGATCTGATGATGGCGCTATCCAGAAAGAGTAGTTCATGAGTGTGGATTGAACTTGTCGCCTGTTCACAGTTAAATCTTGTGAAACGTTAGCATGGGTTTACTTCTAATTTTGACATCTTTTGTTCATTACCACTTCATAATCATTTTCATAAATATTTCATTGAATGGGACACCTTCGAACACTTACTGTTCGCTCTGGACTCCCAATCGAATGGCTTCACACACTGAATGACATCGGTAAAGACCAGGACGTCGAGAATAAGAATCTGGATGTTACTGAAGAAAAGAGCTAGTCCAATGATGCCGAACTTGATGCCGATGTGGAACGCCCTCAGGTGTCGATACGAGGCGAGCAAGAGAATAAGCAAAGCAATGGATGCCACCAGCGAAGACAAAAGAGTGAAGATGTTGAGGTACAGGTAGGCGTCATCAGGGGTTAACTGAGGTCAGATCGTATAGGTAGAAAGAGAAACGGGAATACATGGCATATGAAAAGAATGGTTTGAACAGATACCAAGGTATGACTTTTGATTTGGCTTGAGTTATGGGTGCTGGATTGAAACGGTCCAGTGGGCTGATACAGGAGGGGTATACTGATGACGAAAGTTTATACCGGTGACTGATGCATTGTGTACAAGGAAAGAGCTAGAAGAAGCGCGATTCAATTTGACAATAATGAATGATTTAAACAATATTGACGTGCCTTATCGCATTTATTATGGTATTAATAATTAATCTCTTATTTTCAATTCTTATTCATATAAAATCAAGTTGACCGGAATGCGAATAAGCAGGGGGACAGTATACAGTGATGATGAAGTAACTATGGGACAAAATCATAACCAGATCTAGAAATCTTGATTCTGAAAATGCGTCCTCATCGACTGAAAGAAGATAGACCTCTTTCTTGCTCACATTTTTTTTAATATAAACTAAATTGAATTTAGTCGATACAAATGACAACAACAATCATACCGAACTCGTGTTGTACGTCCCGTTCAACCACAAGATGTCCTCGATAAACAAGATTATGGGTCTGACAATCGCCATCTGATAGATACAAATTTCGAGCACCCAGAAACTATTCCTGAAAGTAAAGAGAAATCATGGATGATTGTGTCACAAGAGCAGGTAGAACGAAACAGTGTTACAAACAGAAGCTGATGGGGGAGGTTGCCCCATCGAGAGTTAGTTCTGTCTCTGATTTAATTACTTTCACTTCATGTCAATGCTCTGACATTAATGTGCCACTGATTTTAATTTTATGACACGACTGCAGCACGTGAGAACAATCCATGCACTGTCATCTCTATGTATGGTGTGTGACGCATGTAAGCAGTTTCGATGATTAGACAACATAATAATACAGTACAGTTATATAGTCATATGCCGGGTTCGGATAAGTGAAGTGATTATGTTTACTTTCTAGTACGAGTTGTGTTGGGGGTCTACGTAAAGCATTGTGAAATATCCTTCTCTCCTATAATATCTCTCTTATCATTTTAGTTTGACAATTAACGAAATCTCTCAGATCTACTTCTTTCTCCCATTATGACAATAGATGGTCATAATTACTACATTAAGGAGACACTGGCCCTTAAAGAGACAAATTTGAGTCTCCTCAACATTTTCATCTACAGTATGATACCAGTATCCTATTTTTATGCTTTACTGCTGGCAACGCTATAAACACATCTTCCATAAACTGTCTCCCTAATACTGGATCCAGATTTATATATACTGGTATATGTATATATATATCTATATATATATACATATATATCTTTCTGTATCCATATGCATCCATAGTACAGATAGATGGATATATAGACAGATATAGGTAGATAGATTGATAGATAGATATAGATATAGATAATAAATAGATATTAGGTGCTAATGGCGAAATGTAACTGTACATAACTGGAATAAGAGAACAAATGTCACCGAGATCACATAATGATTCATAAATATTATGATTCACTGTTCAATTATATTGTATTAGTATCGTGCATCATAGGAAAAGATATGTAATTGTAATCGTACTCAGCTAAGTGCATCTGCCGAAATATTTGATGTTCTCCGATTTTTCGTTCTGTGGCGTCGTGGCCTCCGTAGTAGTAAATAACAAGCTGAAGAAAGTGATAGATGCTGATGGCGAAGTAGCTGTACATGAGGAGAAGAGAAAGCAAATATGATCAAGATCAGAAAATGATTCAAATGATTTGCTTTTTAATTATTACTTTTGTATATCACATGAGAGAAATAATGAGAAAAACAATGCATATGTATATACTTTGCAAGGATAACAAAGAAGTAAAAATAGCGATGGAAAAAGATGATCCTACTGAAAAGCGAGACATGTATATGACGTGGATCATTCGACAAACAATGCAAATAACATATTCTTTCAAAATATATATAATTATATATATATATATATATATATATATATTACAGCTAGATCATGATTATGCTAAATGGCAGGCATATAATGATATTAGCATATTGTAGACAGTATACTTGTTTTAAAGTACATAGGAAATCATCAGTATCATCAGCACTGTCATCATCCTTCATCAGTTTAATTCCTGTACAGAGCGTGACGTTTCATGATGATATGACATTCTTCTTTGATTTTCGTTTATCTATCAATCAATAGATTCAGCATTGTGTATGATTAATATGACTTATACAAAATGATCGAATAGATCAAAAGACCAAAAAACAACAACATAAGGCAGAGGCGATGATATATCGAAGTTTGCATTGACTTGCTGTCAATACTGTTATGATGTTAAGAAAATAATCACGGATTATTGACTTCAAGAAATAATTACAATACACAGATTATAATGCTTCTGGTCACCTGTGGTGTCCTTATAGTATTTACATGAGAATATCTCCTTGAGAACCTTTCAGCATTTTGTTGTTGTTGTTGTTTTTGTTCGTTGATTTTTTAATGTTTTGATTATTCTGCTTCTATTCTGTTCTATATGCATTACATGATTAGAATTAAAACAGAATGTCGACAAAATGATATCTTAAATTTTCTAATAATTTGACCGTTGAACTCACATTGACGCAGTCAGGTTGCACATCACCACTGCCCTCGGAATGAACAGACCTATTTGTGACGTCAGAGCAAAAATCTATGGACGAGAAAGGAAGTGGTTTTCGATACATGCATGAAAATGGTTTCGATGGGCAAAACTTATTACTGTGACCCCAACTGCCACCATGCGGAAGAAAATAACAGGACTGTGGTCTGACCTCGTTACCTACATAATGACTTGTGCGACGTGACTATTTTTCAATGTCTATACAAGTGTATATAGAAAGCATATGCAATAATCATTGCTTGTGTGATTTTATAACTGTGCAGGGTTTGATTAGCGTTCACTATATACAGACAAGTATTAAATACGTGATAGTTATAATGCCATACACATGATATCATCTAATGCTTAGACGTTTTAAAGGTTGTAAACTTCTCATATACCGTTGGTACGAGCTGTTATCATGGGCAGATGTCAACTCAGCCGGATTTATGATCAATCAAAATTAAAGGAATAGTATAATATTGGTGGGGGTGAGAATTGAGGTTCTACATTTTTTTTTTGCGAGATATTAAGAAATCACTTATGAACAATGTTACAGGGCATACCGTTTAAAGAGAAATTCAAAGTTTGTTTGTTTTCTTGATGAAAATCCGTTTTGAAATGGCTGAGATATCCAAACACAAAGTTAAAAAAAATCAAAGCGATCCTAATTAAAGGTGGGTCCCACCTTTTATTAGAATCGCTTTGTTTCAGATATCTTAGCCACTTCAAATCCGATTTTCATCAAATAAACGTTGAATTCTTCTCGGAATTACATGTTCATTCGTATTTCATAAGAGGTTTTCTCTCACCAAAAAAGTTAGAAATTTGAAGCCAGGTCTGACCCAAAACTATACCATCCCTTTAATCGTATTCTACTTGCTTTTCGAATAAATTTATTGAATATGACTCTGTGAGCGATGCTTTTTCCTCAGTATCCAATTCATTTGAATATTCTAGGAATAAAAAAAATGTAATATGAATATGTTTAACGCCCAGTGAAGTCGTGGCAACCACTGCCTATAGCACTATCGGCCGCCTTACCGGAAATATGCCCATCATCCAAATAAGACTGATGGAGCGATCCCTGTGTGGTATCTTGGTTGCTATGAAGACAATGGACTCGGTGAAGAGGAAAAGCAGGAGAACGGTGATGACCGACATTACTATTATCGTCACCAGCAGTCTCGTGTTTCCCGAGATTTCTGAATTACAAGGAGACAATAAGAATTGGTGAGCTTGTTTTGTTCAATGTATGTTTATGTGTTTGAGCGTTTCACTCTTATACATTTGATGTTTCATGTTAAAATGTTCGAATGGCCTGGTATATTATTATTATTATTATTATTTATTCGGCAATTCAATATATAATGTACAATACAAGCTGATATAAAATCACATCACAATGTATATCACAATGTTTTCGTACAATCACAATTAAGAGATGGTATAGCATTGGTTTAGGTGGTGCGGAAATATTTAGAAACCACTCTATGAAATGTTAAAGAGCATACAATTCTCAGGGGTATTGAAAGTTTTTTGATGAAAATCGGTTTTGAAATGACTAAGATAGCCAAAAATTATACAGGTAAAACACAGAGATCCTGTAATAAGAATCATGGCCTGCTTTTTGGATTTCTATTATCTCATCTATTTCAAGACCAGTTCTCGTCAAATAAACCGTGAATTCCTCTATAGGAATTACATGCTCTTTCAAATTTCATGAGATGTTTTATCTCACAAACACATACACACATATTATGACATAAAAGTTGACAACCTGCAGCCCCATCCAAACCAAAGTTGATTGCAGCCCAATCCAAACCAAAACTGTACCATCCTTTATACCTGACTGCACGTGTTTAACATCACGACTTATAGTGTAATTATTACACGACGTGGGTAGCACAAGATATTTTAAAGGTTGGCGGTGGCGTTCGACAGCCAGTATCACAAATCCTTCTTTTATCAGCTTCAATGAAAACTGTGCCAAATAGAAAATCACGCACAGAACGCCAATTCCCTTGTCGAATCTCTTCACGATTAATCTGATCGGTAAAAGTTTTGGAGAAACAGATTATAAATGTCCTTCCTCTCTAATTCCTGTTCAAAATCTTATTCATGAATCTTGTGAGAATCGAAGCCGAAGTGTTTTTTGGAAGGAACGCAAAAAACAACAAACAAACAAAAATAAACAAATAGAGTTGTTTATGGGAATATTTTGATGATAATAAATGCATAATGAAAAACTGAGCTTTATGAAGTCGTAGTTATAATTATCACTATAATGTAATGATTAACGCCGGAGTCATACAATAAAACATCTCGTTAGAAATCCTATATCAAAATGTGAGGTTCAAATATGAATCCCAGTATAGATGATTTCAGATTTACTGAAGCACGGTATATACGTTCTAGATGAAATAATGTAATAATCATTACGTTTCATTCCACAAAGTTTATTTCTAAATTCTATATCAAGTTTCATGTAGTTAGTTATGCAATTCGTTACTAACTGAATTAGATCGAAGATATCCAATACATTACCGTCCATGAATTCAACCAGGGTAGGTTCGATCAAAGAACAATTTCCAGCCATTTTGCCTTAGGTGAAGTACTGTAATTCCCAGTGTGTGACTAAATGCTGACAGTACGACAGCAATTGTGACTGCTGATATAAATAGATATGGCGAATAAATAGAAAGACAGCTCGGAAGAAATCCACGACGTTGGGTCCGGTGATATCAAACTTTGACCTGCAAGTACACGGGGTGATGATAGAGGAGAAATCTTCAACAGAAAACTTGCAACGCATGGGTGAAAATTATGGGACAATACATGAATAATGCTTTTCTCGTCTTGTGCAGCTTCGGGACTATAAGATGAATCTTCTTCTTCTAGCGTTGATGAACGAGGACGAACAGTCAAAGCTTCGTCTTGAATTACATACAGAAGAAATCAGTGGCGATCCTTGCTATGCTGCCATTCCACAAGAATGTTGTCTGTTTGAACAAAGCAGTTAAATGGAATCAGAGGTTTCCCTGTTGTTATTCAGCCTGCCCAGGGTCAACGTCCTATAATATAGTGAACTTCCTTAGATCTTTCTCCAGTGAGGTATGATGATACTTTAAATGGCATACATTCGGACGTACTCCTTTTTAAAGTAGGTTATGTCCAAGAAGTGCCAGTGCGAATAAACACTTAATGGCGTGTGATTCCCAATACAAACGTTGGCATTGTAGATATCAAATCACAGCAGGCTGCTGTTCGTTTTTTAATATTGAACACATCGGGAGTGTGTATATACACTTATACTGATGAATATTCCCAGATTCCAAAGGTCAACATGATAGGCTGGTCATGTGACCGCGAAATCAAACCTCGTGCGGATACGGTGCGCACTGGCACAGACGATTAATGTTGAGTACACAGATTATTAATTACTAGTCATTTATCATTGATGAAAAAGGGGGTAGGGCTACACCCCATTGCATTGACAGCGACATAAAAATCAGCTTGCCAGTATCGAACTCTCGTGGACTATATGCAACCGAAAATTGTATAAATGCAGCTTGAGGAGGGTCCATACTCCTGAATCCGTAACCATCTGGTCCCGTGTGTATAGTATACGGAAGGTCTTGTAAAAAAAGCAAGATTCACTGGTAGAAGACTCTGGTACACGCAATAGTTTCACCAATGATGCCAAAACATTCTTATCATTCTCACAAGCCGTGCTCCAAAAGTCTATGATAAGAACAAGCAGTTGAAAAATGATGTAAGAGAGGAAACCTGTGTGGATGGCCTGAATTCTGAAAGTCACACACGATCTATGGCCGGCAAGTGCTATTGTCAGGTTTTTGTTATAAGCTTTGGTTAGTTCTATGCGTTCCGGCGGAAATCTCTCCACTCAGTCCCCCATCAGGCCATTTGGACATCGCAATCTCAAGGTTCATCCTTGTTTGATTCTCTGTACGCCAGCGTCTTTCCCATCTGTAATCCCCAGTCCTGCATGGCTTTCGTTTCAATTCTCTTGCCCTTTTCTTTGTCATTTTGCCAAGCCTTTAAGACTTTTGTTACTTACTTAAATCACTGCCCTCGCACCTCCTAAACAGGTTGTGTAGTCTGTCACAGATTTTACTTTTGTACTGGGCAAGTCGACGGTGACATCATGGTGCATGTACAGTATTTTCCATGTACTTTCAGTCGAGACCACACATGTATTTCGTGACCATACTAATTTTCTTTGTCTTTCTCTTTGTCTTCTTTTCCATAATCTTATATTTTTCATCTACTCCTTTACTCACACTTTGATGTAGGCCTACTTTATTTAATCAAATAACGGCGTATATAATTTGCTTATAGGAGTGATGCATATTAATGAATATTGATCCTAAAAGTTGAATTCCACTCCGTCTCAATGCGCTAGGAACTTGTCCGATGAGAGGAGGATTACACGTGCTTAAAGACAGCTGCTAAGAACCTACCCAGGAACATATCATACTATTATCAAAAGGAATTAGGAATGTGTACTCGACCTACCAGCCGCTGTCTACTATAGCCTTTTGTCACCATACAGCGAGAGGGCCTTGACAAAAGGCTACTGTCTATACTGCTCTAAAAAATACCAATTTCTGAGTGACACACGCCATTAAAACCACCACGTACAGACAACAACCTAAACCGCCCTATATATTGAGAGTCATTCAGACTTATTATAGCATTCTTTGTGAGGCTATTCGAAAAGTCTGTCACTCAACTGTTGATTTTAATACCCGTATTCCTGATATCCAAGCGTCTGCATAGTTTCTGAGAAATCTCATCTAAAGAATGGCCTCAGTATTTCAATGGTCTCTATTTGATATTGATGACAATTCATAATATTTAAGCACTTACCACATAATTCAAATGTCTTTATTTAAGTGCTATTTTTGCATGCATTTGCTTGTGAAGAAAAATATGAGCATTGCAAACTTATTTGAAGGAGAGGTTTGCCCAAATATATTTGTGGATTGAGTGAATGCAGCAATATCAAGTAGAACACATCAGTGAAGTTTGAGGAAAAATCGCACAATCCCTTCAAAAGGTACGAATTTGCAAACTTTCAGTCCCACCATCGTTGGATACATGAGAAAACTACAACAGTTTGTGACGTCACTGCAGGGCAATGATTAAAAATTTTCTGTGTTAAGGGTGATTTCCCCCTTGCTTTCTGAAAGAGGTAAATGCGAGATGCTCTTCCATTATGCTATAGAAAAATGAAAATAATACAAGCAACTTTGTATGTTGACTTCTCTTTTAATCTTTACATTGTTGTTCTATACTGCGACGTCACGAACTGTTGTAATCTTCTTTATTTACCCAGCAATAACGGCATGTAAGTTTTAAAGGGATTGTATAGTTGTAGTTGAGACCTAACCTCAGGTTTCTAACATTTTTTTTTTTTTGGGGGGGGGGGTGAGATATATGTAACGAGATGCCTCATATGAAATATGAAAGGGCATGTAATTCCAAGAGGTGAAAATTGGTTTTAAAATGGCTGAGATATCCAAAACAGATCTATCCAAATAAAAGGTGGGACCCAGCTTTTATTAGGATCGCTTTGTTTTACTTTGTTTTTGGATGTCTGCAGCCATTTCAAAACCGATTTTCATCTGATAAACTTTGAATTCCTCTTAAAATGGTTTGCTCTGTGTTGTTTCATAAGTGGTTTCTTGGTATCATCTCACAACAAGTTTAAAGCCCATTCCTCATCTCCACCAATAACCCTCCCTTTAAAAATGAAAAACTTTTAAACGGATTGTCCGATTTTCCTCAAATTTCACAGATGTGTTCGTCAGGAATGCTACCGCATTAAGTCAGTCCACAACACTTGTAGCAAACTTTCTAGTTTTTGAATGTTTATTAATTCATGTTAAGATATCGCCTCTCCTTCGCCTGTCAACGAGTGTTGCAACTTCTTTAACGGTTTTCAGCCCACAAATCACTGTCGTTTCACTTCAACTAAATCTGTTCTCCCATTATTCTTCTTGTTCTTTTTTGTTTGTTTTCCTCTTGTTCTTTTCTTCTTCTTCTTCTTTTTCTTCTCGTCTTCTTCTTTTGCAAACATTACTCTATGTCATAGTTGAGAAATGGTGGGGGGGGGGGGCTGTATATACATTTGCAGAACACAAACACACGTAATACACATTCGGTTTAAAAAAACAAACAAACAAACAAACAAACAACATTTAAAGGACTGGTAGACAGTTTCGGTTGAGTCGCAACTTCAGGTTTCCAACGTTCTTTGATGGTGATTTTTGAAATAGTGAGAAACCTCTTACGAAAATATCGAAGAGCATTATATTTCTAATAGGGATTCAAAGTTTATTTGATGAAAATTGGTTTTTGCAATTGCTTAGATATCCAAAAACAAAGCAATTCTAATAATAGGTGGGACCCAAATTTTATTAGGATCGCTTTGTTTTACTTTGTTTTTGGATATCTCGGCCATTTCAAAACTGATTTGTGTCAAATAAACTTTGAATTTCTCTTAGAATTGTATGCGCTGGAACACTCCATAAAGTGGTTCCTAAGTATTCTAACAAAAAACTCAGCCAATACTAAACCATCCCTTTAACTCTCTAGGGATATAGGTTGCCCCGCGGCTCCTTAAATAAACCTATATAGTAATGGGGACTATACCACTTTTACGCTCAATAAACAATAATGATTGTAGTAGTGATAATAAACGAATGCTCGTACTACATAGCAATATTTACCACCTGGTGAGCCAGGCATGTAAGTGGTTATAGCTCCATGGTATCCATACCACTGATCTCCGCACGAAGTGGGACTCTGCATATACCGTCAACTGAAGAGTATGGTAGTGCGCCCTCTCCTGTAGCTGGCAGAAAAATCTTGGTATCAGGTGATTTTGACAACTTCTACATGTATTATTATACGAAAACACAGAAATGAAGAAATAGATAATTAGGGGACTGGAAACGCAATAGGAAAATGAGACAGGAATGAAGATGAAAAGGTAAGAAAGACATTCAATAGAGTGTGTAGTGTGAGAGAGAAAAATATAAAGAAAATATATTCTATTACCAGGGGCGGATCCAGAATTCCGTTAAGGGGGGGGGGGGGGGGGTGGGCGCCTTTACAAAATCAAAGGGGCATACGTCCCCTCCATTTTTGTTGTTGTTGTTTTAAGGAAAGAAAGAAGAGAAAAAAATTTGGGCCCTATACAAACCTCCATTTTTCTTTTTATTTCTTTTGTTTTAACACAAATTAAAGGGGTGTGCGCCCGGTGTGTCCCCCCCCCCCTCCCCCCCTCCCCCCCCCCCCGGCCGATCGGTCTGCCACTGTTACTAGTACCAGAGAGTGGACAACCTGAAGCTGATAGAACGATGTTTGTTATCACAGTCTACAATAATTTCTCTCAAAAAGGATACATACTGAAGAAAATATTCTTCAATTTGTAGAACAAAAAAAAAAAAAAAAATATCCAACACGTATTTCCAGCGAAATCTACCTATGAAGAAAACACATATACCATTCGTTAGCCAGAATTAACGAGTAACATGAATTACTGTACTCTAACATTTCCTTCAGAGTGACGATTGTAACAGACTGATGAGAGTAGTACTTCTTTTTGTTTGTATGTCTGTTTATTTATTTTTGTTGTTGTCACGGCGCTAAAAGCCCTCTATCAGCCGAAATTCTGTTTTTCAAAGAGGTCGTGAGAATAATTCACAAACAGGAAAACAATTCAAAGATGCAGAAACGAAGCAAAATAAAGTTAAGACATGTAGCAACGAAGAAACCATTGAATGTAACAAAACAAGGACTGATCATACTATAAGAAGAGCAAAACAAATTGAATAGGCCCTCCTCTAAGTGTTTGTCTTCTTGTGATCAAATAAGTGCTTATACCTACAGCTTGCTTTGGATGAAGAACATAGTGCAAGAAAATATACATCGTGACATTTTAATGAATCGGATATAATTATGAAAGTATATAAGCCCTATATTTGAAATAACCTATGGAAGCATAAATCAATACTATTATTCCTCGATTAGTTGTTCGACATCAGGGACTAATTCAAACATTGATGGAGTTGCCACACCCTTGCCCCAGATACGAACACTTTGTAAAACTCACGTCTTAGATTTATACAAAGAGATAGCAAAATCTCTTTGGATTTGTACAAAGAGCTCATAATGAGAAAAATCTCTTTGGATTTATATGACGTATTTGAGGCTACCGTGGAAGAAGTGGTAGGAGTTGGATACAGAAAAAATGCTACCGCGCCCGAGACGCTTTGTTACTGGCTGAGTGTACTGTGCGGGAGCTTTCTGTGAGGCGCCAGTGGTATCCAGCAAAGGGAAGGCAAGTGGTGGCGACGCGACGCGGGCAGAACAAGGCGGCAGCAGTGGCGGGCGGCAGCCGTGGTGACAACTTGGACCAGTAGAGGATACTGATACTTGGGCGTAGCTAGGCGCACGACTGGACTGTCTGAGGGTTGTTATTCTCTACCTTTTTGTCAATCTTTGTCAGAAGAAAAGGTAAGCCGTACATATATCCCACAACGACATTTGCAGTGTGTATTACGATTGTTGCTAAAGACAAATTAAGACTCGTAGACCCGTGTAAATTCAATTTTGAGGAACACAACAATCAATAACATGTTATTTATTGTTAGTTAGTCAAATTAATAAAATTAGAACTCTACCGTAAACTACTAGTAAATGTATATTTTCTACTAGTATTCATTTGCCCCAACAACAGTGACAACCGCTTTCTATGTTATCCTTAAGGCTTTTTATGGAGTGTGTTACGGGTACTTCTTGGAATTCAAGTAGGCCTAAAAAAAAACCTAACAAGCTAGATATTCTGTTCAGCAGATATCAGTATGGGACTGCCCTGGATAAGGGCTTTCTGCACCACAAAAAGACCCTAGTCAAGATTGAGTCCCTCCGTTTTGGTCTGGAGAGATTCTAACCGGCACCCAGTACAGGTTACACGCATGAGGTTCTGTTCAGTGTGTGTTGTTTCATGGACTCTAGTCTAGACTTTAGTAAATTACATAGGCCCCTCTAGGCCCTACATGAAATTTGCTTGAGAATCTTTTTGTGCATACAGCCTTTTTTAAAGATGCATAGATAATCTACTAACTACAGACCCAGCAGTTGCAGGGGCGCTATTGCCAGTGTTGGATGATAGTACCAATCATGTTGGCATTGATACGAAGATTGCCGAAGGTGAGCTGTCATCAAGTAAAGCGTGTCGGTGTTGCTACGTAGGTAACGTTGCTTTCTGCGCGTCATGCAGTCTGTAGTGATGCCAGGGTGCGTGCTTCTTAGTATGACGTCACAGAAAAAGTTTGCTAAAGCTGTCATCATCAGCCAAATCATGAGCCGAAGTGTGATCGGACCACTGACTACAGTGGATCGGACTTCTTCGAACTCATGGAAATGGGTCAAGCGTATTCGGAAAGCGCTGAAGAGGAGTCGATAGCATAAGTGTCTGTAGGAAACTTGCGCCATCCGCCATGTACGCATTCGACTAAACCACCGGGTCTAGATCTATGTACCAGCAATCTTGGTCTACACATATTCAAACAGAAGACATCCATATGAAGAAGTTGCACGCATCTGTTCTGCATGCCCCGTTGAATCTTGTTTAATGCAGGAAGTGAACATCGAAATTAGGGCTTTTTGATGGATTGATTTGACTAATTTCATCCAGACCACCCCTTTACATGGTTGGATTTTATTTGAAACTTTTACTAAATTTGCAATTATTCTATGACAATGACAGGAAAGAGTTGCACTTTTGCTTCAAATGGCATTGAAATGTCCATGTTTTCAGCTTTTCTATGAGAATTCCATTAAATTTCCCGATTTCGGGGGCTCAGTGCACAATTGAAAGGCTTGACAAATTTTAACTACTGATGTAGGACCTACGCTATGGTATTAATTTTCTTCAGGCGGTTTCTAATTTTTGGAACTGGATGATTTTAACTGGAGATTCATGTTACAATGGTTCCTATTCATCAATAGTTTAGGAAACGGTTGCACTTTTGGGATCTTTTCAGATATACACTAGTTTTATCAGAAGTTGTGGTTTAATAGATTTTATAGCACTGGGTAATCGCTGTACATCCTCTGCACTAAGAGCACATCCCCCTTTACTGTTTAACGCCCAGGCGTGCACTGCACTGCATAGTTTTGTGCTGTTGCTGAGTTAGCGACAATATACCGTTTTCTCAAGAGGGAACAGTACTGAAAGGAGCTCATCAAGTTTGACAGCTTGTGTTATTTACCATATAACTTCTGTTTTTTAGATAAGATAAACTCACGAATAACAAAATCTGCATTGTATCATGATGATCTGGAAGCGTTCCTAGTGTAGAGTACCTACCAATAATTAACAAAGCGTGTTCTTTCACAAGCAGTCATTATGTACACAGCCATAGGCATCTACTGCATTGCTACTAATACTAGTAGTGTGTTGTAGTTAGAACGTGGTACATGTATTCATGTATTGATACATACGTACTATACGCTAGGCACTGCCTTGTGCGTCTGCACGTATGTATGGCATATGGATCGCAGAAAATGTGTCATTTCTAGTAACTGACATGTTGCGCGCACGAATGCACTCAGCCCCTGTAAGCTATTCGGTATTTCCTACAATTTTGGTGCAATTAGGGTTTACCAAATGTGAGAAACCTAGATTGGAAATGAAAGTACATTAGCACCAGCACATATCTAGAGCTACCAATACTCCATGAGAGCCTGAGCTTATGAAACCAAACTTGAAATGCACTTAAATGTACTCTAGTAGCTCTTGGAACAACTTTTCAACGGATACACAAACCAAGGATCAATACTGCAGTCACAAGAAGAACTTGCTTAGTCTGAGCATGTGGATTGTCACATCATGTCCCTAGGCATTTACCGGTACATAGTAGCTGAATACCTGTTTGTCATATGTGCTTGTTGCAAATTTGTCATTATCAGTTATTAGGAAGAGGCTTAATAGCTTTAAAAACATTGCTCCTTTGGGTTCGTCAATAATCAGCCATTTTCATTGATGTGATTTGACATAGACCCCTAGAGGACTTTAGATTTATTATTTGTATTGATATAAGAAAAGGGTACTAATGCTTCAAAAGAATGTAGAAGTCAACACACTGACATAGAGCCATTTTGCTGTTGTGACCACTCACAAAGTTCCACACAAGGAACCCACATGGATATTGAATTAGGTAAAGTATCTGTTTGTGTTCTCAACTTTGGTCAATTGCAAGCCTGAATAGTCACTCTGTTGATGATACTCTGATAGTCTAGATGGTTCTAGAACAATTACCCCAGACCCTTCCCCTGACCCTAATCCTAATCCTGAACCTTATCCTATCCCCAACCCCAATTCTAATCCTTTACCTAACCCTAACCCTAATCTTTACTAACCCGATCACTAATCAGTATTTCAGGAAGTGGGTGGGGGGGGGGGGGGGGGGGGTCCTTTGGGGGTAACCGTATAGATGAAGTCTTGAATATGAAAATATTAGTTCCTTCCTGTCATTCTAGTAGCTGCTAGTCAAATGAAAAAGATTACAGTCCACTTTCTTTCATGAGATATAGAGCCCTGTACAATTGTTCTGTGACAGTGAGGAGCATAGGTACGCACAGAGCCTTTTAGTAAGTAAGTAATGTAAGTCTGCCATTACTGAATAGGGCACTCCAACCCTGATCACAGATATAATCACATACCTGTAGTCCGCCCTCTATAGGCAATGATCAGTATGAGTATATAACCTCTTTGATTTTTGTGTATGATACATTAACATGTCATTAAAGATTGACAGTGGCAGTGTTTAAATCAACTTACCCTTATTTAAACGCATTTCAAAACCCACTATCAAAACATGTTTGCAAACATCTTTCTGATCACATTTCTCAAGGTGTTTTTTTTTTTTTTTTTTAATCAACTCTGTTGAGAGTCGATTAGGAGACCTTGTCACTGCGCAGCTCTTTTGGGCAGTTGGACCTGAGGAGCGGAAATGTGTACTAAGTAGTTGGTGTGGGCAGGTCGAGCTATAAATGCCTTTCAAAATGACTTTGTGTGTATCAACTGTACAGAAATGCATTTCTGGCTCAAACTCATTTGTGATTGCACTTTTGTTTGGGCATCTCAGAAATTATGCATTTCTAACCCCATAATCACAACAGTTTTGTGTTTATCAACTGCCCAAAACTCCCTGAAAGTTGTTTGGAAACCTGAAAAATATGTGCCAGAAGTGAGTTGATAAATGCATTCTACTTAGAACAAAACTAGATACCATTCAAGTCACTGAGAAACTGGCTCAAGGCCCCCCTCCCCCCAAAAAAAAGAAGAAAAAAAGACTGAGCAAAAAAGTGTTGTGTGTGAAAATGTCCTCCTTTTATCAAGTGGCAGAATACTTGGTTTTTCCCCTGGGATGAGACATGAAATTGAGGGCCTGTCTGCAGAGAGAGTCACTAGTGGGGCAGGTAGAGGATTTCTCTCTCCTCTTCTTATGAAGGACAGCATAAACATACACTGTAAGATGCGGAAGTGGTGTGTTCCACACACCTTTTGGAAAACATAAGCACTACCGATCCCCCCCCCCCCCACACACGCACACACTTTTACCCCTGATACCCTGCACATTAATGTTGGCTATTAATGTTATCACCCAGCCATGCAAGGTAAAAGAAAAATGAAGCCAAACTTAATGGTACAGGGAGTGGCACTTAAACGAAACAATTTATGGTCATTCTATGTTTTATGATATCAATGGGAAATGTTACATAATGGAAGAAATCATTAGTGGGCGTTGCCCGTATACTCAGCATATTTAATGTCAGCGTAATAATTACATGGAAGTCTGCTGGGCAGGTGATTTGTCCCTGTTTTTCAGACAATGAACCATGTCTCGCACTTATGAAATATTGATGATCGCAGCATATCCATGCATTTTTTATCAAAAAGTAACATTTTGAAATAATTCATAGGGGTGGTAATGTTTGATACGAGGTCTAGAATACGGTCTCCTAGTATACTGATGAACAGATGACTTATTGTAATGTGCTGTGTACAGACTGATTTGATACTGTGTGAGTGCAATGTGACATTATTGGGAACATTCAGAAAAATGTTTGCCAACTGTTCTGAATTTCAATTAACCATTAGCAAGGAGTGGAGCATTTTGTTGTTGTTGTTGATGTTGTTGTTGCTTATGTATGTGTAGCAGATCTGCCATGTCTGCCTGATTTTGCAAGGGGGCTTCCAGGAAACCGAAATTTCTGCAGTTAACATTATGTCTTGGCATTAGAATACATTAAGCCCCCCTGATTTGGGTATTTGTTTTAGCCAGATGAGAAACATGTTGTACACTAAGTATCTCACTGATTGCTCTGTGGAATCTCCACATGTTTCATTTTTTGTTTTTGAATATAAAGCACACACAACATTTCCTCTTTGTAATGCCGAAATACAAGTGTTGAAGGTAATATCCATGATGGAATATTTTGATGGTGAGCAAAGTTGTAGAAATTCATCACTGGGGGATCATGAAAAGCCTCCTTTAATAGTTTGTGATGTTATGTACATTGTATATATACAACGATATAACGAATATATCAGCAGAATTCAATGTATTTTCAAAATTGAAGCCATATTGAAAGAGTGCTTGACTTGCCTCTTGCAGAAAGCAGGGGGAACAATATTACCCTTCAACATGTGTCAGTAACAAGTCAAGGGATGTGAACTTTTCATAGGTAATGAAATTTTGCATTGAACTCTTTGTATTTTCTTTATATTGTTGTACGTATATATATGACATCACAAGCTGAGGTAGTCTTTTCATCCAGTGATGGCAGCACAGAAACTTTAAAACTTTTAAAACAGATCGTCCAGTTTTCCTCAAACTCTCCCTGATGTGTTCATTCACTCAATCCACATACGTACAGTAGGTCCTAAGTGTAATCATCCTACCTCCCAGCACGTTTCTAATGAGGTTCAATATCTTCAGAATGAACTTTATTCATTTCTGATGACCCCTTTTTCAATGCTGCACACTGGCCAGGACCAGTAAAAATCACTGTCGGACCAGTAACTTTTTCAGGAATGGAGCAGTCAAAAATGGAAAAACTGAGTAGGCCTACCTACTGGTCCAACATACAGGTCAGACCAAGAAAAAAAAAGTATGTGTGTGGGGGGGGGGGGGGGGGGGGATGGGGGGTTTAGTGTGCAGCCCTCCCTTCTGTATAAATATGAGAATACAAAAACATACAAAAATTTAGCAATAAATGAAGTATTCCAGAGACTCCAACCCCAAGCACCTTCTGATCTGGAGATTCTCCCGCCCGAAACCCCTAGCAAACGGGAGACTCCAAGTTGATGTGTGCGAAGCGCGAAGTTCCTAGGATTCTAGATGTTCTCTGGTGCTATCTAAGGCTTATTTTTTCAACATACGATAGAAATAAGTAAGAAATCCTTTCCACCGGGAGACACAGAGCCAGGGCGGGAGAAATCAAATCTCAAACGGGAGAACGGGAGATTGTGCAGAAATGGGCTTTCGGCGGGAGATCTCCCGTCGAAAACGGGAGAGTTGGAGTCTCTGGTATTCAATATAATCAAGAATGATTAGATGATGGCAGTTCAGTAAAAATAAGATATATAAATATAACACTAGGGCCTACATCTTGTACATGTAAGTAGATGAATATGATGCCTACAATATATCTAAAGTTATAATTTTAACAAACTTGGCAAGTCTTGATAAAGTTATTGCATCTTTGGCATTAGATAAGGTGGAAATTTCTCAAGTGAGTGGGCGAATTCTGTAGTAAGAAGAAATATATTTTACTCCTAGCACTTAAGAAAAGAAAAGACATTGAGAAATACAGTGAATTAGTCTCCCAGTGCATTCAAGTTACAGAGGTTTCATATTCTCTCAGACCTAGATATACTCCCATAATGACTAGTAACACATGGAAAGTGGTGAATACACTGTATCTAAATTTTCACGAATGAATTCTTTCATTGTTATTTAACTGAGTTAAGTTAGGTTCAAATGCAAGATTTTCAGTGAAAATTCTATAGAAATTAGCACATTGCATGATTGGCTATGTGTGTGGACTTCATAATGCTTCACCAGTGTCTGACATACGAGCAGAAAGTGTCTGTGACAGAGACTAGGCCAATACTGGGAGAAGGGACACACGCCTTACGATGGAACCTCACCAATGCCGAGCACACACACACACACACACACACACACACACACACACATGCTGTAGATGACATCTAGTGGTCATCAATCAAGACAGAGACCCTGGATGGTTTGGGTGTGGCCCATTTGTGATGAATACCTCGTTTGTATCCTGCCTGGAGTATGCTGACAGATACATTTTGTACTTGGTTTAGAAAGTCCTTCCCGATGTAATGAAATCAAAGCTGATATTAGCCTAGTCTTCAGCTCAGACTGTCCAAAGGCAATTTTTTTTTCTTTTTTTTTTATGTGTGTGTGTGCTAGTCATCGTAAAATACTGTCATGTTAACTCTCGGCTGCTTGTGTTGTGTGTGTTGGTAGCATTGTCAGGATTATTGCAGGGAATAGATACAGACAATGATTCCATGGGTGTGGTGAGTGATATGTCTACACATGATGTAGATGATGTGCTCTATTGTTGCTGAAAATGAATGCTTTATCCATGCCAATAGTTTAGTAACATGCTAAGATTACATCCTGCTAGATAATGGTTCCCATGGATCTGAACAATGTTTGTGCATGTGTGTATTGAAAATGAGGGCAGACTTTCTACTTGGGTCAATTTATTTCTCTCTGTATGTTGGTAGCTGTCTTCTCGCAGTCTCTCTTAACAAGGAGCTTTGAAGTTCCTTGCTCCTATTGGTAGCTGTAGGAGACATGCAATCAGCAGGGCAGCTGTCAGACTTGATAATTGATTTTGCATTGAGTGTTTAAATTGTTGTTTTGGGGGTTTTTTTGGAAGCTAGAAGGTCATTAAGGTTTGCCGTCAAGTCATAAATCCTAGTTTAGCTGTGAAGTTTTTTTTTTATTTTTTTCTTTAAGCTTGTTTACAAGTCATCAGGAAATTATGTTCTTTATTTTCATAGTCTCTTCTTTTCAGCTCCAAAGAGCGTCTCGCGAAGTTGATAACAACTATTGAAGATGGCATGTGGGGATGATAGTAGACACCATCCATGGTGATGTTTTCATCGAGATGAAGCAGATTGCCTCGTTTGGGCAAACGATTACAGGCTGTTTGGACTCCGCCCTGTTTTATGGTGCAATGAAAACTGTGCCCTGGATGCTCCGTGGAGTGTTGGCAAGATTTACAGAGTTTTGCTTTACCCCAGATACAGTACTATCTGTTCCAGATGACGGAAGAGTGTGTAGAGTGGGAAGGATCACGCCCCTCTCATTCCTCTATCCACACTTTCAATGAAAGTAAGCAAATGCACAGGTATGGGAAGAAGAAGGAGGAAGAAAAACTGTTTCTGTTGACCCGCATTTGAAGTGACCCCAAATAGTTTGATACTTCAGCTGCACATCACATGGGCCATGTCCCAGTCTTCCATGATGGAAGTAACTATACTGTAGGCAGTACAGCTTGTAGGAATCAAAGAATTATCACAGCTCTATATTGACAAGTTCATAAAGACAGCAATTGAAGAGCCGAATTTATATGGACAAGTCTGTAAATAGGCCTACAGCAATTGAATAACCTTTAACCTTTTTTTTCCATAAAATGCTTTCATTTAGAAGCATGTGTGTAATTTTGGAAGGCTGTGGCAGTTAGTGTTGTATAACCTATTGTATTAAATGTAACCATACATGGTCCACATATTAAGATTCATATGAGTAGCTTAAAGGACAAGTTCACCTTCATAAACATAAGGATTGAGAAAATGCAACAATATTAGTAGAACACATTAGTGAAAGTTTGAGGAAAATTGGACAATCGATGCAAAAGTTATGAATTTTTTAATTTTTTGTGTTGGAACCGCTGGATGAGGAGACTACTACAGCTTGTGAGTCATATGCGTACAACAGTATAAAGAAAATGTAAAAGAAAATTCAACATATTTTCACTTTTTTCGCATAATAAAAGAGCACTTGACTTGCCTCTTTCTAAAGGCAGGGGGGAATAATATTACCCATAACATTTGTCGGTAACGAGTCAGGGGAATGTGTACTTTTTTCAAAAGATGGAATTTTGTGAAATTCTCTTTATATTTTCCTTATATTGTTGTACGCATGTGACATCTAAGTTATTCATACACTGCAGTAGTCTTCTCATCCAGCGGGTACTGCACAAAAACTTCAAAAATTCATAACTTTTGAACGGATTGTCTGATTTTCCTCAAACTTTCAATGATGTGTTCTACTAATATTGCTACATTCTCTCAATCCTTATGTTTATGAAGGTGAACTTGTCCTTTAAGAGTCTTTGTAATGATTTACAAGGTGTACGGGATATTCATTTTGTTTTTGTGGATTTTTTTTTTGAGAGTTTTCTTTTACTGATGCCTATTCATCAAATGCTTTAATGTGTGCTTATATTTTCATATTTACTGCATTTCACTCACTTAGAACAAATTGTTGAAGTACAGATAATGTATCTCAAAAGAGACAGCATTGTCACTGATAATTTACTTGGAGAAAAGATTATTACAGGAAAAAGAAAATGCCATGATGCAGGCGATGATATCTTATGCAACCTTTGCTATATGAAAGTGTATCAGATTTTTTTTTTTTTTTTTTTTTTTTTTTTTACTGCGAAACCCCTGCGAAAAGTTCCCAGGAAGTATGTCATCTGGGTGGTTTAAAAAAAAAAAAGTTTTTATTAGTGATAAAAACCTTGTATCGTCATTGTAAAATGGGTGGGGCTGTAGCGTAAATAGACTCATATAATCACCGGGGAAAGAGACTGTTACATATTACATGACTGGCAACTTGGGAATTCCATTCCTCTCTTATAGTTTATGTAAGAGATGGCTGCTTTCAAAGAAAGAAAAGGAAATTTTATGTAAGAAATCATCATTTCCGCTCACTGCTCATTTGCCAACTGGGAGGCATTCTTATATTACAAGAAACAGGAAATTCACCCAGCCATATAAATTGCCACGAATCTGAATTTTATGTTTGGCATTTGAAAGAATGTCATAGTGACATAATTTTCCATAATGATCATATATCTAGAGAAGAATTACCCTCCCCCCCCCCCCCCCTCCACAAAGCAAACATTTGGCATAGAAAATATATATCACACCCACACTGAAAAAAAAAAAAATTATCTTTTCTGACATGAAGGGAAAGGTATCTTCAGTCTGGGTTCTAGAGGGTGCGTTTTTAGTTTTCTATTTTCACAACTTGGAAATGGACTTGAAATGAAGTGTTTTGGGGCTATAAATTCTAGTCTGCCAGCTTCAGATGCCAGTCCGTTCTCCGGAATTCCTCGGAGCGGTTTTGAGAGGGAAGCGAAATCGTCCTGGCATTGCGTCGTCGGGCGTGGTCGCCTGCGCTAGAGCACTGCCCTCAAGCTGCTCATTGACGTAGGCAGATTCATGACAGGAAAGGCCTCTCAAGCCGTAGTCTTTCTCCACAGACCCTGCATGGCAATGAAAGCTTGGTGTGTGGTGCTTGTCAAACCTGTGCCCGGTGTGCAGACGTGGTCGATTAGACGATGGAGCCTTTTTGATTATTATTTATACTTCATTAAGACTTTACTGGCAGTGTGTATTTCTCTGAGCATGAGGAGCAAGAATTTTGTGAAGTCACTTGCCTGCTCATTCATATTTTTAAAGGCATTATATATCATATGCTGATGAAACAAAAACCCAGCTTTAGTGCCTCAAAATAGTTCTAAAATGTGAGTTAGGAATAGAAACAACCAATGTAAAAATGTTAATCAGTGTAACCAATTTAAAGTGTTGTTAGATAAACAGAATGTGAACAATAGTTATAATAAAATTGTTTTTAGAATAAACCCTCTCCAGTCATGGTTTATCAAGAAAAATAGTGATATCTCCATATATTTCAGGCTTTTTTCTGAAATTCTTATATGGTAGGATGTTTTGTGATACGACTGACCTAAACATACATGTATATGATGCATCAAATATGATAACTTGAACATCTTTTAAATCACTGCTCACAATGGTAAACAATACCTTTAACATTCCAAAGAGGATTAAGAGTTGGAACTTCTGATTTTCTTTTTTTTCCCCATACAGTATAAAACAAAAGAAATAGAAGAAATGAGATGCAGGGATAGAAACTGGGTCTGAGTTTGAAAACTAGTTTCCCCTACATGTTCTGGAGTGGAAGTGCGTTGTGGGCATTACACAATTCGCACTCGAGCATGAACGGAACATCCTCGCCCTGCTCGGGATTCAGGGGCTAATGCTGTTAAAAAGTCAGTCCCACGTTTGGAATGGGATATTCCTTGGATGGTACGTCACTCCAGGAACGACGACAGCAGGAGGAGGTCTCCGTAACTGTTGACAGCTGTCCAGAGAGCAGGTCAATTGTACTCCGTCGGATCAGGACCTGGGTGTGTTTGAATTTGATGTCCCAGGTGGAACTCATGTCTCCTCATGGATCAGCTGGTCTATTCGAAGGATAGGTTAAAAGAAATCAGGAGGACTTGACTCTCTCCTTATTTTTTTTCTCTTTTTCTTTTTTTCATTCCTTTTGATTCAGAGACAGTGATACCATTCATTGGATTGTTTGTTAACTTGTGTCATTTCAACAACGTCTGGCATCAAAATGTCAATATCGATATTCACTAACCGGATGAGTCAGAAAAGGTAATATGCATGTTTTCTGTTCTTTAATAAATCATTTTGTTTGTTTTGTTTCAACAGGAATTTTTCAGTTTTTTGTGAAAGGGAAAGTTTTTATTCTCTTTTATCTAAACATGTCAGAAAAGATAAATGTGTGTTTTCAGTTCTGTAGAAAATGACATTGTGGGGAGGGGGGGGGGTTCAACAGACATTTTCAGCTTACAGAAAGGGAAAGTTTGCTCGGTTATATCTAATTCTAAGCCAGATTTACAATATGTTTTTCCTATTGACACACGGAATAATGGCACTACATATTATTGCAGTTGTTTGTCACTGAATATCACATTGTGTAGCATAAGTCATGAGTAGTGAGGGATTTTTTTTTCTTTTTCTTTTGTAGAAAGAATCAATACACAGTGTACTTATTTATGTCCATTATGTATAGCAGGTTTCAAATATGGGCCAAAGCATGGAGGTGAGAGACGGTCTCACCTCCCTGGCAAAAGTGAGTTTTGCTAGCTTTAAAGGGGACCTCCGGATGATTTTCAGACTTTTACATTTGAACAACTATAAATTAGTTAAACTGAATACAGAGTTTCAGAATTTTTAGTGGTTGGGATGAGGAATGAGAATGTTTTCAAAATCGATAACAAATTGCAATGAACAAGGATGATGACATAGCAGCCTCACCATAAGAATGCAGGAGTTGGGGCTCAAGGAAGCAGAACAAAAGAAGAAGGCATGCATAGATTTTTCACAGGTGAAATTGTTGAGCAAGCGGTATTGTAATGGAATTACACTGCTACATTTCTGAAATATATGAGGCTCTGATGTCATCAACACTATTCAGTGTAATTTGTTTAAGATTTTCAATTTATTGGTTTCTCTGCTCAAGGATCACAATAAATTCCACAAATCTATACATGGAGCTGTCGATTTATGTACTACATGATGTGAAATTATGAAAATCGTCTGGAATGCCCCTTTAATATGTAGGACCATTCATATAGGTGACCTACACGATGTACTTTCCAATCCCTGTACCGTATTCCTCGACCATCTCAGCTTATGAATGGAAACGTCACCATCTAGAGGAATTTCTCCCTTTCGCACTAATACAATGTGTGGGCTGGGGAGCCCACTTACTGTTCTGCCACAGTGGTATCAGTTGGGGCGAGTATAGGGAGTACCGGTAATGTGTGGTGTTCATCAAGCAATATCAAATACCTAGACGTGTTATAGACGATGGCAATGCAGGCACTTAAGAAATAACAGTCGTGTAGATTGATCTAATTCTCTCGTGCTTCTGAAGCTGTGTTTATCATCTTTTCCTTGTTTGAAACACATTTCAATGCTCATTATCAAAATGCATTTTCAAAGGAGTTCAGATCGTGTTTCTCAACACCTTGTATCACCTCTATTGCGAGTTGAGAGGAAGGCAGTTCTGTTTTGCTGTTTGACCCAAGGAACACAGGCCATGTAGTTGACTTTGCATGTATCATCCCTACATGCAGAAATGCATTTCTGGCTCAAATGCATTGAATTTCAGATTGCGCTTTTTTGCCATTTCAGAAAGGTGTTTCCATGGACCTTGTAGTAGGGTCCATGGTGTTTTGAACCCCATAATCAGAACAGCTTTGCATTTATCATCTGCCCAAATCTCCCTGCAACTCGTATGGAAACCTTAAATCTACGCCAGAAATGAGTTGATAAACATGTAGCGTGCATGTATTCTCAGTTGCTGTCAAGTTTCAGAGAGGAAATTTTAATGATTTGTGCAGATTTGCTGTGCACTAAAGCTGAACATACCCCCCAAAACACACAAAAATGTGAACCCATGAATTGGCTGGTATCAATATGGGCCGTTGCCATCACTTTCAGCATCATGACCCATATGAGAGATGCTCACTTTGTCCTATGCAGAGGATACAGAGCTGTCAGTCCCGTGGTTGCTTCTTCAGTGCTTCCCTAGCAAAGGCTCTTGTGAGCTATTGCAATCATTCGTCGTGCGGGGTCCAAATGTTTGTATTTATCAAACAGTTCCAGCATTTGTGATTTGTAGAGTATCTATTACCATCCAGCAGAAGATAACATGTGTTGGATATTAAAGGGCCTTTCAGCAGGATGAGGTGGGGCTAGCCTACAAAACCATTCTCTTTTTGAACACCCTCCCATTTCCGTCTCAATTTTCAGTTTAATACAGTTTGTTGTTCTGAAGGTTCGTTAATCTGAAAATGAAGTAGGTTCATTATTCCAAAGATGGTTAATCTGAAAATAAAAATAGGTAGTTTATTCTGAAGGTTCATTAAACCGAAAACAATATCAGGTTCATAATTCCAAAGTTTCTTTCGTACGCACATTCTTCTTATTTTCAGATTAATGAACCTTATAGGATTAACAAACCTTGGGAATTATGTGTGTTTCAGAATAACAAACTTTTGGAATAACGAACCTTACAGTATTTCATTTTTGGATTAAAGAGCCTCATGAATAACGAACATCGCTTTAATTTTCTTTTGCACTAAACAGATAGCAGTTGGCAGCAAATGGATTTCTATAATCAGATGGTGATTCCATCCGATAAGAGTGTTCAAAATGCTCGTGAATTTCACTTATGAGTTGTCATGAGCTCTGTGCTGGACAAGAACCCACATGATAATTTGTAGATAGATATTGGGCTGACATCTTTTAAGGTACTTGTTCTATTTTGTAAGCCCTCTGAGATTCTAGAAATCTTTGTTTGATCCTAGAATGGTGTACATGTTTAGTATTGGCCTAAAATTTTTATCTAACACAGGGCTCGACACTAATTTTTTATATGGTGGCCCAATTGGGCCACTGAAATCTTTGAATTTGAAACTTTGGTGACTCAAGAAAGAAATATATAGTGGCCCCAAACAAAAGGAAATATGGCAATCATTTTGAATCTTAGCTGCCCAATCTGGCCCCTAAAAGATAACTTTTTAGGGAAGTTTGGTGGCCCAACATCAGTTTTTCAGTGGCCCCGGGCCACAGAGCCAGCCCCGCAACAGTAAAACATGATTAGCATTCCTGACACTCTTCCTGTTGTAAAACGAAACAAAGCTGAAACAGTTCCTGAAAACCAGAGTATGATATTGTTCGCACGATTGTGTTTTGAAAATAATGACAAGATTTGCTACATGTACAATCTTTTTACCTATATCCATGTATTACAGCAGTATGAAAGAATAAAAAACCTGAGGATCATTTTCAAAGAAAAATCTCAGCATTATATACCAGTATATGGGCTGAATATAGTCATTAGCTATTACCAAAACAAAAACAAAAAAAAAAATCTGACTGATTCAGCTGTAGGCCTACCATACAGGCATTTTCTTGTCCAAACTATGCTTTACTAGTTACATGTACTTATGACATTATGCTTTAGATATTCGTGCCAGTAGAAATAAACAGCTTAGGGGTTTGATAAAAACACAAGCTGTCGCCAAGCATTTGGAGGATGATTTTAACCTGACAAACCGCTGCTGTACGATCTGTCTGATGTTTTGCACATGTTTTTGACGTATTGATAGGTATGTCGTGTCTTTGCCTGTGTGTTACTTGTTCTTGGTATTCCAATGCTTCTGACAGTCTTTGTTTTGCTTTCTTCTCATCGTCAAAGGAGTGACGGTGTCATGAGTGACAGGGGGAAGATCGTCACGAGATGGCAGGCATCGCTGAGGAAGGGGACGGACTTTGATTCCTGGGGGCAGGTGGTGGAGGCAGTGGAGGAGTATCAAATGTGAGTAGGAGTGCATTCCGTGAGATGTAGATTATTCTTTTTTGTTGTTGTTGTCTTTTTCCTCATTCCAAAAACAGGGTTCCCTTCGTTTGTAGCAGCTATATTCTAAAGCAAATGAGAGCATTATATCACGAGAGGGGGAAAAAAGAGAGGCTTTTTTCTTCTAGTATTCTGTTGATTATTCATGTCTTTGTATTTTAGCAACGAGGCAGATTTACTCAAAGCCAATGGAGGAAGACAATCTTAACCCAATGAAGACTTATCCCGAATACACTTGAGTCAGTTTTATATGGGAAATGGGTATTATAGCACAATTAGCTCATCCTCAATGGGTTAAATTGTTCTAGTGTCGCATCAGCATTCTCTCAATATGCAAGAGAAGTACATGTAACTCTAAGCTGTGGAATAAAATATTCTTTGTACTGTAAAGCTTGTGTAAGTTTTTTTGTTACAAAAATATTTCGGACTAGTTCCAGGATGCTCTAGGAAAGATATCGCAGAAGGAGGAAATCAAATTATTTCAATGCAAAATTTTCAGGACATATTGATGTCCTCAGTGTGGGTGTATTTTTGTTTCTTCATCATCATCTTCAGTACAGTGGAAACTCGATTTAAAGAGATCTGATATAACAAAATGCTTGATGTAAGAAACTAATTTCTCCAGTCCCGATGAATGTATTTCCTTTTTTTTTTGTATTGTTTATGGTATAAAAAAAAATATATCTGATATAAAGAAGAGATTGTCTTGGTCCCAAGGATCTCGTTACACAGATTCAACTATATTTGATATTTAATGTCATCATCTGTTTCATTTTCTGCCAGGCTGTCAAGACATCTCAACAGAGAAATGAATGCCAAACCATCAGTGTTTTCAGAGAGCCAAAAGGTAAAATATCTACTTGTTAATCTTATTGTGTTTTACTGCCATTTTGTTTTTCGGGGGGTGGGGGTGGGGGATGGGGGGAGAGGAAGACTAGTTACTCTAGTAGCTATTTACATTTTGTAACTTCAAAATCGCTGAGTGTTTTGCAAGAGTGAAAAGAGGGTGTTTTTTTTTTATTTGAGAATTTATACTATATACTTTGTCACTCCTTACTATACTGGGAGTCATGAAAAGGATTGTGTTATCATCTATACACACCAACAACAACAACAAAATCATTTCTTGATTTAGCAGCAAATTCAACTTAAGTCCGTTGTCAGGGATTGGTCTAATATCTGTGATTACAGGACTCCCGGAATAGGGTAGTACTCGTCTTAAATTACCCTCGGGCTTAGCCCAGAGTCCTGCAAAGAATCAGAGACTTGGGGGGGGGGGGGGGAGATTACGCCAGCAGCGTTCACTTGTACGAGTCTGACTCTGAGTCAAAGGAGCTGCCTGGCTCAGTCTGTCATTGGCTTTCCTATCAATCAAATAAAAAAAGGTGTGATCGAATTATGAGCAATAATTGTTGATCTGCCCCATTGGAGGCGGCAGGATAGGTGGACCTGAGGTGTGTCCGCTCTAATAGATTAGCTCAGGTATTAGGCTGCTAATTCCAAAGTGGAAGCTGTTAATTAGGCTTGCAAAGCCCCTGTCTAGTGCTAGGCATTTAGCAAAATGGTTCAAGAAAAAAAAAAAGAAACTGAAAAAAAATCAAATGGGGGGGGGGGGGGGGGGGATAGAGTGAGCCTTATCAATGCTCTGCATGCTTTTGTCCCCAAATGTAAGATCCTGTATGCGGTTTGACTCTCAGCTTTCAATTTTTGCACCCCTTCTGACATGAAACAGGTTAGCATCACAGGATTATGTTTCTCTTTTTCTTTTTCTTCTTCTTCTCTTCAATTTGCCAATGGGTGCAGATCAAACGCGAGCTAACATTGTAACTATTCTGGCATTGGATGACATCACTTTGGCAGTAAAATAAAGTTTGGAACCATTGCTTCATTACCCTGCCATGTGAACTGATAAGAGAGATATAATATTAGAAACCACTCAAAAAATGTAAAATGATTTGATAATATGAATGCTTTAAATTATGATGTCTAAACTACAGCGACTGAAATGCATTTATATCAAAATGGAGGCCCAAATAGTGAATTTTGTATTTCCCCCCCCCCCCCCAAGTTCCAAACACTGCATCCACTCAAATTCTCGTACTAAACATTATTGTGGGCACTGGAGTGGCAGCAACAGTTTTGATAGCGCTAAAGTCAGTGTGAAATCAGTGTGACTTCACAATCTGATGCACTTGTAGATATGGGGGAAATTTAGCCCATGACTAGACCTTTTTATGCAAATTATAGAAGTTTTTCAACGTTTTTCTCAGGCTCCTATAATGTAAGTTCTGTGTGATGTGAAAAAATGAGAAAGCTCGTGGAAGATGAGGAATTAGAAAGCTCAAAAATGAGAGAAGGAAAACTCTTCCTCCCCCTTTTTTTTTCTTTGAGGGACACAAATGCCTTTCTGTCAAATCTGAGAGTTTAGCTCACTCGAATTGATGAAGTGCTAGTGAATCATTAACATGTTTTTATGTGACGTGTGTACATGTGTGCATATGTTTCTGAGTTTGGATGTGATTTAGTGCTTGTTTCATTACGCTATTTGTCACGCGCTCAACTTGTGGAATTGTCGGAAATGGGTGAAATGTGCGTGGCTTTCTGCAAATTTCTTGCATGTGCTAGGTGCCTTGAGAGAAGCCTATCAATCAAGTCATGGTGTCCCACAAGAGATCGGTCGCTTGGTTCTCGTGCAATGGGTGAAATACTGAAGTTATCATGTGCTGAAACTCAAACCCATGATCAAGCATCTGATCAGAATCATGTGGGGAGCATGGCATGATTGATTTTGAAAGTGAATGTATACATGATCTCCTCGCTCTAGTTTCTTCTAACATGTATATCTAATTGTTATAAATTTCATCCCTCTTCTATTTCTCTGTTTATAGGTAACTAGTTTGTTTAGTTATTACAATTGTTTACGCTCATTTTATTGTGATATTCATTGTTAATATGTTTATTTATTCACTTTGCTCTGGCAGCAGCTTTGTATTTCAATCAAATTCCCAGGGGTACAATGTATGTATACATACTCACAAAAGTCACAAACATGGCCCAGTGAGTGGAATATTGATTCTAACCACATGGCAGACGTGAAGTTCAAGAAAAAAAAAGTAGAAAAAAAAGGGGAACTATCACCAATTTGTCGCAGTGATTAGGTGAGACGCTGAGGACCACTCCCATCTCCGTTCGCAATCTTGCCCTCCTTAGACTGGGGTGGCAATATCACTGGAAGAACCAAGCGGGAGCAGTGTACTATTGCCTGCTTGTCAGAATGTGGGAATCTATGTAGTCTTGTCTTCACAGACCCTCGTCTGCATTGTCACTTGCTTCTGCAGCGTGGGTGAAATTTAAACAACTTGGACAGCTTACAGGACCAGCAAAGGTTTAAAAGAAAAACAAACCAACAAACCGTAAACCTTTCAATAACTGTACGTGACAGAAAAAGGGTGTTGCCTGTCGAAACAGAAAGAATGCATGCAGATGATATTGCTTCCGTCGCGACAAATTCAAGGCGTGTAGGCTCGATTTTGACACTCACTCACCAACTGCCACGTGTACAGGTGATGACACTGGTTGTGGTTCTTTTCCCAAGTATTGCAGTGCGCCGTGTCATGCAGGCAGCAAGCGTTCCAATGCCACACAATCTGACCCATCATCCCAACTGACATGCTCTTTTTTTCATAGTTCTTCTTTTTCCCCACATCCTAACAGTACAGTAACCTTTCTGATATTAAAGTCACTGCTACCAGTGGGAGTATACAGTGTGCTTGTTGTATTGCAATTGAATTTAAAAAATTGTTTCCATACGCCTGCAAAAACTGTCAGTATTTGCTTTAACCCGTTGAGGACGAGTCCCGAGTATACTCGGGCAGGCGTCTATGGGAAACGCGCGTTGTAGCAAAATCAAACCGTCCTCAACGGGTTAAAATGGAGACCTGCATGTAGGTAAGAAATGTGTGAAATAATGCTGTGATAACACACTTTTAGTTACGTAACGATGAAAATGTGAAATATTAGTCAAAAAGGTATGCAGACAGTATTGCAATGTGAGAACAAATTCGACTGTAGTTACTACATAATTTTTTACGATCGATTATCGATCATTGACAAATCTGGCAATAGCAGTATACAGCAATCTTCCATGAGAGAGTGAATCATATGTATGCAGGCTGTTGTGAAATACTGTGCTAGGGCACGATTAATCACCATGTACAGTTTTTCCAACCCGCTACAGAACACTGAAGGGAGGACTCTGCAGGAATAAAAGTTGGATACTCCAATCCAAACTATTTCACGTTTTTCATCTTGAAAATTTTTAAAACAACTAATTATCCTGACAAGTCGCATCAGCCAGACAAGCTTCTCGGTAGAGCCTTCCGACATATTGCAAGCAAATTTCAAATGGTGGAAGATGAATTTGAGCCCTTCTGAGAATTATGTTTCACTTTTAGAGTAACAACTTCACAAAGTACTCGCACATTGTATGAATAGGATGTCGTGACATATGTGCAATTCAAACAAGAATCCTCAATAAAAGCTTTTGATTGCTTGGTGTTCATGAAGATTAGAAGTACATTAATATCAAATGTTGTGTTATTACCATCCTTTACAAGCTTTAAAATAAGAAATACAGTAAGCAGTACCGGTAGCACAAAATTTGTATTTGTCCCTGAGTATGAAAGCTTGTAAATCTGTTTACTTTTAATGAACTGAGTTTATGTGGCTGATGTGTAATGATGGAGATACATTGTAGTCTGCTTGTACACATACATATACTTTGAACAAAACTTGTGTAAGTAATATGTAGAATCCTTTTTTTTTTAGCAAACCTCTTTATGAGCAATGAAGACCGGAAAATTTTTTCTTTAAAGGGGTTCAAACAGTTTGAACTCATGTGTGTGTTTGGATGTGTAATTCAACATGTTAATGGTGTAGTACAATGTGGGAAAACCTTGCATATTCAGCAAGATTACTGTGTCTTTTTGAAGCCACACTATTGGAATTCTAAAAGTTTCAAGGAGCCAAATTCAAACCATGGCCATCTCACAACAACCCCAACCCTATTTTGGGGCTGCACACTAACCCATTTTTTCTACTGGTCTGACCTGTATGTCAGGCCAGTAGGTACCTAATCTTTTCCATTTTTTACTGGTCAGGGAACGTCGGACCAGTGCCAGTGTGCAGCATTGCCTATCTGACAACAATGTTCAATAAACCATAATTGTATTGCCAACGCTTAACAGAAAGAAAGAGTGAGTCTGAAGACAAGGCTAAACCCTTGTCGCTGCTTCAACTCTCAGTGAGCTTGGAGTACTTTAATTACATCCAGGCTGTGATGTAGCGTAGCTGGGAGGAGTCGCCTCTGCCTCCAGATTCGTGAGCAAGGGTGGAAATGTCACATGCTGTGTGGTGTAGAGAGTCTTTTACTTCCAGTGTTTACAATGGATACCAATCATAATGTCTGTGCCTTTAACACATTTATGGCTTTCACAGAGTCCCAGTTATTTTGGCAGGACGCAAGCCAAACAAATAAAAACCATTCAATGAGAAAGAGCACAAGTGAAATTGGATTACAGTCAGTCAAACAGTGAAATGTGATTACAGTTGCCAAATAGTGCAAATCAGCATCAGCTTAAACAGAGTATCCAACATCTGTTTGGTGATATGTCTATGTAAGTCCTTTTAGGCATCATTTCTTCTTGCTTATCATGCTTCAAGCCCGATTTAATGTGTTCTCTTATCATTAACTTATCGTTACCACTGCATAATTTAATTCATTTTCTTTCTTTCTTTGTTTCTTTGTTTTTTTGTTTGTCAGAAAACACTTCAAAGAATCACAGTGTGCCTGGAGCTGAGAGGCCAAACTTTACAGGTGAGTAACAATTTGAAATTCCTTACAATGTTTTGAAAACATGAAGTTGTGTATGATTGATGATTGTAGGATTTTCAGATACTGTGTTAATCAATTCAGTCCACTGTACATTAGGCATCAGATGAGAGTTTTGTTTTGCTGTTCCCAATGACAAGTTGATAGAGAACTCTTGGCCTGAAGAGATTTGGTTTTGAAGCTGATCTCGATTGTTTGCATTGTTGTAAGGTTACAAGGTCCAAACAGCGGTGAGATCTTGTTATATCTTCCTTGTACTATACAGCATTTGTGAACATTTAATAACATTGTAAGAATGAATTCAAATGGTTTTGATATGAAATGCACTATTGTGTACTGAGGGTGTGGTAGGTTTTTCTTTGGTCGAAGTCCTTCAACCATTTTTAGCTCACCTGAGCCAAAGGCTCAAGTGAGCTATTGCGATCGCCCTTCGTCCGTCGTCCGTCGTGCCGATTTTCATCAAACTTGGCAGATAGCATCCCTAGGGGGTTAGGAACTCAATTTGTTAAAATAGGCACCATGCCCCACCCAGGGGGCCCCCAGGGGGGCCCAAACCCCCAAAATTAAGGAATCTGTAAAAAATCTTCTTCTCTAGAACCAGCTAAGTTAATACTATGAGTTAGTACATTGATGACTGTAGTTTCAAGTTTGTTCATGGCAGAATCAGGGGTGCCCCCCTTGGGACCCAGGGAAGGGGAGTGGGGAGGGGTTCTACTGGGGCCTAAATTGTACATTTTCATCTTCTTCTTGAGAACCCCATTACCCATTTTCACCAAACTTGGCAGGTAGCATCCCTAGGGGGTTAGGAACTCAATTTGTGAAAATGGGCACCATGCCCCACCCAGGGGGCCCCCAGGGGGGCCCAAGACCCCCCAAAAAATTAAGGAATCTGCAAACATCTTCTTCTCTAGAACCAGAAGTGATAGAGCTAAGTTAATACTATGAGTTAGTACATTGATGACTGTAGTTTCAAGTTTGTTCATGGCATAATCAGGGGTGCCCCCCTTGGGATCCAGGGGAGGGGGATGGGGAGGGGTCCTAATGGGGCCTAAATTGTACATTTTTATCTTCTTCTTGAGAACCCCATTACCCATTTTCACCAAACTTGGCAGGTAGCATCCCTAGGGGGTTAGGATCTCAATTTGTTAAAATGGGCACCATGCCCCACCCAGGGGGCCCCCAAGAGGGCCCAAACCCCCAAAAATGAAGGAATCCTTAAAAATCTTCTCTAGAATAAAAAGTTATAGAGCTAAGATAATACTATGAGTGAGTACATGAATGAATGTAGTTTCAAGTTTGTTCATAGCAGATCCAGGGGTGCCCCTCTTGGGGGCGGGGGGGGGGGGGGGGGGGGGGTTGGTTGGGAAGGTCCAAATGGGGGACTGAATTGTACATTTTCATCTTCTTCCTGAAAACCTCATGATGGATTTTCATCAAACTTGGCAGGTAGCATCCCTAGGGGGTCAGGATCTCAATTTATCAAAATGGGCACCATGCCCCACCCAGAGGGCCCCAGGGGGCCCCAATCCCCCCAAATTAAGGAATCTTACAAAATTTGGGCCCTCATTGTACATTTTCATCTTCTGCTTGAGAATGCCTGGTCAAATTTTTGTAGAGCTGTGAATAATTTAGATTAGTGACTGCGTGAAAGGTGAACTTTCGATACTCAGGTGATCGCTAGACCCGCGGGTCTCTTGTTTCCTATAAAATTTATTTGCTGCTCTTTTTTTTTTTGTTCTTCCTTGTTTTCATATTGTCATTGTATAGTTGATATGATTTATAATGCACTAATTCCACTTCTGTTGAGTGCTCTAGGGGGCAAATAGAATATAGTAAGAAAGTTATAAGAAGTAAAGAAAGTGTGAAAAACAACAACTACAACAACAAATCAAACCCAGGAACAAATAGTCAAAAGGAGATATTAAACAAGTATGTTTTTAGATTTCTGATTGAGGGCAATTTTTAAGTCTAAAGGTAAGATGTTCCATAAGGTGGGACTGGCCAGAGCAAAAGCTTGTGTGCCCCAAGTTGTCGCAAATTTTGCAATTACACGGAAGTCAGAGTTGGATGAGCGTAGAGATCTATACAGGGATGGAAGTATGAATTGATTTCATATTATACTGCAGAACAGTGCCAGTAACACAAGGGAAAATCAGAAGTAAAATCGTAAGAATAATAGTTTGAAAAAATTATAATAATCATTATCATTGTTATTATTTCCATGGTAATAATAATAATGATAATGATAATAGTATAATGATGATGATGATGATGATGATGATGATGATGATAATAATAATAATAATAATGATAATGATAATAATGTTGTTCCTTAGTTTTAGCATTATCCTTATCATTGTCAGTGTTGTAACATTACTAGAAGTACTGGTACTAAAGGCATTATTGTCATTGATAATACTTTGTCGGTATCATCATCACTGCTTACATTTACTGGTGCAGCGGTGCTATCACTTCTGTCGATACAACTGACAGCAACCATTTGAAATGTATATATTTTTAGTCTGATTTAATCATCGTTTCTCTTTCTGCTCCATGCAGTCACCAAATGCGACAAATGAGCTGTCATTAGAGGACATGAAGAAATTAGACGGAGGTAAGATCACTGATGCACTGGCAAATATTAAAGGACAAGTCCACCTTCATACCATAAGGATTGAGAGAATGCAGCTCAATATTAGTAGAACACATCAGTGAAAGTTTGAGGAAAATTAGACAATCCTTTCAAAAGTTACGAATATTTTAACTATCTGCGCAGTCACTGCTGGAAGAGAAGACTACTACAGTTTATGATGTCACATGCGTACAACTATAGAAGGAAAAAAAGAGAGAATTTCACAAAACTTTACTTTTTGATGATAAAGTGCACATTTCTTCGACTTGCTACTGGCGTATGTTAAGGGTAATATTATTTCCCCTGCCTTCTGAAAGAGAGAAGTCGAGTGTTCTTTTGTCATGCGAGAAAAATGGAAATATGTTGAATTTTCTTTATTCTTTCTTTATATCGTTGTACTCATGTGACATCACAAGCTATAGTAGTCTTTTCATCCAGCCGTGACTGAGCAGAAACTTCAAAAATTCATAACTTTTGAACGGATTGTCCGATTTTGCTCAAACTCTCACTGATGTGTTCTACTAATATTGCTGCATTCACTCAACCCACATGTCTATGAAGGTGAACTTGTCCTTTAAAGTCAAGCAGAATACCTTTTGTTTTCTTACCAACATTGACAAATATGGGAACTCTGATGAGTGGATCGTCAAAATGAAAATTTGCTGATTGACCTTCAAATGAAATGGGTAGAAAAGAGCAATGAAGGTACCGGTACTATAAAAGATCAGGTACTGTTTACACAGAAGATGATACCAATGTGCAGTCATCTTTACAGACATCATTTAGGCATCATCTAATGAGCAGATATGTTGGGCTGGATACACTTGGTAAACATGTGTAAATAATGTGATGTGTGCTAGGTTCTGTAGGAATTTTCAGACAAAATCTTGCTTTGTCGTCATGCACACCAACACGTGTGTACAAGACAACATTGAAGGAAAGTGATCTCTTTTAACCAGCAGACATGTAAATGAGCCTGACGTATAGACTAAAGTTGATGACAGTTCTTAATGGTGACTTATGTATTGTTGAAAGGGAGACCTACAGTTTCTCCCTTTTAATGTTCATCATTAGAAAGACATTACCCGAGTAGCCTGTCCACATTCAAGTAGCTGATGTCCATGTTTGATGTACCTCTGCGTACACTAGGTATTATGTATTCATGTATTTATGTACAGTGTATTTATTTGTTCTTTTTCTTTGATTTTACCTTAGCCTTGCAAGATTTGCTGTCCAGTTCACCAGCTGAATTTCCCATCGAGATACCAGCCAGCCTTCTTCAAACAAGGTGAGTTCCAGCATTCAAAAGTTGTTGCCATAGCAATATTGCATGATGGGGAGGGAGAGGAAGAAATTCTTTGTATTGGCAATAATTGTGAAGTCAAAAAATTCGGAGTTCATCTGTGACACAGACCGCATGTAAAAGATAGCTTTTGTCTAACTATATTCATATACCACTCTGGGTTTCTGTTAATCCAAGTCATGACATACCACAATGATTATTGTGAGATGCACTTGAGAGGTAGAAAATCCTTCATTTAGTAGCAAGTGGGCGTGCTAGCCTTTTGTTTTAGACACAATAAGGACAAGAAGTTGACTGAGAGGAGGATGTGATTGTATCTCTGGAAAGTGCTTTAATGGACTTGCATGTTGTTCGGCAGGCAGAAGTCCCCGAGAAGAAACTTTGAAATCGACATGGAGGGCGACGAGGAAGAGGATGCGGAGGAGGAGGAGGAGGACGTTGAACCCCAGCTCCAGTCGAAAGCACAGAACATCAAACCAACTGGTGAGTAGCTTTTGAACCCGTCTGTGCAGTGTTGCCGGGGTAACAGCATCACTTGTGGCACGCATCATGGGTGCATGGTCTTTCTGTTAGCCCGTAATGTGAACTGTATATCCCAGTCATGGAGATGGTCTGAAACTGCAAATGATTTGGAATTGTATGATCCTTATCTCTTTTGTATCAGAATGAACTCTGTGAAGGTCTAGAGCAATATCGCACCCCAGTGGGTTTGTTGAACTTTTATCAAGGCCAAGTTTTCTGGGAGAATGGTCATATTGCCGTAAGGTAGCTTGACGATTTAAAAGTTAAGCCTTTTTGTGCATGAAAATTTCCAATTAACATCTTTGTGTGTGCTCTATGGAAGTGGTTCTATCAGCATGATTAGTATAGATCAGTGTTTTTGTTAGAAATATGCTGTATGAAAGACTGTTTATTATCGTAGTAATCATTATGATTTAAAGATGTGATGTCATCCTCTGTGTTTGACAGGAACTCTGCTGAGCAGGATAGCACATGAACCAGGTACCACCGGTTTGACAATACACATTGAGAAGATTGGTCTAAAGGATGCATCCGTCTACCTGGATCCTTTTATTACAATCTCAGTCAAAGGCGAGTGAGCTCTTTATTTTTCCGTGTGCTTCAGTTCTTTTCTCTCTGTGGTTTTCTTCGTTATTCTTTTGTCCACAACCTTCTGGTCAAATTATTTGACTTTCTTCTATTTTCTGTGAATTGCATCTCATACATAACTCTAAAAATTGATTATGAACACATTGATTACAAACAATATCCAGTCAATTAAAAAAAAATCAAGTCTGTATGAAGTGACTGTTTTAAGGGGAGAAAAGTGAATGCTTTTTGCAGTTGGCCATTACAGACATGTCGTATAGCGGCTCTTCCTTTCCATGATAAATTGCGATGGTCTCCACAGGTGGTCACTGTAAACAGTCACCTGTATGTGCATGTTTATGAGCAACAATTATTTCATGTTCAGTGCTCATGTTTCATTGCGTAAAACACACAATTTTGCCTACCTGGCATATTCATGTATGAATCCAAAATTTCCAAACAGTAATTCTACAGTGACATGACATTTGCTCCTCCGACAATCGCTCCAGTCTTATTTTCTACAAGGACTTAGGGTTAGGGTTGTGATGGAGCTTTAGGGTTAGTTTGATAAGAGGATTAGGGTTAGGGTTAAGTTTGTGGGTAGAATATATGTTTGGATTAGCATGTAAATATTTCATGGTAGCAATTGTTGCAGGAGCAATTGTCATGGAACCTAATTTTACACCCCTTTTTCACATCTGGGGTTTTACTTCTTTGTCATCCTTGTCCTCTTTTGTCTCCCTGTTACACCATCTCCACACAGATGTTGCCGGAGTTGACGTCACAAAGTCACAAGACACGCCCGTTGCAACAAGGAGAGAGGAACCCTACGTCATGTATGGAGCAAACGTAGAGCTGCAAAAGCCCCTGGAAAAGCTTCCGAAAGGTAGAAGCCCTTCCCTTAGACTGTTCACTCTGTAGCCACTTTAAAGAAATATATTTCAATCATTCAACATGTGCTACAAGAACTTTATCTAGGAATCCCCACAAATATGTTTGTGTGTCAAATGAATGATTTGTCAAGTTAGGTAAGAAATGTCCTCTCAATTTGCTTTTTAAAATCTACTTCATCTCGCTTCACTTACCAGTCCATTTCAAATTTGCCATTCTGATGCCAGTCAGAATCATTACTAGAAATAAGTAAGGCTCACTCGTGGATAAACTGTTTGATACTGAACATACATACTACTAATTTTTGTAACAAAAACAAAGATTGAAGATGGAAGACAGAGATGAGCAAACTACCATAAGACTATTTGTGACCCGCCATGACAAAAGGATCCAAAAGTCGCTGACGGCTGGGCCAAGAAATTCGAGATTGAAGTCAGATCATCAAAATCTGTCAAAACCATCAAATCTCTGTTTTGGCCTAATGTTGTCGTCTAATGTTTCGTCTATCATCTGCCAAAATTTCGAAGCTAAATGACAAAAGGAAAGGCAAGTAATTAACATTTTTCTGGGTCATGATTTTCCGACTTTCAACGGAACAAAAACGTGTCCGAAGATTTGGATTTAGCGCTGTAGATAGACTCCTCCCGTAGCAATGAGGGAGTGATCATATTTTTCAGTGCTTGGCATCCTGGTTACTGATTGGTCGGTCATAGACCGCTGGCGCTATTAAAGCTTGAATGAACAACGCGGAGGTTGCTATGAGCATACCTTCTATTGTCAAGAGGTGAAACTGTATTACCTCTCCTTGATCACGGTTGCGTTGGAAAGAAAACTTTTAAAGCGGTTTTCTCAAAACGCTGATTTCCTAGACAACCCGCCATCGTCTCATAAAATCATCAATATTTCCGCAACTGAGTACTTTTGTGAGTCATGTTGTATATGAAATTAAAGTGGAAGAGTATTCAAGGGAATAATGTCATGTCATTTTCAGAAAATTGACTTCCCTCGACTTTCGGATCCTTTTGTTGTAGCGGGTCACATTTTGTGAGTCTTGTGTGCTTGGCTGTCCATAGACTGATTGAGTCATCTGTCAACGACAGTTTGATTCACAATTTCTCTGGGAAGTTCTGAAAATAATTTGATTGGGAGCGGAATTACTAATTTCCCGAGGTGCCTGGATCTCAATTTCCCCTCCCACGTGGGCATGTCTAGGACAGGCTGGATTGCTGATAAATCATCCGAAATCAGTCTTGCTGGAAACCGTGCCCAGAGAGACAAGATAGAACTCTACAGCCACACTTCATTATGTTGTTCCCATTTTGATGTCTTGTAGTGAAGCCATATCCCTCAGTGACAGTCAGAAGCGCAGTTGTCAATTTCACCAAGTGAATTAAGTATCCCCTCTGCCAACTGATGAATGTACATGAGACAATTCTGTTTGATACCTCATTGCCTGTTTGTATGGTTAGATGTAGCAGTCCCTATTAAATTACACAGCTGGTAATTCAAAATTTAATGATTTTAGCTCAACTACAGCAAATTAGATTGGTAAATGTATTCCACGTTTGAATCCTTGCTGTTCATCAGGTTTTCATAATGAGTGTGCATTGAAAAGTGATGAATATTATTTTTTTCCTACACGGGAAAGGTTGCCTTTACATTTGGAAATTATATCCAGTGCAAAGTAACATTGCTTTGAGTTTCATATAATGATGTAAACATAAGAGCTGGTGTGACAAAGTTCTCACCCATAATTCTTCCTTGCCAGGCAAACTACACTTTGATACAATTCTTTTTCTCACATCTCAACATTTTAAAGTCAGTCGTGATGTGCCTGATAATTTAGATGAACAGTAACTGTGCTCTGCCATGGTCTATTGAATGACAATATTCACCCCCCCCCCCTGTTAATATTCATTTTCTTTCTTAATTTGCAGGAACGGCAGTGTTCTTTGAATTCAAACACTACAAAGCCAAGAAGAGAGCTATTAGTACCAAGTGTTTTGCTTTCATGGAGATGGATGAGATAAAAAACGGACCCCTGGTCATAGAGCTGTGAGTAACCAAAATCACTTCACATGTTCAGGTCCTTTAAAATGTTGACAAACAACACTAGCTACTGTTTAACTGTTTAGTTGTGTCTCTTGCTGTCATGTGAACAAAAAGACTTTTGTGATCTGGAAATGTATCATTAAAAGAAAAGAAAACGGATAGCAAATCTTTGATGCTGAGTAGTAGAACTCCCCTTTCTGTGGTGACAGTCATTCTCATTGCCATTTTATCAGTGTTAATTAAGCATCTATGCTAATCTTCAGTCTTAAATGTGTTTCACGTACTTATGTGAGAATGTGTGTGAACATGCATCGTGGTGCACGTACCAATGCTGGCTGTCTACAGCAGATTCACTTTTAGGTAACTTTGGAATTATGAAGCCTTGGATTCACCTTAGCCCTTATTTGTGAGGGGAAGAAAGGACAATTCCATCAATCACCATTTCATACAGAATGCTTATCATTTAATGGTTTGATATGTCTTCATTATTGCTTTTATACATATTGTATTCCATACTCTTGTTTATATTGCAGTAGGACTTGCAGTATGTGAAATTGGACACAGAATTAGGACTAGTTTTTTGGCTGAATCTTAAATGCACATGTCAGCTATCTATAAAATGCCATTATCTTTTCCCTTTAGAGTGCATACAGATACCATACATTGTCTTTCTTTCATTGTCACATACCTGTGCAGGTATAAAAAGCCAACGGACTTCAAGAGAAAGAAGCTGAGTCTACTCACAGCCAAACCACTCTATCTACATCTCAAGCTGAATTTGTACGAGAACTAGAGAGGGCGCACATCCTCTTTGCTCGTGAGGTTTCTACTATGTGACCCAGAAAGCAGTTTGCTGGATCACAGTATCATGAACTTGACATGAAGTCCAAGTTCTTTGTATTTGTACACCCAATGTGACAGGTCATGGCTACTTTGCACATCGATATGCTTGCCTCGAGGCAACGGCGAAAGCTGACATGCCTCTGTCGGCCAGCCTTGAAGAGGAGTCGCCACGCTAGGTATGGTTTTGGAGCAACCTTGAGTGTACTATGTGCCTTCGTGGAGACATACCATCAAGTTCCCTGTATATGGCACACTGTTGTAAAGGGCACATTCTGACTTCAGGAGTTGGCAAAAAAACATGATTACAATTTTCACCCCATCTAATGTGTGTTTGGACACAAGATGCAAATCTGCCAACTGCTTGCATGCCACTACAAAGGCTATTACATACTGGATGGGAATATATATGCTCCCAATCATTTCTTTTGCATTTTTTACTTCACAAAGCCACCAACAAAGTCTTCATTGCAACCTGCAAAGTTACGATAAAACAGGAGCAGTGATGGAATGAAATACGTTTGGGTTGATTTGGTAAATGGTATAATGTGAAATAAAAAATCATTGTCTTTTCCATTCCTTTACAAAATACTCGCAATGTATTTACTTCCGAAGACAGGATTCACATACATTGGGCTTTGCAACCACTGCCAAGATTTTCTGGTACCCATTTACAAGGTGCATCCCCAACTCTTCATGTTTTCCATGATGATAAAAGTGTGCCATATACATGGAACTTCACCTTGTTTGGGGCTTGGTTTGAACTCCGCCAAGATATATACATATGTATCTATGCATTTTATGAGCACAGGTCTCGTTAAGTTACCCCCTTTTTTCCAAACCTGGTATCAGATCGGTGCGAGTGAGGGAATCCTTGATGAGTCTGTAACATGAGAAATTCAAACATGCATGATTTTAGATATTAGCAGACCTCAACAGACAATCAGCCTTCAGTGTACAAGGTCAGAAGGATTTTGTGATGTTTAGTCTGTAGAGTCGTTGCAGTCACCGTGAAGATTTTCTCGTCAGGTAAGCACATGTTATTTGTGAGCATAGCTAGATGATGTAATAAATCAAAAAGAAATCAGAGTTTTGCCATGGATAAATCCAAAATCGTGGAGACAAAATCTTGATTCATTTGTATCACAAGAAAGAAGGTAAAAGAAATAGAGAGGTGCATCAGAATGTTCATGTATTTGTATCAAAGGAAATTTTGTGTGGCCAGTAATACAGGTCTTGATATCAAGGGCCAATTTTGTGTTCTTGCACTCTTCTATTGATGATAGTGTTCATTTGCTTAAATGATAGCTCTTTCCTTCCTTACGTCAACTGTCCACTGCAATCAAACATCATCACTTAAAGATACAGAACGAACGAGAAAGGGAGAGAGAATTATAATCATTTTCATGATTAATTGACTCCCCTGAGAACCAAGAATTATCCTGGATCGGCAGCTTTGCCAAAAAGTAAAAGCTTTACATATGTACAAGCATGGGCTGTCTGCAAAACCAATTGGAAATTGAAAAATAGCCCTCAAACAAGGAGAGGCTGTTGCAGTCTCAGAATGAATAGCATTATTATTATTTTTTTATTTTTTATTTTTTGGTCTACCTAGCATAGGAGCAACAGAGCAAAAATGTTGGTATGTGTTTTTTCAGGCTATGCAAGAAATGGTCTCGTATCTCACATCAAGAAAGGCCTGTGTATGTACGGGACAGAGACTGCACAAAATTAGGCAGCAAAGTCTGCCAGTATTGAGATGTAACATGCCGGTAACCAACTGTTGCACCAACCTTTGATAAGGTTCAAGCTGTACATATATACATGCACCTCGTGCTGACACTGTTATCAGCTCTTTCTCTTTCGATGTTGGTAACAGTCGGTTTTGATATTCTAACTCAATTGTAGTTGGTTTAGTGGACAACAGTTTTTCAGAGCTGCATCATATTGTATCATTCTTATTTGAAATTGTATTTGAAATTCATTATCTGGTGGATTCTGAGGTGCGACATTTCTTCCCTGGATAGTGTGAAGGAGCAAAGAATGGTATTGAAGATAGGTCTAGCAAAGAAATGGGATGTGAACTAGTGGAGGTATGTTTGTTTGGTTAGAAAATGAAATGAATCTTTCCTTGGCCTCCTTGGCCTGTCATTGATACAGAGATTTAGTGGCTGTTATACAGTTCCAAACAGTATAAAATATTTGTGCGTAACAGTAAGGGTGTTGCGATGTCTTCAAAAGGCCACAAAGTGGATACAGAGTAGATTTCTGTAGCCACAGAGAGTAGGTTTTATACTGAAATTTTGGAGTGATTCAGTGACAAAAAGAGTTAAATGTAGTCAGGCACCATTGACTGACTATGCTTTTGCAGCAAACAGCAAGTAGCTTTGATGTAATGGGATACGTAGTACAGTTAAACTCGCATAAGTCGATCTTCTCGGGACTGAGCAAAACACATTGACTTAGGCGATTTTCGACTTGTGTGTAAGTAAAAAAAAATTGACTTAACAACAGTTACACCACACGTACATTATGTATAAATGTACATGTATGTTGTCTACTCTGGAGCCGAGAGCTGGAGAGGTGTGCAGCAGCACGGGTCGCCCGGCAGGGCCGCGGCTAACTTTGCATGGACAGTGCATTAGTATTGGCACAGGTCCGATTACTTTACACCCTTGTTAAACCTTGGGGAAGTGAATATGAACACTATTTGAGCAGTGATTGATTCCAGTTTACCATACCGTGGTTTGAAATGCGTGTAGAGGTGTAATTCTGATTTACCCGTGCCCGTAACTTCCCCCCTACCCTCCGCTTTGAAAACACTGCAGCTTCATCCATCCACTGCACAGCGCAGACTGCATTAAACATATACAGACTATACACAGCCCAGTCACTGCGCTGTACGCACAACTACAGTTTACACAGCCCAGTCGCTGTACGTACGTAGCGCTAGCGTGACAGGGCTGTACCAGCGGACCTCCAAACACGAAGAGAGTTCAACAATCGCATGCGATCGCTTTGAATTTTGATACTGTAGATAATTTTTTTGTCACCTGTCTGGTCGGGCTAGTTCTTATGTAAACATTAACTGACGTCTCGTGATTTTGACAGTGATTTATTGCACAATAAAATCTTATTCGACTTAGGCACAGTGAATTTAATGGTTTTTCCGTGAAAGTGTTCTTGGGATTTCATCGACTTAGGCGAGTATTCGACTTAAAATATTCGACTTGTGAGTGAATTAATACACGTAAGTCAATGGGGAAAAATCGGGACTTTTTAAAATCATCGACTTGCGCGATTATTCGACATACGCGATGTCGACTTAGGCGAGTTTAACTGTACATGTACATTGTATACTGCATGTATATCATGTTTGTAAAAGACAGTAATGCCTTACTTAATGTATGCCTTGCTCTTCTTCCACACTTTCTTTGACTTTCATGCTCCATTTATACAGTATACAGGGAAAGGAAAAAAAAAGGAAAAAAGTGATGCTCAATTGCAAAAGCAACATGATGACTATTAAATAAATGTTGGTGGGTTATTGGAGGTTGATAGAGTGGCTCTATTTGGAGACCGTACACCAAATGATACATTGTATCTGTGTGTCTGTTTCTTTGAATAAAGTGTAGAGAATTGGAATGTAGTGAAAAGTGACAACTTCTACAAGTATGATGGGTTGAAAATACATGTACTGCCTTAAGATGGTCCAGAGTATCTGGAACAAGGACCCAGCTTAATGACACTCTTTGCAGCAAATCAATGCCAAGAAAAGATGCCACTCCTGATCTAGTCTCAGCACAGTGGCAGTATGATGGATATTGATGTTTAACTATGTAGGTGTGTCCGATATAACAAGCAGTTTGCTGTCAGTTCGAGTGTTTGTTTTGAAAATCCATTTATGGGTGATGTGCCTATACTCAGAAACGGCCATATTGCAGCGACATGAAATGGAAAGATGTCTTTCTTGTACAATCACGTTAAAATATATGTAGTGTCCTTTTTTTTAAAATTCCATTTTGTATAAAGGTTTGAATGAAGATAGGAGTTGGGTGTTGTCTCTGAATGTGTAAATGATGGACATGTTTTTTGGTTTATTCATTTATTTTTTCAAGAATGCTGGAAAGGAAAGGACATTACATGAATTTCCCTAGAATAGATGAGTTTCAAAGTAATTTTCCAAGATTACTGTTTTATTGTCACTGGTCATGTTACTTCCTTGTTCTGTCCATGATTAACCTGTTCTTCATCAGATGCTGGGGTCATCATTGGCTTGCTTTCCTTGCTGATAAATACAGTGGAACCTTGTTCTGTAGAGGTCCGAAATGAAAGAATGCTTCTTTAACAAGGCGATTTTGCAGGTCCAAACTTTTTATGTTTCTGTCATTTTTGTACCCTGATATTGTGAGAAACCGATTATAACAAGGTAATTGTCATGGTTTTTAGGTCCTTGTTGTAACAAGGTTCCCATACACAGATATCCTGAAAACAACTGTTAACATGACGAGGGATTTTGTAATTGGGCTTGTGGGACACTGGCTTTGTCTGCAATGACTGCAAATTCCTTTTGGAAATTATCCCAAATGCTAATGAAAAGAAGCACCGCAACATGCAGCCGAGACCCCGTTTACAGTGTGAGGCCGGGCCCCGCAATTTTGTCCGTTTACTCTGCCGGGCTCGGCCGTGCTTTTGATTCAAACCTTTCAATATTTTGTCGTAGTGGCGCTCTGCTTGTAAACAAATGTAATTTGGTATTGTCTGGTTTTCAGACCCTTTGCCAAATGAATTCCGTGGTGACGAAGTCGCCGTTCGGGCAAAGGCATTTGCCGAAGGGAAGAATCCTTTGCAGGACAAACCACCTTAAACTATACTAGTTTTTGACGTTGAGGGGGTTAATTTCCTGAATAGCGAAAGATACAGGCAGAGGGTTTGGAAGCCAGACTAAAATCGGCCGCGCAATTGGCCGCGCATTTGGCCCACTTCGCGTTTACACCAAGAAAAGGCCGGGCTCGGCCGCGGCTTGGCCGCGGCCGAGGCCAAATGCGAGGCCAATTTTGGCCTCGCATTTGGCCTTTTGCGCGTTTACACTGAAGCGGGGCTGGGCACGGCCGCGGCCAAGCCGTGGCCGAGCCTCGCACTGTAAACAGGGTCTAAGTGATAAGGGCATGATGGGAGAGATACGGTGGTGTTTCATGGCAGTTTTCATCTTTCAAAGTTATAATCATTTCTTGTCCGTGCTCTCTTCACCTTGCTTACTTTCTAAGTTATCTAGGATCTGATCTACCATTAGTTTTTTTTATGGAACAATTTGTAATATCCAAGAGAACATGTCTATGTCAACATACCGGTAAGTGACCAAAATGCAACAGTATGTTTAGAGAACTTTCCATAGTCTTGCATTTCCTGCAGAATAATCACAGTCTCAAAAGAGTATCAAGTACAGTGTATCTCTCATTTCTAAAGCAGTACTTAATATCATCGCTGATTGTGTAATTCACACATTTCATTTGTTCTGTCAACAGTCACAATAGGAAGATCATGTGTATTGTAGATGCAACTTAATTTCATTGTGGCAAGGACTTAATGTCAATACTGACATCAGATATGACAAAGTGACAAAAGAGTTGAGCACATTTGTTTTCCTGTGCTTATACACCCTGCCTATTTCCAATCTGTATTTTTGGTTGCACAACAATCTTTGCGGTACAGTGTATAAGAAATGGTGAAGGTTTATTATTACCCCAAAATATACCGGGAGAAATGGTAATTGACATGGAAATTTCTGGGACACCTTGCTGTTTATGTATCATGGCCGATGTCACCATGAAGCTTCAAGGGGTGTGCAATTGTACAAGACTCTGAGGATAATACCAAATGATGTAAAATCATGGCTTCACATATTACAGGGAAAAAGGCTTTCTTTTTCATTTATTGACAGAAGTTTCCCGTACGTTTTTTAATGTTCATGTTTGAATGGAATATTCAGTGCCAGATTTATGACATTTGGATGGATTCCGACATGTAACGGTACCTTCTTAATTCCCCAAGTGCTATTTGTGCATGACTTTTTCTGTATCTGTATTCGATCATGTATTCAGCTCTCTTTGTATGTATTGTATGTAACTATTTGTACAAAAAGATTATTTGCCGATTAATTTATTCAAAATAAGCGTTATATCAGATGTTTATGTAACATACTATTTTATGAGTCATATCCTTAAGACCAATCATAGAATTTTTAAAGACCTTTTGTAATGAAAATGTACAGATATTAAAGACCATGGTGTTGACATGTTTCGATTCAGATACGATTCCATTGTTTGTTTGTTTTTGATGTGAACATCGGAGGACTATTTACTGATACTAAAGGAACATTAGTATGCTGTTTGTTCAGCATACAAAAGATAATCAGTCATTCACGTACAATGTAGCTTTTGTCTCATTTGTAAACCCACAATCATACAAACACTAAAATACTTGTCAGACATGGAAGACAATGCAAAACATAAACAAATCCAATTCTCATCCTCTGAGGTTTCAATGCAAACACTTTATAGATTGGAATGTTTCAAATCTGTCTGGTTTTTATAATTTTTGACAAGAAGCAATCACAGAAATCCATCTGTAAAGTGAAAATTGAAGCCATGCCGAATAACGCTTAAGAAAGTTTTAATCATGTGAATGCCATTTGCTTCGAACTAGTAACTGGAGACACCCATTATAACATGGCACATGTTACATGACACATGTCACTATATGACAGTTAAAGGGATGATATAGTTCTGGTTGAGATGAGGATTCAGGTTTCAACTTTTTGTGAGACAATTGGAAACCACTTATATGAAATATTAAAGATCACACAATTCTAAGAGCAGTTCGAAGTTTATTTGATGAAAATCGGTTTTCAAATGGCTGAAATATCCAAAAACAAAGTAAAACAAAGTGGTCCTAATAAAAGGTGGGACCCACCTTTTAATAGGAACACTTTGTATTTGGATATCTCAGTCATTTCAAAACCAATTTTCATCAAATAAACTTTGAACTCCTCTTTGAATCATTATGGTCTTTAATATTTCATATAAGTGGTTTTCAATAATCTCACAAAAAGTTAAAACCTGAATCCTCATCTCAACCAGAACTATGGGACAGAAATATTATGAACAGTCCGAGCAGGCATGAACTAAATTGTCAGATCTCAGAAAGCAGAACCATCATTACTGGATGCAAACATGGAGCACTTGTATGCTTTACTGTAAAAGTGGATATTTTTGCACGACTAATTTTTCGCACTCGGTCGGGTAAGCTGAGTTTTGCACGTTTTTAATTTCACGGAAAAAAGACAACTACTGAAACATAATTGGCAAGCAAAAATATTTGTGTGCTTTTATTTTTGCGCTAGTATCTGGTTGCATGAAATGCGCAAAAATTTTAACACCGCAAAAATTTCCACTTTTACAGTATCAGAAGAGCAGCTCAGTGCCAGGGTAGAGATGTAGCCACACACAGTCTGGATTCTGTATTGAGTTGTGGTACATGAAAGAACCTAGTTTGCAAGTCATTTTGCAGTTCACCTTCAGTGGATGGCATTCCAGTTGTGCTCATTATTTGGATTCAAGCATATCATAAAAGAAGAATATTTCAAACCACGTTCCCACTCTTGTATCAGTACTGGTAGATTCTCTCTGCTACAGTATGACTTTATAATTTCTTGGTGATTTTCAAATAGAGGAGTTTTGAAAGTTCTGCTTCCAGAGGAACTCGGGGTGGTACGCAGGTCCTTCCATGCAGTTCTTAGTACATGTGTAGACCAAAAGGGTCCCCCAGTCTATGCTGTCCCCAAGACTGTCCACATCCAGATGCCTCAAGAGCTGGGGCAAGACCTGCACAGCCAACAAAAATCCACCAAACATGGTAGTATATACTAAACTGATAATATAAACATTCAAATGAATGATGCTAAAAGATTTATAAATCTATATCTCGTCCCACTGCAAGTTTCCTGGAGGTTTCAGGGACTGCGGGTGCTGAAATCCTTAAAGGGACGCAGTCCTCAGGAAATTTAAAAAAATATGTTGTTGTTGGTACCTCTAATGAACTACTTTCATCAAAAACAAACTTTCAAATCACCAAATAAGCTCGTACATTTTGGTTAAAAAAGTGTGACTCTGCAAATGAGCAAGTCTTGGCGGAGAGTCATACGTCATCGATGCACAACTCTTTCCAGCGGTGTTCTGCTCGTCATCCCTAGTTATTTATAAATACATGTTTACTATTTATTTTTATATCAATTGTATATATAAATAAGCTTGAAATATTTTGTTTGAAATAATAAAACCACATATTGTCACATTTTATGAAAAAATCAGATATGATCATTTTGAACACTTAAATTGGTTTTCTGAGGCACGGCTGTCAACTTGAGAGTAGGGCATCAATGACGTTGCACCTTTTGGTAGGCTCTTACACGATCGCTTGCAGGAATTATTTTTTTTAAATCGCGTACGGAGACAATTTTTGATGTCCACGTGTATAAATTGGTGAAAGGTTATATTTTGTACTCTTCTTAATTATCAGTACAGTGAAAATCTCAGGACTGCTTCCCTTTAATTTGCTCAGAACTTGCAGTGACCATCAGATATAAGCTTGCAAGTGCACACAACATTTAAAAAGTTTGTATGTTATTGGGCCTTCGGTCATGTCATCAAGATACAGGCAGATTATGCACAATGTTGTTTGGTATCATTTTCATAAAGTGAAAATGCAGAAATCCACAAAATTTGGATTTTCATTGTTTTTTTCTAAATGATAATACATTGTACATGTGTAATCATTATTATTATTGTATTATTATTCCTACCACCTGACCTGGTTTCCAAGAGGTTGTTCCAAACTAACATGACCCATAAGAGCTCTTTGAAGAAGTGTTTCTGGGAATATTACTCAAAAAGATTTGTTTGTTGATGGGTTTTTTTAAACAGATTACTGTATTACAACTGCATATTGTACATTTTAAAGCAAGCTCCCAAGGAATCTTCAGAATAGTATTTTCAGGTATATATTGAATATTGCATGATATCATCACTTTCAGAGCAAACAGAAAAAATGAATAAATATATGAAGAAAAATCTTAAGGTTGTCATTTAGAATAATCAATGGCTTTAAACACTGGTGAAAAACTTTCTTGGAAAAAAAAAATTAAAAACCTTTACCTGAAACTCAAATTGCCTTCGGGCTCCACACTGACATGGTGGAATATCCTCTTCTGCTGCTTGCTGGAGAGCAGATACATACAACGGCTCTCCTCCCTTTTGATAGCGCAGTACCTGTTAGTTTAATGAAATATATTTATTGTAAAAGTGGAAATTTTCGCGGTGTTCAAATTTTCGCGCATTTCGCGCAACCAGAAACTAGCGCGAAAATAAAAGCACGCGAATATTTTTGCTTGCCATATGTGCCTGTGCGTGATGTCTTGATTCCGCGGAATTAAAAACACACGAAACTCTTCCGACCCGGCCAAGCGCGAAAAATTAGTCACGCGAAAATATCCACTTTTACAGTAATGCACTCTTGTCACTGCTGTTTTGCAAAAGGCTCATGCTCATTCAAAATGATGAGAGGATGATTAACATTACCTCACTTCTTATCACTTTTAGCAGCTATTTTCTGCAAACAATAGATTTCACCATTATTTGGTGTCACTTATCATTTCAATATGAGGGATGGCATGAAAATGTTTTATTCCTATGATAGGAGGTGGTTGCTCTAAATAACAATTATTTCTCTTCTGAACAACATTTGCCAGAGGTGATTGTGTAAAAGAGAGGAGTTTATATGAAAGTGAAATGAGTAATCTAGTGGCCAATTACAAGAATATTTTACTGTAGACAATTTTTTGAAGATGACAGTGGTGAGAGAATATAAAAGTACAAATCAATGCACTTTGGTATATTCAAAAAAATTATATTTAATGAAGGAAGTTGACTGGTAAATACCAAGAGTCCATCAAAGATACTTCTTATCAAGGTACAGTAATACGAGTTTCATGTCAGCTGAATGATATGCGGGAACCTTGTTTTGTAAAAATAAATGTATTCTCTTCACCCAACAAAAAATGTTCATCACATTCCAACAGATTCTTCAAGGCAGACATACACTTTTTGCCACAATGTCAAAACCCAATCTATCATTTTGGGTTTGTGTGTTTACAAAGCATCTAAGATGAACAATATCCAGGGAACATCACAGTTTAAGTGTCATGACCAAACCATTATGATAACAGATAGTTTGACATCCATGTTCATTCGCTACCTCTTCAGTGAATATCATGACATACGTTTTCTTGAACTTTAATTCAAATGGTTAGTGTGTTCTTTTGTAAATTGTGGCAACTGCATCCATAACAACCACAGGGAATCTAGTCAGTAGCTGTATTTTACCTGGTCTGGATCACTGGCTATTCTCTTTTTAAAAGCCATAAATTGTCTGTCATCATCTGTTTCTCCCTTTGCCATTGACTCCAGATCTGCTTCCTTGAAGTTATTCCTCTTTAGTTCGCTGATCAAATTTTCTGTAGGCTTCACCCTTTGCATTTCTGCAGACACGAGAGCAGAATCCCTTTCTTTGTCGTCTGTCCTTCCTTCATCCTCCTCATCACTCTCTTCTTCATTTTCTTCTTCTGTCACAAGTTCATACTCGGGGAAGAGAAACTTGTTGGAAGTGGCAGAAATGATGCCTGTGAAATTCGTATGAGTTACAGCAAAATTATCAGATTATATATTCTCACATTATATGATCCCAATTCTTACACAGATGAAGATGTATACAGATGAAGATGTATCTGTAAATGACTTGTTGAAGTTTTAATACTGTTGTGTCAACATGTCTATAGATACACAATATTAACTCTAACTGGGAATCACATAATCAAACCAAGCATTTATCACTATACAATGTATAAACTTAAGCAAGGGGTCTTACAATGTACAGTTGACTCCTCAGGACAGGCAGTTTTCTTTGTTATGCCTTTTATGGTATCAACATTTTGTTAGAACTTAAATACCGGGTAAACACCACCAAAAAATACAGGTAGAGCTGATCATGTTGGGGCCTGAATTTATGCTTCCTTGTAACCAGAATTTTGTTATAACAATGTTTGTTTTAACGAGAGTGCACTGTAGATGACAGAAGTATAGAACCAAAGATGATCATGAACAATGAAGTTGATTATATGATGAAGGATGTCTACTGAACTCTGAACAAGACAGGCTTTACATGTAATTGTATTGTCAAAGTTGCATCTAGGCAGACAACCGATTATATGACATACGATTAAATTTCCTTGTGCAGAGTCAGTCAGACACCTTAGTGGGCCTACTAAGCTAGACATTTTGAAAAACATGTATCAGCAAATTGATGTATATGAATTAATCTATCAGATCAAACATTTAACACGACAATACCTGTAGTACATTACCGGTATGTCAACTAAGCTTCCAACACTTTTAGTACCTTGTCCTTTCCCACAAGTAGTCTTGTGTCCTAATTTCCAGTCTTGAATTTGGTGATCCTTTGAGCAATATGCTGTTGTATGACAACGTCCACATTTTGTTGTTCCTGCATTGCAACCACAGACTGCGCATAAATTGACTCCAAACTGCTCTGGAGAAATTAAGTCCTCGGGCAGGATCTCTATTTCGTCATCCGGAGGCTCGTAACTGAAGTACGGATTTCTCCTTGGCAACTGGCATCTAAGAACAGTGAAAGGAGTATTACGCTCTTGATGGCATGCTGGGTTTCTGCAACAGAAGATGTAAACGTAGCGGTGAAAGCAACTCTCAATTTCTACCTCTGTTAGTTCTGTGTTTGCGCACGTGTCCTGTTCATCAGGTGGAGAATACACTTCCAGTAAAAATGTCATCACTTTGCCACATTGTCCGCACGACAGGGTGTTGACACCTGGCACATCTGTCAGATTCAACCAGGCCGGTTTTCCACCGACTTTACTGGGGAAAAATTGGCTGGTGAGACGCCATTTGGCCGTCTTTTCCACAAAGCCTAGTTCGACTTTCTTCGCACAGGGGGCCGCCATGATTGGCTTTGTCTGTTGTATGTATATAGATAGAATATGAATAGACTGTAATGTAATTTAATATGGCACAGTTTCTAAAAAAAAAATATATATATATTTATATTATTTTTTAAATATTATTCATAACCTATATTTGGAATATATATCGTATAATTTAATCATAAAAACAAATAGAATTTCCTCTAAGGTGGTTGACGAGTTATTTTTAGATCTGACGACTAAGAAAAACACTGGGAAAAAACTCGCGGACCACAGAAAGTATATACTGCGGCGAATACTGAGCTAATTTGACCCTACTTCTATTCTCTAGCCACTACAACCAAAATATGGAGCTACCAACATCATCATCTTTTCGTCTTAATACTGGTGATCTTATCCAGCAGGTAAGATTGGTCTTTATACGCATAAATGAAAGAAAATATGGGGCCTAAATGTAGTTGCGATGGGACGTCCGTCTGTACGCCTGTGCTGTAGTGTAAACAGGCGAAGGGTGCGACCCTTGTTAGTCCCGTACGCTGTAAATTGTGTGTTCTCCAAAGGTAAATGATTGCCCCTATCTCAGTATCTGATCTCCATCTTCATCGCATCGTTTGTAATAGAATCTACAATTGTCTTGTCTTTGTTGTATGTACTGCACCAACCGCTGCTTGGCTATAAATGTATAAATGCATAGATCCAAGTATAGGGCAGGGTTCTAGACTATATAGATCTAGATCTAAATTTAGAGGGAAGATGTCAACTACACTGTAATCAAAGCCGACTGGATTTTCTACTATCTAGTCATTGAATAGGAAAGACATGGTCTACAATTTAAGTTTTCCTTTTGATTCCATTAAAAGAAAGGGATGCGCATGCAGTGAAAATTTATTTGCAGGTTGCTGACAAAGTTATGAAAGACAGAAGGGTCCTATGTAATTTAACAGGTCTAGAAGTCTAGATAGAGTAAAATATCCCGTTTGCAGCTGTTTAAGCATTGTTAAGGCTTTTCCAACTTGTAAACAAATTAGGCAAATTATTTTCAACCATTTCATATATCATAGACAAGATTATTCATTAACGCAATTGTTTTCATAAAAGAAATTTACCATTGACCAATGCAGTTTTCATGATTTACCAGGGCAAAACCCGGCACAATTTTCGCCGATAAGGGTGATATGCGACGTAGTATTTCTGCTTGCGGCACGATGTACAATTCCTATGTAATACGCGCGTGCTCCGCGATCTTTAGCTGAACGCCTTCACATGTCTCGCGAACGTTGCGTAAGCGCCAATTCCCATTGTGAAAGCACGTGAAAATAGCGGGCGCACATGCATTGGCCGCAAACAAGATCGCAATTCTGGCAGTGTTGTTGTCTTTCTCGTGTTTTCTCATTTTTTTTCGATGGTAACATCCACTTTCCGAAAAAAATGGCGGCCCACATCGACTCACGAAAGTTCTATTTTACGTGAGGATACGTTTTCAAAATCCACGAACATCGAGAAAACGACAAAAAATCCAGTTTCTTGAACCATTGTTTCTTAACTGTTATGTTAAGAAGTACCGAAAATTTCATTTTGGATGCGATATGTTGTCATTTACAGTTGTAGGTGAGAAAATTTCACTTTCGTCAGAGATCGTGCCCATTTTATCGGTTGGTTTTTGTTGATTACTAGTGTGTTAGTATATGTGTAGTGTGCATGTAACAGTGCAGTGCTGTGTTCAGCGGTATATTACTGTGTATGTTGTACCTGCCGCGAACGGCTGCATGGCCGCATACTGCCGCAGTTACTCTATAAGTTTTGAGTTCTACTGTAGATATGCCAAATATTTCATGAGGTTTTTTTTTCACGAATTTCGCGAGTCAGCTGCTATTCGCGAAATTAAAAATGCAAAAATATTGACTCTAACGCCGACAAGAATGTGACGTATGCGTATACATTTCACCGTTCAGTACAGGACTCCACGATCCTCCGCAAATTTAACCACTCGCGAAATTGTCGGAAAGTCCCGATTCGCGAAAATTTAGGTTCGCGAAATATATAGAGGTTTATGGCGTATAGACATTCTGTTTTGAAAAAACATGGAAAACTTAACAGTCGTATCATCTCCCACCATTCTGTTTTGTTGGATTCTATGTTATTTCTGTATTTTTTTTCATTTACTTCTTTTCGTAACGCCAACTTAAACGTGGATTCAAAGTGCACACTGTTTTTAGCCAGGCTGAAATTAGAGATGGTCTAACCAAGGAGGTTCAAGAGATGGAGTAACAACAGTCCTATACCCTTTGATCCCATCTTCAAAGCCGCCACTCAGAAATAGTTGAAGCATGTGCCAAACAGGATCTGCCGTGCAGATACGAAGACAATTGACTCGTGTCTCATGTTGCATAATCACCAGCCACTTTCAAAGGAAGATATGTCTTTGTGATGGTAATTACTTTTCGCTATCCCTTCTTATAAAAGGTAGGTGGTACATACACAAGGATAGAAATTGAGCAAAAAATGCTGAAATGAAGATGAAAATTACTCGACTGGGCATACCTGGGCACTTATCTGATATATCTATCAATAAAGAATTATACTTGAAGATTATTCCATATTAGTTTCATTTGTGGAAAAACCAGCTTTCCAGGATGGTACAATTTTAAACATTTTCACATGATACAGCTCTGATTTACACTTCTGCGCAAATTTCTGGATGGAATTGACTTTTGTTTTACATGCTTTATTATTAAGTGAAATTTCATTTCATTTAATAAATTAATAAGCAAAATATGGCCAACATTATGATAACGTTCAAAATGAATCTTCAGATTGCTCAGCATGAAGGCGGCGTCGAACATCGATCATCAAAGGCACAAGTGCACCTGTGGAAGTCTTTTGTACATCAATAGAAATCTGACAACTGTTTGAATAATTACAGCCAGTTAGAACTCCATGTATAAAACCTCATTGGTCTAACTCAACCCCAGCTCTACTACATGTAGCATGGGGTTAGCAGAAAAAATACACTGGGCAGCAAAAGAAAGTACATGTACCCACTTCTGTCAAAGGCCGCACACAAAAATTCACCCCCTAGAAATAAAAAATTTTTGTACACAGGTGTGCTGCAATATCCATTAGTAATCACATACTAGTACCGAATAGCAAGTGATTATCTTTATTACCAAAAAAAAAAAAAATGACATGCACTGCATCTTGGTCACTGAATCAAAAGTCACCAAATGAAACAGAATGAGCCTTACAAGTTGTAAATGCAAAAATCAATGTCACAGGACGAAAAAAAGCAGACACAAACATCAATTTTCAATAATGTGTATGTCCTCCTCGTGTCTGGACACATTCCAGGCATCTCTAACTTATGCTCTGGACAAGCTGTCTGGCGTAGTCCTGGGGAAGTTCCGTCCATTCCTCCTGCAGAGCTTGGATCAATGTTTGCCAGTTGACAGGAGGCTGTTCCCTTAATCGCTGTTCATTTGTCAGATGTGGCATAATTTTCCTGATGGAAGCTTGCTTAGACCAGAGAAAAGTAATGTCCAGTCTAAAGAGCTAACTGATTTTATTCTGAGAATTAGCATAATCAGGAAGGATAGCATCCCTAATTACAGAATACACTCATTAACATCATTTTGACAAAACAGGTGTTCACTTTGACATATTGGTTGTTTAGAAATGTTGTCCATTCAGTGCGTGGCCATTTTTTTGCATGGTGGAAATTGCTTTTGTGTACGACTTTTGATTCAGTGACCAAGATGCTGTGCATGTCAAGTTCTTCTTTGTTATGAAGGCATTCACTTCCTTATGTACATGTGATTGGTTAGGGGCATTGTAGCACACCTGTACAAAAATTGTTTATTTCTAGGGGGTGAATTTTTGTGTGCAGCCTTTGACAGAAGTGGGTATCAGGTACTTTCTTTTGCTCTCCAGTGTAGATCTACCTGCTGTAGGATCATAGGAATGACCTTTGTATTTTGTACTCAAGACCACACTATAGATCTACAAGAAAAGAACAGTCTACATGGAATCGTGAAAATGTCCAGTTGATTTGCACACAAGAGTTAAGAGTTTTTTTCTCCAATTATTTACAATTATTAGTAAAAGCTAACTGGAGTGAAATGGCTAATGGTAATACCTATTTTTCCAAAGTACTGTTACAAAGGCTTTTTAAGAGGCATGAGATGAAGTATGGTTGTTACTTCACATCAAGTTTTGGAGTGTAGTAATTAGATATCCAAGAAATTGAAGCACAATACTGTGTCAAATGTACCTCTCGCTTTACAGCTGTACTTGCATATTAAAATCTAAGGAGGGACTACATGCATACAATTGCTTAAATTTGTGCGCACTGTAAAATGACCCTATTTCTGCAGCCATACAGGAAGCAAACAGTGATAATTTTTACTTTTTCATTCATTGAAATAAAATGTGATCCTGAAGCCTGAGAAGATTATTTGGTCTCATGTTTTGGTTTGTTTTGTTTTATTTTTGTCATCAAATAGTGTAGATTGATGATGTGATATACTTGTAGTATGGACCAATTGTTGTTTTACACTTATCACTTTGATGTTTTATGCTTATCACACACTGCTGTACGTGTACATTGTAGATCGGACTGCTGGCTTGGCTGAACAAAGGAGATGAAGGGAAGAAGCTGTACCAAACCATCGCAGGGTTTCGTGTTGGGCATGAGCTGTGGGCGAGACTGAGTGGACAGGATGAACTTGAAGCATACAGGGTAAGAAACATTGCATGATGCATATTAACCCTGTGATGTGATGTCTAAAGATACAGTGCACTCCCGTTATAACGAAATGCTCGGGACCGGCAGTTTTCTTTCGTTATAACGAAATTTCGTTAAAACCGAACAAATACAATATATAACGAAAACAAGGAAACCACGTATATATATATATATATCATATTCTGTTTGCTGAATACTCATCATACACTGGAAAGCTATGTGAAATGTGATGGGATAACTGTATTACAATAATAAACGCAAGTTCCCCTCAGAAACTGTGCGTGACACAAGGAGCCAACACACTGTGGTGTGAAGCGTTCACCCATGCAGAGACGATATAATATGCTTGTTCCGCTACGTATTTTCGAAAGCAATTCGCATTTCGTTATAACGGAGCACATTTCTTTTGTTTTTCTTTGTCTGTGGCGCTTGGAAAAGACTTCGTTATAACAGGAATTTCGCTATAACCGTGTTTGTTATAAGCGAATTTTGTACCATAGACTTTAATGGTGATAATTTTGGGACCAGAAGATTTACTTCGTTATAACGAAATTTCGTTATAACCGTGTTCGTTGTAACGGGAGTGCACTGTACTGTGATTCCCCGTAGAGTTTATACATGGTACACCCTATATTAGATGAATCTTGTCTTTTCTAGCAGAGTCTGTCTGTCTGTCTGTCTGTTTGCATCATTACTATGTTTTCCAAAGTTTATGTGTGGTGTATCATAATTGTATCCTTTCTGTTGTTTGGTCTCATCATTCCTGCTCAGGCACAATTCATCGGTGCAGTTGTGGACTACGTCAAGAAGCATCCCAAAGCCAGCCAAGATGATATAGCCAAGGAGGTAGCAAAACAAATTGAGATATTCACCAGAAATGTTGAAAATATGTAACCACCGGTTCAGTGTATAGTTGTGGTATAATAAGTTATATTCAGCTGCAATGTCGATAATTCACAAAATGAGAATGACCGACGTCAAAGTTTGACAGGACTTCCTCTTTGAGCTTGTAGCAAGATGAGGTCACCTTAATTGCTCTTCAGTATGCCAGTGATGTTGGGCTGTATATCAAAGTGGATGTGTGTTTTTAATGGACAGTACAGATGATATACAATTGTAAATTATACCCAAGGGTATTGCCAACTTGGTTTTCCATGTGTGTTATGTGGTACTTGTACATGAGCAAAGAAACAAGATGAGAGACCAGCATTACTCTCTGTATCAGCTGTGACAGCTGGTACTATTTACAAGTTACTATCAGTGATACTTGGTGTGCTAGACAAGCTTGTGAGAATCACTTTCAAGAAAGAGCTTTAAATGCATAGTTATCTAAACACAGATGTAGCCATGTTTACTGAAGGGGACTACTACACTGTACACCTGTACACTCATGTGACAACATGTGCATTCCTTTAGAGGGAGTATCATAATGCATTGCAATTGCATATTCATCATAATAGGGGAGAAACCAAACAATTCCATTGCAATACTTTTTGTTTTTAATGGTAGACCGTAAACTCTTGACATATTGGTCAGCTGTCATAAGGGCATATAAACTTAATAGTGATAACAATGATGAATGCAAAATATTAATTTTCCAGAGAAAGCCAAGTCGATATCTTCTACTATTCACACAGCTTGACTGTCCTTCAAATTGATGATGGTCAGTTTGTTGGTCAATACATGTTTACGAGCTGTCTCTGCCTTTTACCCACCTACTTAAAAGTAAAGTGTCCCTTATTGCAGCACATTTATCATCTTGTGCAAACCTATTGACCATTTCATTTAGGGTGTTTTAATGTACGTTGCAAAAATCAAAGGTAACTATAGCAACAATTTTTAGCCTATTGGCTGTTTGCCTAGCTGCTGCTTTGGTACCCATGATTATTACAACTTGCAATAATTCTAAACCTCTTAAAGAAGTTCAACCCCTATGGTGCTGAAAGGTATAACATCCCAGGAGAGTGTGATTTATTGTATCATTAGTTGGAGTGAGGGAAAGCGTCAATGCATATTAAGACATTTGCTGTGTATGTCAACAGAGATTGTCGGAAGCCTTCCTGGTACTGTCATTGCGTATCTCATTACTGATACATTCTAAGAATTATCCTGCCTGTGTAATGTCATACAGTGTATATCACTTCTCGCAGCAGTGAAAATGAACACACAGTGTAAAAAGTTATCGAGAAGTGCTATTCATATGTCTGTGAATTTTGCCCCAGTGAGGGATTCAACATTGTATATTGTATTTTCATTTTATAGTTGATGGGTTGAAGTTTTCATCATCTTTGAACAAGAAACAATGGAACATTGTGTGTTGAATATTCAAAACACACCATTGCAATGCTATTCAATGCATTCTCACATAGTACAGTCAAATTACATGAAGTTCATGCACATTGTGGATATATAAAAGAAAGTTTATAAAAGTTACTTTGAAACAAGCACATTAATGTAGGGATATATTGTATGATATACAAGTACATTTTATAGTGAGACATATCATGATTACTGATTACTTTATGCATGTAGTATGACCAAGTGTTTTGTGTGCTATGCCTCTGTCGGATAGAATTTGTATTCATAAGTAGAATCAAAAGGTTAAAAGGATTGAAACTGGAAGAATGGGTGATCTGTAGTGATTATTCTGCATGTTCTTACTATGAAGACAATACTATTTTGAATGATAATAGTTAACAAATACAATACTTATTAAAAATTTTAGCAAAATATCTTTAGAAGAAATTGCAACCATTTGAATGATAGTGAATCAGTTGGCATGTTGTTGAATTGGCAATCAAGATAACTACTATAGTCCATGTCATTGTAGATACGCATTTAACATTACAAAAGTAATACTGCTCTTTTATAATGAAATGCCATCCATTTCACCCTGCCTTCATGATTCTGATCTACCTGTAGGCCTATATTCCTACCCAATGTACATGACATGCTAGCATACACTATACTGCTTTATTCACATCTTGGAAAACTCCACAAAGGTGTGAGTTTGGGTGTAAAGCAAGCTGGGTAACAGCGTCTTTTGAAAAAGTTTGAGTTTTTGTTACCTTCATGACTATATGTTAATGATTTACTGACATTCAAAATGTTTTAATTGCCTCTATAGTCTAGTTTTACTCAAATTTTACCCACTAAACTCTTTCTTGGAGACAGTTTTTTTTTTCCCCTTCCAAGTCCTGGGTGAATTTCATTGCAGAAATTATTGTCTTTGTAACTTGACTGACACCTGCATATCTTGTAAATGTTATAAAATTCACTTCATCTGCACAAAATCAGAAAGAAATCAAACAGAATTTGCCACTTTGGGGGAGCAAGAGAAAATTTTATCATCTTTTTAAAGTATGTTCCCAGTTTAAGAATCATAAATTTGGGAATTGAGGCTTTTACAAAATCTGTAATTGACACAGTTGTACAATGTACATGTATATAATGTACAGTGTGTACTTACAAGAAATGGTTCAAATGATACAAATTTGTATCCAATACCTGAAGAAACATAGTGAATAGTGACTTAAAAACAAACTGATTAAGCACCAAATAACAATAAGATGGGTTGCTTTTGTTTTTGTTTTTTTATTCAGTGGGTCAAATGAACTCATTCAAGAAGTTCTGTAGGTGGTAATATCCAATGGGAAGCAAGCAATGTGTTCAACATTGTTGTGTTACATGCACAATTCATTTCCTGTACAAATGTACTTTGTATGTTAAGTTTAAAAATATATAGACCAATGTGTATGGTATCTTTATGGCCTATTCACACATCATCTCAGTGAATTTTATGTCTTTCATAATTTGCTTGTGATGGCTGTAATTATGATTGTTATAATAGTTTTTTTTTAATATGTGTGTAAGTACTTTTGTGTAATAATGTTGTACCAAGGAGGTAGAAGTCTTTTCCCCTCCCTGGTTGTACTGTATCATTTTGTTGAAAATTAAAGGTATATAAACCTATTATGCAGTCGTCTTGTCACAAATATGTCTACATGTACATGTAGTTGTTCTTGTCATATTCATCATCCAGCACAAACACACACACACACACACACACACACACACACACACACACACACACACACACACACACACACACACACACAAAGAATTGTTATGGCTGCCATTAAGTGATTTGCAATCATCATACATCAACAGAAAGCAGTGGACAGAAATTAGGACATGAATCTTACCTCATATTATGGTTCAACTAAAACACCATACACTACATAACTTAAGAGTCAAGAACATATATCGCGAATGTAATTATGTTAACTTGACATACTGAATGTGTGCATCTTCGATATTGCAATTCCATGTACCAAGATTCTCTGGGCATTCAGTCAGATTGTAAAATAATGTTTCTGGTCTTCCACTTTGACAGCTACACACTGTATTATTAGAATTAAAAACAAAAAGCAAACCAAGGTTATGGAATTACAATGAACATGTACTTTCAGAAACTTTTTTACATGGCTACAATCTACATGAAGTGTGTGTGTTCATTACATTAGTAGCATGTCTTTTTGCATCCAAATGGGGAAATGAGTGTTCTTTGGTAAATTTGATTCAGCATGCCTGCTTACAACTACAGTCAAACCTGCCTTAGCGGCCACCTCTCTATAGCGGCCACCTGTCTATAGCGGCCACTGAAAAATCCCCCCGAGAGAAAAGCCATGTTAAAGACCCTGTGTATAGCGGCCACCTGTCTAACGCGGCCAGCGGCCACAAATTTTGTTTCCCGTGGTAGATTTTAACCTGTCTATAGCGGCCAAAAACCTGATGGAGCCGTAGCCGAGCCGATAATTCAGCGTGTTTTTCTGCTTTTTACCCGTGCCAGTCATTCCTGGGCAACATTCAGTGATCGCCACCGTTGCATTCATCACTTATTCAGTCCCAATAATGCACTAGTGTTAAGTTTTCTTCATGACTGTGCACATGCTACGTATACGGTACTGTGCAACAATTTCATGAACACCGGCATTGTTTTATGCATGATACACACGTGTGCATACGTACACACATACATGTACATGTAAGTGTTTATAGATGTATACAACGATGATACATGTGCATGTATAGGCAATGTACACAAAGTTGGATTACCTGTCTATAGCGGCCACCTGTCTATAACGGTCACTTTTTCCGTATCCCTTGGGTGGCCGCTATAGACAGGTTTGACTGTATTACATGTATGTCCAATACATGCACATTGTATGTCCATTACCAACAAACAAAATTTATTTCTCTTGGTGCATCATTGTGTGTGTGTGTGTGTGTGTGTGTGTGTGTGTGTGTGTGTGTGTTTTATCTGTAGAGTTTGGGAGCCATATTTGTGTAATATCATGAGAGTGCAAGTTCAGAAAGCTATTGATTACAAACCCAGTGGTCTTCTACCACAATGTTTAAATGTAACCACAGTGGAGTACATTACAGCATGCAGCAACATGCATTATAAAATGGGTTCAAGAATGTAGCCAATTGGAAGCGCTGAAATGAGTCACGTGTGCATGCATTAATTTCTCACTAACATGCATGGCCTGACGTCACAATGTTTACAATAGCAGTGCTCATTCAATCAGTTGTTACAAGTGCGTCGCGCGCTACTATACGCGCTATCAATCCTGTAAACAACTTCTAGTTCGGGCTGCCAGCTGGCCTTTCTTGTGTGCATAACATGTGTGGCGTACGTATACTCTTGTACGTACAGTACTTATACATGCGGGATTTCCGAGTGCGATGTGCGTAAATGTTTGGGACGAACATCTTCGGACATCTTGACTCTTGAGCGAGTGCTACATGTAGCTGACTGGTATTGACCCACAAAGGTACGTGAAAAATGCTGTTAGTTTTCGACCCATTTTATAAAACAAATGATGCACAGGATTATTTTGTGGCGTTAGTGGAGATGCAGCTCACTCTCGGGTATTTACAATGTAGTGCATGTTTCACAATTGTATATACCCTTGAGTGCGCTACATTTCCACTAACGCACTCTATCCTGTGCATCATTTGTATACTGATGTTACTTGATGGCATGCAGACAGTTTTTGCTGCGACAGAAAGATGGCTACAATCAAAACATGTCTCGCGAAGAGTTGCACTTTTATTAATACCCATAAATTACTGGGTAAGTATTGTGATCAGGAATATAACAAATGTAAGTTAATGAGTTCACAACACTGACATGATTCATACGGTCTAAACCTTTTGCATTCACAACATTTTGAATTTTTGGATACTTGACAGGCTGTTCAGCAAAAATTAACATTAACATTACCAAACAGATGCACAAAAGAGAGACTGGATTGATAAGTACACACTGTACCTGGGTACACATGAGCAGAGAAAAAGAAATAAAGACAGCACATTATCCAAGACAGTTGAATGCTCACTTGCTTTGAGAGAAAGAGATACCTAACTGTATGGGTGGGATATGTTATCTATACCACGCAGAACCTTTGGTGCATGTTTCACACACATGTTCACATACAATTATGTCAACCCTGTATCAGTCACTATGATCAAGAAAAGTACATCTTATGTGAGGGAAGGTTGATACATGTACTCAAACTGCCCCCACACACAAAAGAAAAAAAATGATGATAATGAAACTTTCACATACACATTTTGACTTGAGAAAAGCTGATGCAAACAATGTACACCACACATACATGTACTGCTACATATATGTTTAATACTACACTTAACTTAATCTACAAGTTGTACACACTCTGTGGCATTAAGAACCATTTGCAAAGATGTCTTCTGCTGTATTCTAAACATCACTGCAAAGTAAGTTTACTTCAGTTGTCAATGAGAAGTATAAATTAAAGAGAAAAATCAAATTAGGCGAAAAGAGAGGCCTACTTTGCTCACATCATGCAGTAATTATAGAAGTGTGAAAGTCGTAACTGTTTACATTCTTCACTGCATACATCAATGCAAAACCTCTTCACAGGTCACACAGGTTTCAGTTACAATGTGGTTGACTATAAGAGTGAAACATCACACACAGAATTGAGGTGAATCCTATTACATGTACCATTACGAGATTACATAATTCTATCTATCATTCACTTAAATGGGAAATCAAGGTGTAAGCTTTATTATTTTAGTCGTTATGAGCACAAGAGGGCAGTATTTAAATCAATCACGTTATGCAAAGACTTTAATACATGACAATCTACAATTTTTTGATGACTTGTCCACTCCAGAGATGGCTTTATGGCACTAGAATTTGGCTCTTATTCAACCATCTTAATTCAACCCAGGGGCACAACTACATCAAGCATATACATGTAGGTACACAAACAATCAAGGTTTCCTTTTATTGTATATTTTACAGTAAAACATATACTGTAAAAGTGGAAATTTTCGCGGTGTTGAAATTTTTGCGAATTTCGCGCACAACCTGAAACTAGCATGAAAATAAGAGCACACAAATATTTTTGCTTGCCATATTATGTTCCGGTAGACGATGTCTTGATTCCGCGGAATTAAAAACATGCGAAAATCTTTTTACCCCGCCAAGCACGAAAAATTAGTCGCCCGAAATATCCACTTTTACAGTATTCCTTCTGAAGCTGATAGTGAAGACAGCTTGTAGTAGATTATGGTATCACTGTCAAAACTTGTACAAAATAATAATTTATAAAAACTCCTGTCCAACACAAACAATTAATCTCACTGACAGCAAAATAATCAATTTTTCCCCTTGTACATGCACTTTGTGCCAATATCACAGTTAGAAGCAAAATTGATTTAGGAAGACAGCAAAAAAAGGTGAATATTTCTCTCCTGATCCAGGTCTCAATTTGGTAGAAAAACATTATCAAAGACTTTCAACTGACAACTAAAGATATCTAGATGAATATTTGCAGTCTAAGCAGCTAGGCAAACTGCAATAATCTACCAAAAATATTTTTCTTGGTAATCATAGTACTACCACAAGAAATGAAAAAATAAAATAAAGTGAACATTGCTTGAGAAGAAAAAAAAAAACAAAAGGGAAGAGAAATCTGTACTTTTATCAATTTTCTTCCACAGGACTCTGGCAGAAATGCATGAACTCCCATACAGCGGCATTGAATGCACACATTTGCCAGTCTCTGATATGTCTACAAGTGAAATTCAAGGTATCTTTTCTTTTCACAACAATCACCATGAATATAAGTTTACATCTACATTTGAAAAAGAAAAAAAAAGAAAGAAAAATGAGCCAGAACAGAAGATAATAAATAATATTTCAAATGTATCTACTTCCTTATTGTGTTTTTGTTTTTCTTTTGTGTGGGGTGGGAGAAGTTGGACAATTTCAAGTATAACACTGTATACTACTGAAAATAAACATACATGAAATATGGATATATTTCATATCACAGCATGGAGCATATTTAAAAGACCTGTAATATGTAGTTGATTGCGTGCAACATTTTGATTTCATCATATACTGAATGCAAAATAAACAAAGCTACGACTACTCTTATGATATGAAAATATTCTTGTTATTGGAAGTATGCTATTATCATGCAATTTTCAAGAGCAAATAGAGTAGCAGCTTTCCATAACATAATATCCTTTTCATTTCTTCTATAATAGCAAAGTCAAAATCAATCCATTTCATCGTGCACTTTTCTGTATACATATTTTGAAAATAACTGGAATATATTGTACAGCACATACATGTATCACATATAACTTTGATAGACGGTATACATATAGTACCCTCAAGTACAATTCTCATCAAAATTTACACACCTAGTATTAAGATATAGACCATTTATATACATAAGAGCACAATCTGTCGCATGACAAAAACAAATAAATAAATAAATCACTCGAAAGGCATAAAAGAAGTATGATAAACCACAGCTAATCAAACAAATTCACTTTGCCGTGACAAATTTCCTAAAAAAATACAATGAGACATACATAGAATAAAACCAGAGGTCAAAAGAGCAGGTGACACACAGAAAGTAAAACAAGAGACATGACCCCCAGCAGCACACAGGGACAACATGATTGAGTTGTACATATAAAATACACAAATAACTGTCAACAGACTCTAAATATATCACATGCAAGTGCAGTCACACACACAGTCTTCATACTGGATAATCGTTACCAATTTTTTTTTCCCCATCATTTGTCTTGAGCTCCAGAGCTTCCTCAATAGATTTAAATATCAATCAAGTGCATATATAGCTTGGTACATACTTCTTTTGTTCCAATTTTTTTTCCCTTTGAATATCTCCGGCTGATCTATTGTGGCCTTGCAAGTGAAGCTGAGGAATACTTACCAGTACCACAAAAGTAAAATGCATGCACATTCTGCAGTTACTTTGTCCTTATGTGAAACAAAGCACATAAATTGGAGCTTTAAAATGTCCTACAGTATACCACTGGGCTCTGGACATTAAACAATATGGAAGCAACTCAAAAGATAGACATTAAGAAGAATTTTCTGAAAAATTGCACCAGATGATAACTTATTCACCTTGCCAGTCACCCTGGTCTGGACTTTTTAATAGCCCTGCTCTGGTTTAGGCTTGACTATTGGTGTAAAATGAAGAATTAAAAATTATGGGAATTCATCCCCCCCCCCCCCAAAAAAAAAAACAAAAAAAAACAAAACAAAAAACAAAACAAAAAAGTGAGAAAAGATTAAATCTTATGTTTATATGTCTCAACACTTAATTACAAGAATTAACAATGACACACATTGAAATCCACAATATACATATTCAACTGCACATGAAAATATTTCATTTCATTTCATTTCTGCTTCCTATTTCTCCATATCAAAATATTGCACTTCATATGAGTTGTCACATTAGGGATTACTGTATCACCTGCGCTGCTTGAATACGTTTGCTCCAGCAGCTCCTGTCCTTTTAGACAAAAAAATTCAATTATTCAAATAATCACAAGTAGCAGTCATTTCTGTTCTAAAATCCTAGCATTTTAGGGCTTGGAATCATTGCTCATAAAAATTTGGATTTTTCTTTATCACCTGACATTTTGGCTTTCACAGTATAATTTCCCAATTCAAAGAGTAACATTTCTGAACAACATATTTCTGTTATTGATAAGAGCATTTGTAAAATGATTAATTGTCTCATAGATGTTACATCTCCCTTTTAAAGAAAACATGTGACTCTACAGGGAAATCTTCAAAGTGATTTAGGGAGATTGACTATCCAAACCTAACTCAAGCTTCAAGACTTTAGTAAGTTATAGCGATGGCAAGATTATATAAGCACATGCCAATAATGACTGTCACGATGAAATTTTGAGGTTGGCATAGAAATACACAGAAAACTCTGCACCTATAAAAATCTCTACCCCAGTACAACAAGTTGGACGCCGCCATACACCATTAACTTGAAGATAACTGACCCTTGAGCTGACTCTTACCTTATAGCCAGGCTGGTCATTTCCTTTCGAACATATTCTTTGTGCAAAATATACATTCATTGGGAAACTCACCCAACAGCAATGTTACACATTTTCAAGAAGCAGTGAGATGAACGTGACAGATTGGCAAAAGAAGGAGAAGATCAAAATTAGATAAATGGGCAGAAATTTTTATCTCTTGAAAACAAGGTCTTACCAGCACCTGCAAGCAGTTGGTTGTCATGTCGCGTTAACAGCATTCCAACACCAAAAATCATCAAAATGACCTTTCTGAGACAAAACAACCCTTCTGATGACATTTCACCATTGGCATTATGAATACCGGTACAGCCATTACTTCCCCTATTGGCTTAATTTAATTCAAACATTTAATGCTCCGTTTCTCTAATTTCACTGTTGTCGTTGTTGTTATTCTTTTCAATAACACCAAGGAGGTATGGGTGCGTGTTACCTACTGTAGTTGACAATACATTCTTCAGCATGACTTGTTACGACAGAGCCCTGTTTTATGAAGAGTTATAATTGATTTAATAGTTGATTTCTGTCATGGTCCATGGCCCATTTCTGTCCAAGACAGCCTGTGTGGTACGGAAATTTATAATCAATCATAGTTTTTGATAAAACAGGGCCCAGGAGACATAAATATTAATGAGTACACTCGTGATACGAAAATGCTATGCAGAAGTCATTTGGCACAAGAACCACCATGATATAGTGCCTGCCTCTGCAGCAAATAGAAGAATAGGGGTCAGGGAAGGAGATGGACAAGGGGAGGGGTCTGGGGAGGGTGTGTTTACAGAAGGGGTGGGGCCAGAGGGTGCCAGGGTCAGTGGTGCTTGAGGTTTTTGGTGGTGATTTCCCAGAGCTGGCTGTCCAAGTTGATGTCACATGACGCCATGATCAGCTCGTTGCCACGGTGATCCACGCACAGGCCGCTGCTAGACTGGCGAATCAGGCCATTGGACTAGGAATGTTGAAGAATAAATAAACAGAAATGAAATTCAGCATTAATGTCATGCTGCAAAACATCAAGACTTACCGTGATTCATGCAAGCCTATATTAAAGCACAGAAATATAGGAAAAGCTCCATTTCTATTACCATATTTATTGAAAAGATATTGAGTGACGAAATATGAGAAAGATCACTTTATATCACTAGTACTCCTTTTTATCCATGTAGGAATTCAAATACTCTGTGAATAAAGAACAATATTGCATGGATTAGGTATAATCCACAGCTTAGGGAGAATGGCAGCATTTGTTCATTTCAAAACCATGAAACTATATACAAATATCCCGAATAACCCAAAGATTCACTTTGAAAGTAGAGTTCAAAAACTTTCTCCTTTCTACCGCATTAATAAGCCCTACCTCATGAAACACCAACAAAGAATAATACAAAATCAAATTCAAATTCAATTTTTTTTTTTTCGCCAAGTTGTTTGTATTGCAACTGATTAACAAATTGCCCTTCATTAATGTAAATAAACATCAATCATTAAGTACTTTAGGAGAAGCTATGATAAAAATCATGGGCATACATACTCGGGTTGGACTCGAACAAACAACCTCTTGTTTAACCCGCTGAGGAGGGACTGATTTTGTTATAACATGCATTCCCACAGACACCTGCCTGAGTATTCTCTGGACTTGTCTTCAACGGGTTAATAGACAGGTGTCATTCTTTTATCACGGCTACTACCAGGATACTAAATAATCGATATCTATTTACCAGTACGTTGATGAAAGACACTTTGTCAATCAGTTGCCATACAAAATTGAAATAATGAGATGCACCACCAGCCGCAGAATTGTAGCTTCTGGGACTTGGTGGGTTAACCCTCTCAGTGTCAATGTGACAAATATGCACAAATTTCACACACACAGAGCTATGGACAATAAATTAATGTGAAATGCAGAGGGTTAAATCACTCACCTCATCATATGACCAGCCTCCTCCTGATCCGTCACACCGTCGTATCCGAATCTCCTTGTACTTGTTGAAGGCGCACTGGTCGTGGATGCGCAGCTGACCGTTGTCGGTCACCCGGAAGAGCTGGTTGCCCCCGGCGCCGTGACAGTACGACATCCCGATCCGCCCACCGTCCTTCGAGCCCAAAGAATCGACGCACATCGGCCCCCTCCTGGTTCGAATCTGAACGAAGCAGAATAAAATGGCAGGCACCAGCCAAAATCAACAATATGTCAAAGGAATTTGTCATGCGCATGAGGAGTAATGTTACCTACATCAAAAGAATTAATCCAGAAATGGGTAAGCAGCATCAATTTCCCCCAATTTGAACAAGAACATGCAGTTGCGTTCTTGCGTTGAGTTGTTTTTATTGCAACGGATTGACAAACTACCCCTTATCAACGGAAATGAACACTGATTATTCCGTATCTGTACTCCATCTGATTATCTCATTATTCCATTTTATTCTATCATGGCTCCTACTAAAACACTGAATAACTGGTATTTGTTCATATTAGTGAAGGGCAAATTTTTCAATAAGTTGCAAGCAGGCAGTTTCATTCACTACATACTGGGGAGAGGGTCTGGTTTGTCATGGATGATACAAGCACTAATTGCTTTGCTGTTTGCAATTTTTTGACGACTTTGGATAAAGCAATATCTGTCATTAATTGCTCAGTGTTTCCATAACTTTCTTTGGGGAAAATTGTATGTATGTGATTGTATTATGATTGCTTTGCTTATCATTATCATATGCAAAACATGCGACAACGGGCCTAAGAGGATACATACACTCACCATTCATTACTGATGTGGCGGTGTCTACAATGGTTTACTTCTGACTTTAATAGGGATGCAAAAATCTTCATTTGTTTTGACTGCACCTCTCGGAAGCATCCATTTCTGCACAATTGCATACTATGCCCTGTAGATTTGACATCAGACATGATTTTTGTGGAGCAACATTTCTGTTTTTCCTTTATTTGAAATGTGTTTTGAATTCTCACTTTGCCACATGTGGCTGGAGGGCCTATGTTTACCATGGCTCTTCTCCTACATTGACTCTCATATCCACATTTCTGCGCTGTACAAACAAAAGATGAGAGACCAATATTGACGTACCTCTCCCCAGTGCTTATTTGCGTGGGGCAGCGGATATTTGTCCACAATGTCTGGTGCAATCTCTGACATGAACCAGCTGAACGACTTGCATTTCTTTTCCCTCCGGAACGCCAGCTGCTTCTCCAGGTTGCCCGGCGACACCAGTAATGACTCGGGTTTACTGCGGTAGAAATACTCCTTGTAATCGTCGAACCAGACCTCCACCACTCGCCGCAAATTCTACCATGGGGAGAAATATCAAAAATGATGATATGAAAACATTGCAGTTATAGGTGCTGATGTGGACATTGATAGAAATCCATGGCTGGCCAACAGCTGGTTCTACACTACCTTATGGTCAGGCAGGCCGCAGTTTTGCATGGCAGATTTCCAGCTTTGACCAATAGTGTGCAGAATGCTGGGTGTAATTAAACGCTCATATAATTGTACTTTTTATTTATTTCTATGTATAATTTTATTTTCAGATCACTGCATCAGTGCAATACTGCACTGTCTAAAATAAACAAGTCACCATATACATAGAGGTGAAGTTATTTTTTTTCTGTTTTGTTTGTCATTGTAGTTCTCATTTATTTTGCATACAGCAGACTCTACTTTACGGCACTCCAGGTATAGGTTACACAGGAGATCTAAAAACATGCCATATATTTCACAGTGTTTTTATTTTCATCAATTTTCAGAAGTCCGCTGATATATATTAAAAAAAAAAATTAATTGGCAGATTAGACTACTGGTAAAATTGTCTTTCAAGTCCTGATCTACAAAATATTACATTCACAAAACATATGGCATAATGATATAATAACAGGCAAAGTATTTCGTCCAAGAATATCCCCATCCAGTGGGACTCAAACTAAAGATCTCAGAGATAAGTCTATCACTACTACAAACAACATGAATTATCTCACTGGTATTTCGAGGTGGTGATTGTGATAGGGTTAAAAACCCTAGCCCTTTCTACTCTACAACTACCTACTCACAATATAGAACAAAAAACAAAAAACAAAAAACAAAAAAAAAGGCAGACAAGAGATTGCCACTTGATAGAAATACTGAAAGATAGAAAAATAAAAATGCAAGTATGTCAGGAAATAAGAGCCTCTGGTAACTCTAAATCTGAACTCTAAATCGCTGTCTTGGACCTAATAGGCTCTGTATGAGTCCACTCACCCTTTCACTTAGTACCAGCATACTGCCATTTGGAGCTGAGTAGGGCACCTTTCCCAAGATCCTGTAGACATGTCCAACCCGTGAGCAGGGGACCCAAAGGAGTGAACCACCACACATCCAAATCTAGAGGGGAGGCAGAAATCCATTCATCATTCCAAGCTACATACATGACAGCATCAATAATCCATTCATGCCACACAGTTGGATATCTCAGGAAACTGAGTGGATAGCTGACAACAAACAAGATTTACCAGTATGTAATCAGAGGACATAGGACATAGCATGAACCAGAATGAAAATTCAATGAGTTGATTCTTTTTTTGATAAGATAACTGATATCGTGTTATATTATGTTCAAAATACTTTTGATCTGTTGACCTCATGGAAGCTTAGAGCTAGCCTGTCCATAGGTCTATTAAAGACAGGCTAACCACTGATATCTGTACAGAATATACTTTTATGCAAATTTATACTAATTTTAATTTTGATTTCATCATTTTACCTCCACCAGCGTATATCTAATCTTATTTCAAGAAAAAACACAACAACAAACTCCAGAACACAAAGGATAAACTGTGAAATGAATAAACTAGTATTTAAAGTATACGTTTAAAAATCTGCTGTTGTTGAGGATGCCCTTTAATTGCCCTCACTGATCAGTGAGTTTACACATGATGCTATACAGTGGATTATTTTTCAAATAGTGCAATGAATGATCCTGTAACCATTGTCTCTATCCATTAGTTGTGCAATGTTTGAGTGGTATGAGTCTTTGAATCCTAAGAACATGGACACTCATATGCCATCTAAGCTAAAACAGTACGTAGTGTTAGCAGATCAACCCAACACACAGCAATATCTTCTGCAGCAGAAAATCAAGGAGACAGAAATTAACTCTCCAAACTGACCTGATGATGACCCTTCTAACTTCCTACACTGTGACTTCACACAAGACTACCGATGCCACCACAGAATCAATGGTGAAAAAAAAACAAGAACAAATTTGCATAATAGCCCTATAACTTCTTTGCCAAAGATAACAAGTCAAAAACAGACAAGGTCTAATTTCTGTGCATACGCGTTGTGCAAGTGTGCATTGATGCAGGTGTGCGTACATGTCAAGTTTAACATACTTTGAAGGAAAGTTCAAAGTTTTCTCCACCCCAGATTTCCAGTCCCTCGTCATACGCCCCCAGCTCAAAGAAGTACTTCCTGTCCATGGCGAACAGACCCCCGGCCATTGCTGGTGACCTGTGGGACAAGATATGACATCAGTTAGGACAAAGACTACTATTAATGTTGAGGATGGGCTGATTTTGCGATAACACGCATTTCCCATAGACACCTGCCCGAGTATACTCGGGCCTAGTCTTCAAAGGGTTAACGTAAAGGATTAAAAGCTAAACTGGCTCCCTTCATTTTTAGCCTGAGTTTCAAGTGGTAAGTGAAGAGCATTTCCCTTCTAGCTCCAGCATTTTGACAATAACAGGTAGTCTGGGGTCAGGGAGGCAGCAGTATACTGCTATCAATGTGGGAATTTCTTTCCAGCAGCTACAGGGTGATCTTTATGGAAAGCAAAACCATGGAATTACTTAATTCAGAGATTGTGCAAGCTGTTTTTTTTTTCTAGTGAAAATGAAAATAGCGAAAACTGATGAATAAATCAGTAAATCAGTAAATATATAAATGAACAGATAGATAAAAATCAAGCAAATAAGCATGTGAATGAATAAATAAATAAATAAACAAATAAATTAATAAATACTGAATAAATCAAGTGTCATGAATTGATAAATTTTTTGAAGCATGCCTAAGTTTCGCTCTACCTGTAGGGTTCTGTGGGATGATGTCTTCGGCGCTTCTCAAAGTCTGGTAGAGGGAAGTGCTTCCAGTAGAGGCTCCAGTCAAACCCCCCTCGGTCCTGGTCCCCGGTCCCCTGGGGGTACACCCTGTAGTCCATGTTGTCAATCACGTCGATGATGGGGCACACCGCCGTCGTCCTGGCAACAGACCACGGGAGGGAGCTCTGTTAGGTTCGTCGGGGTTAACGGGGTTTGACGGCACCTCGGTATGAGTCAGGCTCAGAAATTTTGTGCCATTGTGGGGGACTGACTCTGACTCATCACACGTCTTGAACGAGGTATTGCATTGAGAACAGCTACAACCTGCTGACAACATATTCTGCTCATTGTTCTAAAATTATTCACAGGGGCTTTGTGGTTTGGGATAGCTCTTTTCTTTGTTTCTTTCTTTCTTTTCATGAAAGGATTTAAACCCCAGCAGTAAGTTCCTCTAAACAATGGCAGTTGCATTTTTTGAAGGACACATGCAGAGAAAAGCTGAGCACTTGTAATAATTATAAGCAAGACCGCATGTCACCTAATCTTTTAGTAATGACAATTTTCCAAGGCAGAAATATCAATTTGGCCTCCTCTCTCTTTCGTGATTAGGATATCATTTTGACATGATCCACATATCACACTAATGCATAAATGTTGCTGATTTCACGGTTTCTGGAAGACATGATTTCATTCCAGTGCCCAAGACAAAGAATATCACAACCTCACAAAGCCATGATTACATATTTTTTTCAATTCCCCCCCCCCAAAAAAAAAAAAACAAACAATCAAACAGATATATTAAACTCATTTTTATCCAAAGTACGTGAGTTGATTTGCAGAACACACCACATCTGCATGATGGATGACATTGGTTGAAAGCTGACTGCCTACAACTTACAGGCATATTTTCCCATTTTCAATCATTTACTGTGGTCATTGTACTGCCTATGAAAAGTAACTCACCCTTTGGGCTAGATCATTTACAGATAAAGTAGCATCATTAACTCAGCAATCACTTAAGAACATCTGCAGCACTCTGCAGAGCAATCTATACATCTAGCTTTTTGTAGACATTGATAATTACTAAAATGCAGTTTGGCTTCTGCACTTTTTATAGGTAAAAACATTTCTAACTAAGGCACTTTCTCTTACAAGGCTTGAAGCTCAAGAATAACAATCTTTGCCTGGTACATTTTAATCACTATCTTCCTTACATTACAAATGCTGGAATTGAAGCTGGGTTGGCACCTCTACTGGACAAAAAAAAAAAAAGGAAAAAAAAATCTGACTTTGATACCATTGTGACTTAACATTCATTATGTCAATAGTATTCTATTTTAAGGCATATGACAGATGTCTGTGGCATTAAAACAAGGCAAACAACAAGTGACGTCTTGCCCACATATCGCAATTACAGTGTTTTTCCAATCTAAGTTCATCTACCTTTTGACCTTGTCTGACTTAAGCAATATTCAAACCTGACTAGAATCTTCAGGCGATGTACCTGTGGTGTGAGTTCTGTGGCGATAGCTCAAAGCTGTGGAAATTTATTAAGAGCACACAATACATGGCGCTTGATTCAGGGAAAGTTCATTGACATTTTGACCTGTTTGGATATTCTACAAACATATCTAAATCTCAATTTCTAGGAAGAACTCTTGGGAGTCTTGCAAATCAGGGCTGAGCTTTTAGGCCATAATAACTTGGACGCTCTTTGATGCTTCAGACAATAATAGCTGAAGATGAATATCTCTTCTTTCATCCAGAGCTGTCCAGAGAAAGCCAAGACGTACCTGTTGACAGCGATCGGTGTGACGAGGGGTGGTAGCCAGTTGATCCCCACCTCACAGTGAGCATCCAGCCACAAGAGGACATCTCCTGTGGCGTGCCGAGCTCCGATGATCCTGGTTCGAATCAGTCCCTCCCGACGAGTGTTCCTCACCAGCTTGATTTTACCTCCAAACACAGGGTCATTAATGTAGTTCTCTAGCCTCCACTTCAGGTGTTCTGTCAAATAGAATTCAAATGTTACTGCCATCATGTACATCTTAAGAAGCTCTCGGAACTATGTCATCCTGAAACAAGACTGCACAGTTCCTTCCACTGTAGAAGTCCTTTAAACTCTGATTCACATGTTCAAACAAATTGAATTGATCAAAGTTGCATCACTAAAGCAGCCTTTCAGGATTGTCACTTCATATGACTTGACAATTCAGTAGAAGGTAAAACACTACAAAGGACACATAGCTACTACAAATGCAGATTTTTACATCACTTTACATGAAAGCACATTGTTTTCTGTTATCAAATTGTGCCTGACTGCTTCATAAAACATTACATAGATAAAACTTAATCCTGATTTTTCTCTTGTGTTTGAAAAAAATAAATTCAATTATTTCATTAAAGGGGATGGCTAGTAACTGATCAGTGGGAATGCTGGGGGATGATTGTTCCAATCCTTGTGGGATTCATTTAAGAGTACATTTAAATGTATCTATTGTTGTGTGAAAATCATTTGCTTCAGAATGGTCTCATATTCAAGAAATGTGCAGTTTAATGTTTCCAGGTTAGCATGCCTGTACAGTGACGGGGTGATTAAAATGCACATTACTTGAATATGAGACAATTCTGAAGCAAATAACTTTCACATAACAATAGATATAATGTACTCTTAAATGAATCCCACAAGGATTGGAACAATCATCCCCCAGCATTCCCACTGATTCCCACTGATCAGTTACTAGCCATCCCCTTTAAGTGCTGTCATGCTTTGACTTTGATGAGCTGTCATTCATCATATCATATGGTGAAATCTAAAAATAAAGAAGGTAATGGACAAACAGAAGATAATCACATGAATAATCATTATCATCAAGATCATGAATAATCATATACCTTTCATCTCTGTTATCTTAAGAGAGAAAAACAATAACAAATGTTGCAAACTAATGCACTTTTCAAAACTATATCACTTTGAATTTTCTTGAACAGTCCCCTCAAAGAAAGAAAAAAAGGAATAACCGTAATGCATACACACAGGTTCTTTTCAATTTTTTTAGTGGCTCTCAGTCAAAACTTTGTGTTGCATGGGGGCTGGGACTCATTTGTGACACCACCCTTTGCCCAGAGCTATACCATTACCCATACCTGCAGACTTCTGGCAATTTCCTCTTTTTGTTCACCCTTTGAAAATGATTTTGCTTGCAATACATTACCTGGCTCTCATTCATCTCCTTTGTATTCATTTTTTAAAATCCATTACCAATCCTGTCATCACAAAAGCATGTAAACTGGGAGGTCAAAGGTCAAGTGATGCGAGTAACATTGCTCATGGCGATGCGAGAACTCTCTTACCTTAAAGGTAAACAGCGCAAAAGGAGCAGCAATTCAATTCATGGAGTGTTTTGAGTGCATTCTCAATCAAAACATGTCAAGAATAAGCCTCATATCAAAGACCACGCCTGCCAAAAACAGTTGTATGACAGAGCCACAATGTGTTGCAATGTTTCTTCGATGAAGAATTTCCTGTACATAGAGCTCTTCAGCTCTATGTGAGCAAAGTTGTCTTTCGCACATTACTATATACCGTGTAATCCCCATGTCCCAAGAAAACAGCACGAATGGGTCTGGCATAGGGAACCTAAAAAGCAAAATTTGTCCCCCCCCCAAAAAAAAAAAAAAAAAACAACACCCCAAAATGCATGTATACATATAACAATCACTAATCCCTGCACATCATTTGTCACCAGCAGAAATACTGTATGATAGAAAAGACTTATGTCATATAAAAGAATAGATGGATAAATAGATAGATTGATACGTAGATTGATAGATAGATAGATAGATAGATAGATAGATAGATAGATAGATATATAGATAGATAGATAGATAGAAAGATAGACTGAGATAAATAAATAAATAAATAAATAAACAAACAAACAAACAAACAAACAAACAAACAAACAAATACATAAATAAATAGTTAGATAAATAAATAAATAAATAAATATCTGGCACAAGCTATTTTTCTAACGTATCTATGGATTTATTTCCTCTGAGGACCAAGTGAAAAGTTACTCCATCAATCTGTACAAGCTATTAAAGTGCATTTTAATGCAGTGTGCTTCAAACTATTTCTGAAACCATATTTAAATTTGACTAGTACTCCAAATAATCTTGAGAAAAATGGATAACCACAAAGATCCCCCAACAGGACACTTGTCTTTAAAACTTAACGATGAATTGAATTCATATATATTACCGTGTACTCAACCATCATTCAGACTCTTAAGTCAAAATGTCATGATTTCCCCCACAGCAAAAAGAAGATTATCCTGAAATGATACCATACAGTGTATCTTTTTTCTGCTTTTTTTTTGTGTGTGGGGGTGGGGTACAGTGAGAGGGAAGAATTTCCATTAGGGGAAGTACAGATGCTATCTTTTGTAAGAAATTTTATCTGAATTGAAAGAATCCCTTTTCTCCCTCTGAATCTCTACCCTTACATCTTTTCAATCAATATGGCTTTTTCTGTTCCAATATCAGGGATGGTGGTGGGGATATCGTACGGTGATATCTTGACTGCAAGCTTTGCGTTTTGCCCAGTCATTTATTCTATGTATCATATTTTGCTACCGTACAGCAGAAAGTATAGAAGACACTCCTGCAATTATTATGGCTAACTCCAAAAAGGCGACCAGCAATGGATTAGAAGTGGGTATGGGGGGAAAAAGATGCTGGGAAAAATGTTACTTTAAATACTATAGTAGGAATCAAAGAGGCCCAACATGAACACGGTTGGTGGGGGGATGGAGCCACAGTCTAAGTAAAATCCAATATGTTGATAGTTTTACAGGGAAACCATCCTTCTATTGATTCTGACCAAGAAGCAATTTCCCAGCGGACCCCAAACGACGAGCGGCTATGGGAGGATGGGTTCACAGCGCATCTGCTGCCTGGTGACATTTAACGCGACACCACTTTCGCTAAGAAGCGAGAGTTCAGATTACGCTATCACCATCCGACAGGATCTATGACACCGTCCATCATTCTACGGCCTCACTAAAGCCATCTTTCATCTGGGATGAGATAAACTCTGGTTTTGCCAGACGTCACAATTTGAACCCATTGCAGACACACGAATCCATTGGCTCTGCAATTTTTGAGCCGAAGAGTAAGCCAATAGTTTGCCTCAACCCAAAACACTTAGTGTGGGCTGTTTAGGCATTACCACTGAGCCCAAGTTTGACGCCATCACGAGCTGTCATGAATACCTTGAGTATCAGGCACAATCTAGAATATATCCTGACATATTGGGTGGACTAAATCTATGCCCTAGCAACCTACCATGGAGATAATTGTAGTTCAAAAGAGGCTTATTGAAAATGCAGGAAGAAATTATTGCATAATGCAGTGGCATGGGAATGGGTGAGAGAATGATGACAAGCTGGAGAAGTTTGCAAATTTATAAAATTTAAATCTACAGAGATGATTTAGCCTGACACTATGAAACCAGAAACACTTGCACTATGACACTTTCACGAATCAGAGCTGACGGCCTTTTATGTGGCATGAAACTTTCACAAATGACCAACCACGATGGTGTTCAGCATTGCACTCAGCACTTTACTTTCATGAATCTTGGCTCCTTGCAAAATTTGTGGAAGTTTGATGCAATTAAGCAAAAATTTCTGGTTAGACAGTAATCAACAGGGACTTGTGACCTTTTCTGAGCTATTGTTTGTCTCTTTGTTCAGACTATTTTAATACCTAGTGCACACATGATACTGTACACATCTAAAAGCTGCATGTGTAACGTTTCATTCATATGCATAAAACTGAATACAGCTTCTCACTTACATAATGTTTCTTTCATGTCTTGAAACATCTACAATGATATGCTCACTATACCCTCAAACAAATATACAGCCGTCACTCCCTTGTATGGCTGCCATAAAAGTAAATGTTGATATATATACACGTAAGACCTCAATGACATTTTGAGCTCACTCTTTAGAACATCCATTATAGCCCATGACTAGACACAGACCAGGATGTTGATTGTGCCATAGGATTCAAGAGCAGAGAACCTTAAATCATATGGAGGATCAGCACTTATCACTTTTCTTGGTACCCTAACAATAGATAACACCAAGCCTCATATCAGCAGCATTGTGTCATCTCCGCTCCCTCCATGCCTGGCTGTGTTCAGTTCCACTCAAAATGGGGTTCATCCATGCCCCCCGTCCCCCACCACCACCACCACCACCACCACCATCACCTGGAACACCTGATAGTGACATACCCTCTAATAAAACCCCTATATATGCTCTCGGAAATACCCCTTCCTCAAGAACAGCCAGTCAACACAGCACCCTTAATGAACCTGGATCGCAACTCAACTACATGCTAAGAAATTCCGTGCAGACATCATGCCGACAATCTGTATAACACCAGTCTCCTTGATACAGTCAATCATTCATAGCAATTACCAACATTAGCATCACTTTTAAACATCATAAATACTATTAATCTAGAAGTATTGTATAATATTGCAAATGAATAACTTTGTTTCATTTTGTCCGTTAGTTCATTACCATTTCTTAAAGTTACAGATGTATGAAATATATTGGACAAAGATTAGGCAATATCTTTATCACTACAACTCTGACCTCTACTCCTGATACTCTTTCTATCATCACCATTATTACAAGCATCTTCATCAATACCATCTTATGATTATTTCTATCATATCTATTATCATTATCATCATCATTAATATCATAGGCAGAAGGAGAAGACACACTTATAGAACATAAGGTGACACCAGAATTAAGAGTTGTGGTAGGCAGTTCAAACAAAGATGCAATCACATGGATGCAATCACAGCAATAATCATACCAATTATAGAGAAGCTTGGTAAATCACAAAAAGGGGGGGGGGGGGAATTGTCACCTTAAATAGTATTCTTCCATGTCACAAGCACAGCACAGAGCACATGGTATGCAAACAGACATACGAATAAGATTACAATCTTTCATTCAGATGATTGACATCTTAATGCTCTTCTTGGGTTTTGGTTGGCATCTTAATTTTTTTGCAGCTCAAAGTATACTTTGTACCGTCCTAAAAAATGGCAGGATACAAACAAGCACAAAGATATTTGAGAAGTGGCCATTTGGAGGCCACATATCCCTTCGATCCGTCGACTTTCACCTTCTCTCCTCATTCATCGCTTAACTTGAGACATCTCTTTCGATCTCTTACTAATTACTTGTCTTCAGTACCAATAATCATCACTTCTAGGACAATGCAAATTAGTTGCTAGTGGTGCATGTATGCATGTGTGTGCCATGGGGCTTTAGTTTACACGGAAGACCATACTATAGAGAGGGCGATAGAGCAGTGAGATCAATATGCAACAGCTGGGGAAATAAATCAATACATATTACAGTCGAGAAGAAAATCACAGCGTGTTGCACCTCCCATTACAAAGCGGCCCAGCATATTCAGTGCAGGATGCTGGTACTTTCCTTTACACTGCACTATCATTCATTTTGGTCCATACACAGGTATTATTACAGGACAGTTCTAGAGAGTTAAAAGTCTGTCTAAGTTTGTCTGAGAAGAAAGAGTAAAATCTTACAAGCACAACAGTTAATATATGATCAGAATTTATAAGATGAACAAGGAAAAGTAGAAATTACGCGGTGCGTAATATATGTCCCCGCCGGAAGTAGCATTTTGTAGCAAAATGTGCAATAGAGGTAAAAAATCAAGGTCAAAGGTCAAAGAAGTCAAAGGTCAAAATTCTGTGTAAAAGTTTTGAAGCCCTCACCTAGTGCCATCACATAAAGCAAACGGAATCGAAATCGGGTTAGAAATGGCGAAGGAGTAGCATTTTATAGCCAATGTACAATACAGGTCAAAAATCAAGGTCAAAGGTCAAAGAAGTCAAAGGTCAAAATTCTGTGTAACGTTTTGAAGCCCTCACCTAGTGCCATCACATAAAGCAAACGGAATCAAAATCGGGTTAGAAATGGCGAAGGAGTAGCATTTTGTAGCCAATGTACAATACAGGTCAAAAATCAAGGTCAAAGGTCAAAGAAGGCAAAGGTCAAAATTCTGTGTAGAAGTTTTGAAGCCCTCACCTAGTGCCATCACATAAAGCAAACAGAATCGAAATCGGGTTAGAAATGGCGAAGGAGTAGCATTTTGTAGCAAAATGTACAATATAGGTCAAAAATCAAGGTCAAAGGTCAAAGAAGGCAAAGGTCAAAATTCTGTGTAGAATTGTTGAAGCCCTCACCTAGTGCCATCACATAAAGCAAACGGAATCGAAATCGGGTTAGAAATGGCGAAGGAGTAGCATTTTGTAGCAAAATGTACAATATAGGTCAAAAATCAAGGTCAAAGGTCAAAGAAGGCAAAGGTCAAAATTCTGTGTAGAAGTTTTGAAGCCCTCACCTAGTGCCATCACATAAAGCAAACGGAATCGAAATCGGGTTAGAAATGGCGAAGGAGTAGCATTTTGTAGCAAAATGTACAATATAGGTCAAAAATCAAGGTCAAAGGTCAAAGAAGTCAAAGGTCAAAATTCTGTGTAGAAGTTTTGAAGCCCTCACCTAGTGCCATCATATAAAGCAAACGGAATCGAAATCGGGTTAGAAATGGCGAAGGAGTAGCATTTTGTAGCAAAATGTACAATATAGGTCAAAGGTCAAGGTCAAAGGTCACGACTGAAATTCTGCGTAGAAGTTTCAAAGCTCCCATGTAGTGCTATCATATAAAGCAAACAGAATCAAAATTGGCTCATAAATGACAGAGAAGTAGCAAATTGAAGATTTTGATGACACACGGACGCACACACGGACGGACGGACGGACGGACGGACACACGGACGGACGGACGGACGGACACACGGACACACACACGTACGGAGCCCGTTTCATAGTCCCCTGCTCGAACTCGTTCGGCGGGGACAAAAATACAATAGGGAACTTATGAGATTGTGAAGTTTCCCTAATTTTCATGTAACAGTTCTTGAACAGTTAATATACAATTATGTGAATGAGTGAGTTGATGATGTCATCACCTCACGACTTAACATACAATTTTCACATGAAATCCTTACATTTACACCTTATAATTTTAGCACTAGTACTAGCGATAGTAGTATAGCAGAAATAGCAGCAGCAGTAGTATTTAGGAGTAAGAGTGCTGCTTCTGGAATATTTATGGGTAATTCCATGAAGTTGGGGCAGTGTCCATGTAGCATCGTGATATTTGAAAAATACATTTCAGCATAACTCAATATTAATGATGCTATACATTTATTGTTTGTAGGCTTTACAATTGCATTGAGGCCACACATTTTCCTGGAAATTTTGTGCCATTCAGACTCAATTTTGATGAAGTTATTAAACAATATGTAACGGTGTCCTGTAGCATTGGGACGTGTTTATGTAGCATCGTGATATTGTAAATTTTTTTCCTAAGAGACAAATTATGGCAATTAGCTTGACCAAAATTTGATGCAATATGCATATTTACTAGATTAGTCAGATAGCTAAATATCTCAAATTTCCTGTACACAGTTTTAATTTTAGAAGAAAATTACAAAATGTATCACGATGCTACGTGGTGTCCTGTTTTGTTACATTTGGTGGACACCGCGTAGCATAGTGACACATTGTGTAATTTTCTTGTAGAAGTAAAACTGTGGAAAGGAAAGTTAAGATATTTAGCTATCTGACTAATCTAGTAATTATGCATATTATATCAAATTTTTGTCAAGCTGATTGCATTAATTTATCTTTTAGGACCAGATTTTAACTATCACGATGCTACATGGACACGTCACGATGCTACAGGACACCGTTACATTTTTTAAAGATAACTTCATCAAAATTGAGTCTGAATGGCACAAAATTTCCAGGAAAATGTATGGTCTCAATACAAATGTAAAGCCTATAAACAATATATGTATAGCATAATTAGTACTGAGTTATGCTAAAATGTAACACTTTGTGCCCCAACTTCACGGAATTACCCTTATACACTACGTATTTACTAATAATTGCAATTACTATTTAAATCCTCTTACAACTATTGTGACTGCTTTTTTAATTGCTTTCACAACTACAACTTTTTTTTTTTCAAATGATAGAATTTAAGGAAGATTTCTCAAAGCAACATAATTATACAGAGGATGGATGAAATACATAATTATTACTTCAACACCATATAAAGCCATTTCTTTGGTACAGACAATTTAAACAAATATCTGTGTTTTCTTATTTTTTTTTAGATATTCAAGTAACTCCTTACTAGCAAAAATACGATGAATGAATATAGTATAACTATTGTTTTCTACCATCAATGCACAATGCATATACTCATTATGAATGCTATATTATTATCCGATGGATATCATGCCGAAGACTATTTATAAGATTTTTATTTCTATCATGCGTGCAAGGGTACACAATAATGCAGACAAACAACTACAACTTGAAATTCTGTGAGAAAAATAAAACAACGTGGCAATATGGCACTCTCTGCTATTAGAAGCAATTCCAGTGAACCACCACACACTTCCATCAATCAATCTCAGCCACCTGTGGCACAAGCTTTCAGTCAGCAGTCATCCACTTTTCTTAAACCCTTTCAGTCCTGCAGGCAACATGTCCACATGTAATATCAATAGGATTTTATGACATGGCTTTGAGTGGGTTAATACTTTCTCTCTCTCTCTCACACACACACCAGTTGGTGGTGGGGGAATTATATGCTCACCTTTTGTACTGAAATCATCAACAAGGACAACCTCGTGAAGTAGCTGGGGTGGGGTGCGGTTGAAGACACTGTGGACAGTTCGCATGAGGGTAGACCAGCCCTCATTGTGGAATACGATGATGACACTGGTGGTCGGCAGCGACTCCGGGTAGTGCCAGTGTCTACATCTGTAATTTTCACAGATTAAGTCATCACAATGACAATGATAATGATGATAATAATATTACAGATGATAATAATGATAAACACAACAGCATTAATAATAGTGATAATATGATAGTAATAATAATGATAGTAACACCAATAGCTATGATAACACTAATGATATTACAAATAAAAGTCAATGATGATACAACTATTAATGACTACTACTACAACTACAACTACTACAACAACAACTACTACTACTACTGCTACTACGACTACTACTACTACTACTACTACTACTACTACTACTACTAGTAATAATAATAATAATAATAATAATAATAATAATAATAATAATAATAACAATGAAAATAATAGTCATAATAATGATCACTATATCAGCATGGAAAATAATGACACAAAATTATGCAGTCACAGCTAATGATGAAATTGCTGAATGTGTCATGACACTTTAACTTGCACACTGAATGTAAAATGCCTGAGACATGCAGAGAGGAATAAACAATTTTTGAAGGCACAACTGACAACTAGGTATATTCAGTTGTTGCAGTTATGAACAATCAGACATTGTATAAAATATTTCTCCTCTGAAAACAATGTTAAAACTAAGTCTTATTACTACTTTTTCTTGAGGAAACTATTGTCAAACAGAAGAACTAGTTCTAAAAGGTTGAATATCTACAAAACAAGAGATGGACAAGCAGTATCTATATGCTGAAAGTCTATTCTGAAAATAACCTACATGTACGAATCCTAACTTAATTCTTAAAAATACCCTCAGGGCATGAAAATAATCCTTCCAGATTTCTCACTTTAAGAGTCTCTTTCCTCCTATTCCTCAAATCTCTTTTCCAGGAATTTTTCTCTTTTTTGTACATGTTTTTTTTTGTGGAGCATGTTTTCTGTGCTAAAAATAAACCATTGTACTTTTCCTCCTACCATCGTTTGCCTTTAACCGTACTCTAATACTTCCCGGGCAACTGTCAATGGCCTGCCAATGGTTGTCATGGAAACGGGTGAGAATTGAGCTGCCTTCAAAAATTGATACATCCTTTGGAATCTTATTTGCGTGGCATGATTCCACAGGGTATTGTGTACATGCCTTCATCCCTCCTGCTCATGGTTCGTTCAATTACGACGCAGCTAAACAACATGATCTGAAGCTATTCTGAGAATCAAGGCCAACTATGTTCAGCAAAATGACACTCCATGGTTGACTTCAGTGAATAGAAAAACTCGAAAAATAAACATCAATGTATTTTCATTAAGATAGAAAATAAAACAAGAATTTTATAGAGCTTAAAACTGCATGATGTACAGATGTCACCACTAACATTTCTCCCATAGGTTTGTACAGTCATATTGCAAAAATCTTATGTTGTGCAGTGTTAGGTTGAAAACTTCCAACTACAACCTCCTCCCCATTAAAAGGCATTGCTACATTAACACAACGTTACAATACTTGAATACTACTTCAGAATAAAATTCATTATTTGTAAATCAGATTTCACTGCTGGGAATTAATGGAAAATTGTGTAGTGATCAATAAAAGACTCAGTAAAGGCAATGTCATGTTACTGCTACCAACAACACATTCTCACGAAAACATGAGAGTTCTGATTTGAAACAAAACTCTTTTTCCATGGTTTTCATCAAAGTCACCATATTTGATATGTTTTTTCTCTCTGTGGATGAAAACATGATGACATGTGCTAACAGTTTTTCCTCCTGAAAAAATTAATTCACGCACCGAATCAAGTTTTAAACAAAACTCATTCAAATAACTTGGCAGATCAGGATAATACCTTTCCACGCTTCAAAGATGTTTTATTCAAATGAGAGAGGATATTGCAATTAACCCTTTCGGTGTTAATAAGTCAAATGTGCAACAAAAAAACCCCCCACAACAACAACAATCACACACAAACCTATGGCGGAAAATTAGTGTGGCCGCAGAGGTTTAGGATCAAACTGTTAAATGCTATAGAAACCAAACTATGAAAGGATTCCTGTCCATTGCTGTCCATTTGTATGATGTCGCATTTGTTCAACTGATGAACATGGGTTGGACATTCCAATTAAGGCTTTCCAAAGGTTACATTTTGTTGTTCTACAATCTTTTGATAATGTCATGATAATGTAACACTATTTAGCTTAGACCATGTGGGACACGCAACCATCAAGTGTTCCTTCATGCATAACAAAAAAGGCGTTCGCTTTCAAAACAACCAGCCCCCATTCTCTTTAACCCTTTGAGGACGGTTTGATTTTGATACAATAAGCATTTCCCAAAGACGCTTGCCCGAGTATACTCGGGACTCATCCTCAACAGGTTAAAGGTGAGACTTTGATTACAGCTAAAGGTGCAAACCCATCTTCCCACTTACCACCTCCCCCTCCCCCCCCCCCCCCCCCCCCAACCTAACCAAGGAAAGAAAGGACAAGAAGGAATATTGACCAAGCACTTTTAGAGTGCACTTCACAAAACCACAATTGAAGACTGATAAACTGCAGCTCCACAGTGTGAGGCTCACAATGTCCTGAATCAGTTCTATGGGAGGCAACTTAAGTTGTGGTCACACATGGTCTCCATTGGTGCACTCACTCTTGTTTGTTCATGCATGGGTAAAGAACTTCCAACTTCACAGACACAAAGTGCAATTTGGGACAAGCCACAGAACCGGGGTTAACAGGTGACTGCATTGGGCACCATGGGGATGAAGAACATATAAAATAGGTCAGACTATCTCCATCTATGTCATCTGACTCCCCGCTCCTTTCTCACCAAAATGTGCAGACGGTCCTCAGAGAGGGCCTCGTTCTCCCTTTTCAAATCCCTCCCCGCAAAGCACCATCACTCTTTTATTAAACACAATCGACAGATTATCCTTGGGGTCTGCCAACGTGCCACGGGTGGTGTTGTCTTTCCTCCATCATGCATATTGGACTGGTAAGAAAAAAAATGGCTTCTTTGCCATAGCATACTAGATGTTTTACTCAGATACTGCCATCATTAGGGGCACCAAAAATTCACAGGAATGATTCCAGCATACCCAATGTAAAATCATATGAAGAACTGATTTCACTGCCTCTCTCTTTGAAATGTATAAAACCATGATGACCTAACCCGTTGACAACGAGTCCAAGTATATGCAGGCATGTGTCTATGGAAAATGCATGTTGTAGTAAAGTCAGCCAGTCCTCAACGGGTTAATATAGACAAGGAAAGAAGCAGAAACAAAAGTAAACAGGTGCGGTCTACAGGAATGCCCATCCGAAGATGGGTGAAAAGGAAGGAACATTTTTACTCAAGATAACACCAAATTTGCAAACATGAGGATTACAATGCTGATAATGCCAAACGTACTACGCAAGAATTTTGGTGAAGAATTCTGAGGGTGAAGGACTACATTACATTGTCATCAACACTGTAAAAGTGGTTTTTTTCGCGGTGGTTTTATTTTCGCACTTTTCGCGCTTTGAGGTTGAACCGCGAATTTAACATCACGCGAAAAAGTTTTAGAATAGTCGCGCGAAATTAACCACGCAAGGAAATGTTTTGAACTCGCAGCTTGTTACAACACTATTGCACACATGCACACACGAAGATTCCGCGCACTGAGTGTATTAATGGTCAACACACACACAGCGATATCGTGCAATGTAGGTACAAGCATGTTATAAAGTACTCGAGAGATGGGATTTCAGGTAAACCTGCATTTAATTTTAATTTCTATTTAATAGATAAAAGAATAATTGTATTATATTTTTGGTTTTCATGTGCAAAATACAACAGGTTTAGCTGACTGTGAAGTCACAGATTTTGCCGACCGCAAATTTAAACACACGCGAAAAAGTCGGCACCGATGGAAACCGCGAAAGTATCTGTACGCGGAAGAAACCACTTTTATAGTACAAAATTTCTCCAAAGATCTCCATCACTCAGACATGTAATTTTTTTAAATTTTCAATTACAGTCAAACCTGTCCATAACAGCCACCCCAGGGAGACAAAAAAAGTGGCTGTTGAAGACAAGTGGCCACTATACATTGTAGACAGGGTCGTTAACATGGCTTTTCTCTTGGGGGGATTTGTGTTTAGTGGTCACATACGGCAGGTGGTTGCTATAGACAGGTTTGACTGTATATTTCATTGTACTCACTGTGGACTCCTGAGGTCAGGGATATTCCTGTCCAGTGAGATCTTGTCGCTGACGTACTGGTTGAAGCCATACTCCTGTATCAGCTGGTCCACCTTGCCCTTCTCTTCGGGAAGCGTTTTGACTGGAACTCCCCCCTCTCCCGGTCCAGACTTTGAAGAACGGGACATGGGCTCATAGTTCCCTACACAGCAAGATTCAGTGAACTGAAGGTAAATCAAGTATCCTGACACTTCAAATGACACAAGCTTCAGACTTTATATTAAAGCATTTCATCTTAATGATGTCGGTTACTATAATACAAATATCAAGAAATCAGAGATATAGGAATCAGTTAAGAAAGGTTGTCAATGAGTAAAAGCCATTCATTTTATACAAGTGTCATTTTAATGACATGAGACACACATGGGACTAAGGAGAAAGGTAACAACTGCTTACACACAATACCAAGTGCTGTCAACTGAAGACACACAGAAATAGGCAATGGGCCAATGCTCAGTAATACTGTGTAAATAAATTTCACTACTGGTCAATAGCACAATCAGGGTATGCAATTGTGTAACAGGGCAAAAATGAAAAAACTTGGTGAAAATGCTTTTTTGGTTGTTTGTTGTAGCTGAGTGTTCAAATTTTCATTTCATGTAAAGAAAGAGTCAAAATTTTACATTAAACTGCACATAAATTAGCATTTAAATTAGGGGTGTCCAATTACATTGAAATGACTAATACATTGGAAAAATTCATTAAAAAAAAGGAGAATGTTTTTTTCATCTGATATTGCTGTTAGATATTCCTGATAAATATCCCTTTCATTCACCACCAGCACATAGCCATGACATATCACAAAACATGAATAAATTTCATATTTTCACTTCTCGAAATGGATGATCAATTTTGTAGGCATTATTTTGAATTCAAATAAAACCACTTTTACATATCTTATCATATTTCATTTTTGCCAAAGAGTGAAGAGGCGAAACTTTCAGGAATAGGTAACAGACATATAGTGGCCATTATTACAAATTTTTATGAAATTAGGGCTGGTACTTTGGAAGATATGATATTTTTCATCAAAAAATTATCTGTACAGTTTGACCTTGAATGTGCGCACAGTGTTTGGATCAATTCTCATATTTGTAAACACAGATAGAAGAATGAATGTGAGATTTATGATGACTTGAGTTGATATCCAAGCTGTGACACTCAAACAATGACATATTAAGAACAAAATACTATGTTTTTGCTAATGATATCTTTAGAAATTGAACAAGCATTGAAATATGAACACTGAACACTTATCATATGACCTTCATGCAGTATACCATGGGCGTGTATCGCACTTATTTATGCTCAGCAATTTGTAAAAATATAAAAAAATAAGTTCCTATTGCTCAAATTTGCTAAAATTTTCACACAATAGATTTCTACATATGTACAATTCATGGTTAAAAAAACAAGGATATTCAATAAGGGAAAGGATATACCTCACTGAAAATACTGAAAAACGGCTGCACTTATTTTGCTCAGCATTTGAAAATGGCTCAAAACTCAAAACTGGCTGAACATTTATTGGCAAACAGCACACCATATTGTAGTGTGTCTTCAGTACTTTCAGGAAAAGCAGAAAAATAAGCTGTTTCTCCATGTATAGCTGTACAGCATGGGTTAAAAGGTCACAATGTCACAAAAATAAGCCAGCATTACACTCCTACCAGGATGGGACTTCAGACCTTATAACTTTCTCCAGCCGAAAGAACCACTGTTTTTTCTTGCATGCAAGCAATGCCAGGAAAAAATCCATTAATTTGATACCAAACACATAGGGGTAGACTTGAAATATGGAACTCAAATCTTGATTTTACATCAGTTGTAAAACGCTTTTTTTTAGGCATTACGTGGGTTTTGGGGGACTTTTTGGTAATTAATCTTTAATAATTAACAGTAAATGAGAAGAAATTAGCTATTGTCTTACCACATGTGATTACTGATGTCTTAGCATGCTGCATGTGAATTTTTAAGTCAGTTGGTGCATTCTTTTAGAAGTTACAATTTTTTATAGTGAGAAAGTCATGATTGCATATCCTGATTGTGCTTATTACCTACTTCAAATTTCTATAGTAATTTGCACAGTAATAAAATCAATATTTCATGATTACTGTATTTTCAACACGATCAAATATGAAATGAAACATTTAGTCTGCATGTGTGGTTCCACAACATAAATCTTCAACTCCATGTACGGTACTACTACTACCTGATGGAACTCACCTAAGGTTCCAGGCCTGAAGAATGCACCTACTACCGATGGTGCCTCCATGGCAGCATGATGGCCATTATCCCGCTCTCCTCCTGAAACGTCATGGTCAAAGCGCTACAGTGAAAATTAGGAACGAAAGGTCAAGATTTAGAAGTACTGTCATTTTCTCAGCCAGAGGTTAGTAGAATATGTGATAAAACTCTACTCAGACATAAATTGTGCTTTTGTATTTGTTTTTCATTTTTATTTTCATATTTTCTTTTCTGTCCTGTCTGTTCTGTAATGTCTGTCTATTCTAAATATCTTCATATTTGCCTTTTGTAAGTTTTTTAGTCAATTGCATTCAAGTGGTCCGCTGTAAAAAAAAACTCTGCTTTTCGGTGGACCCATCAATTTTTTTAATCCCCTCAGAGCATGGATAATGTAACAAGTTTGGTTTGATTTAATTGGTTTTGGTTTAATTCAATTGGTTTTGGTTTAATTTATTGATTACCTCATTTTTTATTGTACAGTCAACTACTGCGTACTGAAGATTATTGGTGATATTTTTATATTATGTTATAATGCTCTCTTGAGGAAGAAAATGAAATGAAAATAAACTGAATTGAGCTGAATTAAATTGAATTGCTTCAAGTATAGTTAAGATGAAATCTATGTTCTTTTTTCTTTCTTCTTTTTTGATTGCACTGTCCATATGAGAAATATAACCTGGGATAATCAATGAGATATGAGCTGCTATATATTGTCATTAAATTTATGAGTAAATCACTCCAAACAAAGTTTATTAGATTCTCACCAGATCTAACATGATTGATTGCTTTAAATAGATGCAGAGGATTTTGAACACATTTGTCAAACTATGTACCAGTTTCCTGTAACAGTATAACGTCCATGACACAACATGAGTTCACGACCTTTTCTCAGACAGTTCAGTGAGTAATAGCTGTGTAATATTTCCTACACTCTGACTTGATCACATGTTACTAAGTCATCCTATTATTATCTACAAACAGGACTCAAGCAAGCCTTTACTGATGTGGGTGGGAGGTAGTCCAAAGGAGAAATTAACTAATGGAGGTTTTGCACAAAGTCATGTGTTCCAGATCTCAGTGATTAAGAGTGGCTTCTCTTCAAAGTAGGTTGGTCTCATGACAGGGACGGGAATGTCTCGAGGTCTTTGATGAAAATATGTAAAAATTTCATGGAAAGTTTCCAGTTCTCCATGCCAAAGCTTCCTAGCAGAAGCTAAAATTTTCTGGTTTAGTCCAATCAAACACATGCACACACACACACACACACACACACACACACACACATGATTATACATGACCATGAAATGTCATGCAAATCATAAGATCAACATGATAAAGTGCTATGGAGATGAGAATAAAGCTATTCCCTCCTGGTAAAAATAGAATGGACTACATACCTGGTACCACAAAACAACAAAAAAATATCAAACATATTACACATTGCATACTGTGCATTACTTATACAGGGAGAACAAAGTTTTAAAAAGCTATAAATATAATTATTTCATATTACATTGTAGTAGAAACCTGGAGTGCTTTCACATTGGCAAAAAATATCATTTGTTAATTAATCTAGGAAACATTTTTGGAGCAAAACGTGAGACTTTTTGCAGACTTGTCTGCATGCAATTTTCATCTCGTCTAGAGCTCCTGTACACGTTTCATACTGTATAGTGTATTTAAGCTGTTATTTTCGCAAGGGTTTAGTTTTGGCAAAGTTTGCGAATCACAGTTGGATCATGAATCTAACAAAACACAAAAATGTCGCCATGCTCTAGGGTAATAGTGTATTCATGATAGCATAGTCAATTCGCGAAAAACTAAGTCTGTAACCTCCTCATGCATGAAAATATCTGTACGCAAAAATAACAGCATATATACAGGAAGTCACATTCAAATGGATGGACCTTGAAATTATCAATGACAAAGTTGTCATGTGGAATGTCTATTAGCAGTCAGCTGTCATGAAGTGTATTCATCTCAGAGCTAAACAAAGTTGTACAACCATAGGGAATGTTTCTGAAACATGGTTTCAGACGAGTTATCCGCTAAATCTGAAACCCACACTGACGAGGCAACAGCCTGGTGATCTCTATAGAGGAAACGGTTTGTGTTTCAACACCATTATTGATATTTGAACAGCTGACACAACAATCTCACACACATACACAAAAGGAGCTCACAGACTTTGATCTGCCAGACTTTCAACTGTGGTTCATACTAGAAGTGATATTTACGATACAACTGAAATTTCTAACACTGCAGAAATACAAAATCTGTCATATGACTAACGAGTTGGACTACTATTGATACTGATGCCATTGGAGGGAGCATCTTTTAGATAAATGGGTTTTTTAAAAAAAAGATTAGACAGTCAATTCCATGAGTAACACTCCACTTGTGGCACCTTGGGTGTTTCAAGACTTCAAGATGACAATATGTTTTTGGTGCTTCCAAATGTGTTAATTGTCTTTTCTTTCTGCACATGTTTGTGGACATACTGACATGGTACACTCAGACATACATACACATTGTCAATTTTATGTACACTACATGTCTAGACAATAAATACTGACTGTTATTTAAAACAAAAATGATAGAAATTCAAGGACTTCAGGCCACTGTCACTTCGACATACCATGCAAGCGGCTCTTTCCACTAAGTTCATGGAAAGTACAGTGTATTCATTTTAATCTCCACATTTGAGGCATCACTTGGGGTTTCATATTTACTAGTCAATGCAGAGCAAAGAAAAATGAGTAAAGAGTGCCATTGGTCACTTTTATTATACTTGCTCTACTGTACATTCTGGTAGCCATGCCTCCTATTATTACACAATACTTCAAACATCATATGAAGTAAACATACTTGCATGTTCACAAAGTTTTCGAAAGCTGGAGATCTGCAGTAGAACTGATAAAAATCAATTTTATGTACCATGAGATTCACATCCAGGTAGATCAGGATTTTATACATCATAAAGTAAAACTAATCCCACACAGTTGTCATAACAAATTGCAGTTTCAAGATTAATGCATCTCAAATTTATTCAGTTATGCTGTCATACAGTGTATGCCAAACTATTCAAACACCGGTGTACAAAGAAGGAAGTCATACATGTAAAGAAACAACCTTTTACATTCAATTTTGGGCAAGTCACTTATAAATATTAGAGAAACTATCTACCAGAGTAATTTCATAGCCCCTATTACAATGACTATAAGAGTTGCTCTTCTTTTGATTTTTGTGTCAGACCCCTAAATTACTGTACAGTGCTTGCAAGAACCGTTACCATATAATGTGAAATTGCGATTGTGCGTGTCATTCAAAGAGCAGTTTTGATGAAACATGAGTATGTCACAAATGATTAGATATATGTAAGAAAGCAATAAAGTTCAACAATATGGCATTGAGTCTACTTTATCTGCTGTAACTAAGTTTGTGCTCTACAGGTCAATACACCATACAATACAGCGCACCATTCCATTTTGAATAGTATTAACATAATGCACTCCATTTATTCAAAACTGTAATATTCCATACCCACCAACCCTGACATTTAATGATAAAAATAAATCTGAAAAGATTATAAATACTGTGCGAGGAATTTTTACCTAGGGTATCTCATTTGTACGATACGAACAGGTGTTCGCAAAAGTAGGAAAAACAAGGGGCAAGAAAAACAAAAAGCTTTTTCTTTCCTTATAAAGTACATGTAGGAAGGTTCTTATCATATATCTAGGAATAGTAGTTGGCAGGAATTAAATACCTGGTATCATCAGTGACAACAATCCACCCCCATCACAGTGAAAGCAAATCATTTTGTTGAAAACAGGTCCATATACAACATATATTATGCCATTATCACAAGATTCATACCTTTAAACTTTAAATTGGCCTACATGTATGCTAGGGTGATTGCACTTTCACAATTTACACACAAGGTCTGTGAGATTGTTTCATGCCATTGTTTTGAAACAACTGCCGTACTGAAACACAATTTCCTACCCAACTGCATACAGTGTTACATGTAACTTGAACAGTGTAAAGACCATGTCAAAACTTCCAAATCATGGCAGCACACTACTGCATCTATGAAAGTACAAGTATGTAGTCGAATGCAATTTAGTAGGTTTCTTTCCCCATGATTACTAGTATTCCATGGAGATGTGCTTTATGCTAATACAAATTTGACCTTTTCTGCAGAGGGGACCAATCATCGACCAGTAACATGGTTTTTCTGGTACAGCGGGAGGGTGAATTAAAGATTATCATCGCTTGCCATTTTATAAGTTCCAGTAGTTGAGCTCTTGATTCCACATAATTAAAAACATGCAAACTTAGCGTATCTAACCCGCCCAAGCGCAAAATATTAATACTCATGTGAAAATATCCACTTTTACAGTAAATAAAAAGTACCATCTTTCAACTCAAATTACTACAGAATTGCAAGAATAAGAGCAAATTATCACATTTTAAAATCTTTTTTATTTTTTATTTTTTATTTATCTATTTTCTTTTAAGGAGATTACCAATTACTGACCAGTAACATCTGTCATGGTTTTTCTGGTACAGGGGGAGCGTGAATTAAAGATTATCATCGCTTGCCATTTTATAAGTTCCAGTAGTTGAGCTCTTGATTCCACAGAATTAAAAACATGCAAACTTAGCGTATCTAACCCGCCCAAGCGCAAAATATTAATACTCACGTGAAAATATCCACTTTTACAGTAAATAAAAAGTACCATCTTTCAACTCAAATTACTACAGAATTGCAAGAATAAGAGCAAATTATCACATTTTTTAATCTTTTTTATTTTTTATTTTTTATTTATTTATTTTCTTTTAAGGAGATTACCAATCACTGACCAGTAACATCTGTCATGGTTTTTCTGGTACAGGGGGAGCGTGAATTAAAGATTATCATCGCTTGCCATTTTATAAGTTCCAGTAGTTGAGCTCTTGATTCCGCAGAATTAAAAACATGCAAACTTGGTGTATCTAACCCGCCCAAGCGCAAAATATTACTCACGTGAAAATATCCACTTTTACAGTAAATAAAAAGTACCATCTTTCAACTCAAATTACTACAGAATTGCAAGAATAAGAGCAAATTATCACATTTTTAAATTTATTTTTTATTTATTTTTTTAAGGAGATTACCAATCATTGATCAGTAACATGGTTTTTCTGGTACAGGGGGAGGGTGATTTTATAAGATTATCATCTGGCAGTGAGATTTAAATACAATGACAGGAAGGGTGTCGTTCATTACATCCAGTCTAACTCATTGCAAGTCATGCAGACTGCAGATCATATTAAACACTGCTCAGTGCAGTCAAATAATTTGTGAGAATGTTTGATGTTGGCAGTGATGACATTTGATAGTCCTGAGTGCTTACAACTGATTACATTTCCTGCCACATAGACAATGAAGCCAATGGGCTCCCTACTATTTCATTTATATCATGAAGAAAATGGTCAGACATAGAATGATTCACATGTAACCCAGTATTAGAGCAATATGCCTAGTGAAAGGCAACAACAAAATGTGAGGTTATTTGCAAATCCTGAGTTTAGGAAATACAATAAGTATATTTCACTTCACTTCTAGGTTAACTATACACAGCCCAGTCGCTGTAAAAACGTGCTTCGCATGTCGTCTGGTCGGGCTACTTCTTAGTATCACTTTCCTTCAACACCATTCCCTCCCCCCCCCCCCATTTCTCAGTTTCAAAGTCTGAAATGAAACTTGATATGAAGATTTGCAGAGAATAACAAGAAAAAACATGTTTTTCATGAGTGAGGCATAAATTCTTCAGAGTGAAACCACAGGACTGGAAATCATTATATAGCAACACAAAGAATACCAAGGTCCCTTTCCACATTGAAGGGAAGGAAGTTGGCTACTGCAAAATCACAAACATTTGCAGTGCAAATTTTCATAAACTGCCAACCATTGAAAATTACCTTGTTGTAATACATGTACAGCTGTACTAGCATTCAGTGCATGGTATAGAACAAAACTTTTGTGTATTCACACATTTAACTTTTATGAATCTTTGCTCCTAGCAAAATTTGTGAAAGTTTCATGCACACCAAAAATATCTGGTTTTACAGCATGCCTAGCAATAAAGTTAACATCATATTCCGTAAGTGCATGATGTAAAGTTTGTGTTGAGGTGAAGAGAAATATGAAGTATTTAAATTGTTGGGACAATATATTGCTCAGCTCTTTGAAAAAAAAAATGTACTCAGTAAAGGTAGACTATGGGCATTAAATATGTCTTGAACTTCACAGATCTTTATAAAGTTTTGGTATAGATGACATTTAGTGTGGAATCCACATCATGTTCAAGTTGGTTTTCCCAACAAAGCAACATCTAACAAAGAATAATTATGGCAGTTTTATTGAAACCAGATCTATGTATAGTTAAATACAAATGTAGGTTATACACATGTGATATATACTTCAGGGCTCAATGCTAACTTTGTTTGTTTGTGTTTTGTTTTGTTTTGTTTTTTCTGGTGGCTTCTTCAGACCACTGAAATCTTTAATTTTGAAATTTTGGTGGCCCAAAAATGAAATATATTGAGCAAAAATAAAAGGAAACATAACAATCCATTTGAGTCCTAGTTGCCCGATCGGGTCACTGCTAATGTCAAGCATTGAGTACGAATGTGAGTATGTATACATATACATACATATATTAATTAATAAAATGTCAATGGGATGAGATGATGAAGTCATGGCTTCCCAAGTGTCCCATTCACTCTGACCTACAAATGTATATCCATATCTTCACCAAATTTCATTTTTAATATGAGATCAAGGAGAGCAACTTGCATTTTATGCACATCAAATTTTTACTTGAGCTCCAATAGCCTGGCAATAATGACTTTCAGCGGGATAGAGCCGTAGTTGCTATTGTGGACCACAATTATGATTTTTGTGATATTTTTGTGCAAAAAAGTAACAAACAATGGAATAGTTGTCAGTTGATAACATCTTCATTTCTTAATTTATTTTTTTTTGAGTGAACTGTACGATCCATATCCAGGCATCTGTATTTCAAACTGCTTTGCCAGTCAGTGCAAAGTGAACAGTGCATCAAGAAAAGAAAATATTACAAGATAAGAAATATACAAATTACTATTCTTTTTTAAAGCTAGTAAATAAACAGTATCAATTTCCTTTTACAAAATCAAGTTTTACTGTGTTCAAAAAGTAAACTTGACATTCATTAGGCACATTAGGTTAACCATCTAAGTTCCAAAATCAATGTTCATATAATCATATTCTAATTCATCTGTCTTACATAGAGAGGTGATGAAAATCTGTGTGCAAGACTATCAAACAAAGAAAAGAAAAAAAGAAGGCCATGATAGACAAACAAGTCTTCTCATATGCTGCAGCATGCACCATTGACATAAGGACATGGTTTACTTTTATTTCTCATTTACATCGTTTGTTATATACTGCAAAACACTAGGAGTGTTTTTATTGTTGCTGTTTTGGTTTCTTGCTATAACAACAACAACAACAACAACAACAACAACAAAAAAAAAAAACCCCTACAAGATATCTTAAAAATCAAATATCAGCATTTATTTTATGCAGTTATTAATCCAGGTACATTACCAGGGCTCAAAATACTCTGAGGCCATGAGGCAAGGCCAATGGCGTGATGCCCCACCAACTGGTCGCAATGACTTTCCAAAATTCAGAGCTCGTTTAAGACCACTCCTGGCAGTGACCCTTCTCTGGTAAAAGTAACTACTATGAAATCTAATAAGTTTGAAGACAAAAAAGTAAATTTTCTGCGTCTCTGCAAAGATCCTGCATTAACACACACATAACTATATTTTTCTTCAAGAATGTGGTCTAAACTACTCCATTTCCCCTAGCATTTTCATTAAATAAATATCAAGGTACCACTACGTACAGTATCACATCCTAAAACAATTGGTAACTTTTGTTGCCAGTCAAAAACACGCCAATCAAATTAATGTTGGTGAAAGAGAAAAAAAAAAAGTAAATAAATTTTGGCCTTGATGCCCCCATAACTAGCCCAGATGCTTCCTCAAAAAACAAATGCATAAATAAAAAAATGAGAGTCAAGGCCAAAGTGGCCATGAGGCGTGACCCAAATAAAATGGAATTTTAATTTGACTGCTGCATTACAGATGTAAAACATAGAGTAGAACCCTTCTATTTGTATTTGTATTTTCTGTGTGGTCCACTAAACAGTGATCTGGTTTGAGCACATTGATATATAATTCAGACTTAATTGAGTGAAAGATATGTTTTGCAAGCTGATGACATGACAGCACTCACAAAATGTGATTATTTTTTTTTCTTTCTATCTCTCCCTCTCTACTCTCTCTACCTAGTTATAGTAGTTGGCATGTTTAAATTTGCAAGTCCCACAACATTTAATGTCACAGCCAACTGTAACAAAATACACTAAAGACAAAAGTGACAACAAAAGACCACTGAAAGGAAACGAATTAAGGGTGGGAAGTGGAAGATTAACGGCGTCGCCGCGGCATCTTCCCAAGTATTAAAGTAGTAAAAGATTCGTATGTATGTTCTACATAAGATGAACGTGCAACCACACACAAATACATTCGCGTGGGACTGAGGTGACACTGAAACGGCCAGAATGAAAATCAAACCTATACTCAGTACTTACCTCTTTCCGGTGTTTTTGATTTGTATCAAGGCCATGTCTATCATCATCCTCAGACATTTCCGGGATGAAAAGAAGCGTTCTCAGCATGAAAAATATAGCTACACAGAGAGTCAGCAACAGGACACACCTCTTCGCCCGAAACCTCATCTTGGCTACCTACTGCCTCTCTTTCGACCACTGTCGCGGCGACACATGCACACACGTACAGACGTTGTACGTACACGATCACGACGGTGCGATGCGGCGCGGCACGCCACGGGCTTTCGGTGTGAAGTTCTGCACTCTAGCTATGGCAGGAAATCTGCGACGCGATGATAATGAATGGATGCGTGCGTTGGTGGAGTCGGCAGGGGTTTTACTGGCAGCTGGGCTGCTGGAAAAATAACCACCGAGCATCAATCCTAAAACCACACACACTATGAAGGGCCTATGTTGTGTGTGGTTGTACTCTGATTCGTCCAGAATAGTGTAGGGAATTATACGTCTGTCAAAGCACTTTACAAACAAGGTCAATGTCAAGAGAGGATAACGGTGATTTCATGAATTCAATGGCCATGACAATGAAATAGAGCTATAGTGAAATAGCATCTATTAAAATGTACTAATGATTATTACCTCCTCCCTCTAGCTCTTCGGTTATCATCCCTCCTCATCCTTCTCCCTTCCTCATTATCATTATAACATCTTCTCCTGTCCTTCTCCATCTCTTCTTCCTCCACTTCCTCAGCCTCCTCCTTCTCCTCCTTCAAATCCATCTCTTCTTCCACTTCTGACAACTTCTGTTGCATCTTTTCTCCTCTTCATCTTTATTCTCGTCCTATCTATACCAAAAACCACAAATAAAATTTGATAGAACATTACTGTTTCTTAAGCACCTAATACAGACAGACGGTAGAATTCGACACTTAAAGAGAGTTTTGAGTAGATTAAGGAAGTTTATTAGCAAATCTAGTTGAGACTCAAGACATCATGTTTGAGGCCCAACAGCATCGCTGAAGATATTGTGCTTTATACACTTTATTTTGCATTCATTGCAAGATTCTGTAGATAATGAAATAGTTTCACGAATAGTATGATGTTTCATCCTGTCAACGTGCGGCAGTCACTTTTGTAAGAACAATGTATAGGCTTACAGTTTTCATGGCCGTAGGCCTATGTGTCTTCCGTGACGACTGATGACACAGCATTTCTAAGATGGTATATGAAGAGTTTGATAGCGAGACGGATTAAGTGCCTTTTTTAATTCTAAAGAAAGTCCATAATCAGATAGAGCAAAATAAAAACCTTTCCAACGATACTTCACTTGTTACAAGGAACATTCTTGAAGATAATATGACTAAACCTTAATGTTCCACTATTTTCCTCTGTTTTTAGCAGCTTTAACTGAAAATATCTAAAATTAACACGAATCAAGTAGCTAATTCGTTTTGCGATCTAACTCTTCATAATTATTATGTCAATACAAATTACATATTACAATATTTTTTTTTCAGATTGAATCAAAGCGGCCTCATGAAACCTCAATATCTTCTCCGCTGACGAACATCTGGGTTTACAGTAACTCTTCGCACCGACAAAGGGAACCTATACGCATTTTGCTTTATAGGTGGCGCTAGACTCGAGGCCCCAATTCGTGCCCAGCAATACTATGCCCGACATAGCTCACCCGAAATCGAACGGGTGAACTTTCAGATGTCAGAACTGAAGCTGAAATGATATTCCGTGTAGTTTACCACACATAACTTTTGTTCTTTAAACGTGCTTGATAAGAAAACAAAATTCTACTTAGTGCAAGTCGAGATCAACGTACAATGGAACAAATAAACATTTGCACGCTTTTATTGATTTATTACTTCTATTGTCGTATGTTATTGGTAGGATGTCATTGCGTTGAAAGATACCTAGAAGAGTTGATATAAGCGAATACACAGACAAATCAATAGTAGGCCCTACCATGTACATTTTTAGTGTTAAAATCTTTATTTCCTCATGTTTTGACTTCAACGACTTGAGGTGGAATTTTTTCGTTAACCCACTTATTTATATTCATACAGATATGGCAATTAGTTTTTGCAAAAGCTGTTCTTTTCAAATCACGAATGAATTAGGAACAACCATCGACTACGTGAATGAAATCTGCGAGATACTGCAGGGGAGCAACGCAGAATATCAAACACAAAGGGAAGAATAATAATCAAGAGAAAGTAAATTGGATGATATAGACCAGCAAAGAAAGGGGTATAGGAAAGGACCATCTCATAGAATGTGATGAATTTATCTCAGAGAGGGCTTGTTTGAAGCTTATAAGATTGCGTTGTTACAATATACGATCAAAATTAGTTGATATATTTCATGTCATATACAGTATATTATGAAGAAGAGGAGAGTATACAGGTCAAATTCATTCCCTAAATGCTGACCCCTGTTAGGGGACGAGACGCATCAATTGCTACACACCGACGCAGAACTTTCATATTTTGATTACTATTTCCTTACTTCTTCTGCGACTCTCCATACCATCACGACGGAACCAAGAAATTTGATGCTACGATTGAGAAGACGTTTGAACCGTATCTTGGCAACTTATGCGTCTTCTTAGTTTCTTGCATCAAATTGTTTATGTTCAGATTTACTTTGATAAATTAAGGTCTTTGACCAAAACGTCAGTCCAATTTTTTTGGCTCCTGCGGTGTTCTGTATACGACTGCTTTTACACTTGATATCTATTTGCTACACACCGACGCAGAACTTTCATATTTTGATTATATATATATATATATATATATATATATATATATATATATATATATATATATATATATATATAACTATGAATAAACATGAAATAGACATCACGTGACAAGAGTCAGATGTCGTATTGTGTACATTGTAAAATGAGCTGCATTTTTTTTCCTTGTTTCGGGACCTCCGAGTATAAAGTCGCTTGTGAGGACTCATACTATCGACTGCATGAACATCATTGTACTAATGCTGGCACTAACATGTCTGTGGCCAGAATGAAAAGTAAACAGTTAAGACAAAGTTGGTGCCTTTTAAGCCATCCGTCTTTGTCATTCTTACGCTCAATATTTGCCGAAATATATTTTCCTTTCACTCTCGCAAAACGTTACGCGCGGTTACCATGGTTACGTCGTTCAGCGTGTTTGCCCTTCCCTCTTGGCCCTTGTAGGCGTTCTATGACTGGCATTACACACTCCGGCAAACACACCAAAACCCCTCACAAGTTCTCTCTCTCCCCTCTCTCTCCCTCTCTCTCTGCAACGTGCAGATACGCGCATAATACCGTGTATGATGAAATATCATAATTCTCTATACATTCTTGCCGTATCTCTGTTTTGATTGTTTGTTTGTATGTATGGTTGGTTGTTTGTGGCTTCGTTCAAGGACGTTGGCAAACACTGATTTTTTTTTTCCCGAAGTATTCTGCTCTGCTGTTGGCCGTGCTTTTCTTGAATTAATTCCGGTTAACGGTGATGATAATTTGTCGCACGTTAAAGAACGAAAATAATTTATGAGGAAGCTTGGAGGTAAGGTTCTAGACCTGACCTATAGAACTCAAGGCGCGCTAAGCAGGTGGTCGTTGGTTTCCTTATACCAGGCTCATATCAATAGTATAGATACATGTACAACAGTGAAATCTGACACGAGATTGGAGACCTGGCGGCATTTGATGAGCGAGAGCTATCTGTTGGGATATGCTTCCTTGTTTAGTGATGACATAAGATTCTTCACATCGAACACTCGAGTGTTATACGGTGAGAAAGATGGATGTCTAGCTCATCATATTGAGTATGATTCAAAACTATGGCGTTCGAAAGCAAACGTTATCTCAACATGAGCCTTTTTATTTATACAACAAGGTAAGTGATTCGTATGCTGCAAAGGTCCATCACTGTCGAGTTTTGGTTGAAATGAGCAGTGCTGTATTCAAATGAGAATTAGAGTACAAGGAATAAGAAGCCATCTAACATTTTGTTACATGTATGTGTGCGTGTGTGTGTTACTTTGTGAAGTAAGGTAACAAAATACATCTTTTTGAAATCCTTTCCAGCGAGTGTATGATACTAATTGTTACTCTTTCCTCATGAAAGAAAAAAAATACTGAGATAGTGCACACTTGTGCATTATTATACAAATAAACATCATGACGGGTAAACTATTTTTAATTGACGGAAAACTTGTTTGGTTTGTAAAATCATCGAGAGCGTATGATCGTGACCCATTCAGAAACAGATCAGTGATCAGCATCAGCTGACCTCTTACATAAGAATAGATTGGTGTCATTTCCTCGTTTGGTTGGTAGATCTTTCCTTGACAGTGTCTTGTGTGAGGTTTGTCTGTTTTTGAATCGTATAGCAGTTACCACTTACTTCCTGTCAGGTAACAGAAGCCATATATACCCATATGTATATTATTACCATCCCCTACAGCAGGTCGAGGTGTAGACGTTGACAGAAGGGAGTGAATCTACCAGCAGGCAGGTCGAGACGATTTGCGTGATTCGTCGTGTTACAAAAATAAAAGGGAACGCCCGTTCACCGAAATAATCGATGAGGCTTTGTGCTACATGTAGGTGCTCTAGGATCACTGTTCGGCCAAGCGAGCTTCACAATGAAGTTCAGTTTATAGCTCAATTCAAGACAGGTTTAGCAAGGATCTTGCTCATGCTTCGATGCCTATTGATTGTGTCCACTCCCGGCTATACATCTGCCAAGTTTTCGCCCAACGCGTACGCATTTCTCCAGGTGGCTTTTTCGTGCAAGATGCGATCACGAGACAACTACAAATCTGGAGTCGGAGCTCATGGACTGAAGTGAATTCGGAACGGGGAGCTTTCTTTCCATCTCCCTGGTCGGACGTTGCATCGTTCTCAGACAAACACGGGAGGAAACGATGACCGATAACCATGGCAAGAAGGTAAGCATTCTGTGTTATCCTTGTGCAATTCATTTCCGCGTTGTGATAGGTTAAGTCCCGAAAAATTAGAATAAAAGCCTCGATCAAATTTCAAGGATATCGCGCTCATAATCAAAACACGACATGATTTTAAATGATAGCCATACCACAACCGATGTATGTCTTGAAAATAGAGTATCATTATCGCAGAATTATCGGGTAATGATTATTGGCCTATATACACTTTACTGCCGCGGTATGCACAACAAAATTTCAATCGACAAATGAAAATGATCCATAAGCATGATAAGAGTCGAGTGAAAAGCAAACCTAATTGGGCCCCCTACTGATGATTTTGCGCCTTCACGTTTGTGTGGAAATGATATCATAATGACAGATTCTGAAAAGAAAATAATCTAAATTAAAGGTTAGGGTCCTATCCTGAAATGCAAGCGGTGAGGAAATGCACCTTCATAGGCGAGTTTAGAATTCTGTTGATCCATGAAATATTGATTAATCGTGGATATAACCCAAGTTAAGCCCTTCTAGACGATTGTATGCAGCTATAGGAATAGACAGGTCACTGCAGGAGATCGTTATATTTTGGTAGTGATTCGAGCTAGCGTCGTGAAAAACGCGACCTTGGTTTTCTTGATGGAGACCGAGGTGGCTAAAAGGCCGAGTTGCCCCGTAGGCCGAGTTGGCACATGTCTATGTACGTTATACCGCTACTAACACATGGGTCCTAACACATCAGGCAATCTTATACCTCGTACCTGGGACCTCGTGTAGAGACGCAACAATATATACGAATATAATTCTACTTTTTCTTTTATATCTAGACATGTTAATGAGCTATAGTCTTTTTTTCCATGTTCTTCATAAATATTTTCGAGTGGAGCGTTGTCAGTCGAATCTAGAGTTGGGGCGTCTACGAGATGGAAACAGGCAATGAAAGATCCAGACCAAAGTTAATGGTGCAAATCTAAATAATATTGTTCTGTTACAATAAATTGCAGCATTGCTATTTGCCACTGTACAATTACATCTGCGTTTATCCATTTCTTTTTCTAGCTGACGTCTGTCGCAATTTTGAAAATAATGCTTGCAGTTTCATGGGGACTATACTTGACATACAAATCAACACGTTCGGAGAATGCTGTAATTGCATCTATTACAGTAACAATTATTGCAACGGTTGCCAATTTCAGTAATTACAGCTATTAAAGTAACAATGATTGTTTGTTTGGTGGCTGGTTGTCATAGCAATAACTCAAATTGTCAACAAGTCTTTTTAGACTCAGGCGTCCAGCAAAAGTTATGATGCTGCTGTGCCCTCTGTCATACCCATAGATAGATGAATATCTAGTAAATGGGCCAAAGGGGAAAGATATACGTACATGCAATATCATACTATGGTTTTTGTTGTTTTTGTTGCTGTTGTTGTTGTTGAAAATGCCAGAACGTCACAGACGATTATAACGTATTGTTAGCGATTTTTGACAAGAATTTCATCGACATTTCACATTGAAGAAGAACTTTGAAAAGCTGAATTTTATGTTCCCTTTTCCCTTTCTAATCTATGGGGCATTATTCTCATTCATGGAAGTAATGTTAGTATGAGTTTCAGCCACATCTAGTTGCCGTACGTAGTAATTGACCTCTCTCTAAGGTCTAGATTGTTTCTCTATGGTTCACACAGTCCCTGGTTCACGTGAGCCCTTTCAACGTTCACAGAAGAAATCGCGCAACGAACAGTGCATCACTGATCCCAAACACATTTTGCTTTCTCTAATAAGTCCGCCCTCCCTCGCCAAAATCCAGCAAGGTTTACATTGTCTTCATTGAGTTAGGGAATATAATGTATAGTTGACCCAAAAATCTCATTATTATTAAAATGACTATATGCCCGCAGAACCGGAAGTCGTTATCAGGTTCAGGTGGTGTCCAACTCGCACGGCTCATTAATAAACCAGAACGACTTCTATACAAGCAGCTCGTGCGCAGGGAGGTGGCTCCCTGTTGTTTGAGATCAAGGCAGATTCAGTATATTATATCTCTTCATGAATTATTGTACAACCTGTGTCAAAAGATCTAAGCTAAAGACCAAACCACGCGCGTTTATTTAGTAACAAAAGTGTGTAGGCCAAATGTGGCAGAAAACAAAAAGCAAAAAAAAAGACAGAAGAGCAAGAGAGCATCGTAGCATGTCCTGTGTACAAGTTCTACCATGATATAAATACATGATATTGTATATATATATATATATATATATATATATATATACATGCGTGTGTGTGTGTGCCAATGTAATATCATACAAAATTTGATGTTCTGTACACACGATTTCAACAAACAAAATGATGTTCACAGTGAGAATTAATTCTGATGTCTTGCCACAAAGGAAAATTATAAGAATGAATCTATAAGGAATACCATGGTCAAGACCCAGATGTATCAGTGGTAGGACAGTGTCTTGGGAAAGTTAAGTGTAACTATGCATTATTATTTGTTTTTTCTATTCTCATCCTGAATCTACGTCAACGAGCATGTCTATTCTCCTGTTGTAAAATGAGATATTCCAAATATTTGTCCGACAATTGTGACATCCCCGGACAAAGTCAATATTGATTCCGCTTTATCACGCCAACGTCTACCATTAGACACGGCTGTTTGCGATGTATAATGCCCTCGCATGCACAAGAGCAGAGGTTTCCACACCAAATATTGACCCTTTTTATGCGTCAATCATTCAACATTCTTGAAATATCCAATGCAAGTGCGTGATATAGAAACCTTTTTTCGCTCTCATTAACGAGACATAGATTATATTTGTAAGCATGTATATACAATCATTCTTCATAACATTACCTGGTCTTCAACAACAACTTTTGACATCTTGATCTTTTATGACTGGAACACCAATCATAATCTCTCTTCAGGCATGATGTCTATCCATCATTAACTGAATAACCCCGTACGTGCAAAATACGTTATATGGTATGTGTACAGTCTGGCACTCCAACCCCAACTCCCCTCCCCACCTTCTGTCACTCATTCTCTCTCAACAATGTTTACTCAAACCTGTCGAGCAAAGGAAGTTGCACTATAGGACTGTGAATGATACCTCCTTGCTTGTAATACCAGGATAGGATGTAATGTGTGTTTTCACCATGTATCACGAATAATGCAAATCAGAGAAGTCGACTTACTGAGTACATTGTAAACGCTTTTCAGGTTTGGTGTATGATTAAAGGTAGGCCTACAGTTTACTTTTGGGAGCAGTGATTTTAAAAATGTTCGAGTTATCACATTTGATGCATATGTGTAGTTCAGCTGTATCGCAAAACATCCTACCATATGAAAATGTTGCAATAAAGCCTAAAACATAAGGAGATATCACTATTTTTCTTACTAAACCATAACTGTAGACGGTTTAGTTTAGAAACAATTCTATTCTAACTATTGTTCACATTTTGTATATCTAACAATACTTAACATTGATCATACTAGTCTTATTAAGTTAATTACACTGGTTGTTTCTATCCCTAACTCACATTTCAGAACTACTGAGTAATTTGAAGCACTAAAGCTTGATTTTTGTTTCATCTGCAAATGGTAAATAATCCCTTTAAATGTGTGGGCGTGTGAGTATTTGTGTGATATCTACTTATGTTTTCACTGTTTTCACATCTGTATCTAAAGAATTATTCGACCAAACATCAACACTGCTAGATGAATAAGATGTGGAGTTATTCTGATCTGCGTATTCATAATCGCCATGTAAGGCGATTTGGAAAATCTGCTTCAACACTGACGTATGTCACGTATTGTATTCCAATCCCGAAATACCTTCGCAAACAAGGTGTGAATGAGTTTGCACTGTCGGGGCATTAATGTGTGAAGTGGTCCGAATCAATATCAATCCACATAATAACAAATAGTCTCGAGAAGTTTAGTACACGGATGACGTATGTACATAGTTGAGGGTATAATAGCCAGTATAGTATTTGGATAATAGTGTTCTATTTACAGTGTTATATAGTATGTAAAAGGTGAAATCATAGCCCTACTCCCCCCGCCTCCAACATAGTCAGGTTATGTAAAAGCGAAGAAATGAAAGCAACGAATTGCTCATCATGGTAAAACAATACACTACGCGTACTCTGTTTTATTTTATTTTATTTTATCATTATCATTTGTTTATTTATTTATCTATTTATTTATTTATTTATTTAATAACTTATCTATTCATTTATTTATTTAATAATCTATTCATTTATTTATTTGTTTATTTACTTATTCATTCATTCATTCATTCATTTATCTAGCAAGACTGTGGCGTGATTATTTTGAAGTTAGTTGCGTCTCAGAATATTGGAATATTACTTTTTCTCTCAAGGCGCGCGGTCAGATTATAATATACCATACGAAGTTTTAATTGTCCTTATGGGAAGCAGCTAACAAATATTAACCAGACTTGAAGATAAATTCAATGACTGTATGGGTAGAGAAATGCACTGAAAACAATATCTCTCGCAACGGGTCGTCGTCGAACATTGATTTTATATGCCACGATATTAATTGACATGGTGTCAAGTCGAATGACCCAAAAGCCCTATTTTCTTGTTTTGAGCTTCCGAGTATCCCAGGTCATGAAAAAAATTTTCTCCTTGACATTCAGTTTACTCTCAATTCCCCAATTGTCATATCAAACGTATCGTTTGCTCCTTTTTTATTGACTGTGATTAGAGCATTTTGCATGTTGCTGCATGTATAGCCAGTATAAGTAGTTTCATGATAGGATTTATAATTGTCTCTAAATATAGATGGACAGATTTACAGATAGATATAGAAAGATAGATTGTTAGATGGAGAGAGAATGAGATAGATAGATAGATAGATAGATAGATAGATAGATAGATAGATAGATAAATAGATAGATATTACACTCTTAAAACATCCGAGTCAGAACTGACCCAGAACTGGGTCCGTTGGGGTCACACACCGTTCCGGGTAAAAATGACAAGGAATGGGGCCAGATCTGACCCATTCAGAGTCATGAATTGGGTCAGGGTGATCCCATTCTGGGTCTTCGTGACCAAATTCCAAGTCATTTTTGACCCGGAACGGTGTTTGACCCCAATGGACCCAGTTCCGGGTGAATTCTGACTCGGATGTTTTAAGAGTGTAGACAATAGAGAGAGAGAGAGAGAATGAGGTTGATAGATATACAGATGTATAGATAGATAGATAGATAGATAGATAGATAGATAGATAGATAGATAGATAGATAGATAGATAGACAGACAGACAGACAGATAGATAGATAGGTAGAAACATATCAATACCTATAGATTGGCAGGTGGAGGATGGGTGTATATGTAGTGAACATATATTTTTCTATAGTGTTATATGTTTTCAGCTGCAAGCATACATTTATCAAGTTTCTAAGTACAGTATTCATTCCTCATTTCTGCTGTCTCGTAAAGTGTAACGCTTACATAGATTTATTTCTGTTTGAGTCTTAAGAAGTGCATTGGTCCGGAAAATAGAAATTATATTTTCGTTCAGAATTGAAGTTGACAAATGACATTGCTGATGGAAATCAATTTCATTTCCCAAAGAAAATGACACTCAAAGAGGCACATTTACTGCAGAAAGTAGTCGAAACATCAACCTTTTTATTGGGTCATATTCATAATTTTCATGGTGATTTTGGCGAACATAATCAGGTTGGCATCGCTATAGAAAACCCTAACGCTTGTCCGTATAGGTAAAGGCAAGACGCGGTTTGGACGTTTACATGGTTCTTGCATATTGTGTTCTACACAGGTCATACTCCGATCGATGAGCCGAGGAAAACTTGCTATCAATTACTCTTATTGTGCTACTACTTCCATGTGGCCGGGAATGGGAAATTAGACGAGAATGATAATGTGTTCAGTATGAAGACCTTGTAAACACAAAGCGCACTGAACTGAGCTGTGATCGAGTGGCGTCGGGCCAAATAGATTAAAAGGTGTTGAATGTTTTCACGCCTTTTCCATTAGGTTGTTTTCAGAATTTGCGAGCAGATATGGCGTATGGTTCCATATCTTAATATAACATTACCTAATATTATCTCTATATTTGTTTAGTTTATAGTTAGTTAATCATTTGCTTATTCATATGTTTATTTATGAGTGTGTGCTTGTGTATGAAATGAAAACTTACTAAACCAATTCATCACATACTGATAAACCAAACTGTGACCATACTTGATAGCAAACACATTAGTGTCTGATTTGCCCATCGTCTTATCGTTGAGCGCTTAATTACTCCATCTCATCATCTGCATTCATCAAAATAATGGTGTGATGTCGACCTTCATTTGAGTGGTAGATAGAGGCACTTCTTTTGGAATTATTGTACCGAGGAAGTATCGAAAAGACAAATTGCTGGCTCACTACAAGTTGAATTGACGCCCTCCCGCATGATTCGATCCATAGTCACCGTCATTCCACCAGTTAAAGGGATAGTACAGTTTCAGTTGAGATGGGGTTTCAGGTTTCCAACGATTTTGATGATGATTTTTCTTTAGATAATGAGAAGCTTCCCATGAAATATAAAAGAGCATATAATCGAAAGAGGAATTCAAAGTTTATTTGATGAAAATTGGTTTTGAAATGGATGAGATATCCGAAACAAAGCGATCCTAATAAAAGGCGGGATCCGCCAGTCCTTTTTAAAAGATCGCTTTTGTTTTGCTTTGCTTTTTGATATCTCAGCTATTTCAAACCCGATTTTCATCAAGTAAACTTTGAATTCCTCTTAGAATTGTGTGCTCTTTAACATTTCATAAAGTGGTTTCTAAGTATCTTCCAAAAAGTTAAAAGCTGAATCCTCACCTCAACCAATACTATAACATCCCTTTAAGATAAACACCTCCCTATTTTCACTTCACCTATGGAGACGAGAATGTATTATGATTGTTATCGCAACGTAATTGGTCAAAATGAGATGAACTTTGAAGGACGCCCTTTCTCGCTCCTAAATGACGCAATGTGACCCACGAAAGATCAGCATTATGCTCAATTGTCGAAAATGTCGATAAGAGACGACATTGTGCGGAAACTGGAAGCACCTGCTAAATAAATCCATAACTCTCACCACCACCACCACCACCACCGCATCAGCCATGTGGAAGTATTTGCTGGAAGAGAATCGATCTGTTATATACCCTCCGGTATCTCTAAGTTATACAGGAAAAAAGTTGAATATTTTGAATGCTGTTGTTGTCACTAAGTTTGCACTTGGTCTCCACGTCATATCCGAGAGGTCACATGACCACGGGTTTCTTACCCCCCCCCCCCATCCCAAGCTGGGATCTACCATTTACAACTCTAAACCTGATAGGTGAGAATAAATTATAATAGGCTAATATTAGATGGTTGATTCACGACATCGTGTTTACTTGCCACTCGAGGCAACAAGCGACGGTATACATCCTTGAGTGCTCTAATCGTCAAGTGGACAGCAGAAATCGGGGTGGAGGTGACAAACAAAATAGTTTCGTCGCTGCTCGACTAGACCAAACTTATTTTTCCGTCATCACGAAGTCAGTCTGGATCCACGCAGTTGGATGAAAGTCGCCAAATCGTGTTTGCCATCCGTCGCCGATTGTCTATCGCTGCTATTTTTCGTGAATTTTGGGATATCTTTTCGCCTGTGGGCTTCGCAGTGGGCGTGGCTGACAATTTCCATCACTATTCGTAAATGAGGAGATGAGAGTCTGCAATGCGTACAACACGCGATGCGAGGGTAACACAGAATGGATCTGTGATATTGTTGAAGCACGGAGTTCAACGGTTGCAGACAGCGTGATTTTGAAAGCATTCAGTTGGCAACGCCCCCAAGCGGTCATCATCTTTGGGGAGAAGGAAAGGATGCTCAATCTTCTTGTCTTGCGTGTTTGTCTGGTATCAAAACATTCTGAATCTTTAGGGCAACTCAAGGAGCTAAATCTTTATCTGTGATTTTGATGGATAACGATAATTGGCATGGTTTGTTTGAAGATATACAAATTTGCATTTTCCACTGTCTGAGTTCTGGTATCGCTTACGAAGTATTCAATAACGTCTCCAACGGTGGACCAGCGTCCTTGCATTACCCCCTGACGTAAAACTCTCGCCACCTCTCTGTGAGAACCAAGGAGCTAAACGTATACTATACAGTATACTGAGTAACACTTTTCTCGACCCAGTAAACATTCTTCTTTTCCTCGTACGTCATAACATTGGTTACCTTCACCCGCTGAATTACGAGGTTGTACGTCCCCGCCGATCAGTGAACACATGAATTTCTTAGCACTGGTTACGAAGCTCTCCAATAACACGAAAGTTCGTGCCTCCCGCATATCATTGATCGCTCTCAACCGATCGCGATCGGCAGCAAAACTCACTCCGCATCGTCAAAACGAGGGAAAAAACAGCGATCGCCGCACTCAACGTCTGTTCCCAGGGAATTGATTCATAGACATACTTTGGGACAATTATAAGTGATCGTCATTTTGTTCTGAGTCTGCGCAGATCCACTTGTTGATTAAGCCGTGAGAACAGCAACTTCATGCGACTGACTCGCTTTCGATAGAATGTTCAGGGCAGTTGACTTCCTCTAGGACGGTCAGACTATCGCATGACATGATAAGAACCCTTTTCATGGGTACTAAGGCAAAATAGAGCTTATGCCTGAAAAGGAATCTGATCCTGTGGGATAATACTGCCGTATAGACGCCTCGGTTCTGCAGCTTCGATTCTATTGTCCCATGCAGCCATATGCCATGAACCTAGGAGTCTCCAGGTCATCTTTCTTCAGACTGGCAATATAGAGAATGCTAAAGCACCCAGCAACTCTTTACGGTCAACTCGGCTTCTCTGACCATGGAAACCAGACCGCAATGGACTGGACGAGAATAGCGGGCTCAAACTAACGAAGAAATAACGAACTGTATTCATGTTTCCCTGTGGATGATTTGTGTTCTCGCCTTGCATGTTGAAATGAACGGAACTAGATTGTCATTCTGAAACCACATTGAGTACCCCGTCGTGTCCGGTGTATTTTCAAGCTGTTGACTTTTATTTTTTAAGTAAGATGGTGATTTAATCGTGAAGTCATGGAGGATTTAGCGAGTCAGTTTCGGAGGATTGCCCGGAAGTCAAGGGGAGCGAGAGAAGTTGGAGACCTGAAAGAAATAGTTCGGGTAAATACTCCATCCTAACATATATATTTTTCTCTCTCTCTGGCTCATCACATTTCAAAGCCATGGATTACTCAATGGGAGCATTACTGGCCGATATTCTCACATTGTCAACAATACCCCACTTTCAGTCAGGCGAGAAATGTTATGAGCAATAAATTGTGTCGTACAAATTTAGTTCCAAGTGTCGTGAATGGAGACATTGAATGCAGCTCATGAAAAATTCGCATAACAAAGAGAGCAAGAGTCTGTGGGAAACGTATAACACGTCGGGTGTTTTTAGTATGTATCAAACCATGGAGCTACAATGGTTTTAAACACCAACAAGGAAGTGATACCACTAACCAGTGCTTACAATGAGTATGACTGGTCATTTGCCAATGGCTCGAAAGCTTATAGTTATACTACGTCATTTGTTGCTGTGAAACGCTCCATAGTAGCCCTTACTGTCCGGATATGGAATAGTGTTAGGCCTGACCCATACATAAGATATCTGTCTGGGGTTTTCTGTCTTTCTCTATGTCTGTCTTTGTATACGTATGTATATGTGTTTTATGTCTGTGTGTATATTGTAAATAACTTATTATCATGTATGTATGTTGTTTGTATACTATACACATAAAGGTAGGCACATAGTTGTGTGTGTTTGTGATGAATGATATAGTATGCGTGTGAAGAGAACGGGTGTCGTGCAGTGATCTTTGCACGATATGCCGACTCATTACTGTCGCATGAGATCGTATGGATGATTGATTCGAACTTTCCGAACTCTAGTAGGGCTCGATTGAGACATTATTCATCAGGAGGAATGTGATCGGATTTTCACCTCGGCAGCAGTGATTGAAAGGTGTACGTCGTTCATGCGGCAAACCAGCTCAGATATATACAGGCCTATATATCCAGGGAGGTGCTCTCACCTCCCTGATATATCTGAGATATATAGGCCTATATAGGCCTAGATGAATTGATATACAACACATGTAGATAAAAAGGTAGATAGGTAGATTGATAAATAGGAAGAAAGATAGATAGATAGATAGAGATAGATAGATAGATAGATAGATAGATAGATAGATAGATGGATGGATGGATGGATAGATAGATAGATAGATAAAGATAAATAGACAGACAGACAGATAGATAGATGAAAGATAGGTAGATAAAAACACAGATAGATAGACAGACAGACAGACAGACAGATAATAGATAGGTATAGCTAGATGGATGGATGGATAGATAGATAGATAGATAGATAGATATAGATAAATAGACAGACAGATAGTAGATAGAAAGATAGGTAGATAAAGAGATAGATAGATAGATAGATAGATAGATAGAGGGGACGGAGGGTGGCAAAGAAGACCCCAGACGAGACAATTATTTTGTGACTAGTCTTGTCAACGCTGAATATTTACGTAACTGTCATTAATTGTCAGAGTAGTTGCCATGATTGCACTCGAGCCAAACAGCTGTAGGTTCCGACGCTGTACTGGATAACGTTTGAGAGTGATCTCTACCAGAGGATTTGATTAGTGACTCTGAAGTTCTATGCCCCATATATTGCAGTGCGAGTTTGTTTTGATTTTGCAGGGACATCATAATAGTTTGTGTAGACCGCCCAATCAGCTTTGTAAACAAGCTAAAGCGATGCATTCTTTTCCTTTTGGATGATCTATTTGGCAGCTATATTTGCCTTGAAAACATGATGACGTGCAAAGTCGATGGATCATTTTGAAAAGATTATCAATTATTGCCAAGGTTCTGATTGTCGCACGATTTATGGCAATGTAAACAATGTCCTTCCATGTTCTGTGGGTGTCCACAAATATTATTTCTTTGTGGTAGTCTGTATTTTCCCTGCAATTATACATTTATTTTTGTCCATCTTAGAAGCATTTCTCAAGTCTTGGTCTGTTTTCTTATTTGCTATTATCTACCTACGTAATTGAAACTATTTTGTCAGGTGCGCGCCTCGAAGCGATGTAAGAGTAATGCTCACCACAGTTTTACGATCGAAATTACAGCGGAGAGGTTGAACGTGAACTTCGCATAACAGATCAATACAGAATAGATGGGTGCGTGTATGTATCTTCTGCATAATCTTTAAGCTTGGCTAGGCAAGCTGTACGTAAACATATATGTGGCTCCACGGCTATCGCGAGCACACGTCATTAATTGGGGGATCTAACCTTGATGGAAGAGATATGCCCATCGCTTAGTGTCTTCTCTCGAATGTGTGTCAGAATGCAGCCTAGCGTCATCGTAGATCGATGAAAGGCTAGAGAGAATAAAGGTTGCCTGCTTCAGACTCAGGTTGGAGCTATAATTATGTACACACACAAATTCAAACACATTCGACATCACATTTTTATTTACTAGTACAGGCCTATATTTGATATAATGTATGTTATGTATAAAAATATTTGACTAAAATGTAACCATTTTAGTTGAAATATATCAATAGGCAAAGTATTCGTGGTATCAGTGGCGATAAAACCAACATACGAACATACAAAAGGTTGGTGTACCAATAAAACACACGCACATAATATGTACATACACGCACAAACACACATACATGTATACAATAGGACCTATATTCCCATTTCTTGATTTCTCGAAGTCTGTTTGATTAGCTGCATCCTCAAATTAAATTGTTTCATGTCTATTACTGGTACTGTGTCATATGAACATACGCAGCGCCATCATTCGGATAGACAGGGTTTTTTTTTGTTGTTGCTAATATACCTTTTAAGACAATAACGACAATCGCCTTTACTGTAAAGCCGTAATATAGCAAGCATGATAATTCCAGCAGCTGCAATCGCGACAAGTTAAAATTTCCGAAATGATATTGACTTGTTTTGTTGCCGTAGATTTTCAATAGCAGTGAGTCTTTTATGGAACGAGGGTCTTGTCACAAATATCGCTGTTCACTTTAGCAACTAAACATCTATGTATGCACAGAATTATGTTTTGTCGCCTGGCGGAAGAACAATCCTTTCAAATTTTACTAATTGCTTCTTGCGAGAGTGAAAACCACGTTGACATTTCAGCCTAGCAAGACGCAGTGAACCGCGAGCTGAGTGGAACAATAATCCAAGGTCTTGATCGTGGCTATACTCTACTTTGTTTTGCGATGTGTCTTTTGTTGGAGGCCTAACTGAGTTGATTTTCGCTGTACATGTATATGGGTGGAAGGACAGAGTATAGAAACATAATTACTATCCCTGCTCTCTGTCAACTTCTCCCTATTCATGCGCCATCTTATATATATATATATATATATATATATATATATATATATATATATATATATATATATTATCCTCCCGTATTCGTCTATGTTAAGTTATATCCCCTTTCTGTTATCAACCTTGGCTCAACCTTAGTGCGTGTACTCGAAATTCAAGTTATTCATCCTTTTTTGTTGTTGTTGTTCCTTCAGTAAAAAATAAAGACCTATATAGAAGATAAATCATATTGCCCGAGGCCGTTATCCATGCAGTCAAGCAATTAAACTGCCTATTGCGGCGACGGTGTCCTCCACCTGTATCTTGAAAAAAGATTGTATTGTGTTCTTGTCCTACGCGTAATTTTATTTGCTCAGTTAAGTATTCTTATTCATAGTTTGATGAGAACGTTCATGTTGATAGGTCATTATTCATTTGTACAGGGCAAGTGGTGGTAGAGAAATAAAACAAACTGAAACGGAAATTTAACGGAAACCGAAGGAGCTTTAACCTAAGGAAGAAAGGAAGTTTTTGCTTCCTGCTTAATAGTCATTCAGCTTCATCATTTCTCTTGAAAATTATCCGTGAAATTGATTCGCATGCCATGAAAACAAAATTGTCTGTAAGCAGAACGACATAATTGTTATAAGATCTTATGTAAAAAATGATTATAATGACAATGCGTCACAGTTCGTTATGTAACGACAAAATCGTAATGCTTAAACATTGACACGTGTCATTTATTCTTTATGTATATCCTAGATTCGGAAGCAGTCCCGGATCCGAACCCTAGTCCTGGACCACATTAAGGAGGACGACATCCTTATAAAAGGTCGTGAGGAACTGCTCCTAGGAATCCGAGAACTGCGAAAGCAGCTGGAATGGTTGCGGGGCAACAAACGCGCACGCCAGGAGGCGCGCCGAATCTACAGGTGGCGGACATTTTTCCTGAAGGTGGCCGCTCTAGAAACGTTCTGCATACACACTACCGTACTAATCGTAGTCTTGTTTGCATCGGTACACATCTTCAGAGCCATCTCCATCATTCTCTTGCCCGAGTTGTTTCTGGAATGTTCCGCAGCGCACGCGTATGTCTACGCGCTTAACGGCAGTCTTCATAGAGGCGCACTTTATTCTGGAGGACATGACGCCACCAGCCCCCTCTCAGGCACTCCTCTCTCCGCACTGCACCTTCGTTGGTTGCTCCTTCAAGGAAAACATCCTTGCGTGCCAATATACATGGAATGCTTCGACTTACCAACGTTAATATCACACCCATACCACGGACAACGATAACCGAAGCCATTACTTCCATGGAATTGTGAGGATTTCATAATTTGACGCCATCGAAACACGAGAAAAAATTTGTTCCATGGGAGCGACAGATTAAACTTAAAGTAATAAACGAACGCATCTATATATCCATTAGGAACATTTTGACATGCTCATAGTTTGGGAACGTTTTATTTATTCATGTTATTTATCAATTTGTTCATCAATTAGACTCGGGAATTCATCATTAATGTCGTTGCAATATGACCTGAACAGTTCAAGCCTGTTCGGCAGAAGTTTAGAGTGCATATATTCAATGTGCCTTAAAATAGAAATTGGACACAGAGATAAAATACGGACGCTGGAGCACGCCGGATGCCGTTGTTACAATGTGGTGTTCTCTGGTAGATAAGCAAGCAAACATCAACATTAACTTTTATTTTATCACCAGAATGCTTTGCCGACGGATATTAGCCAACGCATCCTTGAAAGCAAATGCTGTGTAAACATTCAAACTTGTTGCACGCAGTTGAGATTTTCGTTTATCTAAACTTGCATTTTATTTTCGCCATTTTCTCTGCGTTTGGTATTTGTATGGATATACAATGCACTAAATGACAGAGAGTATGTTCATTTTTCTTGATACGATCCAGGACAGTGTGAGACAGTCATTTCCAGGTACTATACTGCCTTATATAGGCTTTGCAAGGTCCTCCGAGGTCTAACAGTACATGAGACTTGGTTCTTTTTCTTCTCTAAACGTGTGTGTATGTGCGTGTGTTTTTGTATGTACATATATATGTGTTTAAGTTTGTGTGTGAAAGCATTTGAGAGAGATGTTATTAGAAAATTGTTCAAGAAAAATGTTTATTAGAAAATTTGCTAAGATTTTTTTATTAGAAATTCGTGAACATTTTTGGGTACCCCAAAGGAGGATGTCAATAATGGGGGGGGGGGGGGGGGGGGGGAATCCACACAGATGAGATGTGGGGTTATATACATCATGAACACATCAGGAAACTCGGTGAATAGGGAGGCTGGTGAGGTATAGGTGGACCGGGAAGTTGAGGAAGGCAGGTGGGTGATTAGTGGATTGTGAAGCAGAGGGCAAACTCGGGTGACGAATGTCACCCAAGTACAGCAAACCAATAATAGAATCGAGGTTATTCGGAGTTCACGAACCCGGTTTTTCATACAAAATTACACCTACTATGAGCAACATACAGATTTAGAGTGGTTACCATGTTTTTATTTATTTTATAGCACATTTATATATGTTACTACCTACAGCTGTTGAGAATATAGTGTGGCCCAAATTCGTAAAATTGGTTCTGCAGATGAAACTATGTTTGTAGTGAGAAGCCACTTTTGGTCGTGCTGAGATAACTCACAAATGTCTTATTCATTTACGAAAAAAAAAGTCCTAAATACTTTGCTAAAAAAAAAGAGGTTACCATTGAAGAGAAAGACGAAAATGCAAGTAAACCAAGGTAACCTGAAAATTGCCGTTGATGAGAATGATCGATGAATAAACTGACTTAGTTTACAGTCAAATCCGTTTGGAGATAACAAGAGGGTTGATAAGTAAAGATAACTATTACTCACAAGTCACAATTCATATTTCATATCGATCACTTGACAAGGACCGGTAATTGGTATTTATTTATTGTCAATGGTTCAAGAGTTTGTTTATACTTGATTGGAATGCAAAATTTATTCTCATTGATGTCAGGAATAGAATGTAATGTGGTGATTTGTTTTTATTCTGCGCTATATCGTGCTTTTTTTTACCACCTAATAACATAACCATTTTTAAAGCAAACTGAACCATGTAATCCTAAGAAAGCAATTAATGTGCGGAACACTGTACTGCCTGAAAACAAAAAACATTGAGTTTGTAAAAGGAAAATGACATACATCAATTGCATCTGTTGTTTTGAATGCTTACGCTTATTTTATTCAAGGGGGTGTTTTAAAATCATTGTAACAACTTTGCAGCTAATATGGGCAACCCCTCTTTTTTCTACTCTATCACCATTTCAATTTTCAAAGATGAATGTAGACCTATACCTATGATTGGCACTACAAGAAACGTTGCTTTATTGTCAAATATGCCTTCTAAGTGGTCTTTTGCTTTAACTCAAGATAATGATCGACTTCGTTGTTTTTATTCTAACAACAGCACATCGCTTTTTATAATTGCAATTCATTGTTAAGTGGCAAATCTGTATCGTAGCAACAGAGAGAACGAAATACTCAGTACAATGTTTTATACATTCATTTATTTTGTTTGTGTGTGCTTCTTTATTCAGCGCGTAAAGTTGGAACAATAAAGAGGGTCGCACTGCTATGGCAGCAAGGAAAGAGAGAGAGAGAGGGGGGGGGGGAGATAACAGGAGAGAGAAAGGAGAGAAGAAGAAAGCGAGATGTGATCGAGGATAGAGAGAGAGAGAGAGAGAGAGAGAGAGAGAGAGAGAGAAGGTAAATGGGAGCATAACACTAACAGTAATTGAGAGAAGGAAGCCGTACACTGTAAATTGTTGTCGAAAATATGGTTTATTCCAACGCTCACCAACAGAGCTGCAATGTTTCATTTTTGGTCCTCTTTCAAAATCAACATCGTGTCTTTTCCGCTCGCAAGGACACACAGATATAAAGTAGTCAACAATAAAACGATATTTTTCATTGATTTTTGTTTTTTCTTTTTTTCTTCTAAAAGCGGCTATCTCGCACAGAAATGAATACACTGAAAGTCACCATGGCAAATTATTGATAAAACACATACAGGCACACAGTGGATCTCCATGAGATATGCTTGTAAAATATAATACAGGTCCTGAAAGACAGCATAGGCAGAGAATAAACTGAAAAAAAAATACAAAATTTAACTCAACTTCTCACTACTCTCGTGGAGATAAAACTAATTGTTCTATGGTCAGATGATCTTTACACTATTTCTTACAGTACATAATTTTAAATGCAGCGTAACGAATTGTAGCGCGTGTATTGAAGAATTTAGATATTATATGTCACATCCATTGGAAGGTGCAGGAACTAAACTCTTGACAATAAATATTTTCTCGCACTGGATAGTAGATATGCTGTTGAATATTCCGATCCCAATGAGCGTCAGTTCAAAACACCAGGCGATGCGTGCCATAGGCAGATAAATTTAGCAGCAGGCAACCAGAAAGGTGGCAACGGTCGTGAGATGCGGTCAAAGGTCAAGATCACAACATTCCAAGCTGTCAATTTCATGGATAATTACCAAAGCAAACTCTCGAGGCACGTCTCCGTAGAAGACGTGCCGTCATCGAGTTACAAATTCAGCTTTCTTGTCCTTAGTGGAGTGGACGCACACATATTTGCCGTGACCTACATAGTGGTTCAACTAATATTGAGTGGACTCCCACTTTATATGTATTCATTTCACTGACTCGAGTGGTGACTATACCAGTGTTAACTCGGTGAATTCAAAAGTTCAATTACACAAGCATAATACATTGTATAAGGTACGACGATAATGGTGTATTGCTGAACGGAGTACAATGTATATTGCCTTGGTAAAGCGCAGAGTGATTACCTATTACAGTATGTATACTTCCCTTTCAGACTTCTTCATGACACAATCAACGCAGTGGCGTGTAAGCAAAGTACCAGTGATGACAGTTAGACGGTAGTACATGTATTCGAAAATACACAAAAGGTAATACATAAGGTGTATTCACCTACAGCAAAATAGGGCAGGTATGCCCTTTAAAAAGTATTCTCTAGCGGTTGATCATCTGTAAACATTCTTTCTGCATATACATTTTGTGTACAACGACGATTCAACGAGCTTGTGTGCCTTTTGAGTTGATGGTGGTAAGTGCGTGTTTCTAATTTAAACTACACCTTGCTCATTCGGAACTATTAAGGTTTTTCCTCCGAAATATTAAAATGATGATTTTTCTATCATACCTTCCTAGCCTAGTATACCCAGGCCATACCTTCCTATTCTTCTAACTGGCCATATTTTTTTAGGTGTGCTTACTATACACAACACAACTCAGTATAGGCCCTACTTCTTTGCCTACATAACTGTTACAGAACGTTTAGGTAAGAATTAAAATGAATATCACTCGAAAGCACATCTAGGCAGGTGGTCGTTCACATTTATAATGCTTGTATTGTTCACAGTACGCATGAGCACACTGTAGAACTTCGGCGAGCGCACACACGCACAACAATAACAAGTACACACTTGTGTGTACAATGGTCTTCAGCAGGACTGCATGACATCTAATTTTACTTCAAACGTTTAAATCTCGCGCTTGCTGTTGCGGAACACAAACGTAAATGTTTCCATGTTTAATATCATTCAAAACCAGTGACACACAATGAATGAACCATTTCAAAAAATGCCTGAAGCGTATGTAAAAATCAAATGATATTGTATTGCTCAAAGTAAGACATTTACATATTGTCAGAGCAGTTATGCACGCAGATTTCACAACATATAGAAACTACGAAAATATAAGTTATATACACAGTACTAGAAAAGTTGACTATTGCAAAGAATTCTGAATGAAAAGACATCAGTTATACACAAAAACGACACTCATTCACACACATTTTGTGTTACATTCACATTGACAACCAGTGATATAAGCCTAATTCAAAAAGGAAACTCTCTTCCTTTACAGGTATACGAATATTTGAAATATAGGCCGCAGTTAGGCTCCGCAGTTTCTCTATTTCTTTCTACTCGTGAAATATAAATAAGCACTATTTGTTACAAGACCTAAGAGCTGAAATAGTAATATCCATGGAAGTAGGCCTACTCTTCAGAGTCTAGAAAGTGCTACGGCTTCGCTTTCGGCGAGGTCTGCAAATGTCGCCCAAAAGTATTAAAAAAAAAACACTCAAGTTTTTCCTTAGTTCTACGAAAGATTTACAGGTCTATCCTAATGGAAAGCCCCAAACTGCAACTCTCAATCAATATCATACTACACTGTATTGTTTCTCAGCGTGTACATTACGACAAACGAACCGCGTCAATTTCTGGAAACAATCGAAATGCATTCTGTACTTGACTTTGAATCCACGTTCTTACAAGGACTACGAAAGCAGTGTGTGTATCCGGATGAAATGGTTCTCCCCAAGTAGGCATACTCATAGCTGGACCAAAATGAAGACGAATCGGTGATGTTCGTTATTCCGAAGGTTTGTTATTCCGAAAATGTATACGGTTCGTTATTCCGAATTCTAATCTGTTTTCTAATCTGAAACCGAAATAAGGTTCGTTAATCCGAAAACGAAAAGAAGTTGCGTGCTAACGAAAATTCAAAATAACGAACCTCATTTCGTTTTGGATCAACGTACGAACCTCATGAATAACGAAATGTAACCAGATCAAAGTGCAGCTGAATATGGGTCACAAACCAACAAAACTGAATTGTCGATTTATAGTTTAGCACTTCTTTCCGTCTTCTTACCTTCTCTCCGTCTTCTTAAGTCACATTATGGAAATGTTTTACTTTGTGAACGGAGATTGTTACAAATACAAGATATTAGATTACTTAAATTCAGCCTGCTATGTATTTACAACCTTGAATTCTATTCTATCGAATTAAAGAAATGTATTGCGTAAATTACGAATTTCTCTGACAAATGAAATAATCGATTTATCGACTGACCACCACTCGCTGTCCTAATAAATCTGATTTAAATCAGATGACTGAACATTCTGTTGAAAACATATAATAAATTGCATGAGTTTCATACAATATTACGTCAGAAGTGTAACCCTGAATACCAACAGCAAATCGAAAGTTTTTCGATGTCTCTATGTCTTCGCTTCTCAATATTGAGGAAATTATGTGACATGCACCAAACCATCAAACTTCAGTTAAGATTGACAAGTGGGAAACTGCACATAACAAATCTAGTTAAATCCATGATTTTATATATCATGCATATGGCACAGTGAAGGGGTTAAAATCATAAAGGCGATGATTTTTGCAACATTTCCCCTCACAAAACAATAAAAATGACGCTTTGAAGCATTCATATGCCCAAAAACCTCGGAACTGCGCTCAGAGAATTGTGTAAACATTCTGAAGAAAAGATCTGTGATGAGTTTTATCTGGAAAAAAAAACACAAACACACATTTATCTTTGTGTACGTGAATGTCTGATATTCTACTTAAAAAAGAACAGCGTCAATTGATGTAGCTCGCTATCCTTTTGCATCAAATCACGAGTTGATAATCCCACTAATAAGATCACGTTACTTTCTCGTTTCCATGGTTCCAGAGGGGAAAAATGAAAGGTACAGACACGGCCTATCAGTAAATCCTCTCATGTCTCCGAAACTGCCCTGCTCTCACTTTGTGCGAAATCATTGCAACTGCAAGTGCAAGTACGACAAAATATGGAGAATGTCATCCTCACAAACGAAGGTACTTGATTTATGGTACATTATTGATCACATATTTCAACATACCGGTAATCTCTTTCCTCTTCGTCGCATTTTCACGCTCCACCTGCAGCAGTCATAGGATGAGATAAGAACCACGCATCAGCTGACATCACCAGAATGATTAAAAAAATATAATATTCTAAATAAAATTAATCAAATCTCCTTAAAACAAAAACACACACACATTTGCAAATCCACACTAAACCCTGCGAACATTTTCTTGGAATATCATCGTGGTTCTCCGACGAGTTGTGACTGAATATGAAATACTCGTAATGTTTCTTCTGTGTTCCGTCTTTGTTCCGATGAATCTTCGCTTGAGATTTTGAGTTGGAACTCCTTACCAAGGCACGAAAGGAATATACATAAAGTAGAGGCACTTTCAATGTTTTGGCTCATGAAATAAACGCACTTGCCCTGCTACGTCCGATCCGTCTTGCATATCACTGACAATCGTTCACCACAACCTGGCTGTATCTGGCCGGAGAAAATACAAGAAATCTGCATGTTGTCTTTTCTCGTAGCATTTTTTATGTTCCTATACACATCCATTACAGCACATCTGTATTTCTTATATTAAGTAATGATGTAGATCGAGCCAGAGCCGACATATTTCCTTTGCTCATAACGATGAATACACTTTGTTGTACTGTTGCACACCCCGTGAATTTTTGAAGACACCGTGATGCTGGGGTTATTTAATGCTACCGTGCGGCCTTCTCCTCGACTGCGATCTCCTCCGGAGGGTTGATGTTGAACTGCTGGGAACCCCGCTCGTTGTCGCACTCGAGGACGAGCAGCCTCCTCTCGTTGCTATCGTGGTCCATGCACAGGTTGCTATTGCTCAGCTGTATTCTCTGGTTATCCTGGTATGACAAAAATTACAGGAAAGATTCAGATCATTAATCATGATAATGATGATGATGAGGATGACGATAGTAATGACAATGAATAATGATAATAATAATAATACTAATAATGATAATAATAATAATGATAATAATAATAATAATGACGATAGTAATAATAATAATCATCATCATCATCATCATCATCATCATCATAATCTTAATCACCAACATCATAATCGTTATCATTTCATGTTTATGTATTTGCTTATTTTATGAGGTAAAATTGTAAGTGAAATTAAGTTGAGTGCAAGATGAATCTGCTTACTGGCAAATGCTCTTTCCGTTTTATCACACGTGATAATTACTCTGTAGAAATTGAAACTCGTTTCCGTGCTTCTTTTATCATTTTTCAAATCGGAACCATTATTGCGGCGCGTCCCCTTCGACTTCAATCAAAATAAAACAAAGCTATATATCAAATTTCCAGTCAATCATGTACTAGAAATAGTAGACTTCATTTGCTAAGAGAGAATAGGTAAACGAAATCCCTAAAAAGAGGTACCTTGTCAAGCACCCAAAAGGATTTTCTGTGAATTCTGTCACACTTGTCGATGCGAATAGCGCCGCCGTCGACGTAAAAGCAGTGGTCGTGATGGACGAACTCGCCGTCGCCCGTGAGCCGAAATCGCTGGTTACCGCCCATCCCGTGGCAGTAGTAAACACCGACCTGAGTTACGGGATTGTGAACAATAAAAGTTATGAAAAAGTGAGAATCTCATTTATCGCGCAGCACATCTATAGAAATGACTCAGAGGCGTATCGCACCCTTCGCCATTTTCAAATCAAACAGGAAGAAATTCAAATTTTGCATCCAGTTAAATCAAAATCAAATTCTAGTTTACAGGTTACATTTTGATTAAAGGGAAAACACAGTTTTCATATTGAATTGAATAACTGAAACTGCAGTGGTCTTGCACTCGAGACACAGTGGACAGTTCCAGCACGTTTATTTTCATATTTCACTTGACATCAAAATACATCCCCCCCCAAAAAAAAAAAGAAAAGAAAAAAGAATATAAACCAAGAAAGAAACAAAATATGTTATAAGTCGGGTCATGAACAGAAAGTGTGTCAGCATACATAATGTACATAAGACAATTCTCTATAACTTGTGAAATATGATGGAACCGCAAAAGCAAAGCTTGTGAACGCAGGTTCTGCCTACAGAACTGTCGATTTGTACTCTAAATGTACCGTATGCATTAGATATGTGTGAAATAATCCAGTGATAATACAATGTACGATTTCAGTTGGGAAACGACGAAAATCAAAATTATTAACCAAAAAAAGTTCGCGGGAAGAAAATACAAGACGTAAAACCAAAAAAGAAGTAAAAGAAAAAAAAGACAGACATGAAGATAAAACCGAAATTGCAATCGATGGTGGGAAAATCGGTAGTACACCAACCTCGCCCCCAGCCACGTCTTGGTGGCCCATAGTGTCCACACACATGCCCGTATAGGGTGATTTCACCTGTAGGAATAGGGGTAGAATGGCGAAATTCGCTCGTCAAGTCAACAAGTCGAACTTTGTGAATGATTTAAACTGGAAAAGAAAGAGGAATACAAATGATTTTTTGAAAAGTGGTACCGCTGATTAAGTAGTACCTGGAGTGTTAAATATTGCAATACGCACTAATTTTCCATTATGGCACTATGTTAGGGAGTATACTTTAAAGGAATGTTTCAACTTGATAATCCTGGGAACATGCTAATAATGGTCCCCTCACAATCCCAAGTTCATGGAGCAAAAACCAATTAATATGATACGCATTCACAGTACAATGCCTCATGAACAAAAACACGTAGATAAAAAGCGGAAGTACATAACTACCTAAGCACGCAAGTATTATACTTCCGGTGAACTAAAATATCATAACACCGACGAGTTAACGACGTAGCACTATACTTCCTTAGAGTCGCGGAAATCACCGTAGCAACAACCGATCAATTATATCAGCATTTCAGGTTAGCACCGCTACTCAGTACCTACTACTTTCGTTTCGGGTGAGCTATTGATACTGCGAGATTCGTGTGTAACAGCCCCTGGTCTGTTTGTGACAGTGTCTCCGAATGGGTTAACTTTATTTATATACCGAGCTGTAGACCTACGTGGGATGCCAAAAATAAGACAAAATATTTTATTCTTTGAATAACCAAACGCCTATTGCATCGTGGAATCTACTTTAACAATCTGGCGAACACCCGCTCAAAAGTTGCTTACTACATGTATTTAAATTCTTGCTTATACTTTTACCTTGCTCTCTTTAGTTGAAATCTTTTCATTTCAATCTATGTCAAAGTATAGTCATTGTGAATTCCTTGATTAATAAATACTCGTTTGTCTTTGTGCGTAAGCAGTATTTTTTTTTACCATTGCATTTGTCTTCAACCTTTTGTTTTCTGTACGATTTTGTTAAAAGTTAACATGTCGTATCTTTATTCGCAAAACACTTCCCAGACAGAGTGAGGCTATCGCGCATGCATAAAGTTAAACAAGAAAGGAGGTAAGGTATCAACTCTTTCTGCGCCAATGAATCAATAATGTGCACAAGTTTTACACACATACCTATGGACAAGACATTATTGTTGGCATGCAGAGGGTTAATGGACTTAAAAAAGGGGGCTCTATGTCGTACCTCTCCCCATCCCTGGTTGGGTGGTGGCGGGGGGTACTTCTCCAGAGAGTCAAAGGCGACTTCTTCCATGAACCACTTGAAGGACTTGGGGCAGTTGTGCTTGCGAAATCGCACCTGTTCGCCGATGTCGCCAAACGGCTTACCCCGTAGGTCCGGCCGAGATGTGTAGAAGTATTCCTTGTACTCGTCAAGCCACACCTCAGCAACTCGCATATAATTCTGAGAAAGGAACAGAAATTATTTTTGTTGACTTAAGATCTGCACTTTTATTACTCATGCATTTGAACATTTCATGTAAACTGATGTCAAAACAAAGGTTTCATCATTATAATATTATCAATATAATCATCATTATTATCAATTTGATGATGATGATGATGATGACGATAATAATAATAACAACAATAATAATAATAATAACAAATAATAATAATAATAATAATAATAATAATAATAATAATAATAATAATAATAATAATAATAATATTGATAACTGTCACGGTTATTAATTGATTTTATGTTTGTAATAAGTATTATTATCATTATCATTACCATCATCACCACCGTTATCATCTTAGTCAATATCATCATTATAACTCTCACTTATCATCATTGTTCGTGTCTCTAGATCCTCACTACTATTCAATCGTTATCAGTATTCTCAATTCTCTTCATTATTTTGATTGCGTTATCGCTCTCGTCGCTGTCTTCACTCGTATCCTTCTGAGTAATAGCGGCAACGCATTCCATTCCCAGATTCAGTTATTACTTGTTCGTTATTTGTTTTTAAACTGTCTGAATTATATTCTATGCGACGCTTAGAAGGCAATGACCGAAAGCTTAAAGTTCCCTCCGAAGGACCATAGGCAATGAGGATAAAATGCTCTACCTATAGAGGCACAACCGCTGCATATAGGGGACTTGATCCAGGAACCTCGTGGCTGATAGTCAGTGGCTTTAACCAGTGGCGGATCCAGAGGGGGAGTACCGGGCGCGCGCCCCCTCATCATTTTTTTTTTTAAATAAAAGAAATAACAAGAAAAAAATGAGGGGGTGCGTGCGCCCCCTTTTATTTTGTAAAGGCGCCTCCCTTTTACGGAATTCCTGGATCCGCCCCTGTTGGGCCACAACAGGTGCTCTCTTGCGTGATTTAGACCAATTTCTATTTACAAAGAAAGCTAAATGGCCACTCAAAATATATTCAAAAGCTATTATTCACATAACTCAATGGTGATGAATAGATAAACATCATCCATTCCAGAAGCTGAATAATGAGACTGACGAAATAAATTGGTTAGTATAGACTTACTAAGTGTATGACGCTGACTCCCGGAACACCCGAGTCGGGGTAGGTATATGGAACACCTTTGCGATACACGTGTCCGACACGTGAGCAAGGTATAAACTTCAGGCGACCCCCGCACATCCAGGCCTGTGTTCAAGATGAAAAGTGAGCCCCAAAAAACAATGATTTAGTTACGTACGCCATCAAGATACGAGAACTAAATATCAGGAATGTGAAATGGTGTCAAGAGTTGGACATTTTAAACAGACTTAATGCTATAGCCTGTCATTCAGCGCTGTTCTTTGTCAGTCAAATGTACTTTTGTACATCATTTTAGATATCGTACACAGAATATTACAGAAAATGTACTAAAATTTCTTGTTGATGTAACGTGAGAAAAATGCCGAATATAATGAGTTCTGTGGGGCCCATACATCAAGTCGATTTCCCACTCAGGACAAAGTATTGAACGAGACAAGATTTCGTTGTGAAAGTAGTCTGGGTTTTAACGCACACACCACACACACTTACACGTATATTATAACTTACCTTAAATGAAATTTCAAAGTTTTCACCGCCCCAAATTTGAAGTCCTGGATCGTAAGTACCGAGTTCAAAGAAAAAGGATCGATCAAGAGCGAAGAGTCCTCCAGCCATCATTGGAGAGCTAAAGGGAAAAAAAGAAGAAAAGAGACAGTGAATTGCTGACTACAATCTGACTACCTAATGCTGGCGGATCCGTGCAGGGGGGGGGGGGGCGCACCGGGCGCGCGCAATTTTTGGTTAAAACAAACGAAATAAAAAGAAAAAAATGGGGGGGGGGGTTCCTTGCGTCCCCCTTTACGGAATTCCTGGATCCGCCCCTGTAATGGTACCGTATGGTATCATATCATTTTATAGAAGCAGATCGTGGTATGAGGGTAGTTCAGGAAAAGTATTTCTGCTGCTATTGCACGAGGCGCAAAGAATACCATAATTCCCACAATTTTTTTCGTTCCTACATAGAACATAGAACACGTATAGGCCCTAATTTTCGTCTTTGTTTCCTTCATCGTCTTCTAAGAAACAAGTTTTTTTTTTTTTTTTTGTACAGTATAACAATAATCAAACAAAGTAATGTAAAGTGACATTACTTTTTTCAGATAGTTGTTTCTGAAATACCATCACATCTTTGTAAACATGACATTGTATAGCCTTCTAGTGTGGCTCGGGTGCCAGTTCGCGTGTTATCTTCTGTATAGGCATCGTATTTGCTTCGGCGCTTGATTGCTTTTAACAAATTTCGGGCCTACTTGGTGCGAAATTTAAAAAAAAAATCCATATTCGTATGGTCAACTTGTGTTAGTTAGGTTGTGTCAGTGTGACGCCACTGAAGGAAGTCATGTTTCACTCACTCGTACGGCTCGCTGGCGTACTTGAGACCAAGCCTTTTGCGGGTGAGGTCCACGGGGATCCGTTTGTACCAGAAGTCCCAGTCCATAGCGCCACGACACAACCCGTCCCCCTGCGATCGATACTCGAAGGTATCGTGTGCGATTGAATCGACAGTCGGGCAGACGACTGTTGTCCTGTGTGTGTAAGATAACCAGAATCCGTAATAACATTAATGTCCCGTAGGGACGAAAACGGTGTTGGGGGGGGGGGGGGGGGGGGGGGCTCCCCAGCTAGATCTCCTTCCATACATTAATTACATCTTTTTATTGACAATTTCATAAATATTCCATCAAAATAATATGTACGAGATCACTTCATTTTGATTGTGAGACCTAAATGGTTGAATTCAATTCCTTTTTTAACATTACCCGCAGATCCGCTTAAAAGGTAGATTTGCTGCATCACTGATTTTAACAGAACAAGATTCTAAACGTGGCGAAATAGTGAGGTCTCACACCAAACTGAGGCATTCAGCTGATATTTTCTTGCAGTCGAGTTTCAAAAGCTTCACTCATGGGTATATAACGCCTTGATGTGTTCTTACAGTGTATTTTTCCGACGACAATGCTGTCTAGCATTATATCGAATCAGTCAAACGTTGCTGCATGAGTCAATGAATATTCATGTACTACCCTATACCAAGAATAAAATATGTGACTTCCTGACTTGTTACTGTGTTTCCTTGTTTGAATTCAATATGGTAACCTCATGACATAATGATGTCGTCGTAAGAAGAGAGGATGTATGAACAAGCATTGTTCTAAGCAGCTTAAAGGGATAGTACAGTTTTGGTTGAGGTGGGGAATCGGATTTTAACTGTTTGTGAGATAATTAGAAACCACTTAAAGGACAAGTTCACCTTTATAAACATAAGGATTGAGAGAATGTAGCAATATTAGTAGAACACATCATTGAAAATTTGAGGAAAATCAGACAATCCGTTCAAAAGTTATGAATTTTTTAAATTCTTGTGCGGCAACCGCTGGATGAGAAGACTACTGCAGTGTATGAATAACTTGCGTACAACAATATAAGGAAAATATAAAGAGAATTTCACAAAATTCCATCTTTTGAAAAAAGTACACATTCCCCTGACTCGTTACCGACAAATGTTATGGGCAATATTATTCCCCCTGCCTGTAGAAAGAGGCAAGTCAAGAGCTCTTTTATTATGCGAAAAAAGTGAAAATATGTTGAATTTTCTTTTACATTTTCTTTATACTGTTGTACGCATATGACTCACAAGCTGTAGTAGTCTCCTCATCCAGCGGTTCCAACGGAAAAATTTTAAAAATTCATAACTTTTGCATCGATTGTCCAATTTTCCTCAAACTTTCACTGATGTGTTCTACTAATATTGTTGCATTCTCTCAATCCTTATGTTTATGAAGGTGAACTTGTCCTTTAAGAAATATTGAAGAGCATACATTTCTAAGAGGAATTCAAATTTCATTTGATGAAAATCGGTTTTGAAATGACTGAGGTATAAAAAAGCAAAACAAAGTGGTCGTAATGAAAGGTGGGTGCCATTTTTTATTGGACCTCTTTGTTTTTTGATATCTTAGCTATTTCGAAACCAATTTTAATCAAATAAATTTTGAATTCCTCCTATGCTCTTCAGTATTTCATAAGAGGTTTCTAATTATCTCGCAAAAGTGTTGGAAACGTGAAGCCTCATCTCAACCAAAACTATGCCATACCTCTAACCTATATACCATACGTTAGAGTATCACTTCGTTGTGTATGATTAAAAATAACGACACATTGATACAAAGGAAATCTAAGTTTTAATTCAATACGACGACACGGAATACCTGTTCAGTGCTATTTCGGTGAGGAGTGGGACCAGCCAGTTGGGAGAACACTCGCAGTGGGCGTCCAGGAAAGTGACCACCTGTCCTCGAGCCTTCTCAGCGCCGAAGATTCGGGATCGGATCAGGCCTTCTCGCCTGGTATTCCTGAAGAGTTTCACCTTGCCCATGAAGCGAGGTTCCTGGATGTACTCATCTAGACGTGCCTTGAGGTGCCCTTGACAGGAGAGAGGGAAATGATTGAAAACGAAAGAAATAGAGATTATTCCTATTGCTACATGGGATGAAGAAAATGACCTTTACATGAATCCTCCTCTAAATTTATTTTGAATATGCATGTATTTAACACCTTCATGATACACGGATAAAATCAGTCTGTTTGCATAATGCACAGATTGAGAGGCAAGCTGCCTTGTTGCCTAAGTGACGCCATTCGTTTCCCTTTCCCCTAACTTACGGTGAACATCGTGATGTTTACCCAGTGGAGGCAAGCTAGATCGTGTATTAAATCTGTCATATCCGTTCATAACGTGTCATGCTTCTTTCACATTAAAGAATGACAAGTCAACAACTATTGTTTAAACGTTATGACGTCATTTGTGTCTGTGCATCAATTATTCACATTATACGTAGTCTTGTTGAGGGTGCAGTGTTCGGAATGCAGAATACTACTTACGTTTGTCACTGAAGTCGTCGATGAGGACGACTTCATCGAGGAGGTGTTGAGGTGAGTTGTTGATAATACTGTGAACGGTGCGGAGAAGCGTCGACCAGCCCTCGTTGTGGAACACGATGATGACGCTCGTATTGGGAAGGTTGGTTGGATAGTGCCAGTATCGGCATCTAGGCAAGGTGTATGAGATAAAGAATGTGTAATTTTTGCTTTTCCGCCGCCAACCTCATGAAGTATAATTTGATTGATGAAATAATCCTGCTTGGTTTGGAAATAGAATCTACGGAAATAAATATTTCAAAAAGTAAATAGCGCTATTTACACTATGCTAGGCCCAGGTCCATTATCAAAAGACAAGGAAATGTTATTATGTATCATAAATAGTGTATAAAAATATAGGAAAACAATTTCACTAACTCAACTACGTGACTTTCTGTGCATGTTTTTCGTTGTTCTTCAACCTGGAAATAGCCGTTTCTATTACTTTTTTTTTCTGGGTATGATGTCTCATAAAGTCTCATGAAGTTAAACTGTCTCCTCCTTTGACAAGAGAAGGTTTGTTCACTAACCTTTTGCGGCTTTATTATTATCATAATTCACTTACTCATCGTGTCTGATGTCGTTGACGGTACGGTCAAGCGAGATGCGATCGCTGATGACCATGTTAAAGCCGTAGTCCTTGTAGCTCTGCTGGTATCTGTCACTTTCCTTGGGATTCAGCATGACGGCGCGCCCGTACTCCCCGGGGCCGTGACGGCGCTCCTCCTCGGGTGGCGGCTCGAAGTTTCCGATCGTCGACTTGAGTACAGGTGGTTCGACAATGAGGGTCTGAGAAGATAGAAAAAAGATAGAAGGTATAGAAGGCGCTAGAGCTATGGACAGGGTTTTCTATCCCAATCTCCGTGGTCACCCCAAACTGTATGAAAAACCACCTTTTAACATCAAGTTTCGACTACATGTATCTTGAGTATGGTGAATGTATCTAAATAAGCTCGCCGCAGAGTATACGACTTTCGATCGCACGACTGACCGACTTTGGATCCGAAATAAATCACAATAGCCTCTGAATAAACATGCTTGTTTATTTCAGATCCAAAGTCGGTCAGTCGTGCGACCGAAAGTCGTGAAGTGTGCGGTGGCCTTAAGGCACATGACAGCTACGTGTCCTTTGCATTCCTGCACTTTGGACATTTTACCCAAGGACACGGACTCGTACGGATTCTGGGTTTCTTGAAACATGGACCCGTGGGGAGAAATTTACCTTACACTTGCGTATGATTTTTTTTTCTCGTGGAGATTCAGGGACAACACCCCCTTTAATTTGAGTATAATGTATCAGCCCTGTCTATACATATCGGTAGTTCCTGCTGCATGCTGGCTGATTTTATCGACTGGAGTAGAAGATACGCAATGATTATTAAACCAAGCCTCTTAACTCGTGTATATGATACGCAATGCGGTATCTCTGTTTTCATAATGCAATGAAGAGGCCTCGCTGCTTCCAAAGGATACAATGGTGTAAGTAACAAGGAAGTGAGCACTGGCTGTGAGCAACACTGTACATGGAGGCAGATCGCCATCAGTTTCCATGGATACAAGAAATTGTGTCGTGCGCGATATCGAGCCTCGCAATATACTCTGATAGGAATCAGTTTGTTTAGGCGGGCTCTCTACAAAATGGATTGAAAGTAGTGGAGGTTTGGTTCGTGTTTGGCTTGGCGTGATGAATGTGCAGAATATGGCAATCACGCCTTTGAATAAGCCTTCTTTTGTTTATGAGGCAGTATTATCGTGTTGATAGAGAACCGATACACTTTCTCGGATTCATACTTTGGAAAATAAACATACTATTTGCCTCCTTAGACTGCAATAGATTGAATCAAATACTGTGGAAATCGAGATGAGCTTAATCCGAAGTGAAAACATTAATTAAAGGGGGTTTACTTTGAACGTCATTCCTTCTTCGAATATCAGATGTAACGGGAACGGCGAGAATGTTTCTTTGCGTGACCCTGACATCGTTTCAGGACAATCATTCAAAAGCTCATAAAAGTAGCTGTTACCATGGTTACATGCCATCAATCCGTGCCTGAAATCAGTCTCTTTGAGTAGTCGTTTCTCTTTCGCTCTAAAACATTAGATTGTGTTTCAAATGAAGTGTTTCTATCGATTATCCCAACCACGGAGAGCAGATGCGCTTCATTAAAAAAAAAAAAATCATTTTGCTTTTACAATTTCATCTCGCGATGTTTAATTCATGTGCGAATGTATCCACAAATGGAATATTGGAGCAAATATGAGCACTGTTAAGAATTTCAGTATAGTTGGTCTCAAAGCAAAGAAATGGAGATGAATACTAAGGTATATAAGGTTAAAATCATCAATTTCTACCTCTGCCATAAACATAATAACCAGTTTATAGAGATCTGAATTATCTAAGTGCTACAGATTAGCTTCAAATTCTGTAGCTCCACTATCTGTGATGGTTAAATACCCGTCTCATAGAGTACACTTAAAATATTGGTTACATCTTTATCACATCTTTATCGCACATAACTTGTTTACTGTTCTTTTTTTATTTATGATAAATGAGATCAGTCAAGTCAGTCAGTGACTTTGCGATGGGTAGTAGTGACTTGCTCTTTAACCAATAACCGTTAAGCCATGCCGTCTTAAATATGATAGGAATGTCTTTCAAATTCACTGAAATTTATACCAGGTTACATTCGATTGAAAGGCTTTTTCCTCCCTTTGAAACATAAGCTTTTCCAGCCTTTAAAATGTCGAAGCTTGATTTATCAAATTAAGTTGACGAAAATTACTTTCTGTATGAGCTTTGACATAATTGTCATGTATCGATCAGATAATGTCCAGCGTTTTACACCTGTGCATTATTATTACATTATACATTGTCAATCCAAGGATAAAAAACAATTTCGTTCCAGGACTGCTACAATGTTGTGCTGCTACTTAAAATTGACTGATCAAAGATGAGTGACAGGCCACATCATTCCACATTATTTTGAAGCGATCATGGTGCTAATCACTTTGTAGCGAAACAGCAAACAGCCACTTGGCACAGACGCAATCTTGGAATGAAAACCAGATGGAAGTGTCGCTTTTCAAAATTGTTGGCGTAGGTTGAAAAAAAATATATTCGTCTCTCGATGAATTGTCTGCTACTTCTCGCTGCTTGTGATATCACTTGGAAAAATTCCAGGTGACAAGTGTTCATATTAATTCGCATATTCCACATAGTATTCCGACAGCCCTTATACAAAATATACGACACGCAAAATATGATAAAACACGAGACGCGCATAATACAATACGTGCACACCAAAGTGTGTACACATTTTAAATGGGTCTTAACATCATGATCGATATCATTATGGATTTTTTGACTGTTTGCTGTGAAAATGAGTTAAAACACAAATCTTTTTTTTCTAGGGCCTACATATCTATTTGGATTGTTGAAAACAAGATGATCATTACTTATAGCAAGGAGGTGGGAAGAGAACCACCTCCCTGCTTATAGCTGACGCAAATTTTACTGTACATTAACTTATTGTTGACTGCTACAGGTATGCTTGCCTATATACCACCACTTCTACACGTCGTGACACTCCCTCCGACAGCTCACTTCACATATAAATCATCCCAGTAATTTTATAGCTTTTTGTTTGAGTTGCCAAAGGGAGTCGTACCTTGTCAAGTATCAAGTTACAGATTCATAGGCATAACATGAAAACGTAACCTGGATTCGTTGCCCAGTTTCACCCCTAGCTACCCCCCCCCCCCCCCCCATAAAAAAAAATTAAAAAAAGTGGTTGGGATGGTTTTAAGTATCAACGGCGCATACTCTACCTTATCTTCTACTTGGGTGTCTTCTTTTCGAATTCCTCTGGCCTCGTCAAACGGAGACCACAGGGTGGAATCTTTCGACGATAAAAAGAGAAGTAAAATCGGCGCCACTGTTACTATCAAGAGACTGACAATGACCAGCCACAAACAACGCGATCGTCTGCGGCACGTGCGAGCCATTTTGTCCGCCAGAGTGTAGGCGTAGTGTCCCTTCTAATTCCCGATGGCTACCTGTCAGCACCGTCGTTCTCCAATATCGGATTGTGAGAGCTCGTATGATTCAGTTTGAAAGCGTTGGTCGACGACGATGATTTGTTGGTACTTATTCGAGTTCCTTCGATGAATCACATTAAAGTCTCCTTTCACAGAAACTGCCGAACTCCTGCCGCTTTCATAAGCTGAGAGACCGAAACTCATAGTGGTATATTAACCAAGCGAAACTACGACTACTCTTCTCATTGCATGTTACAGTGTGTACTACTTGCATGCAGTCGACCGTCAAACCCGTTTGTACAAGCCACTCCGACAATCACACTTCTGACTTGTAGAATTGAAACATTAAAAATCTGCGCGGGTCGGCTAGATGAGAAATGACACGAAATGCAGGAAAGAGTCATAATTAGATCACCGCCATTGCAATTTTTAGTGTACTTTGCAAGAACCGCTCTTCAGTACTTACTGTACGCAGAGAACGTATAAATATTTAAACACACGGGCACACTCTTGCTGCCCTGCAACGTGTCATGTTGCGCTATTTCCATTTCATTCACTTTGTGTGAAGTCGTCCTTTTTTTTCCAAACAATTTAGCCACGCTACGGTGCACACGCTAAATGCTTATTCCAGAAAGCATGAAGAATCGTTCAACGTATAGACTTTAGCACTGGTTTGTCGGGCCAAAAACAGTCTCAGGTGCTCCGCTGACTCCGTTGACGTGAGTAAACAAATCGAGTTAATGTACACCGTCGAAGATCGATGTTAGGTTACTGTTAATTCTGTCACAAGGTCCAATGTCTTTGATATCAATTAAACATATGGCACATCCAACACGTCCAATTACGCCCAAGAACATAAATGGCTCACGAATATTTTTGAGATGGCATTTTCACTATGCAAGTGACGTGATAAAAAATAAAGGAACGTTGCAAGTCTGGTCTGATTTTGTAGTTTATATAATGCTGTATTTTATTTCATTTTTTTCCCGGATTAATGCGCTTAGAAACGTCAGTATTAAGCGCTATGTAAGTGTTAAATTTGTTCATTATCAGTATCATTATATACCCCAAAGTAATATTCCCCAAAATAGTCTTTCATGTAATGTCAGGTCAGTCAGGAGTGCGTTATAGGAAGATTTTACAGAGCAAGATTTGAGGGTAATGCTCCTAGCGATCCTTATATAGGCATATTGTATTTTCCTCGTAAATATGTCCATGATCAATGACATCAAAATTTCATGAATGAAATTTGGATCGCGATACGATACTAGGCTCATGGTTTAAGATGCGCATATAGCCTATCCCTTACTGATTATACTGTAGTATGTTAGAATGGTGAAATTTATGTGTTTACTACTATAGTGTATCACTAACCATGTATAAAATTTCTGTAAACCATGTTTTTGATTTCATTATATTTTTTTTCCACGACAAAACGGGGAGATCCGGTATAATCATATCTATATAGCGCCTAATAGGTTCTTATGATATGTATACATCGGCCGTCACTGCACAAACAACGTTCATTTCACCTCGCCATCTATACCATAATATCAATCAAACTGTCACTTGCACATGGCAAAATAAACATCGGGTACTTCCACATGGCAAAATAAACACCGGGTACTTCCACATACATAGCGGTATATTGAATATATACACTCTAGCGTGGAGGGGGAAAAAGGAAATAAGACACCGCATTGTTGACTACAGTCAACGTTGCGGTAGAGAGCGTCTGCATATAGCGTACATCCCAAGCGTTATGTTGAGGTGTTATGTCAAGCTTCTACCGTTAACTTCATTTTGCCCAACTATACTGTAAAATACTATACCAACGTCCATCATCACCACTATGATCCTGTGGTTCTCTGTTTGTTACAGACATCAGCGATCATAACTCTTCGATCAGTTCTTTCGATTTTCTGAAATTCAAAAGAAGCTTAATTGCATCGCCGATGTCGCGTTTAATGTCCAAGTGTTGATTCTCTGAAGATAATGTGACGTTACCACCCTTCTTGTAATCAATGCCTTTTGTGTCTTATCTTTCCAGTATGAATGTCCTGTGATTAAAACTAACTCATTTCCTCCTCACAGTGTTGATGAAAGCTGGTGTGTGACCGGCTCTTAGTATATACTATTTTTTACATATTGTTAGTTATAATGATTTTTATAACTATAAATGATATATATATATAATTTTGTTGGTTGTAATGACATATACAGTACCCTTCACAAGAAACACTGCGTGGCGATGATTTCTTTCCACACATCTGTGAAACAACACTAAAAACCACACTGAAGCACATTTTTCTCTTTAATGTTGCCATGACTGAACTTTTGGCGTTCGTCGTGGTAAAGACATCAGCTGCAGTTGCCATCTCCTTCTTCACTCTGTTTCGCAGACGCCTTTTTGTTTGTCCGCTGTTATCACGTGTCTCAGATGTTGAACCTTCCGGGACTCTTCAATAGTTCTCTTTCCCGAGTGATATCACCTCAGGGAAAAAGATAAACGTTTTCTTGTATCGGTAACTAAGCACTACTCTTGAAATCTCATCATTGTACATTTGTATTTCGCTCCCGGTGACAAAGCATCGATAATAACGGATTGTAGTTCATTTTCAGACTCGGGAGCTAGAACTGTATTATCCGCGTAGCATAAAAATCACCACTGATTTCACCTGCTACAAATTCAGTGTCCGTGTATCGTGTCGCAAATTGATTAATGTAATCACATCACAATAAAGTGGAAAAAAATCCTCTCCTTTATGATTGGAAACTTGGCAAAATTAACAAACGGATAGACATCAAATAAAACACCTTGTATTCAATTCACGTTTATGAATGGTTTTGTCCAAAAAAAAAAAATTCTAAGTAAGGTGGTCTCTCTCTCAATTTCTATATGCGTGTAAACTTCAACAATACGTTTTATTGCAGAAATAGAAAAGACCAAAAAAGGCAAAAATCAGCCAACCGGCTTTCTCTTCTCCAACTTCCCGCAACCACACGATTTGTGGTTTCTTTACAAGATCGATTTTTGCATGTTTTACTATACTATTTTACCCTTAGAGGAAAATTCCACTGTGTTCAAGTTGACTTTAATCAATAAAAAGTGAAAACAGACGAACAGAAAAGTTTCGTCAAAATCACACGTTTTAAAAAAGTTACGGAATTTCAAGTTTTCACATTGTCTTCCCGAGGTGATATTGGTCGTTTTCAACTGCACATACATTATGCAAATTAGGATAACTGATTTCATACCCCACAAACTCTCCCTTTGGTGGATGCTCAAAATACTGTATCCTAAAATCAAGTGTTGGGCAATACTTTAGCAACTACAACCTCTTATCCTCAAATTTACATTATCTCTCGGTAATTTCACGCGAAGGATGTCAGTTGTTTTTTTTTTTTCGAAGTCATGTAAAAAAAAAGGCAAACGCCAAGCGCTATATCTCGCCTTCATACTATAGTATATACAATGTATGAGCATAGTGTTTTTCAAAGTAAGTTCAATGACCTTTTAACCTTTGACCTTGTCGAACTTCACCGATCGAACTTGACCAGCATTTTTAGATAATGTACCTGTGGTGGGGGAGTTTGGTGGTCATAGCTCAACGCTGTGGAAAAAAATAGAGAAATCCAAATTTTTGACGACGCCACCCCCTCCCCCGACGACAACGGAAAAGTGACGCCTATATGTCATTCTTCCGCTACGCAGGCGAGATAAAAACACAGAATACTAGTACAGTGAATTTCGTGAGTATGACATCATCATCGTGTCAATGGTGGATCTACAGGGGTGTAAGGGCTTAACCTCCCCCCTCCCCATGCTTTTTGTTTATTTGTTGTTTGTTTTTTGGTTGTTTTTTGGTTGTTAACATATTTAGGAAGAGACGCGGCGGCTAAAATATGTGAAGATTTTTTTTTGTTTTGCTTGTCATGACCCATCATCATCGGGTGAACCCCACCCCCAGCAAAAAGGTGGATCCACCTCTTGCAATCTAATATTCATATGAACTTGCTACTAACATCCATGTAGAGAAAACATGCGAAATACATGTACAACATGTTATCAAAAGTCCATTTCTTGCCCCCTTTTCGGTTGACTTTTACAAAACCTCTTCTTTTCTGTTAGTTAAATGCAATGCTACGTATTAAACTTTTTTTTTGGGGGGGGGGGGGGGGTGATTGAACATTATAGCATTACACAAAGGATCACTTGTTTGTCGTCACCGTTGCTACCGATGTTCTTTACCCAGGACATAGGACCTATACACGACGCTACTCCAGCAACTTTGACTAAACTATACCAAGTTAAATCAAACAAGCATGGTATTGGTTCATTAAGATAAAAGAAGTTTTGAAAATTTGACATTTCACATGTTTTGAAGAAACAGCAAAATAAGTAAGAATCATATTATGCAAATGAGACAATAACATCACGGCATATAATTCTCCGATCAAATCAAATGATAATTTGTCTTTTTGACTTGCATTCAAAAAGGCAAACATGGTGCAGACTTGTGCACAGGCCAATGGGAGACTCAAGAGACGATGACATCATCACCATCTGACTGAATTTGCATAATTAAGGTATTGTACTCAACATCAGTTTCACAATCTTCTAATAAAAATGTTTCCAGAATAAACCATCTACACTTATGGTTTATTGAGAAAAATGGTGATATCTCCTTATATTTTAAGCTATATTGCAAAAAAATTTATATGGTGCGATGTTTTGTGATACAACTGACCTACACATATGCATCAAATGTGATATCTTGGCAATCTTTTTTTTAATCACTGCTCCCAAACATAAACAGGACCTTGTAAATTACAGTAAGGATTACTTCAAGAATAATATCTCTCTCTTTGGTTCTGTTGTTTAGACAATCATTTTTATTCATTTTTTAAAGACTTGTTGTTGTTTATGTTGTCGTCGTTGTTTGTTGTTGATGTGGCTGCTGCTGTTTCTGTTGTTGAAAAGTTTGTGAGTCTACATACCAAGTACAGGTGTTTATATACCACACACATACAGTACACAGTGCACTGGTTTGTACACAATGAAGCATATACTGTACACACACACAGTTGATGCCACATTATTGCATGTGTTTGGCCATGATCTGTCGATAACATGGTGACACGAAATGTGCTCCTGTGACAATTATTGCTCCAGTCTTATTTTCTCCAAGGACTTATACATTATTTCGTTTCAAGTGAGAATTAGTATTAGGGTTATGTTTGTGGGTAGGTTTTATGTTTTACTTAGCATGCAGACATTTCAGAGGAGCAATAGTAGGAGCAAATGTCATGAAACCCCATTATTCAGCACAGAAAACTACAGTAACACCAAAATGACGTCTTAATGTCTATTTATTTCAAAATGTTGTCATATCAAGATCAAAAATACATATAATAAATAAAATACACATAAATTCTGAACAAAAGGTAGATAAATTAATATATTACTGTTGACATGTTCATGAATAGGAATGTTACCTGTAAAACTTCCAGTTTCACCTGAACTTCGCACTGAGCCTCAATGAGGAAAACAATGGACGGAATACATAATTTTCATATTCTTGGGAAATTCTTGGCTTACATCAACATTAATTACGGTACGTGTCATCAAGAAAAGAGGGTGATTCTTTCAGAAGTCTTTAAAATAGAAGTTAACTGTTTAATACAACATCTGCAATTTTTTTAAAACAAACACCGATGATACTAGGGTCTTATTTAATTGGAAGGTCTTCTTTTGTGTCAGCACTGTATAAAATAAGGGCCCTGTCATTATTAATATTTACGACACAACAGACCTACAATAACAGAACTCTACAGTCACAATAAAAGTACAGAGTACTGAAATTTAGTTTGTGAATGTTTGGAAACCATTAAAGTTAATCAAACATCAATTTGCTGGTGCAGATCTTTAGAAATTATGTCAAATAAATATCCATGAACTGTCATATTCTCTTGTTATATGAAATACTGTACATAATCTTACTAGACCCTCACAAAAATTTGTAGGAGCCAAAGAGGGCCTCAGCTTGAAAAGGGTTGAGAAATGCAGCATTCAATAACCAGCTTATAATCCAGCTCTCTTACAATTTAATACGAAAAAAGGCCACTTAATGACAAGATTGTCACTAAAGGCACCGGAAATGGTTAGTCGACTATTTTGTTTAAACCAGCTTTGGATTGGCTAACAAACAAACTCAAATATTTTAGACATAGACATAGTGTCAGATAAAAATATGTGAATAGCCTTTTAAGAAAGCCTAATGCATTGTACAATGATTTTTAAAATGTACCAAAAACAGAGCTCTCATATATATCAAACTCAAATATGGGTATATAATCCATTCATTTCACACTCAATTGGTATCTTTTTGTTCGAAAAAGTACACTCCTGTCTTTAAAAAATAATGCATAAATCTATGAACATCTTAATGAAGCTCATATGCTTTTTTGAGTGCATAAAAAGATAAAGGTGAGATATTTTGTATCACATCACATAAGCCAATTAAAACTGCATAGCTCTGAGGTAATGACTGTAAAAGACCCCATAGCCTGGATATTAATGTAGTGGGAAGGCGGGCTCGATTTGGATATATTCAAGAATCCCACATAAAGAATTGCATACAGCTTTATCACTAGTATCTGTGTAAGTACACCACACAGCCAAAGAATTTTGACTGGAGTCAACCGTTAGCGATGAGCGTGTGCATTTTTGATGTATGTAATCGCTGACACATGGCTGATGGGCGCTATTCATGGTGTTTGAATGCCCCCGGCGGGCAGCAAATTCTATTGGACCATCCATGTTTCCGAAGGCAAGTGGGGCTTTAACCCATTGAGGATGGGCTGATTTTGTTTCAACACTCATTTCCCACACACACTTGCCAAAGTATACTTGGGACTCGTCCTTAACGGGTTACGGAAATTTAGAGTTCCGTAGAAGATCTTACAAACATCTAGAAAAGTACTCTCTTCTCTTGCTCTTCTATCTTTCCAGGTCTTTGTTTGGAATCAGGTCACTTCCACGAGACATGGACCCCCTTGCGGTCAGTCCGTCTAGGTCTCCATTCATCCAGGCCTTGTCCCCGTGGTCCAGGTCCAAGGGGGACTTGGATCTCGACTGGCCCCGCAGGAATTCCACCTCCTTGCTCAATACCTGCCTCTCCTGCATCAGACTCGTCTGCTTCTGTAGAAGCTCGTAAATCTGTCAGTCAGACAAAATTGATCCACATTACAATGCGTGAAGTGATGCCATAAAAAGTGTATCGTAATTTGTCGTCACAAATATGAATACTGCTGTGAAAAATTCAACCTTAACATTCAGTATCATACATATAGTGAATGGCCACGAGTGCAGTAGTAAAAACTTCAATGATGCAAAGCTGAGTTGAATAGCATGCCTCATCTTTCCAGAGTTTGAAATCTTGTCCCAGCGCACGAGTAAAGACCAAACACTATTTGTGTTATAGAACACTTCCGACATCAATGCAGGCGGTCTACACCAATTCTTAAATACAGTACGGAAATGGCAACCATTTTATAATTTCATGAAAGGCAAATGGTTGTGCGGAGAACAAATTTCTGCACCTGTTTGGCGTTCTTGTTGTTCTGCTCCTCCATCTGATGTAGGCGTGCCTTCATCCTGTGATGCAGCCGGCCGTGCTCCACACACTGGTTCTCCATGTCGGCATGCTGGTGGGAGAGGCGCTCCGACCGGGCCAAGAGCTCAGCATTGGTCTGCTTCAGCTGGCGCAGCTCAGACCTGAAATTGTGACATCACACACCATAAGTGACCAGGGGGGTGTTTCATAAAGCTGTTCGTAAAGTTACGAACAACATACGAGCGACTGATGATCAGTTCTGATGTGCTATACTCATCAGAATTTCCACAATTCAGCAAAAGAACTGATCACCAGTCGCTCGTATGTCATTCGTAACTTTACGAACAGCTTTATGAAACACCCCCCTGTATGTAATATCATGGCTCTTAATTTCCATGATTTGTGAGGCAAAAAGGCATTGTGTCATTCTGTTACTGTCAATGATCACATCTTTGGGTATGGACAAGTACTCCTGAAGCACAGCTTAAACACTTGAAATGTTTAGAAAGCCACATTTATCAAAAGTGAATTACTCTCCTACTAAATATAAAAAATGAATAAAAACAAAAAGAAACAGTATTCCTATACAGTACACCCCTGACAAATCCTTTGATAAGAAGCATACAAACATACCAGTACTCAGGGGCGGATCCAGGAATTCTGTAAAGGGGGGGCGTGACTAATATTTCTGGTGCCACTTCCGGGTTTCATTTCAGTTTTTTTCTTTTTATTTTCTTTGTTTTTAACGAAAATTAAAGGGGGGGGGCGTGCGCCAGTTGCGCCCCCCCTCTGGATCCGCCACTGGTACTTGACACAAAAGAAATGACCGGTCTTCGATTGAATAAGAGTCATTCATTGAAACATGCGTTACAGTCAATACGAAGAGCTATCATCACTGTACATGTAATCTTGCATAACAAGGTAGGATTTCAGGCTGCCAGAAATCAAAAGGGAAAGTCCTGGCTCGACTTGAAGTGACAACTTTAGGGACAGCCTCTGACCTGTATCTGGTGGTCCCGCTCTCCAGCTGGTCAGTGAGCACCCGCACCTCTTCCCTCAGCTTGTTGATGAGAGACTGCTGGTCAGACAGCATATTCTCAAGCTCATTGACCGTAAGGGCTGTATGCAAGAAAGGGCAGGGAATGGGGGGGGGGGGGGGGGGGATAGGGGAGAAGGGGGTATGGGGTGGAATCACAGGTGAGGTAGGGAGCGGTGAGGTAGGAGACAGTAGGGCAGTGTAGAGAAGTTTGCGGTAGGGAAGGATAGGGATGGGAAGGGTACGGAAGCATAAGGAGAGGTAAAAAAAAGTTGGAATGGGGTGTGGAAGAAATTTAGGAGCTAACATCATCTAATAAGACATGGGCGCCTCGGCTGTATAAGGTAATTACTACTTTTGAGATTCCAGTTATCAGTTCAACAGCCACAATGTCATGATTAGAAAAATTCTGTGAATATTCTTAGTCAGTCATTCAATCTTGTTGTTGTTGTTGTTGTTGCTGTACATCAAGAAATGGGACACAAAAGTGCTTTGATATTCACAATTTGCTGTTTCTCTAATTGGAGCAGGGTGGCGATACATACCTTTAATATACATTAGTGTGTAAATGACTGTCCCACATCCACACAGGCCTTCCATTGTAAGCAAGTACAGTGCATAAAGCCACTTGCTTCTTAGGGAACTGGGGATCTCGATCATCAGTCATCAATCTAATCAATGTCATGTTGTAAACAGCATACAACTCACCTTAAAATTTATCATGATAATTATGCTGATTCCCCTCATTTTCTACAATAAGCTATGACCAAATAGCTTTCCCCAGGCTACTGTACCGACATATAGTTCTTGAGAAAGTAAACACATATCTTGTCCTGACTCTTGACTGCTACATTGCTGGGACATGCGAAAATAGAGAAAAGTTTACCATGCTTATTCTCCATGTTGTGTATGGTTTGCTTCAGTTCCTGCTCCTTCTGCTCTGCCCGGTGGCGCAACATCCGGATGGCATCACGGTTGCCCTTGTCAACGCTTTCGTGGGAGATGCGAAGGATGCTGGCCTAAGACACAGTGTAGTAGTGATATGTACTGATGTTGAAATAACCTTCTGATTATTGAGGTACTGCCTATCATCCATAAATACAAAAATTGATAAGTGGAGCTTATATTTCTCCAAATATTTTGAAAATTAAAGGTTGGAAATCAAGACTCTGAGATTTAGCTTGTCATTCAGTGCTTTCATTGATTCTGAAATACTACAAATATGCCTACATGAGGTAACACAGCCATTGTGGTGTAATTAGATATTCTGGTTTGTATTGTCATACATACCAGCATTTCATTCTGATTTGGTGATTCTGGTAACTTTTTTGTATCACAACATATATTTATTGTGATGCTATACAAGACTGATTGAACAAATAAGTCAAGGAATGCTTGAATATACAAGAATACTTGAGTGCTACCAGCTCCCTGGTCCCTCTAGTCAGGTCGTTTAACGTTAAATTTTGAGATTACCGTTACAGGGCGGATAAAAGCACCAAATTTGGAGAGATGATCCCTCAGGACCTACTCATTGATATTAGAGTAGGAGCCCTCTGGAATTTTTTATTCTTATGGTATAAATGCTGAATTTCATTTTCTAGGAATTTTCGCACACATGAAATTCTACCAAAATGCGTGCGATTCTACACAATCATTGAATGCCACTGGCAGCTCACGGAAGTTTCATGCCGCGAAAAAAAAGCCGTCGGCTCCCATTCGCGATAGCTTCGTGTTGTGAAAGTAACACTGTATTTATGTATCTGAGGAAGTTTAGTAACAAAAAGGAGGTTCAGATCTGTTGTAAATTTTCTCATTTTTCATGGAAATTTCACTATAAAGCGACCAGACTACTCACCTCCCTCTCCACAGTGTTGAGTTTTTCCACCAGTCTGATGCTTTCCTCTCTGGATGTGGTGGCATCCTTCTCCGCCTGCTCCAGTCGTCTCTTCACATCGAGCAGCTCGTTCTTGAGCCGAGAGTTGTCCTATGACAAGGCGGCATTGAGATTTTCTTCTTGGTGATGCATTTCATGGCAATTCCTTAGTATGCTTTGAAATGTCATCACAGATCTTGGTAGATTTTGGTACTTGCATACCCTTAGTCTCATCATGCTGCATAAAAAAGTATCCCATCCCTTACGTTGCCTGCATGTTCATCTACATTAGCTCAAAAAAATATGCCCACCTTTAAGATTCACTGAGATAATTCAGAAAACAATTCAAGTCAGTGTCCAGCTCGTAGGAAGCAATATGAAGCAATGTATAGCACAAATGACTTTGGATAAAGTAGAGATACCAACATTCAACTACAAACATACAACAGTACTATGAACTAATATATGATCCTTGTAATTCACTGCAAAATATGACTTGTAACACAGATTTAAAAATCTTACAATCACAACCTTGAAATAACGGGATCTGTATTGGATTTCCATTTCTACATTACATCTAATCTTTAAAGAAAATGTATACATATTGGTGTGATGCCAAATTTGTGTGACCTAATGAGGAGGAAAATAGAGTTTTCTACTTGTTTTGTGTTTCGGAGTTCCATCTCCATGTTCGCCCTGAGTCTCTCAAGCTGCCTCATCGCCTCGTCTCGCTGAACCTTGGCGGTGGTCGTTGACATCCGATTATCTTCAGATACCTGGCAACCAATAAGGCCGGAAGTAACAGGTAATGATTTCTGGATAGTACAATGTAGCTTTTATTTGCTCGGAAAGATTTTGGCCAAATCACTTAATTTTATCTGGTTTAAAGGCATACAGCTGGCTTCACAAATTATGCACTAGCTGACCAGGTACTTTCTATTTTCTTTTTCTTTTTTTTTCTTTTTTTTTGACCAGGGTGGGGGTGATAGCAGATTTGTACTGAAAGACAGAAAAACGCATTCAGGATATTTTACGATTGCCATAGTGTAATGTAAATTGTAAAATGAAATATACATCAATCTCACAATTAAATTGAAGAATGAACTACATAGAACAGAATAAACTTCAGCATATAGTGCAGAAAAATAAAATGATACTTTGAACAAAGGAAGAAAGATGGTCAAGAACAGTTACGATCAAGTACATCAAAGCTAGGTACAAATAGAACACTGAAAATGAAAACAGTTCAAGATGCACATACGTTATTGTAATATTACACATGTTCTCATTAATTGGTCCTGTACTCATTTTCATTTCATGACTGAATGAAAAATTCAAGAGTAGATGGAGATAGAGTTTGAATGATTATGGCATCTGCATGGACGATTGACCTCTCTCCCTTTCATTGCTTACACAATGTCGTTACCTTGGTGATGGTGACCTCGTGCTGCATTATCTCCATCCTGGCCTTGTCGAGCTCTGACTGGATGTCCACTTTCTCTCTGGTCACTTTGTCCAGCTGGTGCGAGACTGCTGCCAGCTCCTCCGTCAGTTTTTCCAACTTCGCATGAGACAGCACATGCACAATGAAAAGTACATTTAAATCTAACTTCACATGGTCTATGTAATACGATGAAACACTCACTATGGGAAACATGATGCATCAGACATTCATTTTCATGGTTTTAATAGAATTAATCACTTCTTACATCTCAAATACTTAACCACATTTTGTTGTACTGACACCGAGGGCACTTCATGAAGCGTTTTGTCTGACAAATTTGTCTGACAAATTTGCCCTCAGCCAATCAGATTCAAGGATTTCAGTAGCTTATAACAGTTTGTCAGAAAGATATCTGACCAAAATGCTTCATGAAATGCCCCCCAGAGTAAGAGACCCGCAGTTCAGTTAGACTGGCTTTCTTACACAAACAAAAAATAAGGCTAACAGACCATAACAGCATATAAATTGAAAGGCTTTCACTGCAATAAGTGAACGTAAAACTCATTTTCCAACATTTCTCTTTTTCTTTCTTTACTTGGCATATATTCTAAATCTGACATTCAAATCAATCACCACTGTGATGAAATAGTTCTTCCAGTTTTGTATCATAAAATAAAATCAGAAGAGTTGAAAGAATGGCTGAACAACTCAAAGCTAGTATTCTCTGGTGAGAACCAGAAGGGCCTTATCGCAATTTTGGGCAATATTGAGTTATTGATATCATGTTGTAAAGCTTGATCTCCTCTACATTATGGTGTCCATTTTAAATCATTTTCAGTAAATTTTCAGTAAAATATTAAAAATCAAAACCACAAGGGCACTATTTTTACCCTTTATTTGGAACAATGGTTATCAATCTACCCCTTTTGATTAAATATATGTATTCTTTCATGAAAATGGATTTTTGTTTTGTTTTTATTTACACTAAAATCTTAGAACCTGATAGCGCCCTTCCAGTTCTCATCTTAGAAATGGTTTGTGCTCACTCTCTGATTGAGTTGTGTGATCTCCTCTTCATTTTCTCTCCTCGTCGCTTCTCGCTCCATCTTCAGCTTCTCTTGTTGCTCGGCAACCAGTTCTGCCATCCTCCCTTGCATCCGAACGATGTCCTCCTTGGCTTGCTCTCTCTGCACCAGGGCCTGAGTGCAAACATGATAACTACACAGTGAAGTAAAATATCTCTAAAGCTATGTATACCTGTGATTCAATATGAAACACAAAATACAGTGGTTGATTTTATTGAAGCCTACGAGTACAAGTATAGGCTCCTCGTTCAAATCAAATCAAATCAATTTCTTTTCAAATACCATATTTTTCCCCGATACAACTACCCCCCCCCAAAAAAAGGCAATCGCCAAATTGTGTCTCGCCCATTCGCGTACAAGGAATTAATATTTTTTATAACTCCCAGAAGTTAATTGACCTGCTTATGACCTTTGACCTTGTGGTGACCTTCCTACACCCTAAAGGACATTTACCATCCAAGTTTGGTCACAAACGGAAAAAGGTAATCAAAAGTAATGAGCCATAATCGAAACGCGCCATAAAAACTTAACATTGGGCCCTAAAAATTTGTTGACCCCTTTCTGTGACATTTGACCTTGTGATGACCTTTGACTCCCTAAGGGACATCTACCGTCCAAGTTTGGTCACAAACGGACATAGGGATCAAAAGTTATGAGCCACAATCAAAACGCGCCCTAAAAACATAACATTGAACCCTAAAAGTTTGCTGACCCCTGTCTGTGACCTTTGACCTTGTGACGACCTTCACCTCCCCAAGCGACATCTTCCATCCAAGTTTGGTCACAAACGGACAAAGGGATCAAAAGTTATGAGCCATAAACGAAATGCGCCCTAAAAACTTAATATTGGGCCCTAAAAGTTCGTTGATCCCCGTCTGTAACCTTTGACCTTGTGGTTACCTTCAACTTCCCAAGAGACATCTACCATCACCCAAGTTTGATTGCCATTGTAGCAACATGTGCTGAGTTACGTGTGAAAAGAGAGTCTTGCAAGTAAACTTTAACGTATGACCTCAAATGACCTTATCATGTGACCTCTTACGGCACCATAACATGAAGGTACCCCCAGTGCATCCATCACCCAAGTTTGATTGCCATTGTAGCAACATGTGTCGAGTTACGTGTGATAAGAGAGTCTTGCAAGTAAACTTTAACATATGACCTCAAATGACCTTTGACCTTATCCTGTGACCTCCAACGGCACCATAACATGAAGGTACCCCCAGTGCATCTATGACCCAAGTTAGGTTGTAATCCAAGCAACTCATGTGAAGTTATTTGTCAAAAGAGAGTCTTGCAGGTAAACTTTAACATAGAAAAGAGAGTCTTGCACATACTCTTTAAAGGGAAGCAGTCCTGAGATTTTCACTGTACTGATAATTAAGAAGAGTAAAAAATATAAACTTTCACCAATTTATACGCTTGGACATCAAAAATTGTCTCCGTACGCGATTTTTGAAAAATAATTCCTGCAAGCGATCGTGAAAGAGCCGGCAAAAAGATGCTACGTAGTGCATGCCCTACTCACCAAGTTGACAGCCGTGCCTCTAAAAACCAATTTAAGTGTTCAAATGATTAGTTGCAATTTTATCATATAATGTGAAAGTTTGTGGTTTTATAATTTCAAACAAAATATTGCAAGCTTAGATATATATAATTTACGAAAAATTAATATTGTAAACATAATTTATATGTATTTTTAAACCAAATATACCATGAACTTGACATCAAATAGGCACGGTCGTTTTCTAGCTTCCGTCCGTGTTGCATACTTCTTAGCGTAGAAACCACTCTCGCGCGCAAATCCTTACCATACCAATGTATATATACATACACAGTACACTCGACTCCGTCCAGTCAATTTTGGCATTCAAACCGAAGATAACCTGTGCATGAGAGAGTCGAATTCTTAAGAAAATATTGTTTGTATCTCAATATTTCTGCAAGTAGTCAGATAATCGCCTTTCCTCGAAAAAAAAAAATATGACGTGAGCCGGGAAGGATAAACACAGGGGGTCGTAGGGATATGATTTCGCTCCACTTTGCCGTGCATGTCCAGTCGGCACTGGCAGCAGCTAGCTCAGTGGCACTGTACTGCAGTCCAACCCCGGCTGCAGGCCCACGGTAAATTAAACATAGCTAGCCACTTTCCTTACCTCTCAAGGTTTTTTCCCTCGGTTCTCTTCGAAGTCGATGCTCGAGGTGTTTCTGTTTTATAACTCATGTGAGCAAATGGTCAGGATTGCATCTGGTTTCAGGAGTTTTCTCGGTTTATAACCGAGGGCCACAGCCTGCCGGTCCACGTAAAAACATCGCTTCACAAATTGTCCACGTACAGGTATGTGAGGTAGGTCACAACACGATTTCGAGATTTTGTAGGCCCTAAGTTTCTTATGTTCGGCATCGTTGTACCGATATTTCCCAGCCATACAGCTCACCTTTCACGATACTTTTGTTGGTCTGGGACGAAAAAAAGGATTTTCCTGGGAAATTTTCTGCACGATTCGAGCAAAACTACTGATGTAAGATAGCCTGACCAGACGACGCTGAATGCGGTCGCCCCTGTAGTGTACTAGCAGGCCTGTGTAGAATCGTTTCTACCTACAAATATGTACACTCTGTACGTACTATATAGAACATGCATGAGCGGCGACAGGTAGGGCTGCAGCTGCGCTTGAGACTGGAAAAGTGCGAAGGGCAAACCGCGTACGGGGTGCGTACGCGTATCTACCGTAGATCTATCATCTAGTTGTACCGTCCACACGTGCGAATATAATACACAATACATACACACACACACAAACACACACACACACACACACACACAACGTAGAAACAATGTCAAATACGAGTCGGAGTAGCCACCGACGTCTTCATGCATCCGGGTAAACTAGGGAGCGTACGGATAACGAGCAGAACACGGCTGGGAAGAGTTGTGCATCGACGACGTATGACTCTCCGCCAAGACTTGCTCATTAGCATATTCACCATGCAGAGTCACACTTTTTCAACCAAAATGTACGAGCTTATTTGGTGATTTTAAAGTTTGTTTTTGGTGAAAGTAGTTCATTGGAGGTACCAACAACAACATATTTTTTTAAATTTCGTGAGGACTGTGTCCCTTTAATATATGACCTCAAATGACCTTTGACATCATCACATGACCTCCGACAACACCATAACATGAAGATACCCCTAGTGCTTCTATCACCCAAGTGTGGCTGCCATTGCTGTACTAGTTGCCAAGTTATGCATCATAAGAGAGTCTTGCAGGTAAACTTTAACATTTGTGACGGACGACGGACAACGGACGACGGACGGACGACGGACGGACGCCATTTGGATCCCTTAGTCTCGCCTTCACCTCTGGTGGGCGAGACAAAAAAATCAATCAAACACATAAATAAACATGTATGAAACTATTTGTTCATTATCACTGTATATTCACAGAGATCCAAGAGAGGCCCATTGGAACATAAAGAAAGGTAAATAGGATGATGAAACGCTCAAGTACAGAAAATTCAACGCTTTTTTATTGTCATATCCATGCTGCACACACCTGATTATTTCATTACTCTGAATATATTAGGTCACTGTTCCACTAGACTAGTGAATGCACATATCTGCAAGCATAGCTCACATTAATTGATGATGAAGATGATGAACAGCATTTATGTCCCACCATTTATCCATAGAAGATTCAAAGGTGCCTAGCTTCCACAATAAGTCACATATCATTCACAATTGCTAGGCTATAAAGGTGTTTCAACTTGGCCAAGTTTAAAAATCACACTCTCTTTCCACAAATTGAATTTTACAAAGGTTAGGAATAGATAATATCTTGAGTGACAGTTCCTCCTAAACAATGTGCACAAACCATGTGCACTCTTTTCTCAGATTCAACAACAGCTGTGAGATAGGATGTTTTGATTTCTAACACACATTTGTGACCCTGCATCACAAAACAAACAAAAAGTCGCCAGACATGGATTTTTAGTTAAGGGCAGATTTTGAAAGAGCAGATTCTAAGCTTTAAAATGATGTATAAGTCAATTCAAATGGACTCTCCTAACCTATCTAAAAATTGAAAAGAAAGCACACACTCTGGAAAGGTGTAAACCGAGAAAAGAGGCTCTGAAGTAAACGGTCTATTCAAGCGCTTAATCTTTAGAAACCGTGCTGGCTGAGCGATGAATGGGTCCAAAAACAGAATGTAAGCCACCATAGCAACAACAATGAAGGGATTATCAGATTAAACTGAATTTGAGCAAGCTTAATTAACACATTCTGTCTGTAATAAATGCCAACTTTCAAGGTGGTAGCTTTATCTATTCAAAAGTTATTAGAGTTGAAAGTGAAGGGTGTGCAAAGGATTTTAAAGAAATGAAAAGGGACCTCTAAAGACGTACCTAATCGCAATACTGTACGATAAAAGGGTTGTAGAAAAACTGCTGAAAACACACTTTCCAATTCGTTTTATGACCCAAAACTTAAGAATTATGTAGACAAAGAATAGCTCTTTCAGTAAGTATGAAAAAGTCAAGATTGACTTGGTTGACCTGTTTCGCCTTTTTGAGGTCCTCACGCAAAATCAAGGGCTGCGACTTTGTGTTCGTTTTGTGATGCACGGTCACATTTGCACTTGCCTTACATTCTATAAAACCAGAAATGTTAGTGCGCATTTTAATTTCACGAATTTCGTGACAGTAAAATGCATGCGAAAGCTCTTGTGTACACTCTACGCACTGAACACTGATGGCATTTCGCAAATATTGCATGCCGCAAAAAAATGCTGTTGGCTCCATTTCATTAAAATTTTATGCCGCAAAAATATATGGCTTTAAAGTACGATAGATATAAGAAGCTTTATCTCAATGCAGAGTTCAGCAAAAGACTTCTACTCCATATATTTCTATCCCCAGTACCTCTGTCCTCTCTAGCTGAGCCTGTTCCACCAGCTGGATGCTCTGCTGCACCTGTTCGTACGCCTCTGCCTCCCTCAGATTGGCTTCCTCTTTGGCCGCCTGGCTCGCGGTCAGCCGACTCACCAAGTCATCTCGCTCTCTGGCGTCAGGCCACACAACACACAAAGTCATGTCACAAAATAAATTATGGTGTCTTTACAGTTTTGATGCAAGACAGGTATTTTGATACATTAAGATTCTTGACTTGCTGCACAATCTTTGAAACAGTTTGAACAGTCAAATGCTTGATCTCTGAGCAAAGAATCACCTCTGACATAACTCTGTATTACAAATAGTTCAACAAGGCAAAAATAGTTGTTTTCTTTCCACATGTACAAGGTCCACCACACACTTCTAAGGATGACCTCGGGATGTGCACTGATCAACTCTATTTTGTAGAGCTTACATCATCTGTTTGCCGTTTTGATGATAAAATTATGTCACAATACCAGGACTCTATTTCCTAGAGAATATACAGCTATCTTACCTCAACTGAAAATGAGAAATATCAGTATCTAGCAATGTTTGGTATCATCAGGTTGCATTTACATCCTCACGTTTTAGTTTATCTGGTCACGGCCAAGCCATGAGAATGTTGGTCTCATGTATGTGAGACCAGTCATTGCTCTAATATACTGGCTGTGAGACCATACACAGCACATGTCCTGCATGGAATAGTGTTATTGCTCGTGCAGTTTGTATGGGGCTTGATAGAGACTACATGGGCAAACTGTTCAAACAGAGTTTCACAGCTTAAACACAATGGGAAAAATTTTAGTTTGTTGTAGGTTCCATTGAATAAATACAGCGACCTTGCATTTAATTGTTAATTCACATTCACTTCATTAAGAAAAAAAGGAGAAAAATGTTGATTTAATAGGAATCATCTCATTTTAATACTGACTGTGTGATCCTGTGCAAGGTGCCTGTGTCCGGCGGATGTGTCTCATGGTTGGCTATCACGGCCTCCTCTTGGGCACAGCGGACGCACAGCCCTCCACTGACCACGTCGTCCTGTCTGGTCAGCAGACTGACCGACTCGGCCACTCGGAGCTTGGACCTCAACTCACTGCACTGCTTCTCATATGTCTCCAGTTCAGATCTGGTGTGAATGGAAAATGCAATTGTCAGATATACCGTATGTCCCAAAAAAAATTACAACGGGACCCTCCGCAATGATATCTTTAAAAATAGTGCAGCAATCCAAATACAAATTCAGGGTATGAAACTATAACTCATTGGCCACATCTTACAGAAAACCCCATTCGATTTGCTTCAGTGGTCAAAGAGAAATGAGAATTTTGTAGAGGATGTCAAGAATCTCTTCCCTCCAAGTTCTGTCTTTTGTATTCACACACAAAAGCATCGAAGTGCTAAACTTGGAAGAATCAGACTCATGACATGCTTTACAACTTTTCACATTTCTCTGTGACCGCTTAACCAAACTGAATTGGGTTTTCTGCAAAATAGAGCTAAGATGTTATATTTGAAGACCCTGAAGTAGCATTTAGATAGTTTAATCATATTGGGTGTTATCAATGCGAAAATTTGACTGTAATTTTTTTTTTTTTTTACATACTGTATTGAAGACATAGCTAGTATTTAAAGGGTAAATCATTTCGAATGCAGAACACACAACAGGGAATCACAGAGTAAAACATTCTCTGCTACTGTTGTCGCCCGTTATTCATTCTTATTCATTTTATCAGATGTGAAGTAATGATCAGTAAACCCTCCCAACATCCAACCTAACAACACGCAAAGATGTTAGACCAGTAGCAATTCGTGAAGATATCTGTACGCAAAAATTTCAGCTCGTAGAGTATTCCAGGGGGGCATTTCATGAAGCGTTTTGGTCGGATATTTTTCTGACAAACAGTTACAAGCTACTGAAATCCTTGCATCTGATTGGTTGAGAGCAAATTTGTCCGACAACTTTGTCGGACAGAATGCTTCATGAAATGCCCCCCAGATCAGCCCAGAACTCACTTTGTAGAAGTCAGCTGCTCCTCAAGCCGCCTCACTCGCACATCATGCAGTTTCTTTAGCCTCTCCTAAAACACAGACACACAAGAGAAGTTACAGTACTTCAGTGATAGAACTAATACAATTAAGGTTATGCAGACTACAAATGGCACAAAATAGTTTGACACTCAGTGGCAATAACTGGTATGAAGCAGGAGCATTGTAGTTATTATACTTTGTTGACCATTAATGACTAATTGCTGGATAATGCCGCTCTGCAATAAATGGGTTTTCTACATGACAGTCTTTAAATCCATGCTACATTATTCCAGAGTGCATTCTGGTCAAAGGAATGACAGGAAAAACCAAAAAATACTGCTAGTATTTTAGACTTCAGTGATAAGCACATAACTTAGATTCTTATTTTTAAGCTATACAAATATGATAAGATGTATTTCTGAATTTCCCTTCAATGTAATTGATTGCTGCTTTCTCGGGTAAAAATAACTACAGATGGACAATAAAAGCAATATTCAAGATTTGTATCAAAATATTTTACATCCCATAACATGCTGATGAGCAGAGCATGGGAACATCACCATAACTGCCATGGCAACCGAGTTCTCTCCCCGAGGCTCACCAGCTCCTGACTCCACTTGACAAACATGTTCCTGTCTTGTTGATCCTTGGCACCTGGTCTGCCTTCATCTCCTGGTCTACCAGTGGACGGTGCAGGCTGCTGCTCCTCCTAGATGCAATTTTTATACCAAATTACAGAAAAATACTCTCCTTGACAGAAAACCTGGACTAAGTTCCCTTCTGCATAACGCAAACATAAATTAAACCTTCATGAAAAAAACAGCTTATACAGTATGTTGGCCAATTACAGATTACATGGAAGTATACTTCAACAATCATTTTAACATCCACAGTAACAAAAAACAATCATTTGGTGATATAGCAATAATAAAATGTAACATCATTTGCAATGTCAAAGTTTTATTATGGACTGTACAGTTTGCTTTAAAAGAGGGTAAGTGGCTACACATATTGATGTTCAAAATCAAAATGTTGATTAAACATACTAAACAAAAGAGCACAAAATAGCAAAAGAAATAGCTGAAAGGTGTCTTATTTTACTACAAAATAGTACCGGTACTGAAATAGTGTAATCGATGAAGAATTCCCCCACTGGTATCAAATGACCCCTGAACCCATGTTTGCCCTGCCATTTTTAACCCATACCTGTCTGAATGGACTCTCTTCCAGGGCCGTCTTGATGATCACATCTTTCATCTCCTCATTCAGCTTGATATTCTCCGCCACGATGGCTTCCGTCCTGCCCTTGAGGGAATGCAACTCTTCCTAAAGGATGTTGTAGTGACAGAACAGTATATCAAACAATAGGGTCAAAGTTCAAGTGACATTGGCAATTTTATACTCAGCATATCTTTCCACAGAAAGCTTATTCAATGCATATGAATCAAACTTCTCATCCAGGTAAGACAAAAAATCTAATAGTGTCATTTTGCTGGTTGAAATCAAATAATATTTGAAATGACTCTGAACCCAACATATAAGCATCTGTTACAGCGCTATTTTTATGATTATGTCATAAGGAATATGGATGACAACCCAGAGAGTTCTTCCTTCGCAATGTGTGCTACCATCTCTGTTGGCTTACAGTTTACAGTCCTTCACACTACTGGATTCACTGCTAATATATTTTGTTTGCACAACAAGGGCATCCAATATGTAGTTCAGCATGCAGGTATCTGTGGGTGCACTCTGTCAATGGACTGGGTTTAATAGTATAATCTGTAGCCTTGGAGAGAAACACATACAATGTACATTGTAAAGAGTGCCTTCTTACCTTGTCCTGGCCCAAGGCAAAATTCAAATGACCTGCCTAAGGTCATAACTCTCACAAGGTGCTATAGAAACTGATCGCATTAGTGATTTATGCCATGAATATTTACAGCTGGCTCAAATGAGATGACAAGATGGACTCATTCATGACAAGTTTAGACAGCAAGTTTCTCCTACAATGTCAAAGAAAAATCCACTCTTCAAGTTATGATTACTTACAAGTTTCTCAATGTGACACAAAATAATCTGTGTCACAATACATATACCTCAAGAGAGAAGGAAAAATTCTTTATACCTATGCTGATTTGGGTGCTGCATACATTGCACTCCTATTGGAATGACAAGGTCATAATGAAATTCTTCTTACAACTAAGTAAAAATTCAGGTCCAAAAATTATCACCTACCGGTATACATCTTTATATTCTTTACTGTTCGGTTTTAACGAAATTTCTTTATGATGAATTAAAACTGCCAGTCCCAAGGACTTTGTTACAACGAGAGTGCACTGTACCTTGCAATATTTATTCTCCCCTTCCAGCTGCTGAATGTAGGCACTCTGACTGTTGATGATCTGCAGGAGTTCCTGCGGCTGAGGCTCAGTGTGAACCTTGGACCAGAGGGGCAGTCTGGGGGAGTGGCGGTACGTGTAGGCATCCTCCATAGCCAGTGGAACCTGACCACGAGAGAAAGGGAACTGATCATGACAATTTGTCTCTTGAAAATATACATTCTTAGACATGAATGAATGCATGCTTCTAATATTGGGTATAAAAGAAGATGACATGATCAGCCATATCTTCATACCATTTCCTCAGCAGATAATGCAACTCCATGGCCTGAATTCACGAAGGTGGTTTAAACTTAGACCATGGTACAAATTTAGACAATGATCTAAAATAAGCGTGAAATAGGTGTGCCTTTGACATGCGCATATCAATACGCGTTTGCTACTGGACGTCTATTGGTGCACGCAATCTGTCAATCGTATTTGCGCTCAAGAAATTTGCATAAACCACAGTTTAAGCTATGGTTTCAATTGTAAAACCTTCATGAATTCGGGACTATAAGTCTTGATGCCATTCATTGTTTCAATTCTGTGAAGATGCCAGTTTTGCTGCAAATGAAAATATCTGATTTTATCATCGTCTTCATGTTGCCATACAACTCCAAGGGAACATTCACACATCAAAATCGTATGTCCTAACAGCTAGTTAAAGGTAGGGGTTCCCTTTTACAGACCTCCCAAAATGCAGCAAAACATTAAATATGAACCTCAGGGGACTTGTTTAGGCCACTGCTGAGAAATTCAGAAGTCAACAGTTGTCTACAATTTGAATAATGCACAAAACTCAACTACTCAGTAGTTCTGTGTGTCAGCCACACTTAAAGGACAGGTTCACCTTCATAAACATAAGGATTGAGAAAATGCAGCAATATAAGTAGAACACATCAGTGAAAGTTTGAGGAAAATTGGACAATTGATGCAAAAGTTATGAATTTTTAAAATTTTTGTGTTGGAACCGCTGGATGAGGAGACTACTACAGCTTGTGAGTCATATGCGTACAACAGTATAAAGAAAATGTAAAGAAAATTCAACATATTTTCACTTTTTTCGCATAATAAAAGACCACTTGACTTGCCTCTTTCTAAAGGCAGGGGGAATAATATTACCCATAACATTTGTCGGTAACGAATGAAGGGAATGTGTACTTTTTTTCAAAAGACGAAATTTTGTGAAATTCTCTTTATATTTTCCTTGTATTGTTGTACGCATGTGACATCTAAGTTATTCATACACTGCAGTAGTCTTCTCATCCAGCGGTCACTGCACAAAAACTTCAAAAATTCATAACTTTTGAACGGATTGTCCGATTTTCCTCAAACTTTCAATGATGTGTTCTACTAATATTGCTACATTCTCTCAATCCTTATGTTTATGAAGGTGAACTTGTCCTTTAAGCCTTTTTGTTGCAGTCTTCTGTATTTTTTATCTATAAACACAAATCTAATGGTATAAGAGCTGATGTAATAACATATATAGTGTGTGGCATGAATGTATATAGAAATGTTTGTGAGTTTTGATGAACTTTCTTCACATAATATACATGATGGACACATGCAGTGCATGGGTCTGCAAAGGTAGCCTAGTAATGTACTGGAATTTATGGTGAGCCCCGAAAAAAAATTCAATTCAAAATCTAACGGTCATTAAAAGTGTACTAAATGTTACCTTCCACTTTCAATACTTTATGGGAGTTTCTAAAATGATACTCTCTTCAACATACCACTGTATTTATACAACTCTTCATTTAAGGCATGCAAATGGGATTCCCTACCTTTAAGGGTTTAAACCCTATGCAACAAATGATTCTATGATTGTTACATAATTATGATAAACTATGATGCACAGTAGCTGAATACAACAGTTACTTGCATGTACACTATATGTAAGCTAGGTTGAATATAAGGAATATATAATATTAATATAGGTAGGATAGCTGAATATAACAGTTATCAAGTACTTGTATGTATGTAAGATAGGTTCATTTACATGACATTGATAAGTTGAGTTGATTTAAGGTCTTGATTGTATCTTATAATCTATATATAATGTATTTGTAGTATTGATATATAATCACCTCCTGCCGAGTACTCTGAGAGTAGATAGTGTCTGATGACCTATGACCTCTTGTTGACCGATCCATGGAGGATCGACTCGGTTTGTGGGTGTGACTTAGGAGCAATGTTCTCAGCCTGTCCACTGCGTTGTTGTAGTTTTCCAGAGCCCTGTGGTCACTTGCATGAAGCCTGCAAATGTATCGTGGGAGAAACAAAACATGTCATATTGCTAGCGCAGCATGCAGTATCTATGGGCCATCTTCGAAAGCTCTTGATGTTTGTGTGACTGTGTGTTTTTCAATGGGCATGTTGATACAACGAATATACATATTTGTAGGCTTCATCGGAGAAGAAAAAAAAACTCATCAAATTTCTATGACAACAGCAAGAAAGAATCCAAATTGTATTTTGTGGATTGCATTGGATTACTGCCTTTGTTTTTCAGCTAATAACTTTGGTTTGGGACAACAAAATGTTTACAAAAGTTACAAATCAGGCAATCAGAAAACGAAAGCAAAAGATTGATTCTGAGCATTGGTACATCTCAAGAAGGATGTCACACAATTCTGACTGAGTAAGAGCTGATGGAAGGTTACTGAACCTGGAGCTGTGCAGGTGGGAGCTGTCCATGTCGAGATCGGCTCTACTCCTCCTGGAGTGTTTGGTGTAGTGAGAAGAGCTTCGCCTGGGGCTGGACGGCAGACTCTGTTGGCTCCCTCTGGAGGTGGGTCTCCTTGGGCTGCTGTTGAGGGTTGCTTTCAGCTCAGAGAGGGAGTCAGAGGCACGACCTTCAGATATTAGGAAGAAGATAACATGTGCGCAAAATATTGCTGGATGAACTCGTAAATGCTGTGTAACCGAGACTCACTCGTCAATCAAATCGATTAACATCATCGGCGTTCAAGCATACCGCTAACTATACACAGCCCTGTCATTAAATTCATTCGAACTTGAATGAACCTTGAAAGAGTAGACAATCCCTGTTGGCTGTTGCAGCTTTTCGTCGATACGTTAACGTATGCTCAAGTCAATTTGAACCATAATGACAGCAGTAGCTGAAACATCTCTACGAATACCGTTATGTCATTTGAATGATCAAAGAGTAAATTTATCGTTTTGGGGTGATACCCTGCCTTCTGCCCTTAAACTCCACCCAGGGCCCAGGATTGATTAATACCTGCATACAATATTATGAAAACATAGGTGGTCTAATCCCCGACATATTTTATCACACGTGGGACTTGAATCACGAGTAGGTTCGTTTGAGGAGCTAGGAGCTAGCTATCTACAACAAACGTTAAAAACAAGCGTTGCAATTTGCCTCATTCGTAGATTAGCGATAGATTAGCTAAATCAGTACTCCTTACCTAGCATTCTTCGTCCGTTGTATTTGTAGTCATGACTGGTTCCAAGTACGTCCGCGTCCATCATGTTTGCAGTGCAGTGTTCGATTTGTGTTCCTCCTTTCAGGCTTTCAGCCGGTTCTTCTGTCATTCATTTGACAATTCAAATGTTGCTCGCCGATTGCTCTAGATGGCGCTGTTCAAGCAAGTATCTGACTTTATCAGAACCGTTAAAGTGAGAGCGGTCTGCATGTGATATATTGGTATTCATGCTCGTTTGGCACATTGGGGAACATCTTAAAAATGAAGGGGTCTCCAACTTCGGGAAGTCCCTAAGATCAGGCCAGTGCCGAGCTATACAGTAGCGACTGGACATAGAAAGATCTACATAGTGTACATGTTAAAAGCGGGCCAGCCAGGACCAACAGACAGCTGCCTACTGGCCATAGAAAAGAAGAGAACATGGACGGTTCAGGGAACTGGGAGAGTTTCGTAAATGGTGAGTGACAGCATTTCTTTGTCTGTATGACTGTACCTGTACGTCACCGTACTACTCTAGTAGTAGGCTCTTCTTGATCATGTAGAAAGTAAAGTAGATGTGAATGTTTGTACACGTAACACGTTAGAGTCGTAACAGTTAGGTCTAACAATTAGACCGCTAGTGGTAGAGTAGTTTAACGTCCTTTATCTTTATGCCTTGTTTTCACATGTATTATAGACTCTATGTCAGTTCGGGAAACCCACTCACAAGGGGGGCCCCTCCTTATAAGTAACCCGTCCCCCTTATAAGTAACCCCGTCCCCCTTATAAGTAACCCCCGGGGCACCCCTTATAAGGAGTCTCCACGCTTTTTTGCAATGCAACGCGAAAATGAAAGGACTGCGGCAATTCGCTTGATTATGTCCATAAAGCTTCACAAGTTTCCTAGTTACTCACGAAATTTGAGCAAAATCGGTTTGAGGCATCATATCTAAAATCATGGATTTAAATGCGATGTCAAACGACCCATGCGAATGCTGAAATGCGAGCGATTACTGGCGTGAGTGTCGCCAGGCGCGGCGGCGCGGCAAATGCTTGAGTGCAGACGTGGCGACTGAGGACATGTAGCAACTACTCACTCGCCACGTCTGCACTCAAGCATTGCCGCGCCGCCGCGCCTGGCGACACTCGCGCCAGTAATCGCTCGCATTTCAGCATTCGCATGGGTCGTTTGACATCGCATTTAAATCCATGATTTTAGATATGATGCCTCAAACCGATTTTGCTCAAATTTCGTGAGTAACTAGGAAACTTGTGAAGCTTTATGGACATAATCAAGCGAATTGCCGCAGTCCTTTCATTTTCGCGTTGCATTGCAAAAAAGCGTGGAGACTCCTTATAAGGGGTGCCCCGGGGGTTACTTATAAGGGGGACGGGGTTACTTATAAGGGGGACGGGTTACTTATAAGGAGGGGCCCCCCTTGTGAGTGGGTTTCCCGAACTGATGTACATTATCACTGATATTTTTTGTATTCATATATATTGTAAATATGTTTGTACTCTCATACCCCGAGAGGGGCCCGGGATCGATAGAGTCAATAAAATCTTACAAATCTTACAAATAGAGAAGTTGTCCCCGTCTTTAATACTCTTTTATTTATCAAATCAACTCATGGTATTACAGTGTAGTATAGTAATAGTTAACCCCGTCGCGGGGCGCTGTAACACAGTAACAGTGTTACAGCGCCCCGCGACGGGGTTAATAAATCCCTAAAAGTTCAATACAAAGTTCTTTATTTACCGTACTGTCCAGGTTGTCAAAGGAATAACGTGTTAATCTGTTTTGGTTGTTTATTTGTTTTTTAACTCTGTGCTAGATAGGTAAAGTAAGTCTGTATTAACCTGAGGCTCTCCGTTGTACACAGTTATATTTGCGTTGGGGCGCTGATCACAGTATCAAGTCTATGTAATTTGCCCCTCATTAACCACTTATTTTTAAATCAACCATCTTCGTGCAATGGTTTTCTTGCATATAAGATCAAAAATAAACTTGCGACGGGGTGCAATACACTAGAATATTTGAAACCTGATAATATATAAAATACAAGAGAAATAAGGGAACAGGTTTAACCTGAAGAAACGGGAGGAAAAAGGATTGAAGAAAAGCATCATTAGCTAGTGTGATACCACATGCCATTTATTAGAATTATGTTCAATGGAAAACAGGCAGTCAGTTTAAATATTAAATGTGCTTGCACCAGCACACAGTAAAACATGTCCCTTGCATTTGTTGCCGAAAATTCCGTGTGTACGGTACGAGTCAACGGTCTGAGCCTGGGCTTGCATATGAATCTGCAGTATTTTGTACCATAGTGAAATGAAATTAAGGTGAAACTGAAGAATATTTTCTAAGATGCCAAAAAGTGGTCGACGAGTAGCAGGTCCAACCATATACAACTCTTGCACTCTTTCTGGGTGCAATTTCCCTTGAACATGTAAGATTACTAAGATTCGAAGAATGTACAAACCCGGGTGCTTGAATTGTGCCTTCTGATTACCATAAATGATGACATTGGATCTTGTCGTATTTTGGATGTTTTGCTAGTATTCTCCTTTTTGATGTGTTTATATTGTTTCATACTACAGATCATCTGTTATCCAATGGCACAGTGACTGGGGTTAGCCTCTTATCTCAACAAGGGGCATGTCTGTACTCTATGGGAGCACTCACAGATTTTCACAAGGTAAAATGTACAGTAACACTAACAGCCAATTGTACGTCAGGTAGCTGAGGATGACATGCAGTATATTGCTTCTTCATATTCATACCACCTCACCAAGCTCAATGATGTAGGCCAATACTTCCCCACATGTCACAATATTTTCCATGTATAGATAATCCAAGAAGTCACTTTGTAATTCTGAATATATATAGGAGCTAAATTGGTGCAAAAATGTTTTACTAAAATCAATGTCCAATTTCTTTTAGAGTTACATGTATATGAAAAATCAGAACAGAATGTTTTGCATTATTGCTATATAGCATCTGTATGCAGCAAGATGACAATAGATTGAGATGTTTTGGTAATGTTTGAATTGTAGTCCTTAGTTTAAATTATGTTCTTCAAATTGAGTTTACCATGAACAAAAAGTTTGCATATGAGCTTTAAATGCTTGTGTGCAAATGGAATATGAATTGGAGGATAGTTCTGTAATTATTACATTCACTGAGCAATGTGAAGTACAGTGAAGCATTGATGACAAAATTATAGTATTCTCTTCACCTGTTTCTACATCACCAACTTATCTGTTTATAATTATATTCTATCTTGCATTGAAGCAGATCTCTGATGCCAAACAATTTCTGAGAATCTTCAACCCTTCCCAGACATCACTTATGAGACCCAAGCTCAATGTTTATGTCACTGGACAAGGGACACTCAACTTCCAAGTTCACAAGCAAACTAATTGCAGGTAGGCCTTCACAGTTTTTAGCAAGAGTCTTGATGAAACAAAGTAAAAATTTAGGTTCCAAAATTATCATGTACCGGTAAGTATGTAAATGAACTTTAGTGTTCGGCTATAGCAAAAGAAAATGCCACTCCTGAGGAGTTTGTAACAACAGGAGTTGCCTGTATCGTGATTTGTATGGCATGTTATATACCACCTTTTCTTCATGATAAGTCTTTTTATTCCTTAAAGGGATTGTATAGTTATGGTTGAGACCTAATTTCAGGTTTCTAACATTTTTGGTGAGATAATGAGAAACCTCTGATAAGAAATGAAAGAGCATGTAATTCCATGAGTAATTCAACGTTTATTTGATGAAAATTGGTTTTGAAATGGCTGAGATATCCAAAACAGAGCGATTCTAGTAAAGTGTGGAACCCACACTTTATTATGAGCGCTTTGTTTTACTTTGTTTTTGGATGTTTCAGTCATTCCAAACCCGATTTTCATCAAATGAACTTTGAATTCCTCTTAAAATGGTATGCTCTGTACTATTTCGAAAGTGTTTTCTTGGTATCTCGCATAAAGTTAAAGCCCAATTCTCATCTCCACCAATACTGTACTATCCCGTTAAGCATGATACAATGTAGTGTGATAGTAATGGAGTTGGTATCCTACTTACCAGTACTCCTTTGTGTTGATTATGCATACATCATTTTCTGCAAACTTATTCCTTCTTCCCATCATTGTAAGTTTGGTGATTTAACCAATACAATGGGAATACTTTGCATGGTTCACTTCACATATTTAGCTCATGAAATGCAGGGGTTTGAGAAATATACAATCACTGTTACTTCAGAAGTTTTGAATTTTATATGACTTTCATTTAATGATTTTTGCAGACGAGGGTAACTGAGAGTTAACATTTGCATTGATTCAGTGGTGTTAACATTTATTTGACTGTCTGCTAGTGTTTTATAATATTTTACTTTTTATATTTCTTTAACTAGATCAATATTAACCCGTTGAGGATGAGTCCCGCGTATACTCTGGCAGGTGTCTATGGGAAATGCATGTTGTAGCAAAATCAAACCGTCCTCAACGGGTTAAATGACGGACTCCTGATAAAAAAATATGTTTGAATATGGAGGTATTTGAAAAAAGAGAGCCTCTACAATACAACTGTACAAAGAAGTGAGGTCTCAGAATGACTGTATAGTGGATGTACCGGTATGCAAAGAGTGTTCTTTGTTGTGGGTTAGACAATGTTAAACCATTTGAATTAATCAAAGTTGTAATGTTTGTTTATCCTAACTCTGAAGTCTTTATGCAGCTTCAGTTGGGAGCCATGTTGGCTTGCTAGTGGGGAACCTGCCCTATGGAGTCCTGGTATGCACTCACCTACACCAAGAGCCGTACATCGCACGGGCGAGGAAGCAGTTTGAGCATGTGTGTGGACTCCTGAGATCATGACCCTTGTTTGACAGGAAGCACAAAATGTGTGATGTGTGTTGGTTTGATGAAAGAACTGAACGAACACCAGTCTTCCTAAAGAAGTTGTGTGTGTTACTTAGTGTAGCAGCCTTTTAGGAGTTGAGAACTTGAGTTTGGTTCCTGTATGGATGCAGTGCAAGTTTGGATGTGTCTGCAATGAAACGGTTTCCATGGAGACTCTGTGCCAATGATGAAGTTGAGGGTAGGACAGGAGTTTTTATGTTTTACATGAAGGATTCACACTAATATTGGTAGCTGCCATCATGTCATCTGAAATGGAATGTTGTTCACTTTGATAATGGAAAGAATGGTTATGCTTGTTTTGTTTACAGGTGACATCAGTATAAGTTGCAAGTATCATATTGTCACAAGTATGGTATTTTTGCATGTATGCATGCATGCTGTTGTATATATGTGAGGTTCAAGTAATTTATTTGTAAAGTGTGTTTTGTTTCTGCAGTTAGAACAAAGAGAATTACAAGGCCCCTAACATGGTAATCCTACTCAAGCAAACTGCTTACTGATGACAATCTCCTCCACCTGCAGGGGCGGATCCAGGAATTCTGTAAAGGCGGCGCAACTGATATTTCAGGTGCCACGTCTTGGTTTCATTTCTCCTTTATTTCTTTTGTTTTTAACAAAAAAATGAAGGGGGGGGGGGTCGTGTGCCGGTTGCACCCCCTCTGGATCTGCCACTGACCTGTACCTTAAATGCAGTGCAGACTGTACGTATATACAATGTATGTCCTTGTATACATCATGTCATTATGTTTATTCCTTTAAGTACTCTTTAAGTGCTCCTATTCATGTTTTTGATGAGAACATTGTTGTGTGATTCATGGGTTCAAGTGCAGAATTAAAACAATGTGAAACTGAAACTGAAATGTTAAATACGTTTACTTTAGCAGTCTTCCTTTCAGTACTCATTGTCTGTGCTGCAGCATTCAAGCTGAAAGGGGAAACATTATTTGCAGCATAAAGTCTTAAATGACTCAACTACCTGTGATAACAATTTATGTTTTGGATGTAATATGTGTGTGGCTCTTGAGCTTACTTTGTATTCCAGCTTAAGAGTATAAAAAGAGTTTTTCATCGGAGTTCATATTTGCGCACCAAGAACAGATGAGTTTTTTTCCCAGCTACTATACTTTTGTGTAGGTCACTGAGGTTACTAGTTTAAAGGGATATGATACAGTACTTCCATGAAAGTCACCTGTCACTTGTTCTACTTTGTGATGGATATTTCATATTTGCTATTTACTGATATTCTAGTGGACAAGAGTCTATGTGAGAAATCACCCTAACTCCCGACTCTTAAAACCTGCAAGATTTACCTCAAGGAGAGAGAGAGTGGAGAAAAAGAAAATGATTTTATTTGCATGTCAACATATATTGTAAGTGGTTCAGACTACCAGAGTCTTATGTGAGTAAAGAGTGAGAAAGTACTATCGTATGTACCATTTTAATAATGCAGCAGTCTAGGAGTGTTCAAAGTGGCTGACATGGTCATGAAAGTATGATGTCCTATGCAGAAGCATTCCCTAGTTCCTGTGGACCACAAAAAAAAAAAAAAAATGTGAAAAAACAAAGCAACTTAACAGATCATTTTAGAAATTGCAGGAAAGCTTTGACTTTCTCTGGGTAGATGTGTTTATGAAAGTGTCATAGATACAGCCAACCTTGCCTAAGATGATCTCACATATAAGTTGAAAATTAGCTAAGTCAAAGAAAAATACTACCCTGGATGGATATATTATAAACATGTTAATTCTTTTGTGTAAAGTCCAAGGATTTTCTGTGGTCCCTTTGGATTATTACTGAGGCAAGGTCGATGAAATGTAATTGAGAAAAGGCACAGCAGCACAAATCTATTAAGAAAAAAAAATGGATTCGCAACTTTCTAAATGTTAAGCAAATTGAATTCAAATTCATACAAATCATTGAGTGTGCCTGCAGATATTGCTGTAGAAACATTTGATGGTTGTATACATGTGTTTGCACAATGTTAGTATTTTTCTATATCTACCTGTATACCCTTCACCTGTGTATGTATGCCTAGTATGTGTGTACCAATGTATGTATGTACATATGCAATATGTACCCATGTTAGTGTGTGTGTGCAAGTGTGCATGTGTAAGTGCAAGTGTTTATGTGTGTGTGTGTGTGTGTGTGTGTGTGTGTGTGTGTGTGTGTGTGTGTGTGTGTGTGTGTGTGTGTGTGTACAGTATTTGAATGTGCATGTATGTACATGTAAGATAGAAGCAAAGTTTATCTTTTTCAAGTTCTGCTAGATCTTTTGAACTGCACTACAGAAACATACACCACACATATCCATTCAGAAATTTGTGTGCAGTAAAATTGGAACATAATTATGCAACCTTTGAAGGAAATAGCAATGACTGGCTTGATCTAATGATCACAACCAACATGTCATAAGATCATCCACATATAACTACACAGCAATTTACTTGAATCTTCATATTAAAATTTGAGTTTATTGCATATAAATCACAATTGAATTGTAACAAAATCTCTGGTCTCATAAAAAGATGAAGATCTGATAATCATTTGATGCGTATACTGTCGAAATATCATATAAAAAATGTGCTGAATAATTAAATTTCACATCACACTCCCCCCTCTTGAAGGAGTGAATGATTTACAGAACATTTGTGAGACATTTTTCTTAGAATTCTCTTTTTGTCTTTTCACACGACGCTACACAAACAATTTACATTTATGTAATCACACAGTTGTCAAACACTGGATAGACTGACCAGATTTTTTGTTTGAACTAACAAATAAAATCTGGTAAACAGACTTGAAATCAACAAAGTCGTCAACAATAGTCATTCTATTGTCAAGCAACTTTCCACTTAAATTGGTGCTCTAGTGCTTTTCAAGATATTACCCCTGACACTGGAATCTGTCAGTGCACTCACTCTATCCCTGGGGAACATTCAAGCCAATCTGCTTCTTTTTTTTTTTCTGGTGGCACAAATGCAACATCCAGCCACAGTGACATATAACCCAGTACAGGGGACCTTATCACGATCGTCAGAGGACCTAAAAAAACGTGACAATTAGCTTGTTATATATGGGTACAAAAACACAAAATATAAAGAGTCGAACCCTACAAATCACCTTTTATATGAGAGTTTTTATATATATCCTACCTCTTCAGAACGCAGTTCCCCTGTACCAGGTACCCATTTACACACCAGGGTCGAGAGGAGTGTTTTTGTTCATGAATGCAAAAGCCACCGTTGGGTTTGACACTCGGATCTTATATATAATACTCACTGGAGTGGAAACTTCACTAGAACAGGCAGCTCTATCCAAGTTTAGTGGATATAATGAAGCAAGGGTGTTGAATGATGGCATTATCTTCCTGGCTAACTTCACATACATACCAGCACATACATCTTTCCAACAAGATACCGCAGTCATCCTAGCAATAATTCAGCCCACCAACATAATCACATTTGATGTATACCTTTCCGACAAGGTCTATTCATCATAACCAGAGAGCTTGCTCAAAGCTCGCTCGCCTGACATAGCAACAATTGATGCATGCAGACTGGAATAAAAGTACAGTGTATTGCAATGCATCATGTAAGTGGAGGTGGATACAGTAACTAGGTATGCGGATCGCTAACAAAAAAGATTTACAAATTTGAATACATTACATGTAGTAAGCTGGCCCATTGCAATTTTGCTTTTTCAATGACGGCCCACTAATGCACAGTAGCACAAAGAAACACTAACCAATGAGGGGCCCGTTGCATAAAACTTACCGTTGAATTTCAATGGTAAGTACCGTCAAAATTAGGCGTCACAGCCAATCAGCATCAAGGATTATAAAATTTACCGCTAATTTGAAGACTTACCGCTAGAAAGGAGCGGTTAGTCTAGTGGTAAGGGTTTTATGCAACAGGGCCCTTTACAACCAAATAATGCCAACAAAATCATCACATATACAAGTGGCTTACTTACTGATAGTATCCCAATACCAACCCTACACTGATTGCCACAGTCAATATTCATCAGTCCACACTTGGTTCAGGTTGAATTTTTGAAATCAAGGTCAGTTGGTGTTTTGACAGAGGTGGCTGTACTTCTTATGCTTCTTTTTTTGTACAGTTTTAATGTCTGTCAAAATATGCCAACAACATTTGGAAATGACAGAATCTCTGCACATTACAAAGCTGCAAGCTTATCTTGGACAATTTCACAGAAAAAGTGACAGAATCTTGTCCTCTTCTTGGCCTGCATAGTCTTTGATTAACCATGAGCTTTGGAATCCAGATCATTCAATGCCCTTTTGTAAGGAATCACTATAAAACTCTTTACTACCATGTCCATTCACCATATCATACCATAACTTTATAGGAACAAACAACATTATAAAATACAACACATGTGTTAATGTTCCCTTATAGGGTTTCCCCCTTTACCTTCTTTAAATGAAGTATTTGCATATTTAACATGGAATGATGTCCCCTTCCCAGAGACCATCATTTCCATATCTTGACACTTGCTGAAAACAGTGAGCATGTAACACAAAGCCCGCCTTTGAGCTGGTTTTCAACTTCGGTGTCACAACTTCGGTGTCAACTTCAGTGTCAAATTCAGTGTACATAGCTCTCTCGGGACAAGAAAAACCTGTTCCATTCCAGCTCTTGAGAGGTTTGAAGGCGACTTTATAATTATCAAAGCCAACAACACCAATACACCATGCTTGACACACATAGGTACAAGGCGGCGTTCTTCAAACATAGAGTGCACGAAAGCTCTGTATCACGATCTCCACCACACAGCTGTCTCATACGTTTAACATCTACGCAAGTTGTATATTTGTCTGCCAGCTGGCAGTATGTATGTCACCCTTTTGAATGAGGCAACAACACAAATCTCCCAGGGATAACCTTTCTCCATTTTCAGCCTATTTTGAAGAATGCTATGCGTAGTCACAAATTGCAAAACTTATACAAAGAACAAAGGATATTTTGTCATCTAGACCACAGTATAGAACATGCATGGGATACATACACATACACATACGTGGCTTGCTTGCACAGAGTGATTGTGCAGACGATCTGATACAAATACATGTACAAGCAATTTACAAAATGACTTTCAACATGGGTTCCTGTCTGAGCTACTCGCTACATATAACATATGGAAAATAAGCATTAAATACCCGTTTTGGTACTAAAGATATTCTACAAGCATGGTGACATCTTATTACAGTATCCCGCAGTCTGCATGCCTGAATGTATATTGCAGATTCATTCAGTGCTTCAACTGTATCAATTGCCTATGATGCAACACAAATTTGTCCCCACACCTACATATGCTTTTCAATAACTATATGAACACAGTATGCATCTGAACATACAAAATTCCTGAATAAAACAAACAAGCACACACACACACACACAATAATTATAAGGGTAAGGTATCATGTGGGCCTACATCTCAGTATTGTGCTTGTGAAGAGACACTTTCACAACTTTGAGAGAGAGACATCGGCATTTTTGACAGCAGGGACCAGTATAGAATAGGACATGGGGATTTGGTGTTTACTTCTGGGAGACATGCATTTGAACTCATTTTTCCTTACAAGTATGAAAGGTTTTGCATGAATATCAAGGACAAGGACAGAAATGAACAACGCATGCATCCATGTCTTACAAACATCGCAACAGATACGAAGAAGTAATGCAGTAACAAGTGTCTGCTTTTTTGTCGCGACCTTAATGCACTACAACGTACCTCTATATATCTGTATTAAACAGAATGCATTTTTATGTTGCTTTTTCACAACAGGCTGCTCAGAAAACAACCCAGAAGGCACTTTTGATCAGGAAACAATAGGAAAAAGAAAAAGAAACATCTGCTATACTACATAAAACTTCAACATTCTTAAAGGGGCTGTACAGTACTGGTTGAGGTGGGGATTCATGTTTTTTACATTCCTAAGTGAGATAATGAGAAACCTCTTATAAAATATGAAAGAGCATGTAATTTTAAGAAGGATTCAACGTTTATTTGATGAAAATTGGTTTTCAAATGGCTGAGAAATCCAAAAAAGTGATAATAATAAAAGACTACATGCCACAACTTTATTAGGATCTCTTTGTTTCACCTTGTTTTTTGATATCTCAGCCATTTCAAAAACGATTTTCATCAAATAAACATTTGATACCCCTTAGAATTGCATGCTCTTTGAATATTTCGCAAAATGTTAAAAGCTAAATCCTCACCTCGACCAGAACTGTACACACCCTTTAACATTTGATATTTTACTTTTAAATATTTGTTCAAATTTGTTAATCTGCCATCAAAATGCCCCCCCCCCCCCGATAAAGTCATTGGGCTTTTTAGGACATATCAAATCTATATGTTTTGTCCAAATCAACAGCGCTTATCAATCTTTGATAATAATGCCGTCTTTGATAGCAGCAGGGAAAGACAGGCTTCTTTCACGACGGGCACGTATGAATGTTGACATAAAGCAAGTAAGGAACAAGCAACACGCCACCTCATCTACAAGTGGAGTCTCCTCAGATTAATAAGTAGCATTTCCAACTGGTAGGATGATTGGTTTGCCTGTCGCGTGACTTGTAGAGAAGTCCTCAGTAGACAGCATCAGTTTAAAATTCAGAAAATATCCCCTCCCCTCCACACATGACAACATCCAAATATGTATTCACAATACTTGCTCCTCTTGCTGGCATCTTGCTGACGTTTTTCCTCAGGCTGGCATCTCTTAACTGTATCTATGCAAATTAGCACTGTACAACTTTGGAATATGCCATGTTCTCTTCCTATCAATCTGAGCAAAGGCAAAGTATGACGTCCCATTTGTCAGAATAGAACACTGCAGCATGAGTGAACAGGTGTATAAACTCTCAAGCAAACATTTTTGCTCTAACTAGAAGACGAGATGGCAATAAACTTCATCTCTCGATAGGAATGCCGTAACACAAGGAGAATGTTAACCACAGAGAAAGTGAGCTTTGAATGATACAAGTAAAACAGAACCAACACATCACCAACAACTCCAGTGACATTGGACAGATTTTCAAGATGGTTGAAGATTTCAGTGTAGATAGAATATCTCGTATGGTGTCTTGTGACGATTAAAGCATAAATCATGTCACACATACTGTGCTGATGTCTGCGTGAAACTTGTTTCACATAAATTATTTTCTCAATCTCACACTACTTTCCAACAAACTACTTTCCAAAACTCTAATCCACATATATCAAAGATATTTTGTGCTGTCACATGTCGGTAAGAAAAGAATGTTGATCATTTCAAACTAAAGACAAAGAAATACCTTGGGTCTTTTTCAGTACAAATTCAATGAGTATTGGCACTACCCTCACAATGTCTTTTTATCATATGGGTCATTCCATGGGGTTGGGTCTTCTCTAGATTTTCATGTTGTGTAGGGAATAAAAGTCATATTCTGAAAAATGTATCAAATAATTGTCCGTGGTTTGCAGTTATTCTTGGAGAGAAATGTGTGCAGAATTATTTGATGAAAAAAAAACAAGCCTGTGTACAAATGTATTTTGTCTACGACTGTTTCACTAATGATGTCCCATGGTTTTTTGTGGTTTATGTTGTGACATAAATATATGCCATTTTCATGGCAATGTAAAACAGGAATATACAACCTTTCAGCATTATGCCTATAATAATTAAGAGAGGCAAGGTGACTTCTACAAAGACTATAAGGCACATAAACATTTGTAACAAAATAAGAACACCAGAGCATCTTAAAGCAACCTCATACCTATGTTACAAATGATGTCCATGGCAATTTTTGTTGTAACATAGGTATAGCATGGTTTTACATACACTTCCAATCATAATATGATTAGAAACTTTATTTCTATAATGAGATTTATATTTCAGGAGTATTCTTATCCAAAAATTAGCATCAAAATCCTCCAAATAAACGAGAAAATACGGAACATATCACTGTACTTCAGTGCGATGTCCGGCCTCTTCGTGTAACGTAGGTAAGGAAAGACGCGTCTCGCGATAAAAAGAAGAGCTACTAACTTCAGCAATCGTATTCATGTCACTGGCAGTCCTCCCCCAATGGCAGAAAAACTACTCACAGCCAATATACACCTACCTGGACAGTGCAAGATCTGTTTTTCTGCCGTTGTCCATGTAACGTAGGTACAGGAGTTTTAATGTTTCTGATGTCAATTGGTAAGCTTTTACGCTATTTTACGAAAATAATAACATTTGTCATATTCTGTAACTCTATTAGAGGAAAAAAAATGACATCTAAACCTCTGAACTGGCCAAAAATACTGTGGACGATGATACTGTAGTCCCACATACTGAGATATTTGTTACAGGTTCATGTTCATAATTTTGATTGCCAAATTTTCCGTCCATGCCGGTCTCTGCAAAAGGAGCATATATTCCTCTCTTAGAAAACCATACAAAAGTATATCAGTGTATCTTCACTGCAATATAAAATTGTTTTACCTCCCGATTATTGTGAATTTTTGGACCCTTTTGTCATTAGGTATCTACCAAGGTAGACGTGCTAGAGTTAGTATTAATCACTATATACTAGTTGGAAAACGTAGATGTCCAGACTGCATCTGAACTAGAGAAATAGAGTTTGCCTTATTTTGCTGGTGATATTGAGGGAACTGGGAGCTGTGAAATTCTTTCTCTTTAACAGATTTACTTCGAAAATGTCAATATTTTCCTTCCAAGATTTCACTGACCTGTTAGATGCTCTGATGAAGTTGTTAACATTTCACAAGGATTCACCATTTCCATTCCATGTTCACCCACTGTGAAGTCTCAAAGCTAAAATGCCAGTGTCCTATTCAGTTTGGGTGGGTAGTGGGTAGGAAAGGCTTCAATAAAATTATGAACCCCAATCAAAATTAGACTATTATTGCTCTACACTATCATTCAAAAATGAGGGCGACAATTTTGATTGGGGATGAATATAAAATAGGGCCTAGTATTATTTTGGGAGTCTATTAAGGACCATAACCGTAACCGTAACCCTGACCCTAGCCCTAACCTTAGCTAGGACACTGGGGGCAGCGACCTGCCCTTCCTACAGTGTAGCTTGCATCTGAAAACAAGTTTTTAGCATAGAGTATGAAAATGATATTTTCCTATGTTTTACATGCTATATTATTATTATCATTAATATTTACATAATTTTAAGCATAACCCATTTTTTTTTTTCAATTTTGGTGGGAGGTACACATGGAACTCTAGCTAATGGGTATGCCAAGAGGTAGAAATGTTAGCAAAATTGTTAAAATTATTTAATTCCATTCATAAACACACAGATACATCAACAGGAATATATAGTCAACCCCGACAAAAATTTTCTTTTAATTTTTTTATTCTATTTCTCTTTACACCTTTTGTTCAGTTTGTTGATGAATCTGCCATGGCTCCTCCTCTACCACCGCTACATGTTAAACTACATGAAAGAGTGAAAAGGACACATCCACAGCACTCCACAAACAGAGAGGAAGCCGACAAAGCAACACCCAAGAAGAGCGAATGTAACAAACTAGACAAGAAGAAAACTGCACAGAGGGAAAATGGACAGAAGAAAAACAAAAATCGAGGGCTAAATGGACATTGGACAAAAGAGCAGAAATTAATTTCAAACAAAGAACATGGAGAAGACAAGAAGACTTGTCTGATTTCTCTTTATTAGTTTTCTTAGTTAGTTGAAAACTAGTTGATGATGTTGTTAGTGTATATTAGGTCAAATTGTGTAAAGCTTCACTTTCTTCTTCTTCTTCTGATTAAGTCTGCCTTCTTTCATACCAGAGTTACAAAGAATTGAAGTCTGTGTAACATAGGTATTGTTCCACAGGTGTGCAGTAGATATAATTCCAAAGAACTGTTACAATAGTGTTATTTGTGGGAACATACATAAAGTCTATATGTGTAGGTTTTAACATCTCACACCACAATAAAGGAAATCAGTTGATATGTCGTAGTGTACCTATGTTACAAAGACATACTGTCCGTGTAACATAGGTAGTACACTGTGGGCGAGGTTGTTGTCTGAAAACCCCTGATTATAACAATAAAATCATGTTTTCACTTGAATACCCATACAAATCACTTGCTTCAATTGTGGTGCTTTTAAGAATATTGTCATTGTGTCACTCTTGATGAAAAAGTTAAACCTTTGATTGAAATTGTTAATGGTTTGTAGAAAAAAACATGTTAATAAAAGTGGCTTGCAGTTGACATCAGAACATACAATCTTACTAATAATGATCTCATGCGCCTGTTAAATAACATGTTGATGTGCTATGGACGAAAAAAACGTGGATGTGTTCATTGTTATCATTTCAGAACACAAAATTATGAAGGATGTCAACAAATGAAGTCCGTGTAACATAGGTATTTTGCCATACCTGTTTACCCATGCTGACTGAAAGTGTGCGAAGTAATAAACAGATTTCTAGTGGAATATGTTGAAGAATGGGAGTAACAAATCAGGGGGGAAAAGGAAATTTCAATTTACCCAACTTGAATTTTCAACTTGTATGTCACAATTTCAGTCCCAACCCCATGGAATTACCCATATACACCATGACCGCTTCTTGAAGAACCCCTTTAAACACCGCACTAAATCATGGAAATTCAAAATGACCAAACTTTCGAATAATTTACTGGTCTGCTAAATTTCCAGTGAGCCCTGTTTCCTAGTTGACTGCTCTCTTTAACCCTTTCTATGCTAGGAAGTTTTGAGCCAATCAGCATTCAAAACACACCAGGGGTTTAAGGATGTCTTCCTCTTTCTGATGAACTCCCTCTAAAGCTGTGCAGGAACAAAACACTAGACATTTCCATAGGATGGTTATACATATTTACTCTGCAAAAAGAACACGACATTACTGGCACAGAACAATACTTGCCCACATTTCAGTAATACACATTAACAACACAGAAATGGGGCAACAGATTAACACTCAAGATTCAAGCAAAGCAATACTCCCTGAAAGCCAATGGTAGAGTACCAGAATATGTACAAAATAACAGCATCAACATATTTCATGCCCAGACGAAGCCTCTTGAAAATAAATGGAAATGAAACACATAACAGATATGATCGTTGCCATAAACCATACAGGCCTACAAGGCAACACTGAAAAAAACAAGTCACTCTAAATACAATGTACGTTTAACAATTCAAACACTAACAGATATAATGTAAGATGATGGAATTTATCACTGGCCAACAAATGACATGTAACCACTTTGTCAAGTTTTACAACATCAATCATTCTGCTTGACACGTTGATTCAGAGACTAAACCATTCCTTCCTCTCCACTTAATTCCATCATGACCACACATCTCTGTAAACCCATTTTCCTTGGGTAGCGTTTCAAATAATGTAGCTTTGGCTAACTCGACGAGGACAAACCTCTCCCTTTGCCACTGACAGTGCATACACAGATATAATGACACTGACTGAGTTAATGTCTATTCTTAAGCACAGGGCTTAATAAAGCATTTTCAATTTCATCATCACTTTCCAAAGTGCTGGCTTTCATAGCAGCAAGAATCTTCACCATCCACTGACCATGCCATATAAAATCATATCACATCAAATCGGATCATATGTATCAAACCAAAGCATAGATCTCTACTGACGATCAATACAGAGTTGTGCAATTCATCCCAGTGCCTACGATTTTAAGCAAGATCACAATGCTACATTGTAAAAGGATAAGATCGTATCATTTCAAGTTAAGTCATTTTCTCCCAAACCCATATCAATATTTGAGTACTTAATATGAATCACTGGCATCACCTCTCACAGCTGGTAACAGAAAGACCTGAAATTTATGGTATACATACACAATTTCTTCTTCTCGTAATACTGGTATCTCCCTTAAAAATGGTGCCACCTTATCAAGGATGTCAAGGTATTTACAATGATGTTTTGCAGTCATATCAATTTCTATCTGAAATGTCAGGAATCACAAAATTAACACACAAAAATAAAGTCATTGATTAATGTTGGTAGCTTTTCAGCATAAGGTAACAAAATTTGATGAATCTTTCTGTCTTTCTATCATTCCATTCAAATATTTTCTCGTAATGTCTGACAGCGATTTACGGAATATCAACAGCTTCAATAACTAGACACTGAATTGACACTTTTCATTAAGTCCCAGTACCTGTAATACCATTATTTATCAATACACTGCATCTACATTCCAAAACTCCCATTACTCCTGCCGTGGCCTTGGCTACAATTGTACTTAAAGTAGGCATTCCCATGGGGAGATCGATTGAATTAATTTTGACATCAAGATGTGTGCATGGCTCAAGGAACAAACGTCATAAGAGGTAAATAACAATTTCCAACCATTTTCAAGATTTATACAGGAGTTAACGTGAAGTGAAGCAAAACTGCATGACTGATGCACAATGTGTTATATTCTAATCTAATGCTACGATAAATATCTGCAGACCCTCGACGCTTCTGGGCAAAGTAAGAGCAACCTTTGGTTTTTTCTTTGTGGAAATCTAACTTACATCTAAGATTTCATGCACATATACAGATCCCATTTTAATTATTGCTCCGAGTAGAGGCCTGAACAGGTGAAAAATGTCAACTTCTATAGGTATACACAAGGTGACATGTGAAACTAGGGAAATACGGGAACAGATATGTATGGCTTCGTTTCAAGGCAGACTGGTTCATTTCCACTCCTCTCATGACCTATCAAACAAGCAACCTGAATTGTGCATGCAAATCTACAGATGTCTAATGCCCAAAGTCCTTGTGGTGAGTTGTTTGCTCCAATCTTTCTGAAAACATCTGCAAAAATCCCTCTGTGATATTAAAGTGTAAGTTGTGCATAACTTGTGCTAAGAAAATGCATAATTGGCATCCAAATTTGCTTTACTTACACAAACAATTCTGTAGCCCCACCCCTTCATAATCCTATTCAACCCAAAAGAAGACCCATGTCTATAGAGATTTTATACTGCTTTGCATCAAGACTCTTAAACTCATTCTGAGCTCCCTTTGCAAACAGCAAATGTTAAACTACATTTCTACAACATTCCACAATTATTTTGCACCTTGGGTGCATTCTTGAATACTTCAGTTCACATATTAATGATTGAGGCACTCCTTAGAAAGCAGTCACATTTTACAGAGAAGAAATCAAGTGGGGTAGTTGCTTCCGGGAGTTACCATGATCAGTAATTCTAGAGTGGCATCGTAACATTCTTGCGTATCACTGACTCAAACTATAATCTAATCACATAGGCAATGCTCACTGATGACATGTGAGAAAAGAGCAGATTTACGTGAAATTTTCCTCAACCAATGAACATACAATTCCAACACTTAATCAGGCATTTAACTCAGGCACTCGTATGTTTAAAAGATCATGTACCTCATGTAAGTGCTCTATATATGTCTTTATATAAAATATTTTTCCCGATCATACTTATGTGGAAGGGCTAATCTTTAGTTGCAAATGTCAACAATTCTATTATATCAGCTCTAAGCAATCTGCCAGGAGACACTTTGTCAAGTTTTCACATTTTATAACACAAGTGGAAACTATCTCCAACTGCACTGAGAAAGACAAAGACCCAGAAGAACATATTACCACCCCCCCCCCCCATAATAATTAGTTGTACTTTATCATATAAGCTTTCTATCCTATCTGTGATTGTAGCCATACCTCAGACACCACAAAACTCATTAAAAAAAAGGAGATACATTCTAGAGTTCATTGAATCATGCTGCTATAATCACTCCAAGCCCTACAGTGAGCACTGTGCACTAAAATACCAAATCAAACTGTATGAAGCTACAAACTCGGGCAAAATAGCTCTATCCCTCAAACTTCAGCTGATATGGGGATCTTCTGTTTGACCTGTCAAGGACGAGCTGATTTTGAAATAACACATATTTCCCAAAGATGCCCAAGTATACTGGAGACTACTGTAAACATCGGTATTTTCGTACAATTAATTTTTCATGCTGAGCGGTTCAAAAACATATGTGCAGGTTCTTGATTTGGTGCTATGCAATAGCTCTATACTTGTATGTTGTCATCCAATTCATAGACAAAAAAAGAATTTGATTTAACATTTCCAGAAGTAAGGCCTCCACTGCTAGTGATCATTGTTTATTTGTTTTGCTTTGTACTTTCTCTGTTTTGTTTTGTAAATACTGTTGATTTTTTGTATTTTGTTACAATTGCTGAAGCACTTTGTGTCTGTTTAGAAAAAGCGCTATATAAATATTGGTTATTATTATTATTATTATTTCCTGAATGAAAATTAATGTGCTGTCTGATACATTCAGATGTATGGCCTGCACAGAAACTACTGCATATACATGTATGTGTTCAAATGAATACTACTAGGGCACAAGCACACATTCGCACTTGTACCAGGGAGACACCACTGACAAAGCCCACGATGCAATCCGTTCAAAATGTGCAGCAGAGAAAATTGTAAGGATATTTTTGGGATTATGGAATTTGTGTTAGCCAAAAAAAATAGTGCTAAATATGCAAAAATCAATGCACCATGAAAATTTTAACATCTACAGTAGTCTTCAACAGCTTAAGGGAGCAGCATAGGGCAGAACATGTGTTCTGTCATTACGGTTCAGCCTTGTTCCATATTAACCATCTACCAGACATTGTCTATGATGATACACACATTTTTATAGCCCTATATTCAACAGATACATATTACTGCACTGCAAGCACTCCTGATGTATTTATGATACAAACTATATATACTTGGCCATTGCAAAGATGTGGTTTTAAGCTTTATTTCAAAGTGTTTTGCTTTGTTCCATTTATGAGTTTAAGAGAGAACTCAACGCAGTTTGGGTGCTGCAAATGCAAACATGCAATCTCGGATTGTTAGTTTTGTTGTATGTGATGGGATTTTGCAGAAGTCATGAACCTTGGGAGCTACAAAAGTTACCAATTCTTACTAGCTCACTATCTGTCCAAACTTGGAATGTTGGTGTATATTCCTGGTTTTGTCATCCAAGAGGACTGAGTTTCTGCTGTAAACACATTTCTGTTTCAGTTATGCACAATCACATCACATTTCCCTTGCAAAATAGAATTTTTCCCACCCCAAGTGGGGAAAAAAAAAAAACAAACCACACATATATCCAATAGATATCATTATCAAACACAACAATTTCTAGTCGGACAAAGTACACACAAAAGTTTCAGGCAACTGAACAATACAAGCACAGTTCTCCCCCTGAGTCAATACATTTCATCTGGGAGTGAAAAATGAGCCCCCTTCAGCAAAAAGAATGAAATGGTTTCCGACGATCTCAGAGATGGATGTGTGTGAGTCAGCCCTCGTGATGCAGAGTGCAGAGATGAAGCAATGGCACAGTGGTAAGAAAGAGATGATGGTGATACAAGTTTAGCTGCCCTTCTAGAAGAGAAAATTCCTCCAGGCACACGATTATCTTCTCCTAGGTCGTTGTTCCTTGGTTGTCCCCGTTCACAGCGACCGGAGATCTCTTGCTCGCTAGCTCCATCGAGTCCACTCCGTTTTCTATCACCTGGTGGTGCGGCCTCTTGGCCGGTTTCACGCTTTCACTTCTCACACACTTTTCCCGGTCGCCGCTGTCCAGGGCGACGACGGTGACTGTCGACGTGCTTCCATTGCACAATAACCTGCTGTCCCTGTCGGGTAAAGAGTCTTTGGGTATCAGCGGATGGTTTTCACTGTCCTCTGGAAGAGCTGACAGCTTCGCCACGTACTTGTAGAGAACCTTCATGAAGTCGGGTACTCCATCGTATCCTGTTAGGCACATTAGATCAGGAGGGAGAGAGAGAGAGCGAGGTGTCTGTAAGTCCGTAGCAGCTCATCATTGCGTAATATTATGTAATCTGCAAACCAAAATGTGCTCAACATTGCTGAAGAAAACATTCAAGTGATGGTAATGGTGAAATATTTCCCTACGGATTCACCCTTTGGTTTTGAAAAGACTTAATCAGCTACAAACATTACAAGAAAAGAAGGAGAAACTACATGCAAAACTCCACAGTGCACTTCTTCACCCTACATCTCTTTTCACTCTAAAACATAATAAGCTATGAGTTATTTTACTCTAAAATACAAAATACAATTGTATGTGCTACTTTTATACCAAATGCTATCATAAAATGAAGCTTGGTCACCGGAGTCAGATTGCATACAATGGCCATAACCTGTAAAATGACCTTTCTTAATGTCTTAGTTCTAGTGGCAAAATCACTGCATGATTGAGTGACAGAGTGGTATGAGACGATACGAAAATACATCACCCCAAGTACATTCATCATGGAGGCATAGAGAGAAATAAACAACAAACTTGCTTCCATTAACAATGCAATTCTTTGGATTCATTTGAAAAGGTCTCTTGCCTTAACTAATAATCATAGCATTGCGCAGACAGTTGAACAATGAATTCTTGCGGTCGGCTACACATCACTTCCGGTTGACTGGAGTGAATACAAACAGCTTGCAAGCGCTAAGCCTGCTGCATAATGCGCATACTGCATGCTGTGCATGTGCGACGCGTATGATTTATGTGCAACTCTACGCAGACATGGGGACTGTTTTTCATTATTCATTTTGTCATTTGTGCCATCATTCATGAGATACATGCATCATGTCTTGCCAGCAAATATTATAAAAATCTGGATCCTGTCAATCGATCGGTCCCGGTAATTGCCAAGTTGAAGGCAGCCGGACTGGACCTGTGCCAGTATGAAATCGCGGCAGGACTCTGGATCAACGACTCGACAAAATGGCCAGATGTGCCGTAGAACCTCTTTGAGTAGGCCCTACCCCGATATCTACGCTCACTTATGTACCTCATAGAAACTTCAGGTAGGTCTATAGGCCTAACGTTAGTACTGTACGTAGGCTTAGGGTAGGGCCTAATTTAGGGTAGGCCTAACGTGCCCTAACTGTTACGTGTTAGGGCCTAATCCTGCCGCCCGCACAGCTACAGTAGTACAGCTTGCGCTAGCGCTATGCTCGCGGGGCGCCCCGGCAGAAAACACGTACAGCGTTACCACTCCAGGCTCACGCGACTGTTTGTTTTTACTCCACCGCTATCCATGACCCCGGGACACGCAAAATACCCGGATGTCCGACCATGAGAATAGATTCGCCTCAGTGAGCAACAAAGGGAAATATCTGACAAAAAAAAAAAAATTGCTAGCCACATATGTGACACTTGCAAGTGTCTTTGCATTAAAATGCTTACAGTTGCATTTTAGTCTTGATCTATCCACATAACCTCATTAGCACGTTCTCTGGACGATTTCAATTCAATCATTCAAATTAGTCAGTTTACCAGGGAATGCATTGACATCGATGACATAGTGGATTCCTGTGTGATTCTCAACAATGACGTCTGCCCCAAACAGCGCCATCTCTAGGCCGTCGTGCAGACAGTCCGCTAGTGACTTGAGGAGGTCGGAGCATGGCTCCACTGTGATACGTTCCGCATCCGTCTCATCCAGCTACCAACGAACGGGGAAAAAAAAAATCACAGAAATGAAACAGCAATATTTCTTATTTTCTCTGGCAACAAAAACACATTCTCAATATCAGTTGGATAGATTAGTCTTGTTTTATAAGTGATGAATAGGAGTAACAGATATGAATCGAGACAACATTTATATTTTGCAATATGATATTATCATTATCCGTTTCTTAATTACTATGTAGTCCTTCAAAATGGGTGTAGATAAAAATCACTTGTACCATGCATACGTATGTATTGACCTTTCACAGCTCTGCATATAAAATATATCTCAAACAATTAAAAACAAACAAAGAAGAAGGTACCCTCAAAAATTAAAATTTGCTACATACTCATTCCTGTCAAAGTCTGGAGCCATTAGTTGTTCTATTATTTCTGTTGTTAACCAAAATTTACTGCTTGTGATTTCTCGTAACTTTTTTATGGGGAAATAAAAAACAGATAAGAGATAACCAATATTTCTCTACTACGAAACAATGCAATATCACCCCCACATTTCCAGCTACATTCCCAAGATAAGGTGGTGGTTGGAAGAGGAGTTTGCGACAAACCTCGTTGAGGAATGATGTTGAGTTGGGCTTGGAGACGTCATGGCTGTCAAAGAATATTGTCTCTTGACCTGACCCTATATGAAGAGAGAGAGAGAGAGGAGGGGGGTAAAGATTTAGCTCCATTGTCTCAAGGGAGGGGTTCATGGATGGCATCCACGCCATGTCTATTATTCACCAATACTCCCAGAGAAAACACTTTGCTATGATGAACAATGTAGGGAGCAGACAGTGTGTTTCACTCGCAGTGCATCAGCATAAGAGTGCAAGCTCATTCTATTCTGTGTGTGCCATTAAAAAAACAAAGCAAAACAACAAAACAGATACCTTTTCTCTTACTCAGAAGCAATGTCTTCATATTCGCTTTGCAGACTGCAAAATACTTTTATGACATCATAGACAGTGAGTCATGTCCAAGCAATTTTGATGATACTCTTGCAGAGCAAAAAGCTCTGGTGCCCAACTACAGTATGTTGATGCATAGGTCAACATGCACAGGTGGTCACATTCTATACAGAGTATCATTGGGGATTCTGGAAATGAAAAAATTAAGCTGAGCAGATTCTTGTTAGAAATATAAACCTCACTTGAAACTCGGCTATCATAATGTGACTGTAATGTGACAAAAAGACACATACAGCTGTATCATTCACACATACAACCCAATTGCTGCAATGAAACCCTTGGAGCAAGCCAAGATAATAACTACAGTCATCATGTTCAGTTAAACTTGCTATACTGGTCAATAGTGTACTATTGACGTCAATTCCTTTGTATAATTTACAGGCATTACGACCTTGTATAAAGACCACCTTCACACGAAATCAAACTGTGATGTTTTTGTGGTCTTTATGGATATGTTCTTAACCTGTTGAGGACGAGTCCCAGGTATAACATCTATGGGAAATGTGTGTTGTAGCAAAATCAAACCGTACTCAGCTGTTTGTTGCCATATTTTTTCCTTTAAGTGAAAACGATTGATAGGTTTCATTCTAGTGCTGTCATGTCCTGGTTAACACTGTGGAAGAAATCTGATCTTGTAGCTACTCTTCATAAGAAAAGGGGAGAAAAAAACAACAACAAAGAAACAAGGCTTCTTACCTCCAGTTGTGAAGTTTTTGACGGAAGGTCTCTTGACGACAAAGTACTGGTCTCCCACGACAAAGAGTTTGTGCAGCAGAGCATTGTGGTTGATGAAGGTCTGCGCTACACATGGAGGCTTGATGTCTTTTAGTCCAGCCTCATTGAATATTAGTGCCATCTGTGTATGCCAAGATAATAAAAGGTGTAATTGAATATAACTGTCATCTTGTGTTTGCCAAGATAATGTAATACATTTTAAAGAGCAGAAAAGATAGAAGAGAGGAATAGAAAAGAAAACATGTGCCCTTGAAAATTTGCAAACAATGTGTACATTTGCTACATTTAATGTGAAAACAATAGTCACATACCAATAACAAATATGCAAAGGAAGGCTTCACAATTCTGTTGTCAGTAATGTTATTCAAGTACTCACAAGTCTTATTCAAACCTTCATACATCATATTTTGTATACATTGCCTTTTCATGGGACATTTCTAAGCATCAAAACATTGATTTTGTTATCAAAAATTGTACTTGTCCATTCAAAACTTCTGTCAGCAATTATATGTACCTTTTGTGTTGGTCAAAGTGCTGATTGGCACAAAAAACCCCATTGCACTGTATACAGTTCCAGGGCAATTACCACCAGGACAATTACCCCAGACCCTTCCCCTGACCCTAACACTAATCCTAAACCTAATGCAAACCCTAACCCAGACTCTAACCCTAGACCTAACCCTAACCCCAATCTTTACTCAAACCTTATCACTAACCAGTATTTAGCTGGGTGTAATTGCCCTGATGCATTGTATGAAGTATACAAAGTCCCTGACACAGAAAGGGCAATTTGCTAATATACTGTTTGATGAGCAGCTAGGAGTAAGGGATTATATTCTGTCACTCTGAAAATTAACTAGTAATACTATGACATTGTCAAAAGCCCCAGTGATTACTCAGGCCCATTAGTGTATGTGCTACGCATGCAAAATGTTCAGTTCTTTACATGTTGGTAAGTACAATTAAAGGGCATTTCCAGTACTGTGACATTTGAGGGATATCCACACAGCTGAAAATTTCACTCAGTCCCAATATGTGACCCTCCATCACAAAACTAACATAAAGTTGCTCTTCTAGATTTGTTCTTGTTGTTGTTTTATCATGTAGGTTCAATTCTGAATGATTCTGAGATTCTTGGCTATAATTTTGATAAATGACTCATCAAGATTGCATATTCTTAACCAACTGAAATATGGGCTTAAAAATCAGACATCCAGTAACATTCCTCTCCGGGGAAAAGGGGAGAGCAGGGGCTTAATTTAAGTGTTTACTGGAGTGCACTGACACTATTCTGTACTGTGCTTTCCCACACACGTACACACACAAGATTTGAACTCCATAGCAACAACTACAGTTCCTAAGGATTATAAGACTGTCCTGAAACTTGGCAAACTAACTGAGCATTATATGTTTATTTCAAATTATTTCATTTTTGTATGACTTGCATGTTTACATTGTCACATGCCTCATGGACAAAAATCAGAGAAAAATAATCAAATATCAGAACAAAATGGCATAAATACAAAAAAAAAAAAAAACTGTTCCAAAATATATATTTTATGCTTCAAACATTTGAAAAGACATTACAGATGTTTTACTCCTTCAATAAAATAAAAAATATGCTCTTCAATTAGATGTGCCACTTGTTTGTGAGGCAATGCTGAAGTCTGCAGCCTTTTGATCCATGATGTCACATGCAAGGGCACATCACCTTGTAAAGAAAGCAATTTTCTCCAGCTCCCTGAGTCCCCCCCCCCCCCACCCTCTCCTTTGCCTTTTCTTACAAGTGTATGTTATACTGATATGTGGTAATAGACAAGAGGGATACAATATTACATGTCAGTGCCCTCTTAAATGAGGCCACAAGCTCATGTTGTCGCTTTTAAGCGTGCAGGTACGTGACTTTACACTGACTTCTGAAGAGGTCATCACGTGATGCATCAACCTGTTGACGACTAGTCCTGAGCATACTCTGGCAGATTTCCACAGGAAATGTGTGTTTTAGCAAAATTAGCTCATCTTCAATGGGTTAAGAAACACTTTTATCATCATCGGAAGGCTGAGGCCTCACAAATAAAAGCTGATGTACCATGGTTGCAATTCATAAATACATGATGTATAGTCATCCCTCTATGCACCCTGATATATCAAAATAAATTCTAATTAAATTCATCGGCCATGAAAATTACTGCTTCACCAGAGAGTGACCTCTAACAGTACTACTGCTTGTCATCCGGCATCAAATTACATAGAGGCATATGACAAGTTGTGCTTGATTATATGACTCAAACAACATAACAACAAACGTAGTCCCAACAAGTAACTGGCATGCTCAAACCATACTGTAAGTCTGTCATCATACACAGCTGGATTTTGACAAAGCCTTTCTAAAGACCACAGCTCTCATATTCAGGCAGTACTTTATCCCCCCCCCCCCCCCCCTTCACATCAGCAGTTCAAGAAACAAGAGAATGTCAACACTATCGTATTTGTGTAGTACAGGCATTTCGTTGGCTCCCACCCGACAATGTTTACGTGTGACAGTGCACACTAAACAAACCTCATGCAGTCACCATGGCTGTTATCCTAAATACCACACCCTCCTTCCTCCCTCTCCCCTTCCCCTCAACAATAACACAGCTCTCTGTCAACTGACCCTTACTGACCATGGCTGCATTCAAGCAGTAGAAAGTCATATCCATGTTAGCATGTACATCCAGGAAGAATATATGTGCTGCGAAATTATTTGATTGAAATTACTGTATATGATCTTGTCACTGATCATTAAATTGGCAATACAGAATTTTACTACACATCTTTAATACTTCACATGGAAGTGCTTATATCAATCAAATTGGAGAGAAATTTCTGAATTGCTAATTTGAGAAAAAAAGAGAAACTTTGATCAGCTACGAATGTGTTGCCAATTTGAGAATCATTTCATGGAGATAATAATTACACAGCTTTAAAAGATTTTACAACAAAAACAAACAACTATACATCAAATACAATGAGCTCACATGAAAGAGAATTTTCACTGTACTTTATAGAATGCTAGCAATGGAATATAATAATAAGATATAAGAATAAAATACAAATGAAAATCATAATTGATAGATACATCACCACACAGACTTAAGTGTGTCTGGGACTCACTGGGTAAAAAATAGCATTAGCTTATTACCTTGTGAGACATCACTGAGCCGTGAGCTTGGGAAGGTTTACAGACTGTGGACGAAAGCATGTGACGAGATATGGTTGTCAAAGCATGAAGTTAGCAGCAGATCACATTAAAGGCAGCGTTATAAAGTCCATGTACAAATCATAGGTGAGGGACTTCAGTTAGCAGAATTGCATTCATTCTAACTGAAATGATGGCGGATAAACGAAGCAAAGATAACAAATCATCATTTCATATATTGCACATCACAGAATTATACTCACATGAGATAAGAACATTACAGTAGCATAGGGTAATGAATGATAACATTAGTAACCACTGAAAAGGAAGACACAAGTTCCATTCCATAGTACTATCAAAAACATCTCTTAATATGTTAAAGGAGTACACACCTGACAATGTTTTTAAAATGGTGAGTAATGTTTCTGTAGTATGACGGCCTTAAATTTTTACAGTCATATACACTGTACAATGTAAGATTTCCTTGCAACACAATTGAAAGTAATCAAGTGTAATGTCAACAACTTTTCTGTCATTTGTAAACAAAGATTGTTGAAGTGAAAGTAATAGACAAATTGACCACCATAAGTGTTACAACACTGAGAATTGTCATACATCGCCAACGAGGCGACAATTAAACCTCGTATCTAAAAAAAGTCAAGTGCTCAGGAGAGCTAAAAGCATGGCAGCCAAAGCACTATAACGAATTGCCTTTCCTTTGACATGCCACCCTCATGACGGTGGCTTCATTTGGGGGGGGGGGGGGTAGGACAGCTAGGATTTGCACAGGACATCACCTAAATGATTATCTGACAACTGACCCAATGCAAAGATTTTCACCAAAATCTGAGATACAAAATTTTGTCATCCCAGCAACAATATGCATATATGATATCATGATATTCAGTCATATTGCTTACATTTCTCCATACTTAAAACAACGCTAGTCAACGTATAATACTAGCACCAGTCTGATGGTCCAAGACCGGCAAAAATCACTGTCGGGCCAGTATAACTTTCACGAATTGACAAATTTACTGGTCCGACACGACCAGAAAAAAAATAAAACAGATAGCATTGTAGGGGCCTGTCGAAATAAGAATCAGGACTAGTAGCTTTTAGGTTCGGACCAGTAAAAAAAAAAAAAAACTGGGCATCTTCTGGTGTGGTAGGGACAGGTCAGACCAGTAGAAAAAATGAGTTCGTGTGCAGTCCTGCTAAAAGACAATGAAGATATGCTCAAAACTTACCTAACGGGAAGCCCACATCGGCTTCCTGGAGTTTTTTCTTGATCTCCGCTTCTTTGGTAGTGTGAATTTCAACAAAGTTTGGTACTCTGACAACGTGGTGTGTTTCTGAAATTGCAAACAAGCACAAATAATGATACAAAAATTGTTGTAGAAACAAGAAGTCACAAGAGTAATTTTCAACATACAATGAATTAACATTATCACTACTACTACTGTACTACTACTACTGCTGCTGCTGCTGCTGCTGCTACTACTACTACTTCTAATACCATTATTACAAATACAACTATTTCAGCTATTATTACAACCTTTACTATAACTACAGTACTATATTTACTCCTCCTCCTCCTAATATTACTATTGCTACTACTGGCATCATTGTTATTCTGGTAATCATCAATATCATCTCTCATTCAGCAGCTGCAAGAAAAAAAAAATGAATAAATAAAATGAGAGTAACACACATGTTGTACTGATGACCACTGACATATCACATTTAATTCACATAGAAAAACACACAAGCAAATAGTACGTGTGCATCATGGATCAGTGCAGTCACGTAACCAATGTAGCCGTTCTGAGTTGCTCACAAGACACCGTATTAGCCCACTTTAAATGTACTGTTTACCATTGGGAGCAGTGATTTAAAAATGATTGAGATATCACATTTAATACAGTATATGTGTAGGTCAGTTGTTTCACAAAACATCCTACACATACAATATTGTACCATATAAAAATTTTGCAATAAAGCCTGAAATATAAGAGATATCACTATATTTCTTCATAAACCATAACTATAAAAGGTTTAGTCAAGAAACATCTTTTATCATAACTATTGTTCACATTTTGTATAATAATACTTAACATTGATTATACTGATTCAAATTTTATTTTGGTTGTTTCTATACCTGACTTATATTTTAGAACTATTTTGAAGTGCTAAAGCTGGGTTTTTGCTTGATCTATTTGTACATGTACAAATGGTAAATAATGCCTTTAATACCAACATCTGATCCACACAGCCATCACTTTCTCATCAATTGTCTTATTGTGCCCTTGTGTTAGGCTCTCCTTGCCTCATCTAATCCACAAGGTCATGACACACTTGAACTCCTCACAGTATTCGAGCCACAAATAATCTACCATTAGTATCCCAAAGTAGTGGTATCACAGAATTGCTTACAAAAATTTTGTGACAGACAATCTATAATTTTTGGCAGTAATGTCATATCTACAATGTATTGCATTCATAATTGTTGTTATCATTATCACCATTGCTCCTATTATCATTATAATCATAATAATCATCATCATCACAATCACTGGTCTTATCATAGATATCTTCATAAACATATGGACATAACAAAAGATGTCATTTTTAGGCATGAATACAATGCATCTCACCTTCTTGGGAATGCATCTACAGAAAATTCTGCCTTATGCAGTGTGCATTATATCAATTTACACCTACAATGTACAAGGTTGCCATTTATAATATCCACAACATTGAAAGGGCACACAGCAAGGAGCTGCTGACGAAAAGGTACATTAATTTGTTGAAGTATAGCTATTCTTTGATATAAAAAATTTTCATCCTTCAGAAAGGCTTGTCAAACATGTATTTGCAATATCATAGAATATTTTCACTGCATGTAGCAGGACTTAAAAAGGAAAACTGAACACCTACTGTGGTTGCTTTGGAGCGAGTCTTGGAGGACTTGATAGCTGATGTTCCTATCCATGAGGTTCTTGACGGAGTCTAGAGGGTCTAAGACTATCACATCTGGGAAGAGTTGGATGTGAGTCTGTAATATGGGGCAAGGAAATATAAACACAATCAGAGCTTGAAATTAGTCGCTAAGCCCAACAGAAGCTAGCCTTTTGTCAAGGCTCTCACACTGTATGGTGAAGAGAACCCACCCAAAGGGTTCCATGAGGGCCATTTGAGATCTGCCTCGCATCCTTTTGTGAAAGCCCTTTGAATTACTGACTTTTGCTCCCCGATTTCAGGAGCAAAAGTCAACAATCAACGTGTCTGTCTGCCCGAATCTGATATGGTGAATGCATGCCACAGACCTCCACTGGTGATCAGTGATGCATGCAAACAGGCCGGACAACGCCAAGACGAAGGATGTAATATAGCGAGAGGGCCTTGACAAAAGGCTAAAGAGAAGGAAAGTAAAGAGCCAAAGGAATAATGATGGATCTTGAAATGCTGCCAAACTACTTTGACTGGTGTTAGCACTATCATTCACATCATTATCCTAAAGTGCCTCAAAGAGGTATAGACTCACAATGGCTGATTATCTGTGTCACATTGCTGCCATCATGGTCCAGACAGGATACTGAGCTGCTAAAGTCAAGCTCTTTTATACACCATACCGTAAAGGTAATTGGAAGATGCTTAAAGGACAAGTTCACCTTCATAAACATAAGGATTGAGAAAATGCAACAATGTTAGTAGAACACATCAGTGAAAGTTTGAGGAAAATTGGACAATCGATGCAAAAGTTATGAATTTTTAAAATTTTTGTGTTGGAACCGCTGGATGAGGAGACTACTACAGCTTGTGAGTCATATGGGTACAACAGTATAAAGAAAATATAAAGAAAATTCAACATATTTTCACTTTTTTCACATTATAAAAGAGCACTTGACTTGGCTCTTTCTAAAGGCAGGGGGAATAATATTACCCATAACATTTGTCGGTAACGAGTCGGGGGAATGTGAACTTTTTTCATAAGATGAAATTTTGTGAAATTCTCTTTATATTTTCCTATATTGTTGTACGCATGTGACATCTAAGTTATTCACACACTGCAGTAGTCTTCTCATCCAGCGGTTACTGCACAAAAACTTCAAAAATTCATAACTTTCGAACGGATTGTCCGATTTTCCTCAAACTTTCAATGATGTGTTCTACTAATATTGCTACATTCTCTCAATCCTTATGTCTATGAAGGTGAAGTTGTCCTTTAAAGGAAACCAAAACCCAAAGAGAAATGTGGATTGAGTGAAAGCAGCAACATTGGTAGAACATATCAGCGAAAGTTTGAGGAAAATCAGACAATCGACGCAAAAGTTATGAATTTTTAAAGTTTTGGTGTTGGAACCGCTGGATGAGGAGACTTCTAGTGGTTATGGCATCATGTGTGGACAACAATAAAAAAAATATTAAGTGCATTCCACCTTCCATCAACTTGATACTGACATACATGTACACTTTGTATGTTAAGGGTAGCAATTATTCCCCCTGCTTTCTGAAAGGTAGTCAAGTGCTCTTTTATAATGCCAGAAAAGAGAATTTTTGTGGAATTTTCTTTATACTTTCTTTATATATTGTTGTCCACACATATGTCATAACCTCTAGTAGTCTCCTCATCCAGCTGTTCCAACACCCAAAACTTTAAAAATTCATAACTTTTGCATTGATTGTCCAATTTTCCTCATATTTTCACTGATGTGTTCTACTAATTTTGTGATTGCTTTCACTCAATCCACATTGCTCTTTGTGTTAGGGTTCTCTTTCAATAAAGACATTCCAGAAAGAAACATAGCACAAACAATTTGTGCGCTTTCTGACAACCAAATTAACAATGGACACTTACTGTATCACTTCTCATCTCATTCAAGGTTTTCTCTGAGAAAGTGGAAACATTTATCTGCAGATAAAACATGGAATTCTTACATGATTATTCCTACTTGTGGCTGGGTACAGTATTGTTCTATCACAACTTCTACTATTCATTCTCAGTGTATGATATTGGAGAATAACAAATTCTTTCTTTTTAATACTGGAGCTATTTATTCATACATAACTGTTTTGTCTTAGGCACAAAATTTCCAAAAGCCTAAAAATTCCTTTCAATTGATGACTGATTCCAAATTGATCACAATATCCTATGAGGTTGAGATGCTTGTTTCTATCTGAAATGACAACATTTCATGAATTCCTTTCTAATTTTGTAGAACTTAACCAATTCTAGCAAATCTGCCTCCAGTTTTGGATTTATGCAGTGAAATTCAGAGTTGTTATTTTAACAAGGAAAAGACAATAATTTCTGTAGCAACATTACTCCGAGATTTGATGAATTTTACATGAGCAGCTAAGAAAAAGAAAGAAGCAAAATAATAAAACCGACAAGAAGAGAGAGCAAGTTACAGATAGGAATAAACTTTATGATATTTTTGTAATTACATGCGGCTCCATGATACTACAGATACTACCACTACAATGTACTTACACACATTCTGAGTTGTTCCCAGAGACACTGTAAAACAAGAAATTTTCGCGGCATAACATTTTCATGACTTGGAGTCGGCGAACTTTTTCGTGCCATGAAATTTTCGCAAACTGCCACCACCACTCAATGCACATAGTGTAGACAAGAACATTTGTGCATTTTAACTTCACAAATTTTGGCTCGCGTGAAATTTGCAAATTGAAATGCACACAAAAATTTCTGGTTTTACAGTTATACAGTGCAGTGGACTCCCATTACAACAAAGTCCTAAGGAACGGCAGTTTTCTTTCGTTATATCGTAATTTCGTTGTAACCGAACAAATAAACAAAAGAACAAACAAACATAGAGAGGACAATGTTGCAGCCTGAATTTGTATTTCGTTGTATCCAGAATTTCGTTACAACCGTGTTCATTATAACGGGAGTGCACTGTATGTCAATATATGAATTAATGAAGAGAAACTGAAATAGCGCCCTCTATCTTTAATGGACTTCCATGCCCCATACAAGGAAGACCTGCGTGGGGGACCTCTCTATGAGTGAAACCTCTCTAGGCTGCGACATACTAGCCCAGTATCTGATTCACATTCCATTAGGTCCAGGTCATGTATCACCCATGAGCTTACATGGTTGCAGTTTGTACTTAGCATACCTTGCAGAGTAATTAAAGGCTCGCTCCATTGAAGGGGGTGGGCTCATAGTCTTTGTTCAAGGGACTGTGATACTTGTATAAAACTCCAGGACATTAATGACTGTTTGTTACTCTATGTTGGCAGCGATCACTAAAAGGGTAAATAAATGATAAACATATCTCGATATCAACCAATCCAATTGACTGCTAATTATCTGCAAAACCAGCACCAGGGATCTCGCCAGCGTATATCACCCTTGTCGGTGCCGACAAGCGTGCGGTTTGAAGAAACAATTGCCGACAAGGGTAAAACTTGCCGACAAGGGTAACACCACGCGTGAACTTGCCGACAAGGGTGACTTGCTTGACGAGCTAAGTTCGGACCAATTTCTCGCCTTTTTCAGTCTTTATTATCTGGCTAGAAAAGAAGCTAGATGTTGAAAGGAGCAGCAGTTTACAAGCGCAAAAAGTTACCCACGCAATCACCGCACCGATCACGACAACGCGGTTCAACCAGGGAGGTGGAACTTCCACCTCCCTGGTTCAACAGAGCGACGTGCTAGAAGCTGATAAACACCACATCACACACTTGCTCACTCACGTACATGCGCTCTGATTTGGGATCCACACACACATGCACAAAGGAGGTTCACCTCCCTAGTTGCACCGAAAGCCGCCGGAGTGTACAACGGTATGTGTATTGTGAGAGGGAGAGAGGACGGAAAAAGAGGGTCGGAGGCCGAGGGAGTCTGAGGAAGGCTGACACGTGCTCGCTTGTTGTCACGCTTGTTGTCGGGTTACGCAAAAACAAACGATATGAAATGCATGCCCCCCTCCGCCAAAGGTTGTATTTTTTTCTTTTTTTTTGGCTGCTTTGGTTTGTTTGTTAGTTTGTCTGCCTGTCTGTCTCTCTATTCGCAAAATAAGTCAAAATTTGGGAACAGATTAGGATGAAATTTTAAGGAACAGTTGGTTGGTAAAATGGCGTAAGGAACAGATGATTAAATTTTGATTTTTCAGGATTTATAATACCACCGGAATTCACCGCCAGGATCCAGGATTTTCAGACTTTGTTTCGTATATTTGAAAGGATTCGTATCAATTCTTTAGGAAGCTGGCCATCGGCAATTACGCAAAATTAGATGCGTTCAAAGCATTGCCGCAGAGAGAAAATTAGCTCCATCTTTCGTTAAAAAAAAAGAAAAGAAAAAAGAATGTATGATGGAGTAAGCAAACGCAAATTGTTATTTTGGTTTTGGTAGTTTCAGAGGTTTGTTTTTTTGGGTTTTTTTTAATCTAAAAAGCCATGCGTTCCATTTTATTCTTTTCAATTTCCATGGATTTGTAAACGTCATTCGTGAATATTCCATTTTCCTTTTCCGGGCCGAAATTTATAGTAATTCTGTCATGATGGTCTTTCAAGTTCAACGTACGTAATGCTCCACGTGCTTCTGGCTTGGTTTGTTAAAAGGTGGGTTAGGGGGCCTTCATGGGCAGAAAATAAATGATGATCATTCATCAATGTTCCCAGTTGGTTTACCTGCTATCATGTACACGCTGTTTACGACCACTGAAGCAAGGTGGCAGTAGGCGCGGCATTCCTCTATCTGACACCTGGCTTTCGTGGAAATTTCGTGGAAATTTCCACAAAATTTCGTGGAAATTTCCACAAGCCATGATATCAACTTTCCCCACTGCTTGTGGTCGTGGTTTTTTTTTTTATTCTTCATTACGAACATCAATTTGTTCAACTTGAAAAGTGTAGATAATTTGCGTCGAGGATGTGTTTCTTTCTTTTTTTTTCATTGCAGCATCGGTAACATTTTGTTTTGTTCATCGTCCGTGCATGGCAGGGGTTCATGGGAGGAGAACGATAGGAATGACTGGGGAGAAAATAAACTAAAAGAAGGAAGCATCTTTTGAGCGAGCTGTCTTTGTTTTTCTCTACACCAGCATCAGTTATCATCACCAAGGTTCTTTTTTTTTCGTTACTCCGACAGATTAATGATAAAATGATGCTAGATTCTTTATTCTGAAGGTTCGTTAATCCAAAAATGATTAAGAAAAAATGTCCGTTCATTTCACAACGAAATCAGTTTTGTTATTTCGAACGTTCTGCCAGTGAAATTTTGGAATAAAATGACGGCACAAAACAGCGTGTTTTCGTTCTCTAAGGGTCTGTTATTCCGACAGAAATAGTAATGATAAAATAATAAATTGTAGATTCTTTATTCTGAAGGTTCGTTAACCGAAGATTCAATAAAGAAAGATGTCCGTAAATTTCAAAACGAAATCAGTGCGTCATTTCGAACGTTTTGCCAGTGAAATGTGGAATAAAACAACTGCCCAAAAACAGTTGCAGTTTTCTTACTCTGAGGGTTCGTTTATACTCCGACAGATTAATGATAAAATAATGCTAGATTCCTTATTCTGAAGGTTCGTTAATCCAAAAATGATAAAAAAAAAAATGTCCGTTCATTTCACAACGAAATCAGTTTTGTTATTTAAATAGGTGATACGCTATCAGCGTATCACCTATTGTGATTGTCAAAATTTCTCTTTTTTTTTATTCTTCTTTCTTTCTGCCACATTTTGTGTCGTCAATATCTCAACAATGACATTACGGAATAACATAACATTTTCAGTCAACATGTCTCATAACAATATCTAGCCACAATAAGGTTTTCATGACAGTAACATATCTATGACGTCATCTAGGCGCCATTTTGTGATTTTCGGACCTTGTCACATGATCGATCATAACTTCATAACTAGATATCATTTCTGTATCATTTTCGGTGGACATAAAGTTCAGGTCAGGCTCTATCTTACGTTTTAACGCTAGTTACCAAGGTCATCATTACGCGCGCGTTTGCGCGCGTCAAAATTTTAAAAGGCTCAAAACGACTTCCCAATGGGAAATCTCGAAGTTTCAGACAATTCTAAGCGTTTCAAACATTTTCTCGCGTGCGCGTCCGTCCGCGCAATTTCGCGCGCAGAGGGCGTAACCAACATGAAAATGCAATTTTTTTGACTGATTTGGATTTCTGATACTTTGAGTAACAATATCCATTGATTTCCGATCGATTTTGACCTATAACAAAGGAATGCACTGGCGTCAAAGTTGAAATTCCGCGCGCGCGTCTTTCTGCAAATATAGTGAAAAAACATGTTTTTGTTTATGTCGCCATAGCTCTTTAAATCGTCCATTGACCCTATATTTCTATTGCATATTACAAAAGCATATGAATTGGAAATAACGTTTCAAGTACCAATATTGCCAGGAAAACTCATGACGTCATCATATCATCATCTGAAATCAAAAAAGTGGAATTAATTTTTTTGAGGTACTCTTTCTGACATTCATTTACTCGTATCTCTATTGTTTAAGCTTAATATCACCCCAAATTCAGATATGTTTCACTTTGAACATTTGCCTTTCAAGTCCATGTCATGGTTTTGAAATTTGATGACGTCATCATACTTTAAATTGTGATTAAAGGTAAAGACGCAAAATCGGACAAGTTTACGTGTTATGTCTATGGGAGGTGATTTTTTTAAAAACCATACATTGACTTGACAACGTTTAAGCACCTTTATCTAGGATGATTTTGCTTCATTTCCTCTGAAAATTAAGTATGTTGTAGCTGTGACAATAAGCTGCAGTAATCATGCATTTTATTCTTTGAAATCTCCTCATCAGGTTGACAATTTTGCAATTTAAAACTGAAAATGAGAATGGAATGCGGACGAAACGATTCCTGATTCATCTTTCACGTACATAAGTTTACGTTCCTCTAATTTTCTCGTCGAGACTTATGGCCGAGTGGTTAGAGGTGTCGTCACAGAAACGTGAGGTTGCACACGTACGGGTTCGAACCTCACAAGAGCACGAAAGAAAATAATATTTTTTTTTTTACATTTTTTCTTCAATGGAGTACTACACCTTCGTCCATGTACAATATATGTAGAAGTCATGTTCGCATGTAAACACACCTATACGCACACACTCACACAGTATCCCTTTGTTTATCGTTGGAGACTGCATTGCTTCGACTGCTGCAAAATATTGCAGGCTGGGCTTTTCAAGCTGATCATGGTATATTGTAACAAAATGAAATTTGTTCATATCAATTCAGTAACACAATGTAGTCGTGGTTACTTTGTGCTGATTTTATACATGTAAGAAGCTATACATTGTAAAAAAAGGTATTTGAATTGTTCCTTTAAGTCAGTCTTCTGTATTGATGATTATTTGTCAATTAGTGGTTTTTGTGGAGTTTCAGATAATGATAAAAAGTATGTATGATAAGTGCAGCGATACTTTCTACAGTTAGTTCAAAGTTGTGTTACAGAGGTTTGATACATACATTTAGCATTGTGTTTGTGTGTCCACGTGTGTATACAGGTTGGCCATATGGCACATTCTAGACAATAAATCTTAATTAATTAGCAAACGCGATCAGCTATGGAACTGAATATGGTACTAATGTATGATGTTCATGATTCTCATTAAACTGTGACGAGTTTAAAGAGATAGCTTAACTGTGTGTAAAAATAAAGCAATAATAAGGAAATTTTAAGGGAATTTGATAACCATGCCTATAATAATTTCATACAGGTACTAATAGCTGCCTCATATTCATGTGATTGATCGTCATGTCAATAGCAAAGTGACAACGTACGATTAATATATTATACATTAAACAACTGTCTTTCAAATCCATATCGATGTTTTCTAGTTTGATGACATCATCATACTTTAAATTGTGATAAAAGTAAAGACACAAAATCGGACAAGTTTACGTGTTATGTCTATGGGAGGTGACTTTTTTTAAAACCATGCATTGACTTGACAACGTTTAAGCACCTCTATCTCAGCTGATTTTGCTTCATTTCCTCTGAAACTTTAGTATGTTGTAGCTGAGACAATAAGCTGCAGTAATCATGCATTTTATTCTTTGAAATCTCCTCATCAGATTGACAATTTTGCAGTTTAAAACTGAAAATGAAAATGGAATGTGGACAAAACGATTCCTCATGTATCTTTCACATACATAAGTTTACGTTCCCCATATTTTCTCGTCGAGACGTATGGCCGAGTGGCTAAAGGCGACGTCTCAGAGACGTAAGGTTGCGGGTTGGAACCCCACAAGATCACGAAACAAAATACTTAGCTATTTTACTTTTTTTTCTTCAATTTTGTATTACATATTCGTCCATGTAGAAATCACGTACGTATATAAACGCACCTATACACACACACAGACACACACACACACGCCATATCCCTCTTTTTTGTGTGTTGGAGACCACATTGCTTCGACTGCAGCACAATTTTGCAGGTTGACTTTGTCAAACCGATCATAGTATGTAATGACGACGACTGAGGTGTTGTACTTTGAACAATTGTCTTTCAAGACGATGTCATTGTTTTGTAATTTGATGACGTCATTACACTGAAAATTGTGATTAAAGGCAAGGTATCAAAACCAGCCGATTATAGGTTTTATGTCAGCGGGACGTATTTTTCCCAAGTTGCCAGAAATGGCATAGCGACCTCAGTCGTTACAAGGCCGCTTTTCCGTCTAGCAATGCAATAGATGTTCACACGGCCACGTTGGTTGAGAGGGCATTGACTTTCCCCCTGTTATATCTATACATTGTTTTTTTTTTGTCTTACCATTTCCGTGGATGACCCGTGGCCGAGTGGTTACAGAAACGGTTTCGCATGTACGCTCAATATAACTTCAAGGTGCCTATATCACATTCTTTTCTTTGTCGATCACAGATGACTGTCATCTGATGACCACAAGCGTATCACCTAACTCGTCCTCAATGTGACGAGTTTTCATGTCTCGTTTCGAACGTTTCTGTCAGTGAAATTCCAGAACAAAACGACGGTCCCAAAACGGTTACAGTTTTCTTTTACTCTGAAGGTTCGTTACTGCGAAAGAATAACGATAAAATACTTAAGATTCTTTATTCTCATCGATCGTTAATTGGAAAACGATAAAGAAGAAATGAAAACGGTTACAGTTTTCTTACCCTGAGGGTTCGTTACTCCGAAAGAATAAAGGCAAAATAATACTCTACATTCTTAATTCTGAATGATCGTTAATAGAAAAATGATAAAGGAGAAAATATTCGTTTATATCCAAACGAAATCAAATTTGTTATTTCAAATGTTCTGCCAGTATAATTTCGGAATACAACAACGGCCCCAAAACGGTGTTTTCTTAACAACGGTGTTTTCTTATTCTGAAGGTTTGTTATTCCGAAACAATAATGATGACAGATGATAGATTCCTTTCTGAAGGTTCGTTGATCGGAAAACAATAAAGAAAAAATGCTTGTTAATCTACGAACGAAATCAGTTTTATTTTGAACATTCATCTGTAGTACCGACCTTTGGTGTTGTTGTTGTTTTCGATTACAAACCTTTGAAGTACTCAGTAATGAATCGTTTCATTTTATGATTAAACAAACCTTCGGAATAATGACCATCATTACATTTTTGTATGATATCTCTTTGATGTCACGGCCAAACTACCGCAGTATACCCAGAAAGGAAAGTGCAACGATGTCCCGAAAGTTCTCGATCGCTTCTCGCGCATCTGCATGCAGTAGGCCTACCACGTGGTCGAGCAGACGGCGAGAAAGCAACACGGCACGCGTTGTTGCGATGCAGAGACGGCTAATTATTGCAACAGTGAAACAGGAAAGGCCTAAAATAAATCGGAACCTTCACCATCGGCACCTACTTCTCTTTCATTTATTATTTAGGAACTGCCGCTAACAAAAGGTATGGAGTTTCTGCATTGTTTCTGTGAGAATATGCCCCTCACAACGTTATTACATCTCCGTGAAAATGTCGCCTTTAGTAGCATTTTAGCGGCGATTTATCTGTGTTGTATTGAGCATTAGCGAAGGCTTCCGCGCTTCGCCCCCAGAACCCACCCCCAGAACACCGCGCATAAATGCCGACAAGCGTGAAGAAATTCCTGGCGAGAACCCTGGTATGCACATACCATAAATCAAATGGAAGTAAAAAATTATAACATTAATTTCTTATTTCATGATGTGAATAACTACCTTGAAGTGTTTAACATCATCAGTTTTGATATCATTTGATACTTGGTCCCTGATATCACAGATACCAGAAACTAGAGCATACACCATACATACTTCTTCATGCATGAACACCCATTCCTAACCCCTTCCAAACATAAGAAAAAAATTCCCAGTACTGTATACCGTATGTCCTAAAAAAAATTACAACGGGACTGTCCGCAATGACACCTTTAAAAACATTTAATCAATCTAAATACAAATTCAGGGTATGAAATTATAACTCATTGCCCACATCTTACAGAAAACCCCATTCGATTTGCTTCAGTGGTCAAAGAGAAATGAGGAATTTTGTAGAGGATGTCAGGAATCTCTTCCCTCCAAGCTCTGTCTATTGCACTCACGTGGACACAAGATCATCGAAGTGCTAAACTTGGAAGAATCAGACTCATGACATGCTTTACAACAATCCACATTTCTCTGTGACCGCTTAATCAAATCGAATGGGGTTTTCTGCAAAATAGAGCTAAAATGTTATATTTTAAGACCCTGAAGTAGCATTTAGACAATTTAATCATGTTGGGTGTTATCAATGCGAAAATCTGATTGTAATTTTTTTTTGGACATACATGTACTGTACAGTCAGTACATATAACTGCATTAAAATAGTTTACAGTTAATTAATGTTGACCCATCAAGGTTTCACATACACTACTTAACTGGCATACTATTAAAAGTCAAGGGTATTTCAATTGTAACATACAATGTGCAAAGCTGACTTTGGTACAATGTACTGTACTGCAACAACTCACATGCATGTAAAAACTATAAATTATGAAAAATATTTTCCAATTTCATCGTACATGTATTGTCAGCAAAACAGTGGCAGCTATTTACTCAGCTAATACAAGAATCCACATGAGGAAAGTCATGTCATACATCTCTGCTAAAATGTGCAGCATGTTTGACAAACTTCAGTGGGGGAAACCTTATTTTATGGCCACGAGATACAATTGTACATCTTTTTGTTGCTTCCATCACTTGTTTTAAAACTATAGTTACGTTCACATTTAATATGTTTGTTGTCTTCAAAGTTCTTCACCTAAATGATGAGCTCATAGTTTTGAACTAAGACTCGCATCCACCTGACACCTAATCTTAAGATTGATGGGGCCTGTTTCATAAAGAGATACAAATGATCTTACGTTCAATATATCCAGCATAACCCAGTGAATGGAGCGTAAGGTCAATACTGATCATACATGTATGTCTGTTTCATAAAGATACTTAAATGCTTGATCTAAAGCAAAAATTTGATAGCAGATTGAGTGTAACTTATTTGAAATTCATCGATCGTAAGATCAATCTCACAAACAATCTTCATGAAACAGGCCCCTAATCATAAGATTGAATTTTTGAGCAAGAGTCCCACTCCATTATTTAACCACTGAACTGGAAGAAATAAAGCGCTAGCAATAAACCCAATAATGTGTGACGATAGTGTTCAACACCCACTGGAGATTGTCCTGGAAGCTGAGGAGAAATAGGGTTCACAGAGTCCCCCCCCCCCCCCCCCCCCCCGACTAATGGATAGAGTGTAAACCCTATTAAAGATGTCGTGTGGTTCTAATCATCACCTAATCTTTGAGGATTTTTACCTTTCCAGTGCGTCTTCATGGGGCTAAACTACTGTATGAGCTAATCATCGAAGATCAAACTTCCAGCTAATCTATAAGTTTAGGAACGTTGTGTGTATGGAACTTATAACTTCGCTGACAGTCTTGAAATATCTCTGGATAAAAATGGATAAATAATACATCACGACTAAAAGTACATTAAACCTCTATTGATCAAAGTGGCAAACTACTGTAAAACACGATATATTTGCGGCATGAAAATTTCGCGAATTGGAGCCGATGGCCTTCTTGCAGCAAGAAATTTTCGCGAATTGCCACTGGCATCCAATGCATATTGTGTAGGCAAGAATTTTCGTGTGTATTTTAATTCCGCAAATTTTGGCGCTCGCGAAATTCGCGAAATTAAAATGCATGCGAACATTCGTTGTTTTACAGTACACCTAAATCTATTTCCACCATAACTACACTCTCTTAGAACTAACGTTCCTGAGTAAATGCAAAGAAAATACCAAGGTGTAATCAACCATGACATGCAGCCTCTGATAACGGAAGTATGTTTTAGAATGGTTTGATATCAAAATTCATTTAATTTTTTTATGGTACATTTGACATGTTTGTGACAAAGATAACCTTCTACTCTTTGTAGTACCTGCAGCCTTTAATAAGCTTTACCTCGAGGTTGTTCAGCATACATTGGGCCTTGTTGTCCCCTTGCGCTGCCTGGGTCACCACATCGGTCAACTTGTGAATGATGACCGAAAAGGGGCCCTGCTCTGACAGGGGTTGAAGAAGGTCCAACTGCAGATAGAGACAGAGAGAGTGAGAAATAAAGAAAATTTGGAAATGATTAAGAAATGTATGAACAGAACTAGAACAAAAGAAGCAATCAGTTGATCACTGATGCTGAGTGTACTAGCAGTGCATTCAGGGATGTTTCCTACAAGGTGCTGCTATTTTACGGAAGTGTCACCTTTCTATCAATGAGCAATGAGTGAATGAAGATTGATTCAAGCAGGCTACCCATGAGTCCCCATACTACCGGTCTTTAAAGGAAACCAAAACCCAAAGAGAAATGTGGATTGAGTGAAAGCAGCACCATTAGTAGAACATATCAGTGAAAGTTTGAGGAAAATTGGAACCACTGGATAAGGTGACTACTTGAGTTTATGACATCATGTGTGGATGACATCATGTGTGGACAACAATATAAAGAAAATATAAAGAAAATTAAACAATTTTTCACTTTTCTAGAGTAATGAAAGAGCACTTGACTAACCGATTTCAGAAAACAGGGGGAATACTTACTACCCTTAACATATGTCACTATCAAGTTGATGGAATGTGTAATTTTCATGAAAAATGAATTTTTGTGGAATTATCTTTATATTTTCTTTATATTTTTGTCCACACATGATATCATGAACTCTAGTAGTCTCCTCATCCAGTGATTACAACACCAAAACTTTAAAAATTCATAACTTTTGCATCAATTACTGTAAAAGTAGATATTTTCGCGCGACTAATTTTTCGCGCTTGGCTGGGTAAGAGGAGTTTCGCGGTGTTCTTAATTCCGCGGAATCAAGACATCATGCACAGGGACATATGGCAAGCAAAAATATTCGCGTGCTTTTATTTTCGCGCTAGTTTCTGGTTGCGCGAAATGCGCGAAAATTTCAACACCGCGAAAATTTCCACTTTTACAGTATCTGATTTTCCTCAAACTTTCACGGATGTATTCTACAATAAATGTTGCTGCTTTCACTCAATCAACATTTCTCTTTGGGTTTTGGTTTTCTTTAAAAGGGGGGAAGGAAGGGTTGCAGCAAAGAGATCCACTTGCTTCTGGTGGGCTGATTTTGCTACAACACGCATTTCCCATAGACACTTGGCTCGAGTATACTCGGGACTTGTCCTCAACAGGTTAATAATCATGATCATTCAAGGAACTGATTTAAAGTCAGGTGACATCCTCATCTTCAAGAGGACCTGGTATTCAACTCAATAAAATATATGGCTTGGCAAGGTAATCTATACTGCTTATGAAGGTGACTTCTTCCTCCTGAAGAGGTGAAATATTCAACTAAATACAAAATGGCTTCATGTGGTTATCTATTGTGGCATGCACTATCAATAACAACATCATAAATTTATAAAGGAAGTGTACAGTGAAACCCCATTATAAGAAGGTCTGTGAGACCACCGATATTACCTCATTATAACCATACGCACTTACACGTAAAGTAAACCAAAAAAACAAACAAACATAAGCACAGAGTCATATACCAATCAGTCAAACCTATGAGCAGTCTTTGAGTTGTTACTTAAAAGCTTGTGTTACACACATATTGATCATTATTACACCTTGTGGTGAGAAAGAATGAAAAGGAGTCGTTTGTGAATGTGTAAAGTATGCACGAAAAAGAAGAAAAAAAGAGGGGTTTAAATGCGTTCTTTAGTTTTCTTCCAAATATCTCTTCACACATTATGTTGTACATGGGTTCTTTAGTTTTCTTCCAAAAATCTCTTCACACATTATTATGATGTACAATGTACATGCATTCTTGAAAAGTACAGGCGGCAGGGTCGAATTTGTGATGCTTTCTATGCCTATCTCTTCCTTGTGTTTTGAACCATTTTGGAAAAAAATGACAATTTTTGTTTGTGAAATACAGTCAATGTAAAAAAAAAAAAAATGAACAAGATCAGATTGTATAAAATGCATTTGTTATTTTTTTCTAAACACAGATGCAATGCAAAGAGTAACATACGTTATCTAACTTGTTGGCCCAATTTATGCTCTTGGTGCCCAGCTCAGGATTGCGACGATTTCATGAATTATTTCGGCTGAAGTTGTTTATGGCGTATGCGCCACCAGGGGTTGAAAATGAATTCTGTATTTTCTTCAGAAAATCTCCTACAATGATTTGTAGCATTTTGCACATGCAAATCTTGAAAGATACGCGACAGGGTCGAATTGGTGACCCTTTTAATGCATTATCTCTGCCTCATCATAGACCATTCTGAAAAATGAAAATATTCATTTATTGTATCTTGTGAAATATGGTTAAATGATAATGAACAAAATCAGATCTACTAAAAGTGTTACATGTGTGCGTTACTTTTTCTGAACAATGGTTCAAGAATAAAGAACATACATTTTTGAACTTGTTTTACGCTATTATCACCCGGCAGGATCACAATGATTTCATGAATTACACTGTATTTCGATTTTAATATTTTACATACACCATAATGCAGTACACGCCAATGTTCACTAACCAGCAAAACGACTGGAAGTCAGAACTAAAAATGGAAAGGATATCATGATGAGTTGCACAGCATGCATCCCAAAAACATATTCTTCCATTTCCGGCCATGAGTTTCATTAGATGAAAAGTTTTATGAATGAGTATTTTTTTTTCATGTTGCGATCTTGTTTGAGTTAATATCACGTATGTGTATTTCGAGAAAAAAAATCAACTGATTATCAATGATGTAAGAACACTGGAGGTCATTCGCGTGTCTTATCGCTCGGTTTATGAGAAAACATGGAAAGAAGAGTTCTTGGTTTGTCACTGACAATGGGGGATAAAGAGGGATAATGGCGGGACTTAGGGTGCATTCAAGCGCTCTAAAGCGAAATAAACCAAAGCGTACCGTACCGTACCGTACCGGAGCGTTCAAGCGCTCTGTGGAGAAAGCGCACCTCACAAGTTATTTTTAGAAAAGGTCACGCTTGTTTGTAGCAAGAATGTCATTCACCTGGCGCTTGAACTACTTACAGCTGTCCCGAACAAAGAGAATGATGTCTTTCCATTGTGACGTATGCGCATGATACGGGCATGCTTTACAACGAACTTTTGGTACACTTTGGTATGCTTTTGGAGCACATCGGGAAGTGGTCCACTTTTGGCTCGGTACAGTACGGTACGGTACACTTTAAGAGCATTCGAGCACTCCTCTGGCGCGGGTACAGTACGGTACAGTTTGCTTTAGGAGAGCGCTCGAACGCACCCAAAGCCTTGCATGTTTGTTTCCTTGTCCCTTCCCTCTTCAGATTAGTTCATGTAGACAGACGGCATGGGGATCGCTATACATTTACAATGCACATGTTTGTACATGCATTTGTGTTCGTTTTTCAACGTGTAGTTTGTTGCGTGTTTGAAAGCGGCAGGTCGAGAAATGGAACCTCTTCGTATCCGATTAGATTGCTTATGTTTTTCTTTATCATGATGCATCGGAAATGTCCTCGTTATAACCGGAATCTTGTTACAGTGTGTAACTGCACTCATTATAACTGATTTGTTCTGCCATAGGTTTACACGCAAAGGAAAATGGCACCGACGCGATTACCTCGCTATCAAGCGGTTCCTCGTTATAACCAAACTCATTATAATATGGTTTCAGGCTACTTCCTAACAGAATGCCATACAGATAATGCAATTCAAGATTTCTTAGTCAAAATGTTGATAAAATACCAGGAATCTCTTATCCAATTTTCATGCTCACAGTGAGCCAGAGACAAAGAAAGAGATATCTAAAGGGAAGTACAAGGCTTTTCCAACTTTTTTAAAGCATGACTTCGCATACAAATTGTGTATCCATTCAATTTCACCTGGAGGATTGCACATGATACATACATTGTACGTGTATGAGTCAACTTTCAATTCTAGACAAATGAAAGCATTTCTTGGACGTTCTTTTGTCATCTCTGAGTCACTGCACAGTGAATGAATGACAGCATCTGCTTCTCTGTATTTGCTCAAGTTTAAACTGGATTAAGTCCATTTCTACTCCACGCTCTGTAAAGCTACATGTACATGGATATTTGTACACAACCCTCCCATATTTACTATCCTCCAAAACAAATCTCACTATCCAAGTACTAAGATTGTATTTGACAGCCAAGCATCACTGAAGCTGGAAGGAAGGATACCAGATACCACTTCATCATGATGCACAAATAAAGTACATTTCCAATTCTTTCTAAAGTATATATGAGGATTTATGGCAGACACTACAATTTCGCTCACTCTGGTGAGAGTGAATTAGGCTTGATATAAGCAATGAGTAAACTGAGGATGCGATGTTTCCACAGTTGATTTGACATACACTGATTGAATACTCATCGTGATTCACATAGTATGGCAAGCATGCACTGTAAGAAAGCTGAGCTAGGTGTACAGGAGGGACTAATTGTAAACGCTCAGGGCCCCTGGCAAATAAAAACATTTGACTGTTCTCGCAGGTTCTTACAGATATCCATGTATCTGGCTGTAAATCATTTCCTCAAACAAATGAAAGCCCAAGTGCAGTTGGTCCAAACATTTAGGGAGAGAAATATAATGATGCAAAGTCTTCTTTTGAGTATGAAAGATACCTGGATGAAATCTTGTTTAAGTATGGTTTACGTATGACATTAGATTTAAGACATTTAGTGATAGTTTGGTTCCTGAAATATCACATTTATGCCAACCATAAACAATTGTACTGGTTCCATAAACCCATAGATATATATATTTCAATGATTTGGGTTTACATACAAAGTCCAGGTTATATGACTTCATTTGATTTTTGCTCTTCTGTTTGATCAGGAAATGCAGAATTGTGCCTAGTGAAAAATATGGGGAAAAAACAATTATTGCACTCACTTCCTTCAATAGTAAGTACTGTATGAGATACCCCCCCCCCCCCCCGAAATCCATAACAGTTTCAATATAATTTGTCATGTGCAGAAGTTCACACAAGAATTGAAAATCACAACCAAATTAAGCAAATTGTATGATGAACAATGCAACAAAAAATATCAAGCTATCTCTGTGAAATCAATCAAACTTCAATACCATGTCTCTTTGAGACCCTAACCAAATACAAAAATCACAAATTGACAGGGTTTTTTTTTGTGTGTGTGTTATTGTTTATGTCTGTAGATTATGAAAAACAGGCATTGGACAACAATCCATCACATTATTTGGTAATGTCATCAATGCAAGGAACATTCTTGGCATTTTTTTATGCCTTTATGCACTCTGAGCAAACCATGGAATACTTCTATGATCCTATACTATGCTCAGAATAGTTGTTAGGCAATTCAATTAGCTGCATGCCATTAAATTTGGTCTAACTAATTTTGTATGTGAGCTGGAAATGTCCTTTTTACAGAAAACTACAGAAAACTTTAGTCACACAGCACCCTAAAAACAGTATGACAACATAGCAAATGGTTTTCCCTAGATCAAGATGAACAACTGTTTTGAGTAAATGGCCTGGTACACATACACTATACATAGTCTTTTCCTAAATGAATTACAGTTCCAAGAAACACCATCCACCTAAACACCACTGCGATAGTGTTTTTAGATTATCAAATAAGAAGCATTCCTGGAACTGTTTTTCCAGTGCTCCACATGAATGTTACTTCCATGTCCTGGAAACTGCGATGTTGAAACCAAAATTGGTTAGAGGATCAGTCATAATGTGCAGTTGATTTCTTTGATGTAATAGATAGTCATTATATTTGAAGGAATAAATAGTAATTTTTCTGATCTGTCAGGTATACATTTTGGTTTGAGAATCAGTCATAATGTGCAGTTGATTTCTTTGATGTAATAAATAGTAATTATTTTAGAAGGAATAAATAGTTATTTTTCCGATCTGTCAGGTATACATTTTTGTGTTCTTGTTTTCGTGACGTAGAGCACCAGTCATAGTCGTGCTATCTGCGACAAAGTAGTGAATAAGGCCAGCAGACAATTCCTGATTGGTGACCACCTATAATTTGCATTCTGTGACTTTTCACACAAGCTAGGTGATGGATAGTTCTGAAGGGTTCCATATTTGTAGTTCACAACATTGTCCTCTTTGTCAGCAGATCTGAGGCATTATTACAGACATGTGCAGGCATACAATCATGTATGTCATTGATTTGCCTATCAAATCCGAATGCATCCCCTTTGCTGCACTTGAACAATCGAATAGATGACTCAACATATGAATTAAACGCCTTTCATCTTTCCTTAGAGGTAGTAATACTCATTTCACTTAATAATTGAAGGCCTTAAGATAATATTTTTTTTTTTGCAGATAAGTTGTCTTTGCTAATGAAACACTGGAACGCTTCATGCCACAACAGATCCACGTCACGATACAATATCTACAAACAAACAATGTCCAAAATTTAATATATGAGCTCGAATATGAAGTCCCGGGGGGAAGTACACAATGTATTCAGAAATGAAAAACTCTATGAAAACTTTTCTCACCAAAATACAACAGTATCCTTGATTGTGAATCAAATAGAGACCCTCCCATATGCTATATTATGGGAATCAGTTGACCAATCATATTGCTGAGACACAGCCCTTTAGACCTCCAGACAATGTAGGCCTAGTCTGTAAGCTCTCATTAGCACGGATATGGAGACTGGGCATATGGGAAAGGGATGGCATGAGAGACATTCTTTCACCATGAAAATGACGCATTGACTAAAGTAATTTTGCCAAATTCTGATCTATACAGCTTATGAGCCATTTGTATGAAAAAAAAAAAATTCAGTTCCACTTGGCATGTGATACATAATGGGTCTTATCAGAACCACTGAAAAATATGAAGATAAGAAAACTGCAAAAGAGTACCATTAATCACCTGCAGTATCAGTCATCACATGGCAATATACAGATGACGGTGAGTCATACATGTACTAACCTAAAGAATTGGTGGAATGAGCCTACACTGTACCATGGGGTCATGACAGAAACATGTTTGTCACAGACAAGGCATGACATTAATCATGTTCCAATACCTTGCAAAAAGGGGGGGGGGGAGCAGTCTCAAACCAACTAAAGCTATGGTAGTACAGTGCACTCCCGTTATAACGAAATGCTTGGGACCGGCAGTATTCTTTCATTATAACGAAATTTCGTTATAACCGAACAAATACAATATACAACGAAAACAAGGAAACCACATCATATTCTGTTTGCTGAATACTCATCATACACCGGAAAGCTATGTGAAATGTGATGGGATAACTGTATCACAATAATAAACGCAAGTTCCCCTCAGAAACTGTGCATGACACAAAGAGCGAACACACAGTGGTGTGAAGCGTTCACCCATGCAGAGACGCTATAAATGCTCGTTCTGCTAGGTATTTTCGAAAGCAATTCGCATTTCGTTATAACGGAGCACATTTCTTTTGTTTTTCATTGTCTGTGGCGCTCGGAGAAGACTTTGTTATAACGGAAATTTCGCTATAACAGTGTTCATTACAAGTGAATTTTTTACCATAGACTTTAATGGTGATAATTTTGGGATCAGAATATTTACTTCATTATAATGAAATTTCGTTATAACCATGTTCGTTATAACGGGAGTGCACTGTATTAGAAATCAGTCTCTGTGGCTGTCAATTCAAACTTTTTGAATTGTATACAGATCAATGCTCTTCTCAAGTCATTTTTCCAGTGCCCTTGTGGTATACAACGTCATGATGTACATACACTCTACATATGTAAGTGTACACTTGAAGAAAAAATATGCTCAGAGCATACACACATAAAACAGTGAATTTCTACAACATATCCCAAACTACTTTGTTTGAGCGGAGGGAGCAGGAGTATCATTTTCACAGCCTTATCTCTTATTACAAATCAATTACTACCACTGCCAGGTATACTGTGCAAGATAACCATGGCATGTTACAGTTGTATACTGAAGAGGGTGAACTGTATTCCTGTATGGATCGCTGAGGCAGAAATCTCTTGGTCAACACAGAGCATTGCATGAACAGAAACAAACATTTACAGAAATATGCCTTAATGAGCTACTGTACATTAATTACCAATCTACATTTTTGTACCAATGGCTGGTTTGGAGGATCAATATCCATGCAGGTCCCACCATAACAAAGTCTTTAGGACCAGAATTTTTTATTTTCATTTCTATTTTTCATTTCTTGGTCATAGTAAAATTTTGTTACAACTGAACAAATAAAGTATATCAAGTTACATGGATAATAATTTTGGGGCCTGAATTTTACTTCAGTAATATGATTTCTTATAATCATGTTTAGTGACATGGGAGTGTATGGTAAACATTTAGTTTACTTTGAAAACTACAGTGTGCTCTGATATCTAAACAGCAACGGAAACCTATGGTTGGAGCAAGCAGGCTTCGATGGCCCCATAGCCCTGTGTTTGTTTGTTTCCATTTGCTTGTGTAAACCTGTAAGAATACCTTTTAGGTGGGTGGCTTGTATCATCACTAAAACCCTCCTGCTCTTAACTGTCACAGCACACAAATCATGCAGTCACTCAACATTAAAATGGGAATGCTGGCTTATTGTATACATACTTGTTACTGTTAGCAAAACGGAGTGCAAAAAAAACCCTGAAATCTGGCATGCTACAGCTGCTAACTAAACACACAATTCATATTACAACTATCCCTCTAATATCAAAGCTTGTGCTGTTTCATACACATCTGAATCTAATGGTTAAGTTTGAATCTAACCTGAAAGTTTATTGATTCAAAGTGCCTACATGTATGCACACTGCACTGAATTATCTACTTTGACATTTATTCATGTTATTCGAGGTGATGTATTCTACATGTATGTATCTTCATGGTAAAGGTGACCTAAAAACATTCAATTTTCAACACAGAAGTCTCAGTAGGCTGCACAGTAAGTGACCAGTATTTGTTACAGATTGAAAGGTAATTGTTGTGGCACTGTCAAAACATTTGACCTAATGAAAAGAAGATACCAATTAATATTGATTTGAACAAGAGAAAAGAACTTTGAGAAATCCTGATCCACATTATTTGGTTGGAAACAGTACCACGGTACTTAAAGTGAAAACGAAGTTTCGGTAAGTGCTTGAGAACCCGTCTAGCACCATTTCATTTTTTCTTGCAATATATCGAAAGAGTCCACTAAGAAACTTACCTGGCTGACGCGGTTTGCCAGAATGATGAGTCGGTTTGGAGTATTTTAGGAAATATAATAATAGTAGGAAAACCGACTTTTATTCAAGAAGGCTCCAGACTAACTCGGTCTCGGGAAAAATTCAACCCTACTTTAGACAATTCACACGCAGTTCGTGATCGCCACATTCTACTGGCCATTGCATAATACCAAATGAGGCCTAACTGAATGGACAGGAAAGCGCGTGCTAACGTAATCCTGTACAAACAAAACAAACATGACAGCGCGCGGTCCTCAGTTGCTGAGACGCGCGGTCTTTGGAGTTTTTGTTGTTGTTTATCAAGCGCCTTTGATTGTTTTAGAGGTGCTTGATAGGCGCACACTAATTTTGCATGCGCGCAAAAGAGGTTTTTGATGCGCGCGTTGTAACAACTCGGACCATTACTGCGAGTAGCCAGAACACAAAGCGCTAGTTTATACAGGCCGCTCCAATGGGACAACACTGTACAATCAGAGGGACAACTCATCCCACCGTCAAAGCGAAGCCAAGTTATCCCCGAGTCCGAGTTTAGCCTGACCCTGTTCGGGTAAGTACTGAGACTGAACCTTTTTGGTTAATATTTCGCATGTTCGTCGTTACCCATCGAATATCTTGTCATAACATCGTTATCCTGCACATTTCCTAAGCATACGTTCACATTTGGGAGCAAAATTTGACAACTTTTGCAGGCGTACCAGAACTTTGTTTGGGCTTTAAAAGGTGCAGCATCACTCATAGACTAGAATGTTGATAAGATATAGAGCTCCCACACAAATAAATGAAACTTTACACACCCAGTAATACTGTACATGTTATATTTTGAGAAATAGTCCTCACCACACGAATTGCCATATCCAACAAAACAAAATGATCCATGTCAAACAAACTAAGGACACACGTCTGAAATATCACAACCAAAATATCTTAAAATGTAGTTGAATAATATATTAATATGTAACATTACATGATGTACATTAAATGACACAAATCGTAACTCAAAGTTGGAAATAAAACCGCAAGGAGTAATCTCAAAAGCACTTAAATGTCATGCTTAACATTCCAACACAGCATTTTCAAATGCTATTATACACCATTTTAATTCCAAAATAAAACAAGTCTTATCAAGGTGTACTCACCTGAATGAGTTCGACTCCTCTTTCTCTGTAAGATAAAAAAAGAAAATAATAATTGAACTCACACAGAATGAATGCTTATGTGATTTCCAGCAGTAAGAAAAAGAAAAATATCCTCATTTTCTGTGTTTATTCCAAAATACAGTATATTCTAGGCTCCCAAAGCTGGATAAGATAGCCTACAAATCCTACAAATATACAGCAGATTTAACACAGGATAAAAACTACATGTATGCATACAGTACCTGATCACAGGATAACACACTTCCTACCTTGTATTCTAGTACAAAACTTTATGTGTTGCTTGAAGGTTTGCATGGTGAAGAGATTGAGGGAGAAAGGTTTGCGGTGACACCATGTGTATGTAGTCCTTACCGGATCGTTGCTTGGCAGAATCCGGTTAAGGACTACATACAAAACTTTAATCTCTAGTTTTATGAGAGGGAGGAATATCGGCATTAAAATTACATCTAGACTTTAATAGTCATATCGTCCACATTTTGCACTTAATTGCATTTTTTTCTTTAACAAGCACAGACATATATGTACATAAATGTAAATGTAAGGTCCTCGAGCTCACTATATCTTGGGTAAGCCAGTGCTGTTTGGAGGCTGTTTAAAGCAGAGTTTAACAATGTTCCAGTTTGAAACATCTGAGTTGCATGGTCCTACATGCTTTGAGTTTCTGCTATTCTGTAAAATTATAAGCTAGGTAAAATTATTAGAGTTGAAAATTTAAATTGAATGTTTCATTCAAGCGTGGAATAATCTATAAAGCCCCATGATTAATTCTAACTTGCAGTCAAAGAATTTCCAAATCTCCCTACAGGCCATTTCACAATGGACTCTCAGTAGGACCATGTTCTTTGAAAAGATCTCAAAATAAGCTAACAAGTCAAGTTTAGCTTCATGACAGGCTGCACAGCCCTTTGAAAATTAAAGAAGTGATGACCTGTGAGTGACTGGAGGTATATAACCCCCATACTCAACATTTCCCATAGATAGTTCTGTTAGACTAAGCCATACAATGTACACCTGTATACCTGGGGGTGTTTCATAAAGCTGTTCGTAAAGATACTAACGACTTAGGAGCAACTGGGCCCTGTTTCATAAAGCTGTTTGTAAAATTACGAACAACTTACATGTACGAGCTACTGGTGATCAGTTCTTGTGCTGAATGATGGAAATTCTGATAAGTATAGCACATCAGAACTGATCACCAGTCGCTCGTAAGTTGTTCGTAACTTTACGAACAGCTTTATAAAACAGGGCCCAGTCCAGGATTTAGAGGTTTGTCTGATCACATATGCCCTATGAAATTCAAATTACCAATTCTTCCTCACAGGTGTAGGAGGGGTGATATGATTGATGTTTTTCAATATTTGACTTGAATGTAAGACACTCTACATGATTTTTCTCAGTAAGCCCATTGGAAGTCTAGAGGCCTAGAGGCTACTACCAGTGTACATGAAACTAGACAAACAGTATTCTCTGCCCAGTTTGAAGAAATATTTCATCAGCAATAGAGCTGTCATCGTGTGGAATTAGTCTCCCTGAATACCTTCTCTCAGCAACTTCTGTAAACTCTTTCAAGAATAGACTAGACAAATACTACATGTGTACTGCATATGCTGTTACTCAAGAGAGTCCTAGACACATTTCAGGGTTCGAAATTGGCGATGGTCCGCTGGCCACTGGCCACCCAAAATCACGTCGGACTAGCTAAAAATCATAAAATTCTGAAGTTACTAGTCCGTCTGGCTAGCCAAAATATTGCTTCAGTGTCAAAATTGATTCTAAGTAGTCCGCCTGGCTAGTTAAAAAAAAAGTTAAGTGCGACCCCTGATTTTAGTCCTTTCCCACACATTCAACTAGACAAGCCACAGAAAAAAAAATCCACACTGACATTTGAGATAAGCTTCGATCAACAGCATAACAGCAAGGCAGAATCAAGTTTTTAAAAGTGTGTGTAAGACCTCCCTCCCCTCACGATCTCACATGCATGTTCATTGCTTGAGCCCTTAGTTGAGGCTTACTACTTCCACCGCGCTGATGTAATTTTGTATCCATGTTCAGGTGTAGATATCTAGGATTCCACAAAACCAATAATATGTACATTAGCGCCTGCTTCCACTAAAATTTAACGTGAAATAGTTTCTATGTTGGGTCAATACACAGTACCAAATAGTCAATACACGTACACTGCGTCTGTTCCGACATTCTGAATCCTTCAGAGTGGAAAGTAATTTGATTTGATTTATTATTACACAGACTCCAACCCCAAGCACCTTCTGATCTGGAGATTCTCCCGCCCGAAACCCCTAGCAAACGGGAGACTCCAACTTGATGTGCGCGAAGGGCACATCACGAGCACAAAGTTCCTTGCGGTCTAGGGTTCTAGATGCTCTCTCGCGCTATCTCAGTTCGGGAAACCCACTCACAAGGGGGGCCCCTCCTTATAAGTAACCCGTCCCCCTTATAAGTAACCCCGTCCCCCTTATAAGTAACCCCCGGGGCACCCCTTATAAGGAGTCTCCACGCTTTTTTGCAATGCAACGCGAAAATGAAAGGACTGCGGCAATTCGCTTGATTATGTCCATAAAGCTTCACAAGTTTCCTAGTTACTCACGAAATTTGAGCAAAATCGGTTCAAGGCATCATATCTAAAATCATGGATTTAAATGCGATGTCAAACGACCCATGCGAATGCTGAAATGCAAGCGATTACTGGCGTGAGTGTCGCCAGGCGCGGTGGCGCGGCAATGCTTGAGTGCAGACGTGGCAACTGAGTACGGAGACTTTCGTTCATTCAGGTGGCTTTAAATGAAGGAAAAATAACAAAAGTAACGAAATAGTCAACCACCTACCTTTGCAATTGGTATGCATACAATGTATATACAAAAGGATACGTTCCCATAGGGTTGTCCAGTTGAAGTCGTCCCTAAACAAAAATTTTAAGTTGAAACTTGCAAGTTTCGCCGATGAAGCTTGAAATTTCCAACAGCTCCCGCATTCAGCAAGTTGTTCAGCGCTGCGCTTTCGTTACTTCGTTATTTCATTACTTTTGTTATTTTTCCTTCATTTAAAGCCACCTGAAATAACGAAAGTCTCCGTACTCAGTCGCCACGTCTGCACTCAAGCATTGCCGCGCCGCCGCGCCTGGCGACACTCACGCCAGTAATCGCTCGCATTTCAGCATTCGCATGGGTCGTTTGACATCGCATTTAAATCCATGATTTTAGATATGATGCCTCGAACCGATTTTGCTCAAATTTCGTAACTAGGAAACTTGTGAAGCTTTATGGACATAATCAAGCGAATTGCCGCAGTCCTTTCATTTTCGCGTTGCATTGCAAAAAAGCGTGGAGACTCCTTATAAGGGGTGCCCCGGGGGTTACTTATAAGGGGGACGGGGTTACTTATAAGGGGGACGGGTTACTTATAAGGAGGGGCCCCCCTTGTGAGTGGGTTTCCCGAACTGATCTAAGGCTTATTTTTCAACATACCATGAAATTAAGAAATCATTTCAAGCGGGAGAACGGGAGATTCTGCAAAAATGGGCTTTCGGCGGGAGATCTCCCGTCGAAAGCGGGAGGGTTGGAGTCTCTGTTATATTATTAAACGTTGTAGAAGCCGAACGACCGACCATGTAGAACAAGCAGCTAATGTAACAATTATTGAAAGTGATATCAGATATATTTGCATTTTAAAAAAGCGCATCTGGCTTTGACTTAATGGTGTTTAAACTGTTGATCGTAATCAACGCTTCACGCCTACCTTCTGGACAAGACCTACGACATTTGACTGACGGACACCGCCTAGCTTCCCCGCTGCATGTGCGCCAACCGTGACATGCACAGCGCACACAGTTGATTCATGTACTATAGCAATGTACAGATACAATAAAGTTCAATGCAAATCTACTGTTGAAACTCTACTACAACTTGTACAGTACACTCATCGAGGGTATTCCATACTTACTTCAGCAAAGCGGCCAGGGTTTCAAAATTCAGCTTCTTCCTCTTCTTTTCCGGAACCCAATACCCTACTTTCTTCATTGTTCACAGGGTAGCTCAAAAGGGTACAAGAACGGTCAATTTTTTGATAAATTTAACGCGTGCAGCACCAGCCGCGGGCACGATCACTCAAAGCTCTCGCGCTGTACTGTACCTGTAAGTACAGTGTGTACACACTCGCTAGTAACAAGTTAGGCTGTGCGTGTGTAAGATGGGCTGGGCTGGGACACATGTGCAGCTCCACAACTCACAGCAGATGTAATGGACGGGCGCTGGTTGTGTGTCGTCGGCCAAGTCGAGTCGATAGTTTGAGCATAATATCTCATACAGAGACTAGAACTGCTCCATTACCGCGGCAGGGCTTACAGATGTATGCAAAATATCTGTACATATTTTATGTTGAAAATAGATAGATAAAGCCGTTTTCCCGGACTCTAGGACGCCACATCAATGCCAAATTGACACGCCTACCTGTGGCTACATTCACGACGAGCGAGTAGCAGGTGCTTCTGGATGCAGAATAAAAGCTAAACAGCGCCATCTAATGGCGAGTGTTCACGGTTTCATTTTTCACCAGGCCTGTTCAAAGTACACAGAGTGTACCAACAACAAAAACAACAACAGATCATGTGGTGAATAATGCCGGTAATAAAATAATGTGATACAAGAAGACGGGAAAAACAGTCAAATTATAGCTCACAGCAATTTAGGGAAATGTTGCATACATCATGGTTGGCGCCACATTTTCAAAGGGGGGGGGGGGCAGTTTATATTTCTGGTGTCACTTCAAGCATAAACAAAAACAAAAAACAAAACAAAAACAAAAGGGGGTGGGGGCCTTCAGCGCAACTTCTGCTGCCACTCCGGGTTTCATCAGCTAGCTAATAAGCGAAAAAACAAACAAACAAAAAACAAAACAAAACAAAACAAAACAAAACAAAACAAAAAATCAAAACTACAACAAGTAACTTATGGAACATGAACAGAGTGAAAAATAGGGCCTAATGGACAGAGACGAATGGATGAATAAATGAAGGAATAATCTTAGTAACTGAATTCATACTAATGTATAAGATCATAATACATGTATCTACAAACAAATAACTGATATATTTTGGCTTAAATGGATGGTATAGTAATGGTGGTGATGAGGATTGGGCTTTTAATTTTTTGCGAGATACCGAGAAAGCACAAGAATCATTATGAAATAGTACAGGGCATACCATTCTAAGAGGAATTCAATGTCTATTTGATGAAAATCGGTTTTGGAATGTCTGGGACATCCATAAACAAAGTAAAACAAAGCGATCTTAATAAAAGGTGGGTCCCACCTTTTATTAGGATTGCTCTATTTTGGGTATCTCAGCCATTTCAAAACCAATTTTTATCTATCAAACATTGCACTCCTTTTGGAATTACATGCTCTTTCATATTTCATAAGAGGTTTCTCATTATCTCACCCCAAAATGTTGGAAACCTTAAGTTAGGTCTCAACCAAAACTGTACGATCCCCTTAAAAACATCACGTTAATGTTCGAAATTTAAATCATTTCATATCACAAACCGAAAAATGTGTTGTACTCGGAAGATTTCTGAATAACTGTTTGAAAACAATAATGGCCCGTGGCCAGTGTTCAGCTCTACCGGCGATCTGGCAACCCTCGTCGGGACAGATTTTAATTCAATTCAATTCAATTAATTCATTTATTTTCATTCTTTTTTTCAGCAAAACATAACACAGAATAAATCAGGAATTAAAACATAGGCATACATTCAACTTTACAGGATGGATAATGGTTAACAAATAAAATTATACATGCAGGTATATATACGGGCAAAATACAAAGCTATGTTTATAGGTGGGAAAGAGAATTGAGAGGTTTACTGAAAAATGTACGATTTTGTAAAATTTCAGCTAGCGTTCAATAGTTACTCTCCCTATTATATTCATTTCATTTTCATTTCATTTCAATTTATTTTCATATTTCTCACATATATCACAATATAAAATAAATTGATACGAAATCTATACAGAACATAATTCAAAATAGAACTTCACCGGAATGTTCAAAAGTTTGTCTTGGTATACACAAGGTCTGTATACATGCGAGTTAAACTGAGATCATAATGCGAAAAATATGATGGGGCCTGCGTAAAAGCAAGCTTGTATAGAGCCGCAGGTCCCGTGGTAAAATCAGATCACGGGAAGCATAAGTACAGATATTTTTAGACCATACTATAATTGGGGGATCCGATTAAAACGAACAAGATCAAATCAAATGTTGCTATATAAAATACAGAATAAAACACTGAAAGGTCACATGTTGCAACTATAACCTACTACAAGTAAGGACATTGAGAGAACAACGACTGAGATTGTAAGGATTTAAGTGGGTGTGGAGGTTTAGATGATGACGTAACAATTGGCATAAATACATAAATGGAAGGTGGGCTAAAAGAATTTTGTCGTGAATATAAAATATACACACAAGGACAATGTAGCTCAGGTGTCAAATTCCAGCATATTGTGCATAGGAGGAACACATAAAAACAATGTATACACAACATGGTACACACTCACACATTTTGGGTGATGGCACGATCTGGCCACTAAAACATGTAATAATATCAAAAAGTGGTTGTCCGACACCTATTTCTGGTGACCCCGGGCTATCGGTCCACAAAATGTCGAGCCTTGACGTAGGATCTATACGTATAAGTATTCAATTATATAGATACATTAGAGCAACTACAAAAACAAACAAACAAACAAACAAACAAAGATAAAATGACAGCGAAATTACCAAATGAAAATCGCTCCTGTCCAAATGTCGCCGATTCCCTTTAAGACGAAATTAAGAAGTCAATTGTTTCCTCACATTTTTATCATTTTGTCAATTAATTTGAATGCAGAGGGAAACTTCCCACGAGAGTCCCCTGAATTCCTTCGACTTTTAGACGACTCAATACAAAAGAATACAGTCTTGGCATAAAACAAAAAAGAAAGCAAGCAAACAAACAATCAAACAAGCAAAAAAAAATCGATCAAACAACATGTGATACATGTTACACTATAGCTTCAGAATGACGTTATGGAACAGGATAGATGCTGAAGAAAAATATGTGTAATCGAGTGTATGATGTTGGGAATCAAATCAATTAAGTTGAAGATAGTTATTTATACTAGCTGCTTTGAAAGTGAAAATCCTCTCCGTATACTGATGTCTACATTATTTGTTGAAAGTACCATTGTTAAATCGAACAAGCAGGGCAGTTAATTTAGCATAATCATCAAACCAGAAGTTCTTCAAAAAGGTTTGCAGTTATAAAGTGTCGCATGCTTTCCCAGAACAAAATAGAATATGGCATATCATCATTATGACTCATATTCCTTATACGGAACGATTAAAATCTACATTACCTTGTCAAAATCATGTGACAAAAATGACCATAAACACATTTGATATCAAATCACGTCTACATCAGAACCGTCGAAACGTTCTCATTTCTCGCTCAAACATCTAGTTAAGAATGCGATCCTATTTATGCTGGGATGATTAATGATCTCTCAGACATTTATTCAAAGTTTGTCTCAATTCTCTTTTTAGAATAATTGTGTCTTAAGACATAGCTTCATTATCTATACGATTACGGATGACGGACGAAACGAACCAGTACATGTATATTTACAATCAAAGGGAGCAGTTTCATTTGTCTATAACTTCACGGGTTAAAAAAAAAATCATATATGCTCCCATCTTTACAAGATAAGTATTTATTAGTATGTTTTATTTGTTCTTTTTTTGAGCGGCCAAAAATGAATTTCCTATCCCGAGATTGTTTTGGCAAACATATTATTAAAGTCATCTCTTAATTAGACTTCAAAGTTCATCTTCTTACAAGGATCACGGAACCGGGAGGGCGACCGGGGGGGGGGGGGGGAGGACTGCATCCCCCTCCCACATTCTTAGCTTTTACAAAACACGAAAACAATAAATCTTATGCACAGACAGACCGACAGACACACGCACACAGGCACACACACACACACACACACACACACACACACACACACACACACACACAAGAAAACTCACGCCTTTCCAAAACTCTTCCCATCGGCGGGGGCGGGGGGCTATTTCTCTTGACCCAGCCACGAGAACTCCCTTGATATTCCCCGGTCCGGAGGGCACCCCCGCCCCCATAACACACACACACACACCACACACCACACACCACACACCACACAATATAGGCCTATAAAGTCCTCGCTAACAATAAATGATAATAATAATAACAATAATGACGACGATGATGATGATGATAATAATAATAATAATAATAATAATAATAATAATAATGATAATAATAACAATAATAATAATGATAATAATAAAATAATAATAAATAACTTCTACCGCCCCCTGTATTGATTGCTTGTTGGGTGTATGCCGCTTATACCAAATGTGAAGAGCGCCATCATTAGCCCAGTTTACGACGGTAAATGTGTTACGTAATTAATTGACTGTAACCCACATACGGCCATTAAAAGAGTAATTTTGTTTACAAGCAACCATTTGCGGTTCATTTCAAAGTGATAATCCCGTCTTAAAGAACAATCGAATTCCAGAAGAACAATAAAGAACGTTAACTGGCGTCTCTAATTAAAATAACAGACAGATGCTTTTTCATCACAATCGTCAGATGGAGAAAAAGGTGAGTTGTTAAAAAATCACGAAAAGATATAATGATGACACTGTCAGGAATGAGAAATAAGACAGAGAAGCAAACGAGGAAGTGACAAAGGATTGAAATGCTAATGCAGAAGACAAAAATTAAAGGGATTGAGAAGTGACAAAAGTTATTCAAGTTGAAGATGTATATGTTATGAGTCGCTGGATGAAGAGCATGCTGGGAAATATTCGGTGGAGGCAAAGTGAAGAGTCAGAAAATCTTTTGCTTTAATCATGATTTTTTGATTAATTAACATCAGTCAAGATTTCTACTTCTCATTTCTTGACATGGAAAGTTAGCCCAAATGCATGTATATTTTCATTTCTCTCTTTTTTTATATGAAATTAGCTACATCATCCTAAAGTCATTCCACTCTTTCAATCTCTCCCATTCTTTAGTGGAGCAAAGTTTTGGTGTGCTCTAAATTCAACTTTCGTGATCACTGCACATCTAACAGAAGAATATTGAATGAACATATACGAAGGAATATATGGAATATGAGTCATTCCCGTATGTTTCTTATTACCGACAGACATACGATCACTATACCAGTATTCGTGATGTATTTGTACATGAAGGACGCATCGTCCCGATGATACTTTCTCATTTTCATAGTCGTGGATACTTTTTTCCCCGCAACTTCTCAGTAGTTTGGTGGTGGCAGATCGATAAATGATCGTGATTTTGGCGGAGTCTTCTTCCCCCATCCTTCCGTGCCGATGTTACTCATCGAAAGCTTGATACATGCATTACTAGTATCAAACGCGTTGAATACCGTCCTTTTTTGCTCGCTTGGCTGACCACATCCTCCGACAACTGAAGTACACCACGCAGGTGTACTTTTGGTATCGGGTACGGAAACGATACCGGGTGCATGCCAACGCCAGCTAGCAGAGTCGAAATCTGGATTCAGTCTCGGTGGTAGTGATGGCAGCCTAACTTTGCGCGGTGTAAAGTCTGTCAGCGGGCCTTTGAAAGCCAAATATTACACGTACTTCACACGATCACCGTGTACCAAAGAAGGATAGCTGCCAGAGATATAAGCTTGTTATTGCTTGTCAGGCGCTTGCAGAGAATATTGCGGAGTTCTTTTGCTGGTGGTGCGATCAACAAGTTGAGCATAACACGGAAGTGTTCGCGTGGGAGGACTGGCCCAGTGGCGAGTGGTAGTGATTCGGGTTCAGTACAACGTGCATTCAGCAGCCGCGGTTACGAGTTGTGTGCAGTGTTCAGCCTTTGATGTGGGGAGACAGCTGTGTGGAGAGAAGAGGATATTTGCACACAAATGAAGAATACCAACTTCGCATGAAGCCATGGCCGGAGCAGATACGTCAAAAGTTCGGCTTCTACTGGAGGACGTTGTGGTGCCCGAAAACCTCATCAATGGCAACAAATTTTTGAAGTGGGACGAGGTAAGATTCTGTCATCACATTTCGCAGGTTTCCTATTTGTCATTCTCTGCTAGAATCAATACTCGACTATACGAGTCAACTGGTCACACACCCGGCCCAATCCGCACCATCAATTAAAAAGCTGTCATGGTATTGACTTTGCATGCAGTTGATGACCGACGGGCATGGGATTTTATCAGCGCTTTCAGCGAAAATGGTGTATGATTTTTCTTTTTCAGTTAAAGGCACATTTATTCATGAGTTGCATACCAATGGCACCCACTCTTACAGTAGCATATCTTTCTCTTATCAAACCCATTTGATAGGTTGAATATGGTTGAGAGTGAGAGAGGGAGAGAGAGAAAAGTCATTCTTATAATATCTTGAATGCTACTGTTTGTATAATGCAGAGCATATAAAACAATGTGGATATTATACAAATGTATCATAAATTGCCTACCGGTACTCTTCTGTCCGCCTGCTAAGACCTTCATGTCTACACAACGTATAGCTGAGATGATTGTGTAGTTAATATCTGTATCCATCTGCACTTTGCTATCGTTTAAGTGTAGACCAAAATATTTGATCTCTCATATCAATCAGTTTAATTCAAAGACCGTCAATATATTTTGCAATGTCCTATTAAAAGCATACAGTAGACTGTAATGACAATTAAACATTTTCATGATCACAAATTCAATTGGTAGCCTTCATGAAACTGAACACCCCCTCATAATCCTATGCCAGTGAGACTACCTGCAGAAGTAGTCCTATACTACATCGTACATTATATGTAAACATTGCAGTGTAACTACACAAGACTGTTACTTGATCCCTCCACCACAGCCACTCAGCAGCTCAAGGGTCAATTTTACCACCACAGAAAACCCAGTACAATTTGTATAATTTTGTAAGATGTAACAAAGGAACTTTCTTATGTCCCATCTGCAATTATGATTTATAGTTCAGCAAGTTGTACTGCTACATTGCTAGCAATAAAAACACATTGTTACCAAGATAAAACATGCCCATAGCAGCATTAACTGCTTGTCTTTGATGGTTCCATGATATTTGCTCCCATGAAATATCTGCATGTTAAGCCAAACATAAATTCTCCTCACAAACATAACCGTATGAACTCTAATTGTAATCCTTACATCAAACTAAACCTAAAACCCTATTACAACCCTCACCCTAAAGTCTGCGGAGAAAATTTATGACGGTTGTAGGCATTGTACAGTATTATACAGCAATTATGGTGCCATTGTATATGTCTAAGCTATTGACGAAGTTAACCAGGATAAAGCTGCATGCATCTCACAATTGTAGTACTGTATGATTGTGTGCTTAACTCTCGTTTTATACACTTGTACATTACAGTAGACAAAGTCTCTCCTATAAATCTTGCTTTGAGAAATGGTGTACTTAATTTTCCCATCTTGATGGCATTTTCTCTCCAGTGATTTGTTTTTAGAATCAACAAACAGAAGTAAAAAGCGGCATAGACTGATAGAATGAATTTGTTTTCTGTAAAAACAAATCTGCTCAGATGAACGAGAGAACGAGGAATATGCCAGGGAGACTAAAGTGTTAGGGAAATATCTGCTATTCTCATTTTGTGTCTGTTGGGCATTAACACAGGAAGACCTGCATGTGACTGACCATGTAATGAATGAGCTTTTTTTTTGATGGAGAAGTAAATTATAAGTATATGAAGAGCTGTCCCTTAATGGTGTTCACTTTATTGAAGTAGGTAGATGGTAGGAGGAGGAGGTTTGGAAGGCTGGCTTCAGAAAGGAGGATGCCCCAGGTTGGGGGGATATGGCGAGGAGGTGTGAGAGCAGTTGCTGTTAGAGTAATATAAGAGGTAAATTGGTTACAAGACCTGGATCAAAACTGGATAATGAATGAATGATCAATGCTTTTTTATAATTTATTGTGTGTGTGTGTGTTTGTTAAAACACTATGATAGATATGTACACATATTTGTACCAGGTATGATTATGATAGAGGTCACTGGTTGTTGGTGACTGTGGTTTTATGTTTTATCAGCCTGTACATTGTACATGCAGATTGATTGAATAGAACCTTCTTTGCTCCTGAAGAAAGCTTAGAATTTATTCAACAAAGCAGTGCCAACCAAAGACTCACATTCCAGCAATTCAGAAAATGTTAATAACCCATATGAAAATTTTACTGATATTACCAAAGATGAAGTCCCTCTCCCCCCCACTTTTGCATGTTACAGTGTACATACACAATGAGGAATGCCATTTTTTTTTTTACCCCGGAAGTGGCACCCGGAAAAAAATGTGGTAAAGCTTTTTCGTTTTGCTTGTTAGGGAAGCTGATTGGAAGTTGTACCAGAGGTGTTTTGTGTTTTTTGTGTAGTTTGTGTATTTGTGTATTTGTGTATTTGTGTATTTGTGTATTTGTGTGTTTGTGTATTTGTGTATTTGTGTATTTTTTTTTTTTGGCCAGCCGATGACATCTGACTTGGTAGATGAAGCATGGGAGAGGCCTTTCTTTCTTTCTGTCTTTCTTTCTTTCTTTCTTTCTTTTTTTTTTTTTTGCTTGTCAGCTGAAGAAACCTGGAAGAAGCACCAGAAAGTTTCACTGAAGGCCTTTTTTTTCTTTTTGCTTTTTAGCTGATGAAACCTGGAAGTGGCACCAGAAATATTAATTGCCCACCCCCCCCCCCCTACTTTGTGGTGCCGGCCACGTAGTAAGGATGACATTTGAGTAGTTAACAATTCGACAGTCAGCAAAATGTAATGGAACATTAATGTTAATAGTGGCATGTGGAAGGGAATAAAATGTGACTGTAAGTGTAACATTGCTTACACAATACTCGATACTTTTTAGTGAAATGTTAAAGTCTTTTTTTCTACTTTTTTCTTCATATTTGTTGTATTCTTCTCAAGATTCAAACATAGTACTTGTAAGGATATTTCTTTTTGCATCTTCACAGAGAGAAGAGGTCGATTTTGAACCATCAAATGAATAGAATGTGATAGTGTATGTTCCCCTGTATTCATTCAACAAATGAGGATTCCCTGTGGTAGCATTATCATATGACCAGGATGGCTTAGTGAGGTTGCCATGGTTTCCATGCTAGTTGGCTTACTGACCTTCACAGTTGTAATGTTCGTATTACACTCGAACACTGCATGTCTTCAGAGTGTCAAAGTTAGCTCAAATTTGTGCTCATCTGTTGTTTTTATCTTATCAGTTCGAAAACTAAATATAACTTTAAGGAGGATACATATCTACACTTGTATAATTTCTTCAGCGTCATGATATCTTTATTGTGGACAGAAGTTTAATACTGAATAACGCTGAACATTGGCACTGGTCTGATGGTCCGGGACCAGTAAAAATCACTGTTGGACCAGTAACTCTTTCATGAATAAACCAGTAAAAAAACTGAAAAACTGCGTACCTACTGGTCTGGCGGACAGGTCAGACCAGTAGAAAAAATGGGTTAGTGTGCAGCCCTGTTGAATATCGTGTGTACAGTTGTACATATACAATGATATCCGAGACCCAGTAGTGGTTTAGTTGCAAACAAGGCATATAAATGTATTTTGTAGCTGTCTGGGTTAACTTTCTCCAAATCGCTGTGTCAAAATACTGTTGACATCTTGCCCAGTGTGGCTGTCGTCAGTGATGAGGGAGTTAAAAGGGGGACAGAAGCCGAGGTGCCAGTGCAAGTGTAGACTTGAGGGATAGATCTGTCATCCAGAGGAAGTCAGCTACTGACAGTGATCTTAATTCAAGGCCCCTCGGCAAGCGGGATTAATCTCATCAAGATTGAGAGGGCTCCGTTAAGGTTTAGCCGTGGCTCAATTTGACACTGCCCATCCTTGTGGGAAGGAACGCTGTCATAGAGACGATGTAATGAGGCAAGGACACAGAGAAAACAATAGCAGTATAATCGTATTAAGGTCAGGTAGCCTTGAATTAGAATTTACAAGTCACTATGATGTTGGTGACATTGAATAGATAAAAAATGGTCAGAAAACTTGTACAGTTGGAATCAATAAATAATAATTTATCATGTCAGTGGACATCTTTGATTATACTACATAGGGTGCGTTTATCAACTCTTTTTCTCGGCAGAAACAGGTTCTCCAAACAGCTTTCAAGGAATTTTTACGAGTTGATAAATGCAAAGCTGTTTTGAAAGCCCTTTCGGAAAGTCTTTTCGAAAGCTGCAAATTTGTGCTTTCCCAAACAGGTTTCCTAAACAGGTTTTCAGAAACCTGTGTCTAGACGCCTTTTGAAGCAAGATAAATGCAAAGCTGTTTTGAAACGGCTTTGTACTGCAGTTATGGACCATGCACGCCTTATATGACCTCTTCTCGCGTCGAATTGGGCAGTGCAGCTGTGCAGTGACAGGGCAGTCATCATGTTCGCGAAGAGTTGATAAACGCAACTATTTTGGAAGCCGTATCTAAAGCGCTTTGGAAAGGGCTTTGGAAATGGCTTTTGAAAGCCGTTTAAACAGAGGAAAGTTGATAAATGCAGCCTATGACATTACCATGTACCTGCATTATTGTTGGTTGGTAAACTCGGAATGTGTGAAGAAACGGACATGTTTGGGATAGTGTACTGTACACAATACTGTTTGTGTGTATACATGTACAGCACACGGATGCTGCCTCTCAAGGAAGTATGAAGTCGGATTCATTTCATGTATAGGATGTATCAGTGCAACATCCTGTCAGTTGTAGCCATGTTACTATGATAGGGTGGGTTTTCACACTTCCAAATAAGACTTGTTTGATTTACCTTTGTTTAAATACAAATTTTACACTAATTTTAATTTCTGTTTGTTTCTTCTCTGAAGATGATAACATTTAGCAAATTATGTTTTGCCATTCGTGGTCTTAAAGTGTATAATTTAAAAATCAATTGTTGCATGCACCTGTAGTCTGACTGGTTAGAAACATATTGGGGAGATAACGGTAGGGATGGTATTGTATTCATTTCTGTTCTGGTTTCTGCATACAGTATTCATGCTCTTGGCTTGCGTTGTGTACATATTGAATGCTTGAGGAAATGTGGTTTGGAAACTTGAATAGCAAGTTCTTTTGTATTAATTTGCATTGCATCAAGAGTACATACATGTGCATTACTTGCCTGAGGAAGTGCAGTTTAGAAACATGAATAACTTAACAGGTTCTTTTGTATCTAGATTTTGTGAACCCCCAAAACCAGTTATATACTAGTATGTATGGGGTGCTAAGGAAATGACTTCTTGAAAGGCTCATCGAGCTACTAACTTCTTCCATTTCCAAACATGTCCCATGTTTGCTAAAGTTTCAGGATATTGAAGTTTTTTTTTTTGCATTTTTAAAATGTATTCATTTATTTCTTATTTGTTTTTTGTTTTTTAATATACATATTATGATACAGAGTACATGCAACTTTCTGATACAGGATGACATTCTCTGGAACACATACAGTTATACAATGTAGTATGTACAGTACCCTACAGTGTACAGTGCAGTGTACATGAGGGCAGATGTTTATTGCTAGGGCCATCTGCTATATCAAATGTTGTACAAACGTTTTACAAACTCTCCTTCAGCACTCAAATGATCCTGCACAAATTTTATAATGTAAACTGTAGCATCGTCTGTGTACATGTAGATCACTGAGTAATGTTACATTTCACAGAATACTGTAAAACATGATATATTCGCGACACAAAATTTTCGCAAATTGGAGCCGACGGCCTTTTTTGTGGCAAGAAATTTTCGTGAATAGCCACTTGCATTCAAGGCATATACACTTTGTAGTGTAGATAAGAAATTTCGCATGCATTTTAATTTCGCAAATCTTGGCACTCGCGAAATTCGCGAAATTAAAATGCACGCGAACATTCCTCGTTTTACAGTAGATAACTCTGGCAATGCTGCCTGAATTTCTGTTTAGTACAGTGTTCTATTCCTGTTTTTGTTTACACATACCCATCTACACGTATACCTACTGCACATTGCATACTATAGTGTAGGTAGCTAGTGGTACAGTAAACTGTGTACAGTGTACATTGTACTGTAAAACACAATATTTTCACGGCATTAAATCTTCGTAAATTGGAGCCGATGACGTTTTTCATGGCATGAAATTTTCGCAAAGTGCCTCTGCCATTCAATGCATATGATATAGTGTAGACAAGAACCTTTGCATGCATTTTAATTTTGCAAATCTTGGCTCTTGCGAAATTTGCGAAATTAAAATGCATGGGAACATGACTCGTTTTACAGTATTCTTAATTGTATCATGTACTGTATGTGGCATATAAAAAGTTTTGACTATCACTTAACAGCTCTGTTGATATACATACAGCACATATGAAACTAATTAGGTGATCCGAGTATCCTCTCGGATCACCTTCTGTATCTGTACGGATTCTTTCTTCTTCTTTTTCTTTATTTCTCCCCAAAAGTTGTGCAGAGGTTAGCTCAGAAAGTGCATTGCCTATCAATGTCAAACTTATACCATATATGTATGGTGACCCAAAGACGACAAATCTTGTAAAATCATTGTGATCAGTCGACCGTGACGTCACTATGACGTCATTATATGAAAACACATTTTCATTCATATCTCATTAATGGAATGGAATTTTTCAATCAAATTTACGTCACATATAGTTCAAGTCAAGCGCATTCTACTCACATTCTCAAAATTCATCTATATCTTAAAACGTGCGCGTACGCGCGCGTTGAAATATTTGTATGCTCAAATCGAGCTCAAATTTTTTTTGCACACGTTTCAGACCATTTGGAGCATTTTTTGAAAAATTGAAAAAATTGGACGGACGCGTACGCGCGCGCTCATATACGCACGCACAGCTCATATGCAATAGAAATTTCCCGTTTTTTCACACTTATCGGCTCCCTGAAATGTCAAGGAATATTTCTACCAAGTTTCAAGTCAATCCGACTCAATATGAGGTCATACGGGCCCGTCAAAGTTGAAATTCCGCGCGCGCGTCAATGGCGATATACAGTACAACTATGCCAAAAAACTGTCAATTTTAAATCCGATTTTACTCGTCAGGATGGACGGTGACCCTCCATTTTCTGTACATATTTTGAAAGTTGATGAGTTGTACATGTCATTTCATGGGGTGGCAATGCTGACAAAATGATTAAAAGATATCAAATTTCTAAATAAAGTAAAAAAGTAAATTTTCAAAATGACGTCATCAAATTTCAAGTTCATTCGAGCGTATCTCACCAGTCCTTTGTCAATTTTCACTCAGATTTCAGTATGATGTAGCTTATTTAATGTTCTTTCAAACATAAAATTACAATATTTTGATTGGATAACGGTATCACCTCGTAAAAATGGATTAAAAGTAATCTTGTCAAATTTGACCAGTTTACGTGTTATCTCTATGGGAGTGCAGTTTTTCTGGAAATGAAAATTGACATGACTATCTTTATCGAGCACTAGCTCACTTAAGCTTCGGTAAATTTCTCCCAGATTTTAATATGTTGTAGCTGAGACTTTACCCTACCGTAAGTGTGCCCTTTGTTTTTTCATACGATGTCGGAATCACGTCAAAATATTGGGTTGAAATTCAGGCTTATCTTCGATGTATTGAGATATTTCTTTCTTTCTGCAACTTTCTTTGCAATAACTCAAGAAAAACGGCCTCTATCACTTCTATATTTTGCACATGTTTAGTTCATGTCACGTACATTATTTCATAAAATAACAACTACTTGATCAGACACCATCATGGGTATGTAAAGTAGGGTCAAAGGTCATAAGTGTTTCACCCTGTATCTTAGTGAATACATGTCCTATCTTTCCCATATATTGCACACGCAAAGACCATGTTACAAGGATCATTTCACAAAATAACCACTTTTTATTCAGATGCCATCTTGTCGTTGCAAATTGAGGTCAAAGGTCATATGTACTTCTTTTTGTATCTTCGTTATGACGTGTTATCTCTATGGGAGGGAATTTTCTTTAATGTGAAAATTGACATGATTGTCTTTATCGAGCACTAGCTCACTTACCCTTCAGTGAATTTCTCCCAGATTTTAATATGTTGTAGCTGAGGCTTTTCGCTATCGTTTTATTTCCTTTGTTTTTTCATACGATGTCGGGATTACGATAAAAAATTGGTTGAAATTAAAGCTTATCTTCTATGTATTGAGATATTTCTTTCTTTCTGCAACTCTCTTTGCAATAACTCAAGAAAAACACGCCCTATCACCCCCATATTTTGCACATGTTTAGTTCATGTCTCGTACATTATTTCATAAAATAACAACTACTAGATCAGACAACATCTTGGGTATGTAAATTAGGGTCAAAGGTCATAAATGTTTCATCTTGTATCTTAGTGAATACCTGTCCTATCTTTCCCATATTTTCCACACGTATAGACGATGTCGCGAGAATCATTTCACAAAATAACCACTATTTCATCAGATGCAATCTTGGGAGTGCAAAGGTGGGTCAAAGGTCATATGTATTCATTGCTGTATCTTCGTTATTCAGTGTATACAGAATTTGGTACCAAAGATGGCAGATATGACTCCCTTTTCTAAATGAGAATGCAAACATCACACGGCCAATGTCTCTAAACACAGATGAAACTTGTATGGTCATGCCTATTGCGATCAGGACTCGAATCATTGATTAAAAAAAAAAATCGGATCACCTTAATTTGTCAGTGATGACAAATTACAATCTCTAGTTGAGAACTAAATCCTGTAGCGTATTTCGTTTTGCTTTTTAGTTAAAAATGATCCCATCCAGTTTTCAGGATTTTTGAAAGGAGGAAAGATGTCAAGAGGGACGAGATTTGATTTATCGGGCGTGAACATGAGAGTTTGCTCAGGGGCATGGGGATTAGTCCTTTTGCCATTGAAGTGATTTTTTAATACATGGTCTGTCTTAAGTTTAATAAGCTTTGCCTCATCAACTATGTTTAGAGGTTAAACCATTTGTAGGACAATCATAGAGGAAAGCTTGTTCAAAAACTGCATGGCCAATCATGATTTGAAAAATATGAATCTGTACAAGTACCGGTATACAATGTGGTTTCATTGGGCGACTGTCTTTCAATGTCCTACAATGTTGTAGAGGCAAGTAGAGTGAGTGTTCATATGACTGCCAAATTATGAGACTCCTGCTTGCTTGCCCAATTAGACAAGTGGAGAAAAGCTGGAATAGTTAACCCACTGCATATCATGGAATGAGGCACACACATGTATCAAGTATACAGGGAAATGACATCTAAAGAAGCAACTGGTTAACGCCCTGCTGCTGGCGATGGTGCCATAATATGTGGGTGCTACAGTGCTGTAGGCAGAGTACAAAGTTCTGCATTGCCTTTGGAATTTTTGAGCTGCTTGTACCGTTTTGTTCCACAAAAACGCTTGTTCAGTGACTATCGCTTCAGTAGCCACATTGTTTATGATCTGGGCTACACCTACATTGTAAGTGTATTTCAGGGTTAACTGAGCTTCACTGTGAGGGCTTTTTAGTGTAGCTTGCCTCATATCTTTGTACACTTGGAATTTCTTGATCTTTGATGGTACCGTACCGTACTATATACTGAGGACAATTATGATATGAGTTGATAGAAAGAGAAAAAAAAATGAGCAACGAGACACGAAAGACAAAAAAAGAGGGTGCCAGTGTAAAGAAAACGAAGCAAACAACAAAAAAAGGAAGAGATGAGTGATTTGTGCAATATATTTTTTTTAACTGATTTTCTATTTCCTCGTGTTTTATCATTTAGAAAAAGATTTTCCATCCCCTGTAATAAAACATATCCATGCATAATTTGTATGTTAAACCTTGCATGTCTTAACTCAGTTGGATGCCATTGTGTCTACATGTACATATTAAGCTCAGAATGAATACCTGTACATTTGTAGCACCTGATGACTGTCCATATCATTCCCAGGGCTTCCAGCAAGTATGTATTCATACAACATTTATGTGATATTGTAGGATAAATCTCATTAATTTTAACCTCACCCTTGCACATGTTTACTGCCTGGATTTTCTTAGGATGTACAAATGTATGTGTACACGTGTACGTAAATGTGAGAAGAGATAGGGAAATGAATAAAACAGTGGATGTGTGATTGCTTTCTACTAGTGTTATCAAAAGTCTTTGCTATGACTGATTCGTGTCCAATTTTGTGTTATCATGGACATGATTGATTAATGTAATGGTGTTTTGTTGCTCGTGAATGGAAATATATAATCCTTTTATCTTATGCACAAATAACTTCATTTTCAGTTTAGAAATTTAAAAGACTAATTGTCTATCTTGAGGAAGATGTACAAAATTTGTATGTTCACATGGGATATGTGCAAATATGTTCCTTACTTTTTTTTTGGAGGTATCCATAAAGAAAAAAAATATGTGAAATAGCTGACATTTTGTGCATACCACAAGTGTAAAATACTAGTGTCAGGATGTTGATGGAGAGCAAGATTTTATTTCTGTACATATTATCGGTGTAGAATGGTGTTTGATGAATTATTATTGATCATTCCAAGTGACATAATTCAAATCTATGATATGATTTTTGAATACCTTGTTCGGTTGCAATAAATCCCTACATGTGCCCCCATGTTTTCATGGAGTAATTTTGAATTGAGATAGTGATATTAAACCAAAGCTACACACTGGCACTGGTCCGACAGTCCCTGACCAGTAACTTTTCAGGCATGGACCAGTAAAAAATGGAAAAACTGGGCACCTACTGGTCTGACAGACAGGTCGATCAGTAGAAAAAAAATGGATTAGTGTGCAGCCCTGGATAAACTTTCAGTTCCTTCATCCTGTAGTGCTAAGAATATTTTTGTTGAATGTGTGGACCACAATGTACATGTAAATGCTTTGTACAATAGTGAGGATAATCACCCATTGCCTACGTAAGCACACTTTTGTCGTATGAAGAGAAAATGCCATTTGTTTAATCCCCCTTGATCCACATTCAATCATTCTATACCTATCTGCAAAGTTTACTTTTAAAATATAAGCAGATAATCAAATTTCCAAATTTAGCCGAAACAAGGCCAAAACTTTGATATGTTGAAGCATTTATTTTCAGCATCATCACCAGAAGCACAGGGTTTTCTTCATTTAAAGGGCCATGTCAAGCCTCTCCCTCTAAGATGGGTTAATTTCCCAGTGAGGCAAATTGTGACCCATCCCGTTCCAGCAAGCAGCATGTTAAACATGTTATACCAGGGCCTTGTTTGTAACATTTCACAAGGAAGAAACTTTTCAAAGGTAAACATGTCTGCCTTTGGCTCTCAAGACAAGAGTGGTGTCATGTGAACACCATTGTAGCATTTGCTTCCTGGCGGATTTTCCTTGAATATGTTGCCATACTATAGCAACCTGAGCTGCTCTGATATGGTCTCTGTAAAGAGATGAATGCTCTGGATATCAAATAGAATGGCTTATATATTTCTCTTACTCCATTTGACAAACCCGTTTGTCTGTTTTAATGCTTTTTACAGGCTTGTTCTGATTCACCCGCTCTTTTATGTACAATGATTAATTGTCTCCCCTCATACATCGTACAGTATGTTTATCTAAGGATTTCTTATGTCTTTAATGTGTTACAACGTACGTGTACATAAGGGTATTATGAAACAAATCATCAAGTTGCCGTTTGTGGTTTTTTGACTGTTATTTAAAAAACTTGCATATCTGCCCGCACTTGAAAATGTCTGCTGAAACCCCCTCCCAAGGTGGCATTACATGTATGCACCTGATTGCAGCTCATCCAATGAACATTTTGGGCAGAGGGCACAAAGAAATGTTCTCTGGAGGCTCTTCCGGACTTAACCCAGACTTGCCCTCGGCAATCGAGGGTAGGATTTTAGCAAAATATTCACCAGAGGTTACCCAGAGGGTGCACTGTACCTGGAAATCTATGTGAATCAGAAGATATGTAATAGAAAATGTGCACCTACTGTATAGATGCGACTGCATTTTCTGTAGCCTCTCCGTTGATTGAAAATTTTGGCACGGAGATTGCCATCTTATAAAGAAATTGTTGCCTGTAATCACAGAAACTCATTGTCCCTGTAATATCATTTCATTTGTTGTTATTGTTGTTGTTTTTTTTATTACAGCAAGACTGGATTTTGAGGTCATGTTCCCGAGGTAGATGTGTGACTTTGGAAATTCAATGATATGCCAGGGGTTTTTCCTGAGACAAGAAATAGGCCTGGAAAATAGATCAAGCATTCAAATCTTGACATCTAAATATAGACAGGAAATGCAAAAATACATCTTGAGTGTTCTTCCAAGTGGCTTCTCGTATTGACATGAATTTTCTTTGAGTACGATGTTGCAAGAGAAAAGCAAGAGTACCAGAACTGTGGCTTTTCAGGGGTTATTGTCTCATCTTGATATGGTCCTGAGATTAGATTTATCAGGGCTGCACACTAACCCATTGTTTCTACTGGTCCAACCTGTCTGTCTGATTAGTAGGTACCCAGTTTTTCCATCTTTTACTGGTTTATTCCTGAAAAGTTACCGGTCCGACAGTGAATTTTACTGGCCCTGGACCGTCGGACCAGTGCTAGTGTGCAGTGTTGGATTAATGTATTACAACAACAACAACAACAACAACAACAACAACAACAACAACAACAACAACAACAACAACAACAACAACAACAGCAACAGCAACAGCAACAGCAACAACAGCAACAACAACAACAACAACAACAACAACAACAACAACAACAACAACAGTAATACCATGTATTTTAGGGTCTTCTCTACCCAAGGTAGCCTCTGCGGTGGTGTCGCTGATCTACTAGAGGGCCCTGCAATTATTATCCAGGTACCCATTGCACCTCAGTTGAGAGGGACATGATTAGCAAAAACACCTCGTCTAAGGACACAGCCATTTGGCTGGATCTGAACTCGGGAGCTCCGATTGAAAGCCAAGAGTATTATCCACAATGCGGTGGCAGTGTCCCGTCTAAAGTCTCGCGAAGTGACTCTGGATAATGTTAAAAACAAGTGCATGCTGCAATAAGGGTGCATACTGGGGGGCTATTGGTGGCTGTGTCTAATTAATCATTTCCTATTTGTATTAGGAGCAGTCAAGGGACAGTCCTGAAGTGTTAATTTCCGCAGTTGGTCTTGACTCTCATTTATGAAGGAATTTTGTAGATCAGACACTCAAAGGGATATCTAAGCCAAAGCCTTTTCTGAATACTGGAAATACACTCCATGATCAAATATAAAGAGAATCCAACAAGATTTCATTGTTTAAATAAAAAGTGAATAATATTTCCTTGACTTATTATCCTTACAAAATGTCGGCTACCCTACTTGTCAAATGTGATATTATCCCCCTAGCTTTTGAAAGAGGGAAGTCAAGTGCTCAGGTGATTTCATAATTCTAGAAATATTCAGGTATGTGGAATTCTTCTTTATATTCTTCCACGACTGTGACATCAGACTGTATTAGCCTTCTAGTCCAGTGATGGTGGCACCAAAACTTTAAAAGTTTATAAATGACTTTCGAACAGATTTTATGATTTACCTCAAACTTTACTAAATGTGTCCTACAAATATTGTTGCATTCACTGAACCTACGTACCTCATATTGTATATCTAGGATGAAATGGAAAGCACACATCAAGAAGAACTTAGAGTTCCCTGTTAACTTGCAGTCACCCCTTTTGAGGAAAAAAAGGAACATTTTGCTTTTTCTTTTTTTGGACGTTGTCCTGCCACATCAATCATTCTATTGTCAGTGAGAAGCATTTTACATGCACTGAAACGGACAAATGAGTTTACTTTTGTATAGCACGGCAGTGCACAGGGCACAATCAAAAACTTATCTCGGTGAGCTACAATGTATAGTAGGATGAGTGATGACACCGGGTCTTGATACAATGTTGCATGATGGATAATTTGTCATGCGGGATTTTTAGATTTCGTCAATCCGTGGAATTGATTTATAGTTGATATATTGGATCTGTATTACCATGGAGGAGACATTTATCATTTGTGTCAATATATCCAATGAGCAGTTGTATCATGCAATATATGATGTGGTATTTTGGTGCTCTGGGGTACTGATAAAAACTTGCACTTTAGTTGAATCATATCATTATATAATTATTATTGTTATTTTTTCGCCCTAGATCTGATTATGGTACCAAAAGGTAAATATTACAGTAATGCCCTGCCACTAGAGTGATGGTATACACGGTGTATGCATACATGTACAGCTCGGCAGCACCACCAGTACTGCTGCACTATGCAGTATCAGTTACTGTAAAACATGATATATTCGCGGCATGAATTTTTCGCGAATTGGAGCCGACGGCCTTTTTTGCGGCATGATATTTTCGCGAACTGCCACTGGCATTCAATGCATATAGTGTAGACAAGGACTTTCGCGTGCATTTTAATTTCGCGAATCTTGGCGAAATTAAAATGCACGCGAACATTCCTCGTTTTACAGTACTCTGCATTTCTCAGAACCTCCATTTATAAAAGAAATTCATGTTCCAGTGCTTCATGATATTCTTGACTAATTTACGATGGAAAAGATCTACTCTTAAATATAAATATGGCAAGGACATGGCACCATGTCTCTTTCTACCAGCCCGTTTCATATTTTGCATCAATCCCTGTGACAGAAACCAATCCCGTCAGAGATAATCCTATCACCCCGCCAGAAAGTTCTTTTACCTCGCCACAACATGTGGGGGAACAGGAATTGGAAGGGGGGTTTGGACAAATTGGCACAGGAGGAACAGAGCAGTCTGACCGCCAAAAGAATCGAGAGATCAATCTTTGCTGCTCGGGAACCCATTCGCATTGCCCAAATTCAATTTAGTGACTGATGAAATTGCGCAAATGATACAAAAAGTGTGTGGATGCTTCGTGCGAATGTGTGTTTCTTGTATGCCATCAAATGGAGGAAGCATTTATGTATGTTTACCATATGCCTTCACATTTGCTCTCTCCTAAATAAGCGCATACAATTTGTAGGCCCTAGACAACCTACTAGTGAGTATGCACACTAATTTTTGTGTGTACGTTTCTGTTTGAATACTTACAAGATTAAAGTTAGAATCTGTTTGAGTCGCCTTCAAGAAACTACTTGAGTGCAATGAGGAATGAAAACTGGAACAGCTGTAGACCATTTCAAATTTGAACAAACTTGTGATAAATGGTTAGAAACAAAGAAACATTATGATTTGTCATCTGTAAAATGGTAGCTCTGATCATGTGACAACAATTTTACAAAGAGAACTTCACTAACTTTGTAAAACAACAACAACTACAACAACAAATGAACCCAAATTTTTATGGAGTTTTTATTTTAAAAGCAATTGAGTGAAAGCTATATGTCCACTCCATGCACTGTATGAATGCAATAGAATATACACATGTAGGCAACAGATTGAAATCTAAGCAGAATTACACAGGACCAGTTTACTCTCATGCAAAAAAAAAAAAAAAAAAAAATCCCCATAATAATGTCAGATGTGCACCTTGTAAGACGTACCATTATTTGCACATTCTTGCTGTTGGCAGTTACATGTATAACACTTCATGTTTATGATTTTTGCGGAAAAATCACATGTACACTACAGTTGCTCAAGGCATAAACATTTGTCATGACTCTGCAGATAAATTGAGGATATCATGTTGTTATGTATCTACAGAGACAAAGGAAATTATGTACAACTTCAAGTATGTGCCATACTCTATAGTAGATTAGTACATGTACAGTGTATGACAAACTCACAAAACATGGTGTTTTGCTCTTAGTGTATAGACAGCACATCATTCTTTGTATTGTGTAAATACACTGTATGTAATCATGATAATTGCGCTGAATTTGAGGGGTCTTGCATTGAATGTTTACAAGAATTGTTATCTGTGTTCATCATGGTTTCTCAGAATTTGAGCTGGGGTCCCCACTGAGTCTGAATGATACTTGAATGCTTCTTAAATTCGAGCTGTCATTATTTTGGAGCAATTGTCTAACAGTTGCCCAAACATCTGTTTCTTGTGCTTTGATCTCAGTGGTTCATTATCATACTAACATTAGAACTTTTTTTGGCAGGGATTAAAATTTCTCCTTTCCGTCAACTCCTGATTTGGAGAATAGGTGCATGGTATTATCTTTGGTACATTTATCTTGTGCAGATTTTGAAGTAAAATTTTCCTCATGAATGAGAGCAATGTGAAAATATTAATTTCATTCACAAACTACATTCAGATTACTAGGAATTTCCATGTTACTTAAGACATCCAGTATTAGTCACATTTTAAACTTGTGGTGCAATAGTATTTGGTCTAGATGTACAATGTATGATAATCAACACCACCTAGATGATTCAGTAGAAATTGATGAGCAAGTTTGCTGTGTGTATTGTATGGTTAAATCAGTGGTGTGTAAATTATATTATGAAATATGCCAGAATTGCACATTTACCAATGCTTTCATCTGGTGCAAGTGTGCCCTGGGTACGCAATCTATACTCCCCGAGCGTTTTGCCGGAGAACTATCTCAAAAATCATTCGCACGAGAGGGCCTTGTGCAGGTAATTTCATTTCCTAGCAATATTGTGACACAGAATCGTGACACGCAGAGTGCTTTGAGGGTGCCGTACCTTTCTCCTCATCTGTACATTTGTAAATATGTAATGTAAATATGTATACAAGCAACGCCCGGCTATGCCACCTCAGTGTCGTTATGTTTACAGTGCTATGCACATTGTGTAATTTAGCTGGATTAGAAACCTGTCTATGAACATGGTAACCATGCAAACCATACCGCTTGTAAATTTGTTGAATGTCTTTGATCATCTGGATTTGAGTCCTATCAGCCGGACGTGTACTTGCCTTTCCATGTATGATTGCTTTTGAATGATCAACAATGCCAGCTGAATATTGATTTACCGAAAGTGCAAGGGCCCAGCGTATAAAATGTGGTTGCCTGTAGAAAGAATAATTAATAGAGCTGGTCTGTTTTGATTGTTAGCCTTGTTCAAAGACTTTTGACAAAATGCCTGTTGCCTTCTGCCTTTTTGCTTTCATTTTTACCTTTGCACAGGTGTTAAGAAAAGATGCATGTCACTTGTTTGCTCATACATGTCACAACTGCCTGTTTGATCTGCTTGACATTATAACTGGATGAAGTCTCATTTAGTTCCTATCAGGGTGTTAAAACAAACTGTGGGCTGGATTGAAATAAGTCCAAAGTCTACCAGTGAGGAAATTTTCAGAAGTTATACATGTATGTCTTTGGTATATCATTGTTTCTAGGCCACAGAAAACATGTGTCCTTGGATTATGACATTCAGGGAAAAGTACATGTAGGATCACCAAGGCTGTGATATTGAATTGAAGGACCAAATGATGTTATAGTAATTAGAAAGGATCATAAGAAACCTGAGAAAGTAGTATCCTGTTTTGTGTAACATGCATTTAGCAGTCATATCTTAATTTGGACGTGCTATTTGGTATGTACCCGCAAACCTGAAGACAAAGTCATGCACATACACTGTAATTCCCAAAAGGAGATACATGTATACAACGTACTGTACATTTAGTACAAGTAGGGTAAAGATATTTCTAAGGGTACGGTACGCTGATGAGTCTTAATTATGAATTGGATTTTTGCTTTTCTGCATAATGACTTTGTTCAAGTCAACAGATATCATTGTCATTTCAGATACACGTACAATAGCTGGGCATATCTTTTTTGTGATAAACCATTTTACCAAGATCTGCATCATAGATCAAACTGCTGTGTAAGTTCCCCACTCAAATATAACCGTAAAGGTCAAACCATTCAAATGACAATATCACTATCCAAAATCAAGCAATTAAGGCGAAATGAAAGCACCCTCAACTTAGACCACACTATGCTGAACTTAAATTGAGAATTATGAATTAAGATGCACATCTTAATTTTGTATGATTCTAAGTTGATTTGCTTGTAGATCTATGCTCACAGAATGCCATGATTAGGCTCAAACTTACATTGTACAAACGTTTCCAGATCAGATTTTTTTTTCTTCACCAGTTCAAAAGCCTTTGTGTTTTGTCTAACGTACTGCTGTGTTCACTAAGAATATCAAGTTTTTTTAATTCAGATTCGGCTAATTCAAGAAAAAAAAAAAACACCTGTGAAATACATGTATGATGTATCAAGTAGACTTTCAAAACTACATGTATGAACTGTTGACCAGTATGATGTGAGAATATGGTGTGAAAATGAATAAAAAATTGCAAGTCAAGAATCTGTACAAATGTTATACTGTACTTTTTATCATCCCTTAATCTACAACTTCAATCTCATTCACATACAAAACACATTTATGTGTGATAGACACATATACAAGTGTATGTACACTCAGCAAAAAAAGAAAGTAAACACTTTTTCAAGTTTATTTTTCTCATAGAATTTTTGGGTAAATGTTAATGTATTATATACCATATAAAAGGTAATTTGATTAGTTATTAACTGAGGAAGTCAATAAAAAGTAAAACTTTACTCATGAGTGAAAACTTGTTCCTTTCTTCCAAGGCAGAAAAGTGAAAATTGCACAAATGAACAATTTGTCATTCATGCGTAAATGCTCTTCCATGTAACAATAAGAACAAAAGACTAATTTAAAATAATTAAAAGGTATTCGGTTGCAAAAACATACCTATGATCTCCATTATTAGCGTTAAAGCCCAAAAGATTAATAAAAGCTAAAAATAATGTAGGTACACAATTGTAAATGAAGAATTTTCTGTCAATCCAAATTCAAATGGAATGAGAAAAGAAGCAATATTAACAAAAGTGGTAGCATTTTGAATTGATTTCTCAAATTAGAAAATTTTGAATCATATTTGGTTCTTGAATTTGTCACATGAATATTTAGATTACTAAATTGAATGAATGAAATAGAGATAATTTGTTCATTTAATCATCTTTATGCCCTTACTCCCTCGGTCATATGAAGTTTGAGTTTACAGAAAATTGTTATTTCCCGGTTTCCCACTTTGATGTTGTTTGAGTTGTAAAGAGACAAAGAGAACAAAAACTGATTTTTTGCTATTTCATTAATATCTCTCATTGTGTTAGGGTGGTCTTTTGTTATCATTGTTATCTTAAAAGGCATATTTGCAAATGAAAGACAATTTGTCAATTTTCGCAAATTTTACTTTTGTGCTTTGAAGGACAAAAACAAATGTGTTCACTCATGTGTAAAGTTTCTCTTCATATTGACCTACTAGGTGGATAGCTAATTAAATTATAATACATTTATTTTCATCAAAAGTTTTTTTTGAAAATTATAAACTCAAAAAAGTGTTTACTTTTTTTTTTGCTGAGTGTATAACATAAAAAAATCATAGATTGCTAAATTTAGGTGCATGTAACTCACATTACTTATGATGTTAGCTTTGTTTGACTCTTGTTCCCTTTCCAACTGTATTACTAATGGATTTCCTGCTTGTGATGATGAATGTCAACCCTCCTTGTACATAGTAACAATTTATTTGATGTTTAGTATTGAAAAAAAAAGAATGAAATTAAGGCTGAATAAGTTACTTCAGTGTCATCTTTTCAACCTTTCCTTCAGGATGCAAATAAGCCTTTGTATATACCAGCATATTAAAGCTATATTTCCCTAAACAGAAATGCAGGGCCCTTAGTGTTTGTAAACTATGTATTTTGTATACCAGGTACTTCTAGTTTATATCATGAGTATGTGAAGGAAAGGCAGGTAGAAGATCCGAGAGTAATGATTAAAGTGAAGCAAGGACATAACTGTATTCCTGGAATAAATGTAACATTTGTGAAGTGAAAGGGGAAATCGACTGCGTTATAAATGATATTTTTGTTTTGTTTCCACATACCGTATGACTGCATATGGGCCTATTGAGTAGCATTGAAAAATCACTTTCCAAAATTGCGATCATAAGCCAGTGCTTTCAAATTTATCATTCTATAGCTGCTGTTTGCCAAAATATTGTAGTTTGGTGTTTATGATGTTGATAGAAGTATTGATGATAGCAATTATTACTGTATAATGTAGAAAGAAAGATGACGAATTCTGAATGTGATTATATGTACAGATGTACGTGCATAATTAACCATAAAAGGTCAGACTACCATAAAGTTTCAATGCATATGTTGTGAGATAGGTAGATCAGCCTTAATTGTCTGAGACTGCCTGCCTAGTTACAGTAGTCAATTACATGTAATTCAACCAACGCATTTCTCTAAGGTTGCCATGGTTTTATCGTCATTGTTTTATGTAGTTTTATTGGCATGGATATTCGCATCATCCTCAGAAATACAGCTTGTACAGTATAGGCCTACATAATAACATTGTTAATGTCCTTGCAGTCCACAATGGTTACATGTATAAGATTTGGTATTCAGGCTAATTATGAATCCTTGGATAATAGTGCCAGCTTACCTGCCAATATCCAGAGATTTTTTTTTCCACAATGAATAAAAATGTTCTACTGTAATCTTCTGAGTGTACATTTACCTGTATCTAGAGAATCTACAATGTAACTTGTGAATTAAGACTTCCTGACAATTTTGCTAGTGGTTTGGGGTGCAGCAGTGAACAGATAAATGTACACATGTACAGTGTTGTATGCCACATTCATGTTTCATGTTATGATCAGAATTGATATTTTCGTATGTTTTAAAATTTGTGAATCAAAGTATATGAATAGCACCTGACTCACAAATTTGCAAAAATAGAATTTCCAGTGAAATATATGGCGTATACAGTATGCAGAAAATATATTTGTGTAGACTCACAAATTTCTGTGATATTAGGCAGTATAACTCAAGCTTGTCTGAATGAAGTCATTGATAGCTTATACACTGTAGCAAAATTCATGCTTTGTTGGGTAAAAGCAGCAAAAAATTGTGTCTCAATATATTAATGTCGTAGCGATGCATCGGTAGTACTGTACCTGGCACACCCGTCACGAGGTAGCAAGAATTCCTCTTCAACCAGCTCCGGCATCTCTCTCCCTCTCTCCCTCTCACTTTCACACTCACAATCTCTCAATCTCCCCTGTACATATATGCAGCTCCGCTCGGCAACTGCATCCCCTCGTATCGTGTCGCCATGGCAACCTTGTGTGGCTGTCCCTCAGCTGGTTGTTTGGAGTGGCTGTGTGTTTTTCAGCATGATGGCAGTGTGCATGGGTGTCTTTTGTGTGTAATGGAGACACGCATGTATCCGTATGAAGCCGCCGTGAACAGGAGATTGTATGCAGCCATGTGAATCACTCGTTACGTCCCACCAAGTGGCAGGGGAAGTGCCGTGTGATGAGATAATTAAAAGGCTTGAAGTTCACGTTTATCTCCGTCATATTGCCCTCCCGAGGCATTTTCTTTCCGACATAGACCTGGATTCTAATCTTCTCTTCATTAAGTCTGGAAAGGGATAATTTTTGTAACCAAACAATGACAGTGTATAAAGATAAAATGCCTTCAGCATGTTAATTACAAAGTTCAGGTAGCCCATAGTCCAATTTATAATGGCCCAATTGGAGAATATTAGACAAGAACTTTGAAAGATAAAAAGAAGAGAATGCTTCTGCAAAAACAACAAACTGCAATTCCACTTGGAGGAAGAGGAGGGGATGACTGAAAGAGGAGGGGATGACTGAAAGAGAGAGAAATGAGGGATATGAAAATCTAAAGATTTAGAGAAAGGAATTTGACAGGAAACAAGGAAAAAGAAGAAATATGACAAAGTTGATGTTTCTATGAAATGGAGGCAAAGAGAAGAAAATGGAAGAGAGTATTAATTTACTTGAGGAGAAAGGAAAATAAAGATCTCATGATGAAGAGATTGGTATTAAAGGGATCGTACAGTTTTGGTTGAGACCTAATTTCAGGTTTCTAACATTTTTTTGGTAAGATAATGAGAAACCTCTTATGAAATATGAAAGAGCATATAATTCTATGAGGAATCAACGTTTATTTGATGAAAATTGGTTTTGAAATGGCTGAGATATCCAAACAAGAGCGATTCTAATAAAGTATGGGACCCACACTTTATTACGATCGCTTTGTTTTACTTTGTTTTTGGATGTTTCAGTCATTCCAAACCCAATTTTCATCAAATAAACTTTGAATTCCTCTTAAAATGATATGCTCTGTACCACATCATAAGTGTTTTCTTGGTATCTCGCAAAAAGTTAAAAGCCCAATTCTCATCTCCACCAATACTGTACCATCCCTTTAAAATGTGCCATTATGAAGTTTCGTAATACCAGATTTGTTGAATGCTACTGAAATCTTCTGAACTTCCTCCAAAGGAGGTCTTTCCAGTTATAGAACAGATACAATTACAAATGTAGTTATCCTGGAAATATACTGGTATTGTGTTTGCTCTGCAGTTAACAGATTTCTACTCCTCTGCAAATGTCTTGCTTGAACAACAGTAGCTTGATTCCTCCACAGACTAGGCTAATTACTATGAAATTTCAGCAGCAGCTAGCCATTGCTGTCGGTAATGGTGTCCATGCTTGATGCTACAAGGAAGTGACCTGTGTGTTGTATACAGACCTGAGCCATTTAAAGAGTGTGAGAACCTGGAATCCTGTAGTCCATTTTAATATGAAGGTGATGGTGGGATATTGCTAATGCCGTAACTATGCCATTTTCTTCTAGTGCTCTCCTTTCATCATAACTTTCAATAGATCATCAAGGAAAGTGTGTCTGGGACATGTGATGCTGTCATGAAGTGGGAAAAATGTGTTGATTCTTCAACACAGAAGCTTTTAACCTGTTGAGGAGGAGTCCCGAGTATACACGGGCAAGTGTCTATGGGAAATGCGTGTTATAGCAAAATCAGTCCGTCCTCAGTGGGTTAAGTTTTCATAGTGTTGTGTGTTTGTATATCATATAATATACATAAAGCTTGTTTACAAAATGAGCTCAATTCCTCACCACATAACCTATTAGGTTTTGGTAGTTTTTTTTTTTTTACTTGTGTGTATAAACCCATTACGTCGTGTGTGATGATGTGTTTGTTGGTGTCGTTGGCTATTTAGATGAATAATCCACATTACTTGAGAGGATGATGGGTTACATTGCACAGAGACCGGTGGAGTGAAGCCATTCTCCGGTACAGGCCAGTGGGAGCAATTCATTTCTCAAGGCTTCTCTGTCTTCAGAGGAAACAGCCATGTAAATTTCTTTTCTCTGGTGGACAGATGTGTAATGTAATACTTGGCATTGGTCATGTGACTGGGGTTATAGAAACATCTGCAGGTATTCCAGCAAGGTAAAACCCAATTCTGTAGAAAATTACTGGTTCTCATGTTACTTGCACACAGGGAGTGAAGCTTTTTCATTTATTTATTCATTTACAATGTATTTATTTATTCATTTTTTCATGGCGTACATTTATCGTTTATGGCAATATTCCTGTCAAGTGCTACCTGGATGTTCTGGCAAAATGGAATTTTATGGGACAGAGTTTTATTACTGAACTTTTAAAAGTAATGATGTACAACTTGTACAGTGCTGTGAAGCGTCTTGTGTGCCATTACTGATAGCAGAAAGGCATTGTATTAAAACTTAACTGCTGTAAGCCTGTAGATTTTGTATCTCACAAGTATGCCATTTTGAAAATTGGGGCTTGTAAGATGGTATACCATGGTTGAAATTGAGATCAGGAACCACAGTGACAGAATATAAAATAAATATTTCCCCTTTTCAAGAGAAAATCAAATGATTTCTCACTTTGGAGATCATATACAACATGATTGTGTTATGGGAGGCAATTGCGAGTTATTGATTTTAAAGATACCAGTCCACTTGCCAACTTTGTGAAAATTTTATAGCCAAATAAACCATGTGCGCGTACATCATTATTATTTACTTGGAATACAGTTGAGCAGTTATGTCTTTTTGTGTAAATTTGTCAGTAAGCTTCTTGTGTAAAGTGATTAGTTCAGATAAAAGGCAAGAGCCTTTAATTTGTCATGCTATTGATGCACTGAGATGAAAGATAACTGCTGTGCTACGTGTATAAAAGAAAGCTATGCCATTTTATGAATTAGTGAATTTAAAAAGGGGATCTTGTTTATGTGAGAATGATGCCTTGCACAGTAATCATCATTTCTTGAGATTTTTTTTTTTTTTTTTGTATGCATGGAGTGGAGGAATTGATCATGATTCTCTTGGACAGTCTTTTAATGTGGAAGTCCCTAAATATATGATGTATGTTTGTTAGAGTCAAAGATTGTAAGGTTTCCTTTGAAGAATGTGAAATCTGTCTGCAAGGAATATTACCCCCCTTTCAGACTAGAGTGTTCTCGTATGGATGTACAACGTATGGATATAGGACGTTTTTATGTGTCTGAATGCTCTCATATTGAAACGGCGTATATTGAAACAATGGTTTGAGCGTCATTTCAAATCGTTATCTTATATCCATACGACGTATATTTGTGTCTGAATGCTCTCTTATCCATACGTCGTGTGAGTAGGCGGGGCTTTTTCGCAGTGCATGCTGAGCTCACGCAGAGACTCCAACCCCAAGCACCTTCTGATCTGGAGATTCTCCCGCCCGAAACCCCTAGCAAACGGGAGACTCCAAGTCGACGTGTGCGAAGCGCGAAGTTCCTAGGATTCTAGATGTTCTCTGGTGCTATCTAAGGCTTATTTTTTCAACATACGATAGAAATAAGTAAGAAATCCTTTCCACCGGGAGACACAGAGCCAGGGCGGGAGAAATCAAATCTCAAACGGGAGAACGGGAGATTGTGCAAAAATGGGCTTTCGGCGGGAGATCTCCCGTCGAAAACGGGAGAGCTGGAGTCTCTGCTCACGTATCCGCGGTGCGGTCTTATAACGGGCGGCTGACAGATTGATTGTGACGTAATAATGATCAGGCGCGAACTAGCGAACTACCGGATGAATCCAAGGCAGAGTATAAACACTATGCACAAAGCCTGTGCAAAATTACGTACTGCGCATGGAAGAGATTCACGTCTACTCAAGAAATATCGCTTGTGCGCTAGGTCTGAATGCTCCCATACGATTGTCATATAACGGGGTGCTGAGTCTGAATGCTCTCATATCGAAACGTCGTATATCCATATGTCTTATGAACATACACTTGTACGATAACTCTGTGTGTCTGAAAGCGCCATTAGTAAACCCAATGATATGGTGTGTTGACCAACCAGATGGCTGTAGTACATAATGTAAGTGTCCAGAAGAAGTGGTAGAAGTGGCTGCATTGACCACACCTATTTAATGTGTTGCCGGCAAAGTGCTGTAATATCCCATGGAGTTTCTGGACTTATATGGTAAACCTGAATTCAAGTTTTAAAGCAATGTGCTCATGTATTGTAACATTAATTTTGAAAAAAATTGTGTAAGTCAAGTGTTGCTTATGTATGCTACAGATTTGTATTCATGATGAAATTCAGGCTACAGTGTATAGTAGGATTCTACAATGCATTTTACTGTATTTTCAAAGCATGACTCGAGAATGCGATCTGTAATTTGACAAAAACTACCCAGAAAGCCCAATTATACTACCTGTATGTAAAAAGTATATATATTTAAATGAAATATGCATGATTTTTTTTTTTATTGAGTAGCCATTCCATTTGTTCTCTTTCAGTAATTTTGAAAACAAGGGAGAAAAAACAGTCTGGTCTAGATAGCGATATTTAATAAGTCTTCAAAAGAAACAATCTGATAAGATTGTCCTTCAAGCTTCTATTGCATTTTGTTATAAAATGCATGTTATGAAATATAATTTTAGCGTTTTATCAGGATATTGGAACATCAATTTTGTCGTGCCTATTTCCTCTGAGATTTGATAAATCTGATAGATCCAATTTCATGCTTCATCCAATGTGTCTAAGTGGTGAGTTAAATATGTCAGATTTTATAACGAAGGTTTCATATTTCCCTCTCCAGGATTCCTCGGTGGCTACTGCAGTTACTCTTAAAGTTGACCCACATGGACACTTCCTGCATTGGAAATTCCAAAACAAGGTAAATATTGCACTCCTTGTCTTTGTTGCATTGTGTCTCTGTTGATTTGTCAGTATGTTATTTTGTTTGCATCAGGAGAGTCTGTGATAAGATGTTCTGCTCCTGTCAGTCAAAGTAATGAAGAATTTAAAATAATGTGTACAGTGCTTGCAAATCAAATTTTCATTCCACTTAGTAACAGCAGTGGTGTATTTTGTAAAGTTGATGGAACAAAAATTGTGATATTGGATCATTCAAATGACCAGTGAAATGTCAAGTTAAACTAGATATAAGTGCAGTTGTTCTTTAACAGTTATTTTAAGGAAGGATATGCTTTAGAGGTAACAACGCAAGATGTATGCTACACAAAATATTTACCACTTTAACAAGTAGGAAAAGAGCTGAAGAAGCAAAAGCTAGAGGTAATAATTTTCATTATCAAACTGCTGCCCAAAATCAATGCTCAAAATGAAGCATCGAAATTCTGCCTGTTTTGATTCTAAAATTGGATCACATCTTTGGGTTCTCAGAATGTTGTAAAAGAGTTGCCACTGTGAAAGACAGACATTCCATTTCCACAAGGCAAGGCGATAATCGCTTTCATGCGCAGTGGAAAGTAAATATTCACAAGAGATTATTCTTTTGGTGCCGGCAGTGTCTGAGGCATGAGGCAGAATTTTCTTCAAAGGTATAGCCATTCCTTCCATAGAATTGGTTCTGCTAAACTCAACTGAACACTGCAGATGCATCCTAAAACATTGCTTGTTTGTCTAATATTCTGCCACAAGAAGTTCTTTGGGAAAGTAAAATGACGTGATTACAAATCCAAAGTAGATCAAAGACAAGCATTTCTATATTCAGTAGCAAGATAACTGCATAGTTTTGTGAAATAAAAACAAACATGACTTTAAAAATGTTTTTGAAAGTCCATTTCAGTTGGGAATTGTGTGTTCTTGATAGGTTTATTTGAAAGTTTATTTAATACTAGTCAGGACAACATCCTGCATGTAGTTAATTTAATCAATTTGTGTTTACAGTGCAGTCAATACAACATTGATGATATAGTTTCAACACCACATAATTCAGTTTCGTAACTAAATGATTCAGTTTCATACCCAAACCTAACATGGCTTCCTATGGTGTGATATTCAAAGTGTGTTTGGCAATCTGGGCAGAATCAAAACAAATTGATGTTGGAGTACAATGGTATAGACTATTGCCGATAAAGCTTAAGATTTTGAAACCAGTCTTGGGATCCAATCCTGTCTGGTCCATTCATCTATGGAAAAGATGATTTACCCACAATGCTTGAACTACAAAATGTAGGTATAATTGGAATGGGTACCTGACAATGCTGGACCAATGATAAATAGCAGCATAGAACAGTCCTATTACCAAAGAGGCTATCCTGGGTACAAAAGACCACATTATATTATTTTGTATTTTATTCAATAGGCTGTAAGGTTTGCATCAGTGTATCAATTTGTTCACTCATGACTGCTACATTCCACCAAAGACTGTGTTCCCTCAGAATGATATAGCACATTTTATGGCAAGGTCAGATGGTAAAAGCAAAAAAATCAGTTCCTTTTTTGTTGGAAGACTTCAGCTAGACCAAATATTTGGCTTTTTACTTTGTAATCAATAAAGCAAATACATTGTCATTCTGTAAGGAATTTTGGCCCAGGACTCACTGAAAGAGCAATCCAAAGGAATGTTATGTAGTCTGACATCTGTTGGGGATTTGACAGTGTTCTGCAAAATACTTCGAGGAATTTACTTCTGAAGTAAAATGGGGAAGTGGTTTGTGTAATGTGTGAATTTAGATTAAAGTCTTGAATAGCTCTAAGAATTGTCTAGTTTTAGTGATATCCTCCAGATAATACAAATAATGAAATTATTTTTTTTTTCATTTTCACCTTAATTTATACTTACAGAATGAGATTAGGTCCTACTGTACTTACTGCAAACATCAAGATATGTTCCATAAGGATGAATATGTAACTATAGTTTCTGTGAATGTATACCAAGGTTTTGGATACCAGTTCCACAATTTGTGTCTCCAGAGATGTGTGTTAGAGTACCTATATGTTGTAGGTGCACCCAAAAATGTCTTAAAAAGAAAATCTATTAATCTAACATGATATAGTAAATGGCGACTAATGGCAAATTCATTGGTATAAATGTGAACTCACATACATGTATGTATTATGTTTGTGTGTTTTTCATTGTCATTGTTTGTATGTTTGAAATGCAATGGTTACATTTGCCTGCATGTATCAAAGACTAATGCTTCTGTCCACTAAGGAACAAATAATTCCCAACCTTATGATGAATAAAGAAGTGAATGACATTTCAAATATTACTTTTGTTCCAAATTCAGATTTGACTTTAAACATCTTTGTGATTATGTTTGAATTACTCAAATTAGGAAGGAGCCAGTAGTAAGTTGGTAAGTACAATGAATAGTACAAGTGGACAACCACACAACTCTCTCCTGCAGCTCTCCTTCCACTATCCTCCACGGTTGTGCATGCCTTTTGCGTGATCCTGAGAAGCCATTTATACCAGCCACCTGTAGATCAGCCTCTATAGTCAAAATCTGCCACCCCTTTCCCTCGCCTTTCACTCCTCCTGCTCAGCCCTCTACTGCCAAAACCTTTCAGTTTCTTAACTCAAGAGTTTCCTGATTCTCCATTGGCATTTCCACTTCTCATGTTACCCTCTATAATTTCTCTGTCGACATCCTTCCGATGAAGTACAATTTTATTTTCTTTAATGAAGATGATATTCCAGATGATACATTCAAGGTTCATTGCAGTTATCACAAAATAAAAAAAGTCATTCATGCATTGAAGGTTATTTCATTTTGCAGGTGCCATATTTATACACTTCCGTACATCTCAAATTTCCTTGACAAGTGATACTGGCAGTTATGAATAGGGTGGACTTTTTTTTTGTTTTTCTTTCATGATTTTGGTGACTGGGGATGTTTTGCAGAATTATGTTTCTGGAGTGGTTTGCGATGTCTTGATTTTTTCATTATTTTGGGGTGATTTTGTTTATTTTTCAGTTGAAACAAAATGTTGGGAAACTCATCTTTTCATTCAAATCATCTTGATTCCTCATTCCATAGTTTTGTGGTCAAGCCCATTTGAGCAAATCTTTTGTGTGATAATGATAGCTTCTTTCATAAAATGTGAGTAGTATGCTGCAAATACACCGCATCAGACTTGATAAACAAATGACTTTGAAAGCCAGTTAATTATTTTTTTTCTGCTCCATGTGCATTTGCTCACTCTCAGAGAAATGTTAGGCATCAGAAAAGAGGAAAGAGCCTTAAAGTGCCATTCCACACCACGTTCAAGTTGATAAATTTAATAGAATCGTATGTACTAAAATGGTAGAGGTTTCACTCCATTGGGATCTAGTGTAGAAAAGCTAAGACATTTAATTTGCCATGTTTTAGTGACTTAGTTGTAATAGTAGTAGTTGAACCCACATATTCAAATTTGCAGAGGTGATGAGGTCATCCCTTTATGAGTCTCCCTTAGAACTGTATGCAAATATCAACTGGAAAAATTTCATGGTTTTGACAGTGAAAATAAAAAGGAATAAGATGTATCCTTACACACCAAATTATCATAGTTTGGTACTACAAAATGTATCCTAGCAATGATGACCCTTAGGGGGGAAAAAGTTCCAATTTCAAATTCACCAACCGAAAGATACCATGTTGATGATATTTTTGTTTCCAAACCAGTGGGTAAGGATGGGTTGTGAGGGAAGGGCATCATTGCATCTTTCAGTTTGTGTGTCTGTTGTAAAAGCATATCAAACTTTGAAATTTGATAACTTTCTTACTTTTTAATCAAATTTGCTGAAACTTCTTTTCTGTTTGCATGATATTACTCAACTTGGACATACAGTAGTGGGAAATTGCACATTAAGTTTGTTCAAATAGTGCAATGTTTCACCTGGAAAAAAAATGAAAGGAATGGACAAATGGAGTGAATGAGATGAGGAATGAAAAAAAAAAATCCAGTTTAAATTTGAACGTCATGGTGGCCTTCATGTCGGCATTTCACAGCTCACTATGTCAAATAAAAGCTTCGCTCCTTCAAACATTGATTATCCATGGCGGTTTCACATGCATTCTGGCAAGGAAAGGGTGCAATGGGTGCTGTCATGCCAATAATTTCATAGGTAAATCAAGACTTCTCTTTCATGGAAGGGTGTCTCTGTCTTTCATATTTCTTTTCCCCATCTACATTCTGTATTCTCAGACTTGAATTACACCTCCTCCCAATTACTGATATCGATAGTTTGGTCTGACATTTTTCCCCGAGATGCCATTTCCGTACTAAGCCCGTGTGTGTCGCGTACTTGACAGTTTCTTTTTAGAAGTTCTTTAGTTGCATTACGGTTTTTCCTCCTACTGACTTGTTTTGCTTAAGTTTAATTATGAATTGCCAGCTCTCTAGCCATTTTCCACTCCTGTCAAAAAGTATTCTTTTTAATGAAGCAGTGGTGTTATTTTTGACCATCTACAACAAATGCATTTTCCTTTGGCGCAAATTGGAAAGCAGCTCATAACTGTGTGCTCATCTTTGAAGGAACCTATGGTTTGAAAATCTTGTCAAATTGTGTGATTACAGTTTCACTACAGACTGCAGCATTACTTGAGTTTAATTTCTATTGCATTTATCATGCTTGGCAATAATGTCAATCAAATGCGGCTCATTTCATGAATGAATGATGAATGAAACCTCACATTTGGTTTCAAAGGCAATCAAATTTAAGTTGTTTAATCTCTTGGAAGAATATTGCATTTGTTGTTGCTGGCAAACAGATTTTGTTTTTCTAGTGCATGCCATAGTAAGTGGAACCTTCTATCATAATGTAGTAGATAAAATAAACCAGTAGCACTGAGTTAAAAGCTTGGTAAGTTCTCAAGTCTGTAAGAAATTTGAAAGAATCAGTTCAGTCCCATCTGAATATTGCTGAAAAATAAATAAATCAAGTGCAATAACATTGTGATGATAAGATGATGTTTGAGGTATGTGTATTTCAACAAACATGCCAAACAAATTACTGTTATTATTATTCTCTTCTTTTTTTTTTGGTTATTGGGAAAACTTTCCATATGATATAAAATCAAACAGAGACCCTTAGAGTATTTTGTCAGAGAGATTCTAAAGTGATTCAACTGCTCCTTTATTCCTAATGGGAATATGGAATGGTGAGAAAGTTGGCCCATTCACATCATGCAGCTGAAAATAATGGTTTTTAAAAGTCAGTCTCTGAAATGTGATTGGGTCGTGGGGAAAGCTGATAATATGTGGGTAGACAAGAAAGCCCCCTTTAATTATCATGATTACTAAGAGTCAATCCTCGTGAGTTGTAATTTTTTTTAACCCTCACAATAATTTGCCTAGGGTACAATTGCAATTTGTATCAATGGCAAATGGAAAGATTTTTTTTTTAAAGTCTTATGATTCAACCCTCCATTATCCACATCAAGCATTAGATGATGGTGCCCAGATTTTGTGTTTTTGGTCTTTGTTTTATCATGAAAAATCACACTGAGTAAAAAGAAAGGATTAATTCTTATGTGTGAATAGCTTTAGTGAATTCTTATGTGTGAATCGGCCTAGCTTTAGTTCCTAGGTGTTTGTAAGACTTTTAAAAAACAGATAAATTCCTGTATGCATTCATGGTTATCATTGGGAGGCTTGTGTTTTTGTTTTCAATATATTTTGGCTGATTTAAGGTTAGCAGATAGCAATTCAAATGTGAAATAATGTGGGCAAAGTGATTGAAGAAGATTTGAAATCCCCATTATCAGATAAGGAACTTATGTATCATTAAAATCATGACATAATGATTTGATTTAAAGTGTGACCCCTCCCCCCCCAAAAAAAAAAGAAAAGAAAGAAAATGGATTTGCTGCAACAATTATGAAGAGTTTACTCTCTACTTGTACCTTTGAATTAATACATTTAAAATGAAATGAGTAAGTTTGTACAATTTTGAGAAAACTTTCTGATATAGTGTCTTCTGTCATTTAATTGAATTTGCAGTCTTGTATGAACCACCTCTACCACCAACTAAAATATATATGATATGCATGGATTATATCAACTAACATCTGGTGATTTTACAAAACCTTGCACCAAAGAAATATATGTGTATACCATACAAAGGGTATATTATATCACTACACTCTAGATACATTTCAGTCACTACTACAATTGTGTACTTCTACACTCAGCCTTCAGTACATACAATACACTGTAGTGAGCACAGACAGGTATCTCTATTTATTAATGAGGATATTTTTTTTCATGTTTTAATTCAAAGAGTATTTGCTGAACATACAATATTCTTATATTAATGTTGACTTGTTACCTTTTTTTTTTTGCAAAATAGAAGTATGTTATTGCAGTGTTTTGTGCAATATGGGTAGAAGTAAGTGAGGGAAATGTAAAGTTAGGGCTTTTGTCAGAATCTGTGTGAATAGTGACATCATTTAATGACAGAAAGAATAGGATCCTTCAACCACTCTGGGTGCACCATAGTATACAAATGATACACATCAGTGAAGGCATTGGTAAGAATACTCAACCAAGGTACAGTTACCTTTGGAACAGTATCACTGTGGGTGTTTGGATTGTATCAGAGGCATGGAGTGTGTGTGGTTATGCTAATGCTGGAACGAAATGATGTGGATTATTTGCGTTATAAAATAATGAGCTGTGCAGTGTAGGTCCTCATCACTTGATGACTCTCATCGCAAGTAAATAAAATGATGAAGTCTTGCCCAGATGGTTATGTGAAAGTGCAAATGGCCGGTCATTACACTTTACTAATGACTGGTCATAAGCAAATTTACATATTAGGCAAAATAAATGACTGGTCACGTGTGTGCTCTCTACCAATCATTTGAGAAGGATCTGTTCCATGTTATGATAGTTGTTAAACTTGAATGGTTTCTAGAGTTTCATAGGCAGTGGTTGATTCTCTAACAGTTGGAAGTGTAAAGCCTTACCATAACCTTGTGTTCAATTTTGTGTGTGTGTATGTGTGTGATAGCCTATGAACTTACATTGTGGAGGTCAATATATTTATGTCAAGGTTATAACTGATTTATCTTATATTGTCTCGAGTAAACTCTTCCTTCTTCACCCTTGTGTTTTAAGGTGAACTAGACTACTGATTTGTGCATTACAGAAGGCATGTTTCCTTTTCCCCCTCTCTGAATTTTAGCTTTATTGGTTGTGTCTGTTTATAGACATAGAATGTCTTATGTACATGTAGCTGGCTTTATTTTTGTATGATTTGTACACTCTGTATGCTTAAATGTCAGTATGCGTACACCCAAGCTGAGTTAAGTGATTTCTGATTGGTTGTCTGAATGAAATACCTTATGCTTATTTGTTAGTATGCATGTGTTTCAACAGGAAATGAAGAAGTTGTGCTGAGTATGTATATCTTCTTTAACCTGCCTAAGTGTGTAAAAGTATTTGTTGCAGTGACTGTATGAATGTCCTTACAGGTCAGAAGCAGAAGGGCATTATTTAAAGAGTACTTAATGTGTTTGAACGTATTCCCTTTTGCTTGGAAGGGAGCTTATCTTCATATAATTGTAATTTGTTCTTATTTTGTCCAACTTCAAAAGGTAAATCTGTGTGTTGCTGTGACTGAATGTGTATTTAGTTTAGAAGCAGAGGGCTGTTTATGGTATTTTAGATGTCCTAATCTATGGTTTATGAAATATTCTGAAAAAGTTCTTCCTTTGTGCTAAAGTAGTCAGTAGTTGTTTTTCATTCCTTGCCTGTTGAATATGTAAATTATGAGTGGATATGAATACCTCCTTGCATGATTATATCTGTCCAGTTTATAGCATTAGATGCTGTGTCAAAGTTTTTTAAAGAGTCTTTGAAAAAATATTTTCAAGAAGTGTTTTACCCATGTGGTTATGACAGTTCCGCCTGTGACATGCAAGCTGTGTGTGTTAACAATAATTATAGTTATGTACCCAATGATAATTCATTGAATTATCAGACTCCACAATCTTTGTGTATGGGTAATGTGTATGAGATTGATTTGTTGTTGCAAAATGTAATTCCAGAATGTTTCAGTGTATCAAGTTTTGACAGGATGTGACTTTGTCTATGTACAGCTACTAAGAGCAGATGCTGCATATATGCCATCTATGTTTTGATTGCTGTATAATGCATTTTTTTTTGTTTCTCTCATATTTATGCAATGTTTTAATAGTATGCTCTTCTGTTATCATTACAATTTCAAGCACTTTATAAATGCCTTGGCCTTAATATTCTGCTCAAAATGTCGGATACTGCACTACTGCTCAGAACTCATGAACTGCATAGCCATACTCTAAAAGTGGAAATTTTTGCAGTGTTGAAATTTTTGTGCATTTCACGCAACCATTAACTAGTGTGAAAATAAAAGCATGTGAATATTCTTGCTTGCCATACGTTCTAGTAATTGACATCTTGATTCCAAGGATTGAAAAACATGCAAAACTCTTCTTACCCTACCAAGCGCGAAAAATTAGTCGCGCGAAAATATCCACTTTTGCTGTAGTTAACAGTTATCCTCATTTTCACACTGAATAGCTATCCACAGAGACAATGCTTTTTACTTTAGACAAGCAGACAAAGCAGTTAATGAAGTCCTTTCTGCTTAAAAAAAAAAATAAATGATCAAAGGCATGGTGTTATTTGCCATAAGTGTATTTCTGGCAGATTCACTCAATTTATTACCAGTACCTGTAATTCAAGTACAGGCTTTGAAATTATTGAAGTATCGAAAGCAGGAGGACAATGCTATAATTGTTCATGAGTGTTGGCCTAAAATGTCTCCCGATGAAGTGATTAAGATCCAGTGGCATTATTGCATTGTTTTGTTTTTTAATCCTCCATGTTTAAGTACTCTCAATGTTAATGCTATGCTACAGTAGTACATGGTGATTTGTGTCCACAGATCTTTCAGAGCACAGTTTTAGTTTCGGATCTAGCGTTACATTATTGCCATCATTAGGGGGCATAAAGTAATTTACTTACTATTAGCCAGCAGCAGAAATTTAATGGTTTATTGCTTAGGAGAGCACTGCCTGGTAAGAATTCAACAGAATGTGATTTCATGCATCCTGCAATAAATGCCTGGGATTTCCCAGGATGGAGCACGCAGCAAGATCAGGTAGACCTATTCAGTTTTAACATGCTGTGACAGGGGTGGGGTGGGGCTTCGGAAATGAGAAGAAAAGATGGTTCAATGGATTATGTGATGAGGTACATCGCTATGTCTGCGCATAAATCAACAATTGTTAGGCATACTAAGCCCTCCCCCCCCCCCCTTCCCCCAGTTATGGCCCAAATAGACATTAACATAAAAACACAGCACCCAAACTGAACAGGTATTCATCATCAGCGCTAGAAATTAGAGCCCTGCCACATGCAAGATATTAGTACCCAGACTGCGAGTTTTGTGTGGGTGTATGCCGCCGAGCGTGATTCTTTCAAATGGCAAGAGTTACTGGTATAATCAAACGGGATTCTAAGAGATTGAATTACCACTTCTAGCTCCAGAAGTTGGCATTGATGCAGCACTTGCAAAACAGCATGTAGAGTGCTTGATTTGCGACTGAGAATTTTCCTATTCTGGCTACCCATCACACTGTGCTGGAGGGGTAGTGATAAAGTGCATACAAGCTGTCGTGTATTCACAAAAGCTGTATTCATTGTGCATCAAGTGGCCTGTTGCCATGGTGACAAACTTCTGTCTGCAGGTGGAACTTGATGTATATTAGCAGAGCTCATTTTCTATTGATAATCATTAGCAGTTTGGAAAAATATGGTTGTTTGCAAACCTGTGAATTTGTGTTAAAAACCCATACTCAAAGTATGGGAAAAAAAGCTAAGAAATACATATTAGGTTCATTTCTTTGATGTGTTTGACATCCAAGCTAACTATTTGTTGTTGTTGTTGTTGCTTCAGTCCTGAAATTTGCAAAGGGGGGGGGGGGCACTCGGCTCAAACTCCATTCAGAGGTCCTCTAAGGAATACTGCTTTGTCATTTTGACAAGCTGCCTGTATTTTAAAGTCTGTGCTGATACACAAACATAGCTCTTTTTGATTGAAAAGGAAACTTGTCCAAGTGAGGTTAATTTTGTAGAGTAATGTACCCTCATCAACTACAGCTAATTAGGTCTCTCCAGGCTGGTATTGCTTGTAGATGTTTTATTAAAATCCCATCTTCCCACGTTGATTTAGAACCCTACTTATATAACAGAGTGATGGGGCCATGTTATTTTTAGGTGTGAGAACTACAGCCAGTGGGATGAAGCTCTGATTTGCATACTGCATCATGAATGGGGTGTGAAAGGGAATATGTGGCTAATTATGGCTGAGAATTCCAGAACGTGGCAACCACAGTAGAACATTCACTATATGGTGACATTGTGATTATTTTGTGCACCCTGTTATCTTGTCAGGATTTGAAAATGCCAATTAAGTAACTCTGGAGTAATTTTTTTTTTTCAAACCATAACAACAGATATGATACTTCAAAGCAAAATAAGATAAACATGTGGTCTTCTTATACACTTGTATGTAGTGTGCTACATTTAAGTTATTTGTGTTTATCTAACCTTAAAATTTTCAGAATGAACCTTACATTTCAGTTGTTTTGTGGTTCTAAAGAACAATATCCATCTAACATCTGAATGGCAAGGTAGGGAGAAGTCATTTCCCAAGCTTTGTCTGTAATTGAATTGAAAATTGACAGAAGGATATTTTAAGTAAATATTTCACCTTGAGGTAGATAGTGATTACTGCTTCTAGCGACAAGGTACGCCAAGTGACTGAACTTGATCAAGATGTGGCAAAAATGGTAGTAGTTAGAACACCAAAATTATGACATAGTGTCATTCTGCTACTAACTCTGTTCAGTGCTATAACTTTGAGAACACTCATAACTTTTTAAAAGAATTTAAAGAATTCTAAGATTCTTCCCAGGACTATATTGTCCTCTGAGCAGTTCCCACACCATAACCAAATTCAGATCAGAATCATGGATATTCAAGTACAAAGAATCAGCACTAGGACTTCTTGTAACTTTGTATTAAGTACATGCAATATAGCAAAATATTAGCAGGGAAAAGTGAGTCCTGTTTTCAGTATATTGCATCCTTTCCCTGTAGTCAAGCAGGCAACCTACTGCATATCGATCCTAGGTCAATATCATTCATGCACTGAATTAGCATATTTTATGGCATGCTGCTGTTGTTGCCTGATTGTCTACAAACTTGAAGGTTTTTTTTAGCTCACCTGAGCCAAAGGCTCAAGTGAGCTATTGCGATCGCCCTTCGTCCGGCGTCCGTCGTGCGTCGTGCGTCGTGCGTCGTGCGTCGTGCGTCGTCCGTCGTCCGTCGTCCGTCGTGCGTCGTCCGTCGTGCGTCGTGCGTAAACTTTTTACATTTTCATCTTCTTCTTGAAAACCCCAAGACCGATTTTCATCAAACTTGGCAGGTAGCATCCCTAGGGGGTTAGGAACTCAATTTGTTAAAATGGGCACCATGCCCCACCCAGGGGGCCCCCAGGGGGGCCCAAACCCCCCAAAATTAAGGAATCTGTAAAAATCTTCTTCTCTAGAACCAGAAGTGATAGAGCTAAGTTAATAATATGAGTTAGTACATTGATGACTGTAGTTTCAAGTTTGTTCATGGCAGAGTCAGGGGTGCCCCCCTTGGGACCCAGGGGAGGGGGGTGGGGAAGGGTTCTAATGGGGCCTAAATTGTACATTTTCATCTTCTTCTTGAGAACTCCATGACCCATTTTCACCAAACTTGGCAAGTAGCATCCCTAGGGGGTTAGGAACTCCATTTGTTAAAATGGGCACCATGACCCACCCAGGGGGCCCCCAGGGGGCCCAAACCCCCCAAAATTAAGGAATCCGCAAAAATCTTCTTCTCTAGAACCAGAAGTGATAGAGCTAGGTTAATACTATGAGTTAGCACATTGATGACTGTAGTTTCAAGTTTGTTCATGGCAGAATCAGGGGTGCCCCCCTTTGGACCCAGGGGGGGGGGGGGGGGGGGGTGAGGAGGGGTCCTAATGGGGCCTAAATTGTACATTTTTATCTTCTTCTTGAGAACCCCAAGACCGATTTTCATCAAACTTGGCAGGTAGCATCCCTAGGGGGTTAGGAACTCAATTTGTTAAAATGGGCACCATGCCCCACCCAGGGGGCCCCCAGGGGGGCCCAAACCCCCAAAAATTAAGGAATCTGTAAAAATCTTCTTCTCTAGAACCAGAAGTGATAGAGCTAAGTTAATAATATGAGTTAGTACATTGATGACTGTAGTTTCAAGTTTGTTCATGGCAGAATCAGGGGTGCCCCCCTTGGGACCCAGGGGAGGGGGGTGGGGAAGGGTTCTAATGGGGCCTAAATTGTACATTTTCATCTTCTTCTTGAGAACTCCATGACCCATTTTCACCAAACTTGGCAGGTAGCATCCCTAGGGGGTTAGGAACTCCATTTGTTAAAATGGGCACCATGACCCACCCAGGGGGCCCCCAGGGGGCCCAAACCCCCCAAAATTAAGGAATCCGCAAAAATCTTCTTCTCTAGAACCAGAAGTGATAGAGCTAGGTTAATACTATGAGTTAGCACATTGATGACTGTAGTTTCAAGTTTGTTCATGGCAGAATCAGGGGTGCCCCCCTTTGGACCCAGGGGGGGGGGGGTGGGGGTGAGGAGGGGTCCTAATGGGGCCTAAATTGTACATTTTTATCTTCTTCTTGAGAACCCCATGACCCATTTTCACCAAACTTGGCAGGTAGCATCCCTAGGGGGTTAGGATCTCAATTTGTTAAAATGGGCACCATGCCCCACCCAGGGGGCCCCCAGGGGGCCCAAACCCCCCAAATGAAGGAATCTTTAAAAATCTTCTCTAGAATCAGAAGTTATAGAGCTGAGATAATACTATGAGTGAGTACAGTAATGACTGTAGTTTCAAGTTTGTTCATAGGAGATCCAGGGGTGCCCCTCTTGGGGGTGGGGGGGGGGGGTGGTTGGAAGGGTCCAAATGGAGGCCTGAATTGTACATTTTCATCTTCTTCCTGAAAACCTCATGATGGATTTTTGTCAAACTTGGCAGGTAGCATCCCTAGGTGGTCAGGATCTCAATTTATCAAACTGGGCACCATGCCCCACCCAGAGGGCCCCAGGGGGCCCCAATTCCCCCAAATTAAGGAATCTTGAAAAAATTGGGCCCTTATTGTACATTTTCATCTTCCACTTGAGAATGCCTCGTCAAATTTTGGTAGAGCTGTGAATAATTTAGATTAGTGACTGCGTGAAAGGTGAACTTGCTATACTCAGGTGAGCGCTAGACCCGCGGGTCTCTTGTTTTTTGTTCATGCCAAAAGGCCATCGACTTAAGACCTCTGCCTTGGGGTTGGAGCTCCCAGGGAGTTGGGCAGAGAGTTATGCCACCTGCTCAGCATCTGTTTATGTTGCCGTGACAACGAGAAGCCAGGGAGGGAAGGCCAAACTCTGTAGGGTACAGCCTGTCGTCTTTAATTGGGCTCAAGTGTCACCATCTTGTGGGGATATATCTCCCCACTTCCTTTAGGATGTGGGAGAAATAAACAGTCTTGGGGAGGCATTTGTGAACTGTTGGAGTAATGATGTAAAGAACTCTAACATCTGTCCGGTTAGTGTTCGCTCAGTAGTGTTGGTATACACGTACAGCTGTATGTACTTGTCTGTATAAAATAAAATGCTTTGATACACCATACCCATCTTGATTATGGAATAAAGGTCACATGCATTTGGAAAATTAATAAGAAGCAGAGAAATTTCACTAGAACTTGGGAGATAGTCTCAGGATTTGAAATGTGTGTGGCATCATCAACCGCCTATTAGATACAGAAAATGAAATATTTGAAAGCATACCAAATCACAGACATTTAGTGTGGAAGGTACACTGTCAATTAATGGTTCCATTGGTAGTTTTGCAGGGTTAATGATCTGTAATGCTATCTGCCACTCTCATATGAGCACTCAATGGTCATGTCATGTGGATGTGATTGTTGTACTCATGGCTTGAAATTGCCATTTTTAGTCTGTATCATGTTAAAGAGAAACAGAATAAGATTGAGTTATTGCAGGGCTGCCAACCTTGAGTGAGAGTTCGGAGTGAGACATTGCGAGGGAGCGAAGCGACCGAGGGGGGGGGGGGGTGGTGGTGTGGAAGGGGTGTGTCCCCCTTCCACGGTAGGGAGCTTTGACAATTTTACATTTTACATGGTGCAATCTGATGCATACTTTAGTCATGATTTGAACGTATACATACATACGTACATACATACATACATACATACATACATGCAAGCAGCACGATGAAGGAATGAAAGTCTCACTCTCATCTAAATGTGATGAAAGAAAGATCCTCTGGGCCGGGGCTGCTATACTTTGAGCGCCTGGTACGTGTGTGCGGCGGCCTGCTGTGCGGCCGTACGTACTTACAGCTGTACGAACGTATTCTCTCATAGTCTGTGTACATTGTATGTAAAGCAATGTAAAGCACGCGTCATAGCCATACATGTACTACATTGTAGTACTGTAATTTGCCAAAAGTACAAGCTACGTTCACGTAACTATAGGTAGAAACCAATCGTAATCGAATAGCTCGTCTTTGCGCGCGAACCGAAAACGATTATTATTGGTTAAGCTTTACACCCGCGCAGGAAAATCTCGAAACTTTGGGCTTGATTGCATGGGCATATTGATATTCGGAATATCAGAGAATTTAGAGATATGTTTATTTTTTACATTCCATTTTGGGGGTTTAGCGTGAGATTTCGTTTATCAGAGTGAGACAGTCAAAATTGGTTGAATTGCGTGAGTCTCACGCTGATTGCGTGAGAGTTGGCAGCCCTGGTTATTGGTGTATGACCAGTTATCCCAAAGATTGGCCCAAAGCAGCCATCTTGCAGGCAGGAGAGCCAGTGGAAGGGAAACCTGCCAAACTTGTCTCCACTTCCAGCGAGGAAGTCCTCTCCTGGACTGGAGCTGATGAGGAACAAACCTGTGAAGGGCTGCAGAGAGACGGGTGAGGTCACCTGTTGTGACCCATCCCCACACTCTGCCTCCGATGTTGATACATTCAGCAGCAACCCGCAACAGCGTGCTGGGGGCCCAGGACAGCCCTGTTAAAGAGATCGCGTGCTACTACCAGCGGCTTCAACTCCACAGCTTTGAATAACAAGCAAGTTATAATGTCACCAGACTCCCATCACTGCGGAACTCATCAAATCACCGTCTTGACCTACAGTAGGCAAACTAATAAGTTCAGAGCAGTGGATGGTATCAACATCAAGTTTGTTTTTTCTTCTTAAAACTTGTTTAAGATCTTTATGTCCTCATCCACCCTCTGGAACCTGTTGGCAAAGCAAGTTTGATACAGGTGAAAGGCATGCGCAATGAAAATGAGACTTCTCCAAGTAGTAAGATCTATATGCACAAGGTGCTCCTTACAGACAAAAGGAAAAGGGGGGATGACACTTGAAGTTTGGACTGTAATGGGCCGTGAGGAAGTGACAGGGGTGGATCGATGTGAACGCGACTGAGTGACACATGTGAGGGCGTAACATTCAGGTCACCGGTGCGGAAGAAGTTCGCTGACTCTCTACCTGCGGCTGTCTGTCGTCCGGCTCCCGAGCTTTCTCCAGGATGAAAACCTCCTGCATCACTGATGGCCGACAAGGTTGTCCTCATGTTTTGACAGCATCACGGCATCTATGCAAATCTTTAAGCTTGTCTTCCCAGACCACACTCCCATTGTCTTGGATGACTTACATTTTCCTCTTCCTCGAGTAATGTTAAATAAAAGATGTCCATGGCTTAAAACAAGTTAGATGTCCTGATTTGCATTACTCTAAAAAAATCAATATAAACTTTTGTAGTGTCAAGTGTTGCAATTTACTGTATTTTTTAAAGTTCATTGTTTAAGCATTGAGAATTTTATAGATGATACCAATCTTAAATGCCAGTCTTTATTTGAAGGTGTCTTCAAGAACCATAAGTGATTTAATAAAGCATCTGAAAATAATAAAATGTGAAATTATATTGAATAGTAAGCAGTTGAGAATACAATCAGTTTTAATGGTAGCAGTAATGAGAAATTATGATGCAGCAACTAAATATCTAATACAAAGCTAAATGGAAATCAGAAGGCTTATGAGAGTAAATATGATACACAAACATGTATCAATTCACATGCAGTAGTCTTTATGGCAAGTGAAACCTCTTGTGGTTTGTAGTAGCTCAACACTTACTGTACCAGAACTCCTCCTGCTTCTTGGGATGTATGTGTGTTTGATGCACAAATTGTTGATGTCCATCAGGTAAAATGCTCAGGGAGCGAATATGTGTTTCTGTCCGTTGAGAGTAAACAGCATGGAAAGGACAGGTTTAGCATCTTTTGTTACAAGTGGTAAGCAGATAGGGGAACACCGTTTGGAGTGATGTCTAGTGATGCATTATGGTCTTTCTGCCGCCAATAGTGGTGACCAATTTATCAGATCATAATATGATGTAACTGTGACTGTTCAAGGAGCCGTAGGAATGAGCAGGTGGAAAGCTGCTATGTGTAATCAGAAGTTTGATGATTTTCTAGCATGGGTAACGAGTAGGCCTAATCCTGAGTAAGATGTGATAAGAATCCAGTATGACAATATCAGAAAACATCTTACCATTTATATGGCATTTTCTGTTCTTAAAGCAGATATGACTGCATCACAAGTGATACCACAATGTTACAGATTCCCTTTAAGCCTTATATCCCACAGACCATATAGGAGTATTCTACGTCTGAAAACCCCGCCCAGTTGAGGAGGGTCAGTGTACGCTAATTGTTTACCCACCTCACACTTTAAATGCCTGCCTTGTCTGAGGTGGTTTGCTCCAAACAAACTGCAAAGAAGAGTGTATATACATTTACAGTGCGGTTCACAAAACCGCCCGGCCTGGCTTTGGATTATTTGCACAAATAGCAAATTATGAGTTCAGTCTCAGTTCACACTGATTCCCCAAAGCGTGTTTCCAGATTGTTGGCTATCAGTTACCAGTCATACAGTGAATTGAGCATTCATGGTCAGTTTGTGGCAGAGTGAGTGATTATTATTTTCCATCAATTGTATGAGGTCTTGAATATTATTTCCCCCCCCCCCCCCATTCATTCTTCATGTGAGGTTTCCCTCCTTAAACCTATAAGTAGATCTTAAAAGCTAAAATGTTGAAAATTGATAGTTTGCCTAAGGCGGTTATTGTGTCAAAATATAATACCAACCATACCACAAGAAATGGATCAAAATTTATTGCCACTTATTGACAGTGTAAACAAAAATGTATATGGGAAGGTAATGGATGAGATTTCTGTACGTGAAGCTGCATTTCCTCCCCCCCCCCCCCCCTCGATGCTAGTCATGCCAATTTAACATTCGTCTCTGGTGTGAACTGGGAGGTAGAATGGCATCTTGCACCATGGAGAGAGGTATTCTCTTTTCTAAGATGGCAAATTTTTACGTTTTGAGTGAGATGGTGGAAGGCTGCAAGAGTATTTTAAAGGAACTATACAATGCAAATGTATGTTGACCTGTGTTGATACATGATATCTTCAACCTCTTTTCCATGACCAAATGAATATCTAAATATGTGCCTGTTATTCTATGATGATTTTCCATTATGTTTCTTCAGACTAGTCTGATATGTACATAGAAAAAAACAACAACTTCCATTCCAAGATTCTGCCACTGACATTGCCTGTCAATTATTGTTGAGGTACCAATATGATTAACAAAAGACATTTGGATGCACCTTTTCTCAGGTTGAGCATAACTCACATGTTTCCATATTACTCGTATGATTAACAAAATATATTGCAGAGAAACATGCAAGTTGTGCTAAGGTACATTCCAATGTCTTTTATTAATCATATTAGTACTTAAGCACCATTAATCAGTACTAGTCAACATGCATTTGCACTGCATAGGTCCTTTAACAGAGTGATTTTGTCTTCCCATTATTTTGCGATCTAGATTTTCAGAGGGCATTATTCTTCATTTGCCACCATTTGTCATCTCGAATTCAAGCGAATATCATTCACCCCATTTTGCCTTGCTCTCTGGTACATCTTCCGTGTTCTCCATGGTTTCTTCGTACCACTGTAGAATGGTATCTCTGTGTCTTTATAAAAGAATGTCAGTTCAGCTTCAAGTGTAGCATTATGTACTATGTACCCACTGGTTTCATTATTGTACTGGAGGCTGATACCCCTTTCAGGTAATCGCGGTTCAATTATCCGCATCCAAATAATGCGGATGAAGTAATCAAAATCGCGTTCATATATCCCTTGAAGTGCGCACTACTTTTACGAGCGCCCGTTCATATAACGGTGCGAAAGACGGGAGTATTTGTCATGGTTACTGCGCACGCCTCTATAATGACGTAATGTTTCCGGTGATATATACTCACATGTATGCACAGCTCTCGCTCAAGCTCAGCAATCAGCGGTTGTGCGGGAAATCGAGTGACCTTTGACTGAACTGTGGAATGTTAGTGCGCATAAGTCGTAAAACGCGTTCATGTATTCTCGATCAACTCCTCATGCTGCAATAATGCGGATAATAGCAGCATCAAAATAATGCGTACTTTTTTACTCCTCTCCCGTTCATGTAATCAAAATTTTACGACTTATTGCTCCTATTATCCGCATCCACGATTACCTGAAAGGGGTATTAGAAGCCATAGAAGAATTACTGTGGGCAACTGCTTGCTATAGGCTGTGTTTCATCAAGAGATGGTGAAGATATGATGTCATGATATTATGAGTGACAAGGTAATAAAATTCAAAGTATCTTGATGATATAGTGTATGTGATATTCATGTCTATTTATGTATATCTATATATTCTTTTTTTCTTTGAAATCCAAAACCATCTATCATCAAGTTTAGAAACATCACACCATACCAGAAATGAACTACTAAGTATTTCACTGCTTTTATGGGCAGTTGAAACAAAGAATAAATACATTATCATGTTAGTTTCATTGCTGTCCACTGAATATCCTGTTTATCTCATATTCCTGTATCTATTGTCATGTCATACATTACAGAAATAAATTTCTTCCCAACATGTGTGTGTCAGCCTAATTTTTTCCTCATATTATTAGCTTATTTATTCATTGAACAGATTGATTACATACAGTTGAAACCCAATTTCATATAGAAGTACAATGTATAGTTCTGGTTTTCCTTGTTTGTTCTCTGGTATACCATTTATAATGATTTTCCTGTTTCGTTTTAAAATTTCTATAAAACTGATTAATTTCTAGATCAGGTTGTTATGTTAATATTGTAAATACAATGCTGTGATTTTCAAGTATGTCTGTATGTTTTCCATAGTGAAGTACATGAAAGAGTGTTTTGATGGTGTCAGCAGTATGTTAGCACTGTGTTTGATTTTACTGGAACTAATTGGAGACCACCAATTGAGAATGGGTATGTATACATGATAGTCATCATCAGTATGAATGTTGCCATGGTAACCTGTGAAAGAAGGTAAGAGTATTTATAATCAAATACATAGATACAAATGATGTATATCATGCTGGCTGTCATTCTTCTTGCAAGTTTATAGCCCTCCCCCACTTGGTGGATCATACTGTCGTGACCTAAATGCAATTTTCACTAACATTTTGGTGCCATTTTGTGGTTTTCTTCCAGGATGTGGACTGCCTGGAATTGACGCAACTGAGAGACACGAGGACAGGGAGATATGCAAACACACCAAAGGTGAGGGTTTTTTTTTTTTTTTTGGGTGTCAGTGAGAGCAACTGATATCAAAGCGGAAGAGAAGATGTTTCAGTGTGTGCATTGTGGTGACATGACATTTGCTCCTGAGATAATTGCTCTTTTTTTTTCTCTCCAAGGGGTTAGGGTTTGGGTTGGGATATGGTTTTAGGTTTAGTTTGATGTGAGCACCCCCTTTAATCTTTTTAAAAGAATTAAAGAAATAAAAAAAGAATTAAAGAAGGCCTGTGAGCCCCCTTTAATTTGTTAAAGAAAAGAATTGCGCTGAAGTCTTTTTTTTTTTTTTTTTTTTCGCTTGTCAGCCAATGAAATCCGGAAGTGGCACCAAAAATATTTGTTGCGCTCCCCCCCTTTACGGAATCCCTTGCAGTCAATAGCGAGTCAGCCTTCAGATCCAAAGGACCTGGGCTTGATTTCCGTGTCCCACTGAGCAATGTTGTGTGTAACCATACTATCCCCTCTAGTAAGAGGCAAAACACTCTGTCCCTTGGATAGGACATAAAATGGAGGTCCCTTGTGTGAGAGAAACTCATGCACATAGAAGATCCTACTTCATTCAACACAAAGAGCAGGGTGTCTAACCCGGTGAAGTGGTCCCACCCCACATCCAACTGGACCCCATGGAAGACCAGCTAGGGCAGCTGAATATGGGCTATCCAGCACTTCTCAGATTCTCAGATGGAAAAGAAAAAACAAACAAACAAACAAACAAACAGACTTTTCCGCAAAAATACGGTTGAAATCACGTTTATCTCACAGTTCTAGGGAGTCTAGGGAGAATTTCAGGTATTTTTTTGTTGTTGTTGTTGTCATTGTAACTCTCGTTGCTGCAATGTACGTGATAACATTCCTCTGCAAATTGTTTGGGACATTGTAAATATTTTCAGGCATTGTGAACCAGGGGCTTGGCATTCAGCATACACAGTTGAAATGCGCAAAGAATGTCATATTGGTATGTAATGCACACCCAGACCCATTTGGGGGGAAAAGTCCCTCCGGTAGTGACTGGCAATAATAGCAGGCAGCAATGAAAGAGACTTACAGCTTCCAGGATGCGTACAGTGTATGTACTTGCAATTGATTGATGTAATTGAAATGTTACACATACAGTGACTGTTAGCCATTCATTCATTTGTATTCTTTTTTTTTACTTTTTCACTGGGAATGTTTATTAATTTCATTGAGGGATGGCCTTTTAATGAGTAAATCATTTTAAGGCCGTGAAGTATTAGTTCATTTTAAGTCGTACTTCAGCATGGAGTATTATAGATTTTTGTTCTCTTCAATCACTGGCATACGGTACTTTAGTCTGTGCTTTTCCTAATGTGCACATCTGTTTGTAGTTACTGATGGAAGTGTTCATGATCAGAGTAGAATTCGCTTTTTGTCAGCATGGCAGTTGATATATAGAACAGTCTGAAAAAACAACAAATCTTGCATCATTTTTCCTTTAATCCCGGCATTGTAAGACTAGTTTGCTCCTTAAAGGACAAGTTCACCTTCATTAACATAAGGATTGAGAGAATGTAGCAATATTAATAGAACACATCATTGAAAGTTTGAGGAAAATCCTACAATCCGTTCAAAAGTTATGAATTTTTGAAGTTTTTGTGTAGTCACCGCTGGATGAGAAGACTACTGCAGTGTATGATGTCACATGCGTACAACAATATAAGGAAAATATAAAGAGAATTTCACAAAATTTCATCTTTTGAAAAAAGTACACATTCCCTTGACTCGTTACTGGCATATGTTATGGGTAATATTATTCCCATTGCCTTTAGAAAGAGGCAAGTCAAGTTCTCTTTTATTATGCGAAAAAAGTTAAAATATGTTGACTTTTCTTTACAAGTCATTTTCTTTATACTGTTGTACTCATATGACATCACGAGCCTTAGTAGTCTCCTCATCCAGCGATCCCAACACAAAAGTCTTAAAAATTCATAACTTTTGCATCGATTGTCCAATTTTCCTCAAACTTTCACTGATGTGTTCTATACTAATAGTGCTGCATTCTCTTAATCCTTATGTTAATGAAGGTGAACTTGTCCTTTAATTCATGCATTAGAAGTGATGCTTCCCTGACAGTAATGCTTTTGGGATTATTAGCTCACCTGAGCCGAGGGCTCAAGTGAGCTATTGCGATCGCTCTTCGTCCGGCGTCCGTCGTGCGTCGTGTGTCGTGCGTCGTCCGTCGTGCGTCATCCGTCGTCCGTCGTCCGTCGTCCGTCGTGCGTAAACTTTTTACATTTTCATCTTCTTCTTGAGAACCCCATGACCGATTTTCACCAAACTTGGCAGGTAGCATCCCTAGGGGGATAGGATCTCAATTTGTTCAAATGGGCACCATGGCCCACCTGGGGGGGCCCCAGGGGGGCCCAAACACCCTAAAATTAAGGAATCTTTAAAAATCTTCTTCTCTAGAACCAGAAGTGATAGGGCTTAATTGATACTATGAGTAAGTACATTGAAGACTGTAGTTTCAAGTTTGTTCATGGGGGAATCAGGGGTGCCCCCCTTGGGACCCAGGGGAGGGGGGTGGGGAGGGGTCCTAATGGGGCCTAAATTGTACATTTTCATCTTCACTTTGAGATCGCCATGTCTGATTTTCACCAAACTTGGTAGTTAGCATCCCTAGGGGGATATGATCTCAATTTGTTCAAATGGGCACTATGGCCTACCTGGGGGGTCCCCAGGGGGCCCAAACCCCCTAAAATTAAGGAAACTTTAATAATCTTCTCTAGAACCAGAAGTGATAGGGCTTGGATGATACTATGAGTTAGTACATTGATGACACACATAGTTTCAAGTTTGTTCATGGTGGAATCAGGGGTGCCCCCCCCCCCCCCCCCCCCCTTGGGATCCAGGAGAGGGATGGGAAGAAGTCCTACAGTTGTAATGGAGTCTGAATTGTACATGTTCATCTTCTTCTTGAAAACCTCATGATGAATTTTGACCAAACTTAGCAGGTAGCATCCCTAGGGGGATAGAATCTCAATTCCTTCAAATGGGCACCATGTCCCTCTTGGGGGGCCCCTAGGGGGCCCACCCCCCCCCCCCACCCCACCCCCCACATTTTAAAGGAATATTTAAAATCTTCTGCTTTAGAACCAGAAATGATAAAGCAAAGTTAATATCATGAGTTTGTACATGATGACTTTAGTTCCAAGTTTGTTAATTGCAGATCCAGGGCTGCCTCCCCCCGAGTTGAGGGGGGGGGGGGGGGGGATCCATATGCAGACCTAAAATTTCCAATGTTCTCAGGTAAGAGTATGCAAGAATGCATGGAAGGTGAAATTGTGATACTCAGGTGAGCGCGTGACCCGCGGGTCTCTTGTAGAGTTTGTATCAGCTTTTTTTTCTCATTGCAAAACAGGATGGGGATATTGCTGTAAGGGTTAGCTTATATGATTGTAAGGATAGACTTGAATTGTATTGTCTAGACCTCATCCAAGAAAGCTACAGTGTAGCATGCTGTTGACTAACATAGTGTATTAATTTTGTGGTAGTACATACATGTAGATATTACAAGATGTGCAAGTTCTATTTATACATGCAGTAACTTTTGGTAGTTATTTATAACCTGCTAGTTTAGAGATCAGTGAATGAATGTTCAAATTTCTTATATAATAAGAATGTAAGGAAAATGAATGAAATCCAGTTTAAAGTAGGATACAGCTAGCCTGTTCTCAGTATGTGTCAACACTATGATGGTGCTAATTTGTCTTGAGTGGTCCATATTATACAAGAAACATTAGAAATTACTGTAAAAGTGGATATTTTCGCGCGACTAATTTTTCGCGCTTCGCCGGGTAAGAAGAGTTACGCGTGTTTTTAATTCCGCGGAATCAAGACATCACGCACAGGAACATATGGCAAGCAAAAATATTCGCGTGCTTTTATTTTCGCGCTAGCTTCTGGTTGCGCGAAATGCGCGAAAATTTCAACACCGCGAAAATTTCCACTTTTACAGTATATGAAACAAGAACAAAAACACATTAACACTAATTAAGATTAGCCATGGAAACTGCCTTTTTCAGAATGAAAATGTGTTACAAAACATAGTATGATATAATTCACTCTTTCATGTACATTTTTTATTAAAGATGATTGGCTCACATGAAACAAGGACAACAGGGATGCATACAAGTACATTGTATATCTAGAACTGTACAACTCATCTGTGTTGGTATGCACTGTTAGGTATGCATAGATCATGTAATTGACCATTTTGAAGTTATCAATTACCACTGAGATCGTGATGCTGGCAAAGTTGTCAAAGGTCAGAAGTTTGCATATTTTGTGCACTTCTAAACCTAGCTTTCCCTTTCGTACTGCAGTGTCGCATGACAATTAAATCTTGAACTAATATTGAAGCTCTCAAATTATACTCTTCTGTTCATGTATACTGTAATTGTCGTAATTTGTGCAGATATGCTCGTACAAAATTTCTGTGTATGATTCCATTTTCATTTCTTATTACCCTCTGCGTAGACCACTTTGTTGGCCCCATAACAAATGATTTAAACAGTACAAACAAAAGCATCAAACCAAACAGAGGGAAACACATCCTGTTAAGACAAAATGAGAATAGAAAATGTAGTCGAACAAAGATGACCTAGAATGTAATTTGCTGTGTATGAATTATTTGTGACATGCTCCTTGTTGAAAACAACAGTACCAGGAGCAGGAAATGAAAGGAAACTTGCAATAATGATAACTTCGTTCTCGTATCGCAGCGAACTTGATTGATTGAAAGTGAGATGCTGAGAGATCAGAATTGCCTCTTCAATCTCAGAACCACCAAATATTTGACTTGGAGATCTAAATCTCATCACTCAATGGTGACATGGAGGTGAATCTGTCATGGCAAGTTTCGATATGTTCGTTAATTGTCATTTCAATGTTGACATGTTATTATTAACCCAATGACTCACGTGAACCCTCAATAACAAAGTGCAAAAAACTTCATAAATGTCATAACTGGCACTGAGAACATAATTGAGATATCTTTCAGCATCTCAGACATTTTTCAATTAGCTTATAATAGATGTGTTATGATTGCTTGTGACTGATGTCAAATTTTGATCTATGAAATGCTTGCTGTGTATATAATTATTTTCACTTTCTAAACTCAGTACAGACATTGATGCTAATCTTACTTGTAGGTCTGTGAAAGTCAAATCAATGAACAGAATTGCATTCTAGCACTCGTGGCTGACATACTTGGATATCATATTTGAATATTCTACATTTTGAACTGTCTTGGGAGAATCAAGTAAGCAGAGAGCTTTAATTATGAAAACTCTGACATCAAATAACAAACAAAGAATACTAATACAATTGGTAATCTTTGATTTGACAAACAAATGTGGATATGTCTTGAACAGACTTTGGTTCATTACTGCTTAAAACAACAGATCTTGTGCACTAAGCACCTTGTATTTCAAAGAAGCAAATCATCTGGTACTACTGTAGACACCATATATTTCGAGATTAACCTGTTTAAGGATGGACAGATTTTTTGCTACAACATGCATTTCCCATACTTTCCCATAGACACCTGCCCGAGTATACTCGGGACTCGTCCTCAACGGGTTTTAAAGCTGCAGGTACAAGTATGTGTGTGCTAAAACTGTCCACCTCTCTCATGGAGAAATGCACGTTCGCTGGTTTCCATAGAAATGTATGCTGACTTCAAACCAGGAACTCTAAAGGGGATCTCTCACCCTTCACTGGGTTACCTCAGCTCTACTAATGGGGTATGTCTGGCTTGTCCTCCAGAGGTTCTCTGGGTCAAGGGGGACTCTAATTGGGGTATATACTTGGTAATAACACAAAGATGGGAAATACTTTACTGTGGAAATGGCCATCATCACTATTTTGATATTACATGTCAAACATCAGACACGAATTTGTATATATTCGAATTTGTAGAATTTAGTGAGCTCCCAAAAGAAGGGTCCTGGTAATGACACAACATTGATTCTGGCAGCCAGAAACCGACACTTGCCAGCAATCAAACCGATATTACATGACGGGCCCCGTTTGACAACCACTCTTGAGGTGATTGCTTTTACAGCTACAAATTATGCCCTGCCTCGTGGTTGGTGTAATTAAATCATCGCCTGTTGACTGATGAGCTGACGCTTAACCAATATCAGTTGTTACTCCCCTGCCATCATGGATGTGCTCAGCTCTTTGTTGTGGGGTGGATATATCTGGATGGTGGAGACATGGTAGAAATGAGCTCATAAGTCCTCTGAACTTAATACAGTCCCTGTTGGGATCTGAAAGGACTTCAACATTTGTCGTACATATCAGGGATCATAATCCGTATCATTTTGAATTGTATGAGCTAATGGCATCAAATCCACAAGCACTCGAAAGGCTAGTGCCAAGGTAAATACCATTAAGCACCTAATAAGCACAAGAGGATTAACGATTTAAACACCAGCATAATACATTTTTTTTTCCCCCGACTGTACTCTTTTTTTTTTTGAAGGGCAGAAGACTTGCTCTCTGTCGGATTATGGCTCATGCACTTTTACAATGATATCTGCTCAGCATGAAGGGTTTGAGGATTGTGAAGGTATTCTGCTTCATGAATGCCTTCATGAACATCCGTAACACTGATCAACAGATGCTGATAATATGAATACTGGACATTGGACGTCAAGTAAGTCTTGAATTAATGTTCGCCTATCTCACAGTAACAAGTTTTGCATTCATGAGAACAGTGAAAACACAATGGTAGTTTTTCAAAAGCCCTTATACTAAAGCAATCATTGTAGATTCAATAGTGCCATTCACGCACACCTGAAATTAATGGTTTTTGAAAATTGATTTTTGCAGCTTGACCGAAGAACCATTAGTTCTTGTGTGTGGATACAAAAAAAAAGTTCAGTGATTCCCATAATACACATTGTGATGCAAAAACAGGTGCAGCTTGGGTTGGTTTCAGGAACTCTTGTGATAATTTGCTCTGTGCGGCATGTGTGAATAGCACGCAAAAAAAACCCACATAATTTTTTTTTTTTGCAATCCCATGATGCCCACTTGTTGCAGTCTGGAGATTCAAAGTGCTTCATTTGTGGCCGAGGGATTGTGTTTTTGCTGGTGTGAATGGTGGTAAATAAAGTAGATTACTGTAAAACATGATATATTCGCGGCATGAAATTTTCGCGAATTGGAGCCGACAGCCTTTTTCGTGGCATGAAATTTTCGCGAATTGCTACTGGCATTCAATGCATGTAGTGTAGACAAAAGCTTTCGCGTGCATTTTAATTTCGTGAATTTTGGCGCTCGCGAAATTCGCGAAATTAAAATGCACGCGAAAATTCCTTGTTTTACAGTACATAAATTCAACTCCTGAGTGTGAATGATGCTAGGGTCAAGGTACAATTTGTAGCAAGAGTGTACTCCTTTTGTTTTATTGAACAATATGTCTGAGGCTGCATTTATCAACTCTCCCATGTTTGAAACATGTTTCAATACCCACTATCATAACGCATTTGCTAGCACCTTTCAGATTGCGTTTCTGGAGTAGATGCATTTTGATCAACTCTGTTGTGAGTCGATTTGAAAGCCTTGTCACTGCACGGCTCCATTGCGCAGTTTGACCTGAGGAGCGGAGATGTGTAGCTGGCAGTGGTTGGCATTGGCAAGTCCGAGCTACAAATGCATTTCAAAAGGACTTTACATTTATCAACTCTAAAGAAACGTGTTTCTGGATCAAATACAGTTGTAGTTACACTTTTTTTTTGGCATTTCAGAAGCATGTTTCTAACCCCATAATCAAAACAGCTTTGCATTTGTTGTCTCTCCCAAACTCCCTGAAACTTGTTTGGAAACCTTAATTCTGTGCCAGAAGTGAGTTGATAAATGCACCCTAATTTTCAACGAGTTGGCTTTCTATTAGATGAGTGTAATAATATACAAATGATGCACAGGATAGAGTGCGTTAGTGGAAGATGTAGCGCACACGAGGGTATTTACAATTGTGAAACATGCACGAGGCGAAGCCGAGTGCATGTTGCACTACATTGTAAATACCGAGAGTGAGCTGCATCTCCACTAACGCCACGAAATAATCCTGTGCATCATTTGTTTTATAAAATGGGTCGAAAACTAACACTCAAACAGCATTTTTCACTTACCTTTGTGGGTCAATACCAGTCAGCTACATGTAGCACTCGCTCAAGAAACGATGTCCGAAGATGTTCGTCCCAAACATTTACACACGTCGCACTCGGAAATCCCGCACATATAAGTACTGTACATATAAGAGTATATGTACGCCACTCACATGTTATGCACACAAGAAAGGCCGGCCGGCAGCCCGAACTAGAAGTTGTTTACAGGATTGACAGCGCGTATAGTAGCGCGCGACGTACTGGTAACAACTGATTGAGTGCGCACTGCTAGTGTAAACATTGTGACGTCAGGCCGTGAATATGAGTGAGAAATTAATGCAGGCACACGTGACTCATTTCAGCGCTTCCAATTGGCTACATTCTTGAACCCATTTTATAATCGTAAATAATGCTCTAAGACGTAGTAGCACAACATGATACTAGGGGCAAAAGAAGAGTTTTCGTAATGGAAAGGTATGGAAAAGGAATAAGAATATTAACAGACTCAAATGATGGAATCACAACATGCATTATATCAAGAGACATTTACAGCGTATGTGGTGTCACAATATTACAAAAGATTTTAGACGTACCACAGTGCTGAAATATCAAAGAAAACCAAGAGACAGCATGTAGCGTTTGCTAATTTCTCTTTCAGACTGATATGGAATTCCTCATGTTTAAAGAAAAAAAGATCCTGAAATACATGTCACCATGTTAATTGATAGAAACCACAGGGCAGTATGTTGCATATCACATGGTGATTTCTGTACATACAGCTTTCATGCCGTTAATCAATCTGCCAATCGTCCATTGTGAAGTGGGCAACACACTCAGTTATTTTATGAAGTGATGAGAGTTATATTTGAGAAAGAGAGGATGAGAAAGAAGGAAATATATAAATAAATTGCTAAGGATGAGGAAGTGGCAGTGATTAAAGGGAGAGAGAGAGAGAGAGAGAGAGATGAGAGAGTGGAGCAGATAAAGATACTTGGTATATATGAAAAAGAACAGACATGACAGAATCATCATACATTGTAGCATAGGGAGAGATAGTTGGAAAGTCAGGGAAAGATGACTGGATGATATGTACTGTTATTGTAATGGTGTCATATCTAATGATAGTCTATGTCATGAATTGGGACTTGTAAGACAATTTTGCAAGTACACTGTAATTGAATCCACTATCGCAAACCACATTGGTTGAGTGAGTATTAAAGAATTACTGTTGTATCTGTTTTGAAGAAAAAAAAGAGTACTATACCTGTAACATTTTCCCCACCTTGGCGATGATATTGCAATGTGCTTGTCGTACATTAAGCAGTATTGGATGACTCACATAATTTGTGAAAATGAAAGCACCGCAAAGTGTAATGTGCATACAGTATTAGTTAACCTGATAAAATAGTGTCCATGCACAACACCAGTCACTTTAAGTCCCATCTCGTTGTCTCTAACAATTCTGTCTTAATGTATATTTTTGTCCTCTTCCTCCTCCTTTCTCTCAATTCTCCCCCCCCCCCCCCCCCCCACTTAGGATGCCAAACTCAGAGAGTTGTGTGACTTCGGAACCAAGGATGTCACGCTGGAGAATAAGACTGTCACAGTGGTCTACGGATCCGACATGGTCAACCTCAACCTTGTCAACTTCTGTGCCACGTCCGACAAAATAGCCCAGGTAAGGGGTCGGGCTCACTTCATTAATCCATTGAAAACTAGTCCTGAGTATACTTGGGCAGGTGTGGATGGGAAATGCATGCCACAGCAAAATTGGCTACCTATAGTAGTCTTCAACGGGTCAACAAAAGTGTAATGATGGTGTTAGACAGCTTTGCAACCACCGGTAATAAAAGTGACACCTATCATGACTACCATTTCTCCTGGAATAATGACTGTTGAGATGACTATTGTCATTGGTAATAGGCATAATACTTCTATTTTTTCAACCAATGACATATCAAATTACTTCTGCTACCATTACTTATGCTACTACTATTATTACCTCTACCTCTACTACTACCGTTTCTATTACTGCTACTACCACTATTACTCTCATTTTCATTATCACTACTACTTATAGTGGCATTGTCTGTGTACTTTTTTCTTTGTCAGTGCTGTTGTGTTTTCTTCTGGTTTTGTTTGTCTTTTCAATGTTCTCTTGCATTCCAAATCAGTGGCAATGAGGAGTGTACTTCTTTCGTGGTGGTTTTATTTTCGCGCTTTTCGCGCTTTGAGGTTAAACCGCGAATTTAACATCACGCGAAAATGTTTTGAACTTGTCGCTTGTTACAACGCTATCATTACCGACTGCGAATTTAAACACACGCGAAAAAGTTGGCACCGATGGAAACCGCGAAAGTTTCTGTATGCGAAAGAAACCACTTTTACAGTAGCTGATTAAGTTAAGGAGTCTGAAGACATAAAAACAATTGCAGAGGGACTGTGGCAGAAAGGCAATGCATGAAGAAGAGACACTGAATCAAGAATGGTGACTTTTGTATCAGTGGTAGAAGGCTTTTAACAGTGCACCACATATTCCTCCTTGGGCATCTACAATAGTGTATGTGGCCCTGAAAAGGGCCTACCCATTCCCGATGTTGTGGTAAGCATATTCTCACTGTGTTCCAAGAGAATGATCATTCACCGTTAGCTTTCTACTGCCAAATGTTCTACCTCCACGGAAACCTTCAAAGATTTTGTGTCAGTGGCTGTCAGATACTAGCATCGACCCCTTGGAGTGACAGAGCTAGAGAATATTCATGGTGTGCAGATGATGAGCGCAGCTTTGGGTTACCTGGGGGTGTTTCACGAAAAATTTAAATCAAACTTAAGATTTAAGATTGACTAAAAATTATCGTGTGCCACTGGTTTCCCTGTTCAATTTTATTAGCCTAATCACCACCCACTTCTAATTATCATTAATGTTTACAGAATAATTCCGTTGTTATTCATTTTATCTTGTATTATCAATGGCTACATAAAAAAAGTCTCCAAAATCTGCATTTTACTTATAGTAAGTTGAGGAACATTGAAGACACAAACACAGCATACCATCGTTTTTAGTAAATCTTAGATTTTAAGTTCGACTTAAATTCTTCATGAAACACCTGCCTGATGTTGCTGCCAGTGTTGTGTGTTCATACTGTTGCTGCCATTTTCACCACCAGGATGCTCCAGCATTTCCTACTGCTTTCTTCTGTTGTTGGAGGAAAAGAGGGATGGATGTGTTGTAGGACCTGAAAGTTTGCATTATCAATGCTTACAAGGAGGATAGTGGTTACATCATTTTGTGTATTCATCAAAGACGATGTTTGTGTAATCGTCGAATACCTACCCTGGTGTCTTGGAAGTTATCAAAGTTTTCCTTCTTCATGGCCAGGTGATTTTCATTGCTTGTTTCTGACAGTCTCAGGGTTGACAGCATGTGTTCTCCTGTTTATGTGATGAGGTTTTTCCCTTCTGATATACAGTAATCGATCTATTTGCATTAGAAGGAAAAAGGGCTCCAATAACAAGAAGATGTCCCCAGCGTCCTGATACGGATCCGTGATAAGTTTGGGCAAGGTTTTAATTTACGTGGGATATAGCGCCTGGAATTTTAGTGTGTCATAAGTATTTAAACGCAGTTAAATCAGACATTTTACTATATCAGTTAGCAACCTCTTGATGAGCTAGTGATCTTGTTAGGGGGATTCCCGTACTGTCTACCAGTAACATTAGGCTTAACATTAGAAAGAGATTGATATGGTGCTGCTTTTAGGTACACAATCTGGTAGTATTACATTCCTGTATTTCCATGCAAGGTACGTGGTGTGTTTACGATCTGACTGCGCAATTCACGGAAGAGCCGATATCGTTTCAAGGAATAGCGCGTAACAGAAGCCGATCGTCGTTAATTTGTTTCATTGCAGTTGTCGCTTACGCTCAAGCAGCTCTCGTCTCCTGCTTCCGTCGGCGGCAGCCAGAATCGCCGCGGCCCCCGTCTCTCCCCTTCTGATTGTGTCTGACGTCACTGGCGGTATTGTTGAGACGGCTAATTAGAACACTTGTGGTGGAGCAGACTCCCCTTATCCCATTAGCAATCTCGCGAGACCTCTCTGCCGGTCGACCATCAGTTTGTGGAACTAACGCTGCGACAAAGGTTTTTTTTTCCCTTCCAGATTTTGACATGTTCCAGGCAGAATGGATGCAGAAACTCTGATTTATTGAGTTACCTGCACAGAGCTTCTGTGCCTAGAATGACCACCGATATTCCCTTGTGATATTTACATGGGCATGCAGGGATCTAAATGCAACAATATTTGTTTTACAGAACTATTCTTCGAGTTTTGTTTCGACAGTCTTCTCATGCATGGTACTGCTTGTGGATTTTGTTTCTTCTATATGAATTCTTATGAACAAATGTCACACTACCTTCACATTCTCATACACATAGGTGATAAGAGTCTCTTGGTGTATTTTAATCTATCAGTCTATCTATGTATGTATCTACGTATATATGTGTGTCTGTACAATGAATATACGTGTATTTAGATACATATAAAAACTTGTGTTTCCCAATAAAGGCAATACTTCATATGTATTGCAGAAAGGACTAGCAATCTAGCAGTATTGATTTGCTGACCTGGTAGTCAGTGTTCCTTTGTGCAAGGCTGCTGCCGTTGTCATGGAAACTTATCATGCATTTCTCCACTTCACCCGTCAAAAGCAATAAATGAAATGACAGAATTTATGGCAGCATACCCACGGAAAGCAAATGGATAGCAAAGTCGTGGTATAAGGCATATTTTTATCCCTTTTGAAATGTGTGAGCTACGCAATCACTACTAGTATTAACAGCCCCTTTTCCAAGTACTTCCGGAGTTCAGCTAGAGATATTAAGTAAGGCATCACCATTTATTACCAAATTTGCAAGAAGTTTAACAGCAAGAAGTGATATAATTTGATGGCTCAATGCTCATTTCAGTTGAAATTGTTTTTTTTTTCAGTTTCCAGTGGTCATGAAATGCAAACAACCACATAATGTATATTTCATAATATGGTTTTGGAGGCATATTTTTATGTATTTTTCACAAGTTATAACATAGCTGGGCAAAAATGATTATCTCATAAATTTCTTCATGAGATATAAGTATAATTTTTGCTGAGATATTTTGCTGCTTTCAAGTTCACATTTTGTCCACAATATGTCATGACTTTAGATTATATGTCAGGAAAGAGCCAATATTGGCGGAAATGTTCTGTAACTGAGCTTGACCTAAAAAAGAAACAAAATTAGCTGCTTTATTTATTAAATGAAATTTAAATTGCTAACAATCTCAAACAGTTACATATTCCCATATTTCATGTGCTGCACAGAAAGAAAGCATTAAAAATTAAAGATAATCAAAGTATTAAGATGATTTCTGCTACTCTGCTCAGTAAGGCAGGCTAATCCACTGTAGATTGATATATTTGTCTAAAGTAGGTCATCTTTGAAAAGGACAAATTTTGAACTGTAATCTGACAAAATGAAATAGATCAATAAAGTAAGAAGAGATGACAGCTTTAAACTAAACAGATTACATATATGCGCTGTCATGGACAGTTTTAATATATAATGAGTGATCTTCCATCATAAAATAGTCAAAGTCTTTAATTACATTTTGTGAATGAAGGGAAAACTTCTCTCATCTCAAGAAGAAAGCATGAAGTGAAATAGTGTTGCTTCTATATGCCACTGGAAATGACCAACCATTGGATATACAAAGTGTATGAAGTGTTGATGCTCAGTGAGCGTTACTTATTTTTGGCGAGAAATTTGATTAAAGCGCCAAACCTGGTGAATTAAAAAAACATTGTTTGTTCCATTCTACCTGAGTTATTTTCATGAGTGTTGAATAGAATGGTTATAATTAAGATAAAAGAGCATCTACATGCAAGTCACATTCGATCATCTTACATGCATCAAGTTGTTTTCAAACATATCCAATTCAACACGTAACATCATTTTCTCCAGTTTGTTATGGAGGGCTAGATTCTTGTAATAGAGACTGTCTGAAAACAATCTGTAGCGGCATATGCCAGAGATATTATTATTATTTATTTTTTATTTTTGGCTTGATTGGACTGTGCGACTTGGAATGCATAGTCGACAGACAAACCCCTATTTGTGTGATTTGGCAGGAAGCTCACAACTTTGTAACCCCTCTCCTGCCTCTGATGCAAGACTTGCTTTCAAGGGAAATAACTTCCTCTGTGAAGGGAGAAAATTGACACTTTAGATTGAAATTGGATGCCCACTCATCCTTCATTTCTCAAGTGACTTTTTTTTCGCCAAGTTTTTTAACCAAGTCAAAAGGTCATTGGAGTGGATATGGAAAGAGCTCATTCAACGCCATCAGAGCTTATCCCAGCCCATGCCCAGCCAGTGAAGGGTTAAAAAGGACAGGTATAGGGTGTGCAAACTAGACGTTATATCTACTCGGTGTCCTGATGCTGTCTGGACAAGCACTGAGTGGGAGCTATTCTATTCATTACTATGACACTCTACTCATGGGGGAGTCTTATCAAAATCTACAAATCCCTCAAAAAGATGAATGTTTCATCTTCTTTTCTGTATTTTCCAACCTCAGTCCCCTAATATTCTCATGAAGGCTAATCATGTCTGTGGTTGGTACAATTGTATATTTTTTTTATTTATTTTGTTGGTTTCAAAATGACATTGTGCGTGTTTTCAGTGTACAGTCTGTATTGTATGTGACTTGAGCAAAATCAGTCCAGCTATAAAATTCTTGTGCAGCTGTCCAGTTCCACTTGTAAATGCCAAGACAAGAATTTCATAAGAAACCTAATCAACTGATCCCATTTTTTAATACGCACTCTCAGAGAAGTGATTAGTTTCGAAAATGAATTAATCATAGCCGCTGCTTCGGGCCTGCCCAGAAAGAACTATCCTTGAAGTAAATGAAGACAGAGCTGATTAAGGTTGAGAGCGTTCCAGACAAGTGGAGTCTCGTGAGAGTTGATGGGAAACTTGTGATGGGAAACTTGTGATGACTCTTCCAGTATTTGGTTTTACCTCAGTGGCAAAAACTACCCAGTAATCACCCCTCCCCCTTCCCTTTGGCATGCTGAAGGTTTGATATAGACTAGAGCAATTGTAGTCTCAAGTGGAATATGCAATATACTAGCATTGGGAGGATTAAAAAAAAAATACATACATGATATAATGCACCTTTCACACCTTTACATTTATATGGATTTCTTGTTAATACTGCTCAAATATGCATGCCATGACAGAGTTATTATCTGAAGAGTTTGATTGCAAAATGGAGTAAGTACCATTTCTAAAAATTTTAAAGTAAGTCCATCATCAGATATAGCAAAATAGAATATTTCCAGTGATAACCTCACTTGTGACATAACATGGAATATTTTTGAAGTCATGATGGAAAATATCCCATATTTTCCTATTACATATCCCATACTGCATATTCTTCCTCTTGTAGCAGCTTTAATCGTACAACTGCAAATATCTCAAATTAGCAGGAATGGAGTTAAATCATATTTGCATCAAACTCTTCTATGTATCCTTTAAAGAGAAGCAATGATTTGCTCTTTTTTTCCTGTAAAGACACATAGATTTCTGAATTGCTCTGCTAATGTGAAATATTGTGTCACACTCAGAATTATTAGTGGCTCGGCGATTTAAATGGTGTCTCACTTGCCCATTAAACTCACCCCACCCAAACGTGATGGTACATCAGTGTCCACACTTTGCAGGCATCCCTCATTTTCGATGCAATCTAATTGACACCGTACCGCCTGGCATGGGTTATTCATTTACCAAAACAGGTGGTGGTTATTTCGTGTGACAAAGTTATATTATTAGTCAACACGATGACTTCGTAGAATTAATGGTACCAGCCTTTTTCTTTTCTTTCTTTTTTTGCTTCTATTTGTCGCCATGATAATTCCTTGGAATTCATTCTTGATTACTTTGAAAGGGTCGGCAAGAGGAATTTCTGAGAACTTGCATTAAGAATTTGTCCAATCTTCGGGGAGTACATGAAATCTGTTGTTATTCATTATTCAGATGTTCTGTCCAGCCTCTTTAATGCACTAAACACCATGCATGTGCTACAGAGCTGTATATTTGATCTGGATGCACATGAACAGGTGTGGGTAATGTCACTTTTGTCGCACCAAAACACGAGAGATGTGCAAAGTTTCACACCTTACAAATTTGTTGGCAATTCATGTGCTTCCATTTAGATGCAATACAACAACAAAAAATCTCTTTGCTTTTGTACAAGTGACACAATGAGGCTCTTTGCTCTTCTTTGTGACTGCCTCTCAGATGTTGTAAGCATGGTAACCGAGGTCACCATGGCGACTTGTGTTTGAGCAGCACGTCTCAGATGGGGATGATGTTACAGGTGTTCTGTGTTGGTGGTGCGATGAAAGCGTGGCCCAGGCATACAAGCTCGTGACCACATTATTTCCTGCTGTTAGTCAAACAGCTCGAGGCGTGGTTGGCGCGTGCAATCAGCAGCCATGAGCGGTGTGGATTTGCTTTGAGCCCATTCAGGATGTTTTGGTGTTCACACCAGCCATCAAATGCTGCAACACGTATGATTTGTTGTCCCACGAAGCTTAGTTAATTACAACAAACATTAACACATATATCATGTCATAGAGAACATTACTTCAAAGTGCAAAATTAAATCACTTTTTTTTTATATTCCAGAAAAGCATGATTAGGACAAGAATTGTAAATGTTTCTAACACCTTGGACCAGTTATAATCATTTGCAAGTAATGCTATCCATATTCAAAAGTCTGAAATATGTAATTGTAACAGATTCTGGTAGGAATATTGATTGGACATGTATGAACATATTAGATGAATGTTAGTTTATAGTTAAAGTGGCAGGAAGCATCTCTTATGTTGACTTGGAATTTGAAATGTCATTCAAGAGCTGAGAGTTAGGAAAGAAATTTAAGGTAAAAAATAGTTCTCATATGCCTGTGAATAAAACACTGTCATATTTTTGCTCTAAAATGTATATGAATGTGTGCATATGATATGTGTGAAATAATAATGTGATAATACAATTTCAGTTGGTTATTCACAAAAATGCAAAATATTAGCCAAAAGGTTACGCTGACAGTATTGCAATGTCAGAGCAGGTCCAATTGTGGTTGCTATCTAATGTTTAAAAATTGATTATAGATGATCATCCAAATCGGGCCGTGGCGGCAGCCATTGATTTTTTTTATGCAAGCTTGTTTTTGAAACGTGATTGCTAGGCCGTGATCGATAATTACACAACATTCTACCTACCTGCTGCAGAACGGGGAAGGCTCTTCTTGGGGGAGGACACTTGGAGCATCTCAAAATACTCCCAAACAACTCATCATCTTGGCAAATCGTGTCAGCCAGGTTAATTTCTTGGTGACTCTTTCAATGTACTTCCTGCAAATTCCAATTGATGAATTTTGAACCCTTCTGAGAACTATGTTTTGTTGTATTTACGTTAACATGCAGGCATGATGAAGAAGTACACATAAATGTACATTACTATATATAATGTATAACATTACTATCACATAATGAATTATTAGATTTTGGCATTCATGTTACAATGTAATATGAAAATGCAGGGTGCAGCTAGAATTGATTTGATATTTTGTATTTACTGATTTGATGTATAGAAGAACATGAGACCTTTTGATTGTATTTCAGTCCATCAAGTGGCTGCTTTGTAAAAAGAACTATATGGTAAATTAACAGAAAGCATCTTTTGAACCCCTTGTGCAATGCAAATCCGCCAAGAAGAAAAGCTGAGAATGTCTCAAGTTCTGCCGATAGTAACTGTTCATAGAAATATATCTACCAGAGATTCTGCTCCACATAAAGATGATTGCCATTGAGTGGTGTCTGCATCCAATGCCCTGGGATTCATTTGTCTCCTCTAAGTTCTGTCCTTGCGCTCAACTGGATTTTTTCTGACCTCTACTCCTACTTCTACCCTTTGTACCACTACTTTTATTCTACTGCTACTACTAATGCTACTTTTACCACCACTATCACCACTACCACTATTACTACTACTACTACTACTACTACTGCTACTACTACTACATTATACTACTCCTACCAGTACATTCTACTACTACTACTACTACTATTATTACTACTACTGCTACCAGTATATTCTACTACTACTACTACTACTACTACTACATTATACTACTACTACTGCTACTACGACTACATTATAATACTACTACTACTGGTACATTTTACTACTACTACTACTGCTGCTATTACTACTAGTACTACTACATTCTACTACTACTTCTACTAGTACTAGTACTTCTACCACATTATACAACTACTACTCCTGCTACTACTACTACTACTACATTGTGAGCATCTGACATGACCTCTGAAGAGCCCACCTTACTTTGTGATATGTCATGAGTGACCATCGAGGGTGCTCCAATCTGTTATTTGCCGAACCCTCGACCCAGCAGCGGTTCATCTACAGCGGATGTGGACTTATCAGTCATGAGGTACAGACCTTCGTGCTTGCCTGAGGTGACTCCTCTTTCAAAAATGGAATCCACGTCACAGGATGAGTAGCAATTTCAAAGGTTGAAGAGATGGTATAGTATTAGTAGAGGTGTGGAGTCAGCTTTTAACTTTTTGCGAGTTATTTAAAAATCACTCTATGAAAGATTAAAGAGCATCCGATTCTAAAAGGGAATTCAGAATTTATTCAATGAAAATCAGTTTTGAAATGGCTGAGATATAAAAAACAAAGTAATTCAAAGTAATTCTAATAAAAGGCGGGCCCCACCTTTAATTAGGATTGCTTTGTTTTAGACATCTTATCCATTTCATACCAATTATCATAAAAAAATTTGAATTCCTCATATTAGAATTATATGCTCTTTCATATTTCATAAGAGGTTTCTCATCTAAAAAAAAAAAGATAATCATAAAAAAAACATTGAAAACCTGAAGCCCCATCTCAACTGAAACTGTACTATCCCTTTTAGTGTAGGGAAGCAACTGCCATAGAAAGTTCTGATGTAATGAATTCCAGTTGAAGAAAATTTTGAGGTAATGGCCTCAGATAAAAAACAAACAAACTGGGCTTACTTTGTTTATGTTAATAGACCTGTTACACCAAACTCAATTCAAGCCTTGCACAGAAGGAAATCAACAAATGTTGGCTGAGAATGAGAAGGGCGTTAAGTTGCCTCCAACACCATGAGTTTAGTGACAACTTATCGCCCTTATCATTCTCATGTGACATAATGTAGCAGACAGGAAAACCCAGTGATTAGAACACATGCACACACACATACAACATTTGCAGAGTCATTTATATGTAACTATCATGTAACAGATGGTATTATAATGGTTTGTGGGTTAGCTATATGGATGTGCTGGGAATTGGAATGGTTGAAACTATTTCTATTTCTCATTGGAAGATTTGATAAGATAGGATAGGATATATGATGTAGACTGTGATGACTGATATTCTAATAAAAGAAAATGTCTGCATATGTGCAGTATATGTTGCAGCGCAATGTTTTCTAGTTGTGTGTATACCCATATATTTTTCTACTGTTCTTATGCTATGAATAAGTGCCTCCTTGAATACATACTGTATGATCTTTCAGTTGTTACTGTATGCCTCATTGAAGAAAGAGCTTCTAACTTTATCAGTGTGTTGTCAAACATCCACATTGTTATTACTGATCAACATAACACCAAATATACTCAAGTATCATGTATACATTTATGCAACAATGATAGTGATCTTTGGTCATTTTATTAACATTTCATTTGCTTTCCTGAATTGAATATTTGTGACACACAAAGAAATGCACTGGAATGAAATCATTACTGTATGGCTAGTTTTGGAAGTCCCCAATATCAGAAATTCAATTGTCAGCAACACGCCCACATTATGGAATCATCTGAGCGTATGTATGCAAATGAAATGTGCTGCCTGTAATGTATGCGGAAGTAGTGATGAACACACATTTGAACGGTGAGGTAACCATCACCGTTGGTGCGATGGTTGGCGAGGACGAGAAAGATATCGTCAGTAGATGCTATTACTCACGCGTCAGCCACCTCAATCCAGATTATAGGGGACCGATAGCCCGCCTTCTCAAATTGCCAACCACTCAAAGGGGAGCCCTCCGCTGAGTGATGCATTTATTCCGCTGCCACGGTAACCAACGGGGTGAATGCCCTCAGAAAAGGTAGCACAGGGGGCCTGCATCGGTCTGCAGGGCTCTCTTCAATACTGTCTGCTAACTGTCTTATTTCATCACCTCATCTTTGCTCACTGTCTAGCCTATCTTTCCCCCTCCTTTTCTCTTTCCATTTCCTTCTTTTTCTTCTGATATTTCCTTGTTTGTCCATCCTTTTAAAGGGATGGTTTAGTTTTGATTGAGATGGCCAGCTTCAGGTTTTCAGCTTTCTTGTGTGAGAGATAATGAGAAACCTCTTATGAAATATGAAAGAGCATACAATTCTAAGAGGATCTCAATGTTTATTTGATGAAAATCGGTTTTGAAATGGCTGAAGTATCCAAAACAAAGCAATCCTAGTGAAAGGTGGGACCCTCCTTTTATTAGGTTTCCTTTGCTTTCCTTTGCTTTTGGATATCTCAGCCATTTCAAAACCAATTTTCATCAAATAAAATTTGAATTCCTCTTAGAATTGCCTGCTCTATAATATTTCACAAGTGGTTTTGTAATCATCCCGCAAAATGCAAAGAGCTGAATTCCCATCTCAACCACAACTATACCATCCCTTTAATCTCATTCCTTCTGAATGTCAGTGTAGTTCTTTCCCTTTCTTTTCATCTATCGATTCTTCTTGATTATTTTCCTTTTATGGACATTTTCCAGTTTGCCTATTCTTTTATCATTCCTTCCTTCCCGTTTCTGCCTGATTTACCCTTTCAGCATCCCAAGTTGGGAGGTCAAAGATTGTTCTTTATGACTTAATGCCTTTTACACCTGATATGACTCTTTGATATGACACAAAAAACAAAGAAAAAAGTACAAGAAACACTGAAATGACACAAATGCATGATATTCATCATGGTGAAATGGAGGATGGGAACTGAAAGAGATGTAAAGACAAAGTGAGAGATCTGAGATAGAGATAGAGATAGAGATAGAGATAGAGATAGAGATAGAGATAGAGATAGAGATAGAGATAGAGATAGAAAATGAGAGAGTTGGGGAATATATGAGAGGGCGTAGAGAGAGTGAGTGGGAGAGAAATGATTTAGTGGATGAAAAATCCTTTTCAATTTTAAGTAGGTAGATGCAAAAAAGGACAAGTACAGAGAATGAAGAGATAGAAAGAATGTGTGTGTGTGCCCTTGTAATACTGAAAAGACACCGAGGCCTTTTCTCTTGGAGGTTTCCTTCTCTTGTCCTTTCACTTTCTCTGGTCTGGTCTGGGAGACCCATTATCAGTGTTCTTGGTTGCCATGGTAATAGCGAGTGTCATGGCGGGGAAGTGATGGTGGTCTAATTTCTGGCATTGTAATATCTTGTCAATGGTGCGGAGAAAGTGAAAATGAAATTAGAACTGTTGGCGTTCCAGAAGGATGTGTGTACACCTGCAAAGTCTCAATATCTTATTACCCTGGACATACATGTGCCGCAGTGATAGACTAAGGACTGTGCCATGTGTTAAGTAGCCTGATGTCAGTTGTTTGTTTCTTGTGTCCTCAAAAGTATCATGTATTGCTTTTATTTTTGGATATGAAAGCAGTGTGTCAATCATGCATATGTTTTGCTTTTATTTTTGGATGTGAAAGTAATGTGTCAAACCATGTATAATGTTCTTGTTTTCCTATCTTTAGACGCTCTGCTTAAATTTTCCTATGTACATGTATCTTTTTATGCTGGCTGAAACAAGTAGGGTGCCAAGAGCATCATTTCATTGAATTTTTTTTTTTCCAGAAGTTGATCTGACAAATACATGTGGATATCAATATCCATATACAGATTGTCAACTAGGAATCAAGTGAGCTCTTTCCAAGTGAGAATTAAATGTTTAAATATATGTCGGCATAAGTTGTTGTGTTGATTGTAATCAAAATGATTGCTGAGTCACTGTCAATTTGCTCAGATCTGTATAAAAGACTCTTGGGAGAGGGGAAATTTGTTTATAGCAGATATGTTTTTACAATCATGCCCATTGTAAAGCATCTAAAAACAGACATAAATAAACTCTTGGCAGCATCTTGCTATGACTGTTGTATTTTACACAACATCTTTCATCTTAAGTTATTTCTACTGCATCTGTTGTCTATCTCAGAGACTACTCTTTCCTGCTTTGAATGCTGTATATACACACATGGACACATGTAGACATCTTTTTCATCATCCTCCTTTAACAATGGAAGACAAGCTGTTGCAGCTGAACATGGGCTATCCAGCCATTTTCTCAGATGAAATGAAATGAAGCTCACTGGACACATGTGAACACACCTGTCCCATTGTCATCCTTCGATATTAAAGCTCGATTGCTATCTCATCCTCACCCAACCCCTTCCTGCCTATGACCCCTCATTGAACACAGATCAAAACACACACAACACACACCCACAGAACAAATACATTTGGTATACCTTTACACACACTTGTGCATGTACCTCCCAAACACTGCCGTCCTTTGGATACATACTTACGCCCCTCTCTCTGCCTCCACCCTCCACCTTCCACCTGTTCAACCTGTTCCCGTTCACTCCCACGTAACCCGTCATCTCGAACTTACCTTAAGACTCACACACGCAAACCTGCACACCCCTTTCTGTCACCGTCCGCGTCCTCCCCAATTCTTCCCTCCCATCTTCATAAAGTTCCTGGGGCTCCTCTGCAGCTCCTCTCTCACGCACACACACACACACACACACACACACACACACACACACACACACACACCACATAGACCGCAGTCTTGCCGTGATGTAAATGGATTTACTCCACCACGACATCAGGATGCATACACACACACACACTACTGCACCTGTAGCGCTGTAAGTAGGACGCTACAGATGGATCATTATCACTTTACGCGATGGCCGTCGGTGTCGGTTTGAAAGGACCTTCAGTCTAATCAAATTTGTGTTTGCCGTCACCTCATGGTTAACTTGGGGTACCGTGTCAAAGCCCCTTTATATCTTGTTACCGGTGCAAGGAAGTCTTGAGGAGATGTAGAATCACTGCAACTAAAAATCAAATCACAGCAAGCAAACATGCGTACGTCCTAATCATACACATCCAGCTTAACTATCAACTAGAGAAATAGATACAAAGCAAGCATTGATTGTATAACGTGACAGAGAATTAAAAAAAACCACAATAGTTCCTTGTTTGAAAACACATCGTGTGTCCATGCTTGCAGACGCGAAATGTTACCAATAAATCTCTTTGTGAATACATGCCTCTGTTGCGCCACCCTGTATGCTTTACAGGGACATCGAGAATTTTTCCTTCCTCCACTTGTGTGTGCATTTATTTGCATTCTGTCAGCGAAGCAAATTGCTGATAAAGCGTCCTCTGGACCACTCCTCCCTCCAGGTACGAGATGAACTACCGGTGCCTGGAAACTGTGTGTAGAAATGTGTCCAATTCCTGAAACCCTAGAGGGCCAAAAAAAGAAAGAAAAAAAATCATGACTTTTGCATACATTGCAAGCATCTCTGCATGGATTTTTTTTTTTGAAATTTAAAAAGAAAAGAGAGAGATATAAGTGGGAAGAATGTCAAGCAAAGTGATAAAATGTCATCTGGAGTTTGGCAACTATATCTTAGGGGTATCACTGATAATGTTTTATTCAGATGATGTAGTGCCGGAGACACAGTCTGCTCCGGGTCTGCCGAGAAATCGTACGGTGTTTCTCCCAGATGGTGTGTTTTGGGAGTTTACTGTCAGCATTTGGTGTGTCTTTGATGTATGCCCATGGTCAAGAGATGACCTTTGAGTGACGTGTATGAAATCTACAAAGAAGTTTCTGCCATGAAAAATTCATGTCTTTGTTTTATTTTTTGATTCTCTCTCTGCCATCTGCAGGAATGGTGTGAAAACCTGTTGAAGCTGGCATACCATCGGTCTTCCCAAAACCCATCTCTCGCCAAGCTTCTCGAGAAAATGTAAGTCGACTGAGCTGCCCTCGACACAAGTTTACCCTTCAAAAGTGGTCGCATTAAAACAAAGAAGCAATTATTGCGCCCCTCCAAAAGGGCAAATTTACTCCCCAAACATATCTGTAGATACACCAGATGCAAGAAGATACATCCATGTAAGAGTGAAATTTGACAAAAATTGGAAGGTCCATTTATAAGTAGATATTTTTCTAAAGTTTTGGTTAATCCATGTCACTGGATGAATGGATGGGAAGGCTGCAACAATGTCTGATGTCACAATAGGACAACAACCTAATGGAAACATAAAGAGAATTCCACACAACTTTTGTCTCTATAGCAAAATGAGAGAACACTTGACTTACCATTTAAAGAATGCATTATCATTATCATTTTTGAATTTTTCTTTTTCTTCTTCTTCTTTTTCTTACTATTATCATTATCATTCAAATGTAGAACACCCAGACAGTATACAGGGAAGAAAGGCAAAATACAATCATTGCAAATCTCTCAGAAATGCATTGATTTTTTTTTTTGTTTTGTTTTTGTTTTAATTCTCAGTTAAGTTATATTTTCTGAAGCAGGGCAACAAAACTTTCTTCAAGGGCCACCTCATTACTGTGATGATAGGCGCTGTTGCATGGAACACATACTGTTATCCTCGGCACATTAGATGGAGCTATTTGCACCGTGATAACAATCAATGTAATTAGCTAATTACTGACAAGCTCATTGTAATCAGATACTTCCTTACAATGGTCCCCACAGCGCTATCCCAGTCATTCCAAGCGATCATGATCTATTGGCTGTAAGTTCAATTATGTGGATGATTTACCTCAATATCGGCATTCATCAGGAAAAGGTTAACGGTAATTGCTGCCACGTCAGCCTTATACATGAAGAGCTAATGGAATACACTGCTGAATGGCAATCTAGAATGGCTGTATGCTCAGCGCAAAACATGTTACTACCTGGTGATGTGGCCTCACATGTTTTTATCTTATGTCAGAGACTGAAGTTATGTATTTGAGGTCACAGATATTTTAGGCCTTCCCATTGCTGTTAGATTGGTGCGAAGCCAGCATGTGGTTCCAACATAATCTAGGTGTGAAAATGCAGCTCAAAATTAGTGACTGTTGAAGCGGGGGGGGGGGGGGGGGGGGGGGGGGGGGGAATCCACGAAATATGTTCCGTATGCATTATTTGTCCCCGCCGAACGAGTTCGAGCAGGGGACTATGAAACGGGCTCCGTACGTGTGTGTGTCTGTGCGTCCGTGTGTCCGTGTGTCCGTCCGTCCGTCCGTGCGTCCGTCCGTGTGTGCGTCCGTGTGTGATCAAAATGTTCAATTTGCTACTTCTCTGTCATTTATGAGCCAATTTTGATTCTCTTTGCTTTATATGATAGCACTACATGGGAGCTTTAAAACTTCTACACAGAATTTCAGTTGTGACCTTTGACCTTGACCTTTGACCTATATTGTACATTTTGCTACAAAATGCTACTCCTTCGCCATTTCTAACCCGATTTCGATTCCGTTTGCTTTATGTGATGGCACTAGGTGAGGGCTTCAAAACTCCTACACAGAATTTTGACCTTTGACTTCTTTGACCTTTGACCTTGATTTTTGACCTATATTGTACATTTTGCTACAAAATGCTACTCCTTCGCCATTTCTAACCCGATTTCGATTCCGTTTGCTTTATATGATGGCACTAGTTGAGGGCTTCAAAACTTCTACACAGAATTTTGACCTTTGACTTCTTTGACCTTTGACCTTGATTTTTGACCTATATTGTGCATTTTGCTACAAAATGCTACTCCTTCGCCATTTCTAACCCGATTTCGATTCCGTTTGCTTTATGTGATAGCACTAGGTGAGGGCTTCAAAACTTGTACACAGAATTTTGACCTTTGTCTTCTTTGACCTTTGACCGTGATTTTTTACCTATATTGTACATTGGCTACAAAATGCTACTCCTTCGCCATTTCTAACCCAATTTCGATTCCATTTGCTTTATGTGATGGCACTAGGTGAGGGCTTCAAAACTTCTACACAGAATTTTGACCTTTGACTTCTTTGACCTTTGACCTTGATTTTTTACCTATATTGCACATTTTGTTACAAAATGCTACTTCCGGCGGGGACATATATTACGCACCGCGTAATTTCTACTTTTCCTTGTTATTACATAGCTACTGTGTTCTTAATTCAGTCAGGATCACGCCCTTTTCAATATTTGCAAATTAGGGTTTCTGCTATTAAAGATATAGTGTTGGTCAGCTAAAGTGTATATCTGACAATTTTTCTCCACTGTGAGCGTTGAACATTGAACAAGAAAAGAATGGAATATCTCGCATGATATTACTACATTTACTTTCAGTTACTACTCTCTCTTGAAATACTGTAAAAGTGGAAATTTTCGCAGTGTTGCAATTTTCGCCATTTTGCGCAACCAGAAACTAGTGCGAAAATAAAAGCACACGAATAATTTTGCTTGCTATATGTTCCTGTGCGTAATGTCTTGATTCTGCGGATTTAAAAACACGTGAAACACTTCTTACCCAGCCAAGTGCGAAAAATTACTTGCGCGAAAATATCCACTTTTACAGTATCTCTTGAAATATCAAGCACTTTTTGCTGTACTGTTCTCCATTTATTTATTGGGGGGGGGGGGGGGATCGGATCAGGATTTCGTTTGAGGGCGAGATTGAATTTGGTGTGCACTCTTTAATTTAATTTGTTTGTCAGTGAGGGTGGTAGACCACTGTAGAATACAAGACCATGTGATGAGCTTGTGAACAGCAGGAAAACCTGTAAAGCATGAAATTTGAATAAGCACACAATTTTGTCTGCTGTTTGAGAGATGTTCGCCTCTGCAGTGTCCTTCAAAGCCATGATTGAGAGTTTCATCATATGAACGAGTGAGGTAAAATGAAGGAAGAGCTGTATTTAGTGCTGCCAGTACATCTTTATACATTCATCACAAAATATGTGTCTGTTATATGGAATGAATTGAAGAAATGTCAAAGAAAGAATTTTTCTCGTGGCACGTCATAAAAGTTGCTTTGCTCTGTGTAAAGAGTCAACACACTCATCATGCCAGATTACCCCAGTAGCAGCCATTAACCTTTGCACAGAACCAAAGGGTTTTGATTGCACTTTAAACTATCTGCTAAGGCAGTTTAGTTTGTTTCCTCCAGGGATGACCACAGGATATTCACGCAAGAGAATGAGCACAAGGGTTAAAAGACTTTAAGTATTAGAGAAATGTGAATATATCCTGAAAAGCTGACCAAGGCAGCTTATTGAGCTTAAGTAATCACACCCACCCACACACACACACACACACACACACACACACATGCACACACAAACACACACACACATGCACACACAAACACACACACACAAATGCACTCATGCACATAAGTATATGTATAGATGTCTGTTTAATGTACACACGCTCAGATATGATAAAATATGTTTCATTTTTGAGCTCGGAATTGTACAGCCCTTGATAAAGAGCCTGATAAAGCTGCCTGATAAACTGGGTTGTTCAAATGCATATTTTGTTTGGCAGTGCCGGGGTAATGGCTAGTCGAATGATAAAGGCCAGATACGCAGATACGAGGGATAGGCGATTGAGGGCTCCTCTCCGACGTGTTTCGCGAAGAGGACGGCACGCAGTCGGCACGGGCGAGATCTTATCGAGTGTTAGCGCTGCGAGATAACCCGATTGTCTGGTGGTTGCTCAATTATTGGAGGCATCTCTCCATGAGAGGATCCTATGATTAAAACCTCCAGATGGGAAGAGAGTTGAGGGAAAAAAGTGCTAACAATGCTACAGCAATTTCACATGCAGAGAGAGAGAGAAAAAAAATCATCTCAAAAAATATTAGAAATAAAATAAGCTAAACAGAAGCAACAGCTGACCTATAAAATATCCTTAAATTGCATATGTATATAATAAAGGAACATTTGAGTTTTTCTAAATCATATCCTATGGGCCATTTGACAGCAGCCTGTTTAGAGCTGCATACAGGGGCGGATCCAGAAATTCCGTAAAGAGGGGGCGCGTTTACAAAATTAAAGGGGGGGGGGGGGCGCACGCACCCCTCCCCCATTTTTTCTTTTTATTTCTTTTGTTTCAACAAAAAATAAAGGGGGGGGGGGCGTGCGCCGGTTGCGGTCCTTCCTGGATCCGCCCCTGTGCATATACTTTTGACTCTTGGGTACAAGAAACCAAATTTCATAAACTACTGTATACGCTGAATATTTCGCGAGGTTTATATTTTCCGAATTTCGCAAGTCGGATGCTATTCGGGACATTAAAGACACGTGAAAAGATTGACTCTGATCCCGATGTGAATGTTACCTACACGTATACATTTTCTCCATTCAGTACAGGACTCCACGGTCGCGAATTTAAGCACTTGCGAAAGCGTCGGGAATTTCCCATGAGCTAAAATTTAGGCTCGCGAAATATATGGCATATACAGTATTTTACTTCTTCCATGCAAGAGGATGTGTTTGAGTGCAAAGTCCATGACTCTGTGTTGGACTGAAATCTGCAAGGATGTGTGCCTTTTGAAAAAAAAAGTGCCTCAAGTAGTATTACAACCAGTAATGTCGCTAAGGTATCTATCTTATTATACATACATGTTTATATGAAAGGTATACTGACTGATTAATGAATTTAGTAGCAAGTTGCAGCTAACCTTTCACATGCCAATTGTCATCCAATGGTGAAACATTCTGAGTGGGGGATTGGCAAAGTATGGCTTAAAGGCTGAAGGGATCAATTTGTTTGTGTATTGTAAAAATTTGTCATAGTGTGAACAGCTCCCTGGCTACACATGGCATGGCTTGTTCTTTTGCTGGTGTAATCTCATTATGGTATCAAGCACTGGTCTCTCATCATAATTCATTGTCAAAGTTCAAAGTCTGCTGGGCTTGTACCGAACTATTTTTGAGACTTCAAGAATATAAAATGATTTTATAACTGTTTGAGGAGATTATACTGTATATTTGCATATATGCAAGGAAGGTTGTGAGGGTAAGTAGTGTCACAGACTTATATGGCCACTTTTCCAGAATCAAAATTGAATAACAACTCACTTTGTCCCCCCCCCTCCCCCATGAGATAATGGATGGCTTCCTCTTCATTCTCCTGAGGGCTGTGATTCAGAATGAATTCTAATCAGAGCTTCAAATTGGTAATATCATGATAATTTCATATAAATTTGGCCTCTTATTACAAAGTCATCAAGCTATAAGCCGTTAACTGAGCTTTTCAACTTTTTGGCTCTTAAAAAGTTTCTTGAAGAATATTTCATGCAATACACCACAGAGTAAACAAGAAAGGACTTAATTTATTTCCAGGGGGTCCAGCAGTTGCACCCATGTAAAATAGAGCTATGATTGCATATACCAGACATGCCCCTCCCTTTCCTCCTCAACCCCCACCCTCTGGAAAAGAAGGGGGGGGGGGAGGGAGAGGACTTTAACCATACTCTGTCCATATGGCAGACTTGCTAAAGAGATGTGATGCTCAGAAAAAGATTATTCCCATTAATCTCTTAAAGGACAAGTCCATCGTCATTTACATGTGGATTGAGTGAATGCAGCAATGTTGTAGAACACATCAGGGAAAGTTTGGGTAAAATTGGACAATCTGTTCAAAAGTTCTGAATTTTTAAAGTATCTGCACAGTCACTCTTGGATGAGAAGACTACTACAGTGTATGATGTCACATGAGTAGAACGATATAAGGAAAATATAAAGAGAATTTCATAAAATTTTATTTTTCGGAAAGAGTGCACATTTCCTCAACTTGTCTCTGACGTATGTTAAGGGTAATGTTATTCCCCCTGCCTTCTGAAAGAGGCAAGTCAAGTATTCTCTCATTATGCGAGAAACTGGAAAATATGTGGAATTTTCTCTATATTTTCTTTACATTGTTGTACACATGTAACATCACAATCGGTAGTAGTCTTCTTGTCCAGCAGTGACTGAGCAAAAACTTTAGAAATTCATAACTTTTGAGGGGATTATCTGATTTTCTTCAAACTTTCACTGATGTGTTCTACTGATATTGCTGCATTCACTCAATCCACATGTTTGTGAAGGTGAACATGTCCTTTTAAAAACAGACCTGATTTCATTTCCATTCAGATGCACCGATATATTCTTTAGTACATGTACATGGTTATCCAGGATGAAGCTATAGTGTGTACCGGAACTCTGTCTGAGATCTGCCAGACTTATGGAAGAGAAATTCAACAAATGAATATGAAATGAATTCCATAAAATTTAATATACCAAAGTAGATGTATAAGATTCTATGATATGCTTTGCAGAATATGCCATTCTTCCTTTTTAGGAAAATTGTATGCATGCACAGAATATTCATAATCTTCATATGAAGTATTACAACACCACCACTGAATGTAGAGAAGTAAAATCCTGGCTCTTTTTGTGCCTGCAAACTCTTTAAATAATAAGTGCAAGCAGTTACCCACTATAGTGAGATATACATGTAGTAGCTCAAAACTGTACCATGGAATTATATTTTGGGGTTTTGACTTGCATTCGATGGTACTCTCGACTATATTAACAGAACACAAATATAAGCTCACTGTACTACCCTTTCATTCCCTGGTGTTACAGTTTCAGATCTAGATATTTTATTGTTATCAAATAGATTTAAGTAGATGTTTGATATCTGACATATATGCGTCATTCCAAAGGCCGAGCAAAGAATCATGTGCCTCAAAGTAATTTGCCATGCAGTTGGCGTTCCAATGTCTGTATAATTTCATATGTGCATATTTTGCTTGCATTCTTGTTAGTGTGAACTGTGTTGTGCACACAGACTGATTCCTCTAAAATGTGCTCCCTAATTCAAATATTCCCGCAAGCAAGAGAAAAAGCATGAGATAAAAAAGGGGCGTTAACATGCAGTGGCAAAAGAGCGCCACAACTAGACCATGAGTCATACTTGGATTTTGAAATGCAGACAGCGGAATCAACTCAGGGCAATACGGGGATATTCAAATTGGCATAACATTGGTAGCACCGAGAACAGGCATTTCTCCTGTGCAATGTTAATGGCAAATGTGTTCAGGTCATGAAACCCTATGAAATCGTCTTGAACAGACACAGATGCTCTCATACACCTTTATTTAAGTGATTTTAGGTAACAAACTCATTGTCTGTAGGGACACAATTCTTTGTTAGTGCTGGACATTAAGACATTGATGTGAAATTTCCTTTGATCGATAGCCTAATGAGAAAGTACAAAGTACAAAGGTAAGAAAAAAAAAACACTCCCCAAATAAGATGATGACTAGTACAGGAACATTATGGCAATGTGTTTGCAAATAACACTCGTTTGAGAGTCGGACTTTGTCAATTTCTCACGGCAGTATCTTAAGAGCTGATTCATGACTTCTGTTGGTAGATTTGAGTGCCTAGCTGCTGTGCAAACATATATGGTGCTTTTTTCTTCTTTCGGAGTATCAGGTGTGTTTTCTTATGAGACACCGTAGGTGCTACTTTTTTGAAGAAATATCACTTAGAATATCACCGGAATTTTATGTCAGTTTAGAAGGGTAAGGGAGGAAGCATGCTGCATCCAAAGTCAAACTTGGTTCCTGTCGAAAGAGACAGAAATCAGAGGGGTACGGGTGAAGTGCCATCGCTATCGACTGAAGAGGAAATGAGGATGGTGGTAGTGGTGATGGGGTGGGATGGGGTGGGGGGGGGATGGCGTCAGGATGGGAGAGACGCGGATGAGAAATGAAAACAGACATGGTGATATTGATGATGCGTGCAAACAAAAACAGAGGCTGTCAGATAGCATCGGCCGCGGGCAGCCTTTACAGGTAAATGACAGCGCTCGTAGGCATCAATAGAGGGAGTGGGAACGGTATCCAGGCGATAAAGGCTCCTACGAAAGCAACCGCATGTAAATCAAGGGCAACGAGGGAGAGAAGAGAGACGAGAGAAAGAGATTGAGAGACAGACAAACAGACAGACAGACGACAGACAGACAGAAGGGGAGAGAGAGAAGAAAGATTATGTAGCCACATGTGGGGTCAATTTATGCAATGCTGAATTGAAGAATTCAAATCAAAGGTATATTACTGAAATGTGGAAGACCAGCAGACTGTAAAACCAAAACCATTTGCAGCATAAAACTTTTGCAAATTGCCACCAGCATTCAGCGCATTGTGTAGTCAAAAACCTTTCATGTATATTTCACCTTTATTGCAAATCTTGGCTCCCCATGAATAACTCACAAAAGTTTCATGCATGTGAAAGTTTCCAGATTTACAGTAGTGTGACAACTCGGGTAGACGGAAGTCACATGCATCAATGATCTTGTATGTAAATTGATAAATTTCCAGGTTAGTGAAGCAAAGAGGTGACTCTTACCTCGCAGAGAAACTACTGAGGCCCTACATCATAGTTTAATTCAGAATTTGCAAATGTAGTTGCTGTTGTATAATTTTACGTTTTTTGTTGTTAATACTTTATATTAGGGAGATGTAACTGAGTGGCAGCTAACTATTTTCACTGACAGAGAATCTTATGTCAGACGTAACTGAACATAGTATCAGTCCTATATGTCCATCAGTGCCACACACAGCCCTATGTTCAGATTTCAAGATAGGAGTAGGGTATGCTTGACCGATCGATGACATTGTCTTATGTTGAAGTGTGATTTCTGTAACAACACTTTCTGCTTGACATTAAATTCAATTCTTTTAGGTGTAGATCGCCAAGGGAGAATCACAAAGTTTGATTAAGTGAAGCAAAATGCCAGAAGACTGCAAAAATGAATTTACAAATTGAATTAGGATAGACAAATTTTCAACAAAGACAATATATGCGTGCAAAAGACAATGTCGTCTGTCACTCTCTCTCTCCTTTGTCCTTGCGTAGAAGTTCCCTCGTTTCATTTCTTGGATTCAGGCAAGTGGAATTGTCTTTGTAAGTCATAGGCACAAGGGTAATAAAAACATTTCATTAGTCAGAATGGCTTCAGGCTCATGCCGCTTCTTTGTGGCTAGATGTTGGTCAGAGTGTCAGTGGCTTCTCCACTGAAGTGGAGGTTGTGGCGGCCAGAAACCAAGATGGCAGTTGTGTATGGATGTTGGCACAAAGCCAGGAGAACTCTTTAGAAGCACTTGTATTTCAAGAAGTAGAAATATCAGAGGGGGAGGGGGGAGGGGGGATTCAAGAGAGCTTCCATTAAGTTTCACATCAACTCTTAAGAATACAGCAAAATCAAACAGCAAGGACAGTGAACTGTTCATTAAAATCAGATAGATTAAAAAAAACCCAAGTTACATAAGCAGAATTTCACATGTTTACATTAAGGTATCTGTTACCATCAAAGATACAAGGGATATTATATTGCTGTCATTGCAACACAACTTTCTGTCTTCTTTGTTCATCAACCTTTTCTCGGTCTCTGTTATATTTTCGAAAGAAATGCTATGAATCTTATTTGATTATTATATGCTTTGATAAGGGTATTGTATCAGCTAAAGCTTTTTATTGGGAAGTGAAGAATTACAAGGATATTTTTGTGAAAACAGTATAATTTTTCTTCTGTATAGCAAAAAGAGGGTTTTGAGTGTGCTGTGGTAGTAATTTGATGGCATGATGAAGGTTGCAGTAGTGTGATTGAGACCATAGTTTGTGACATCAGTGGTATATTCTTCATGCTTGGATGATACGTTCACATCATGGTTAGATTTCGGCATGTGGGACCCAACTGCTGCACAAACTCGAAAGTTTGCGCAAGACTTGGAACATGAGATGTGATTAGCGAGATGGGTCAGATCCAGAGTGGGGAAAAACTTTGAAATCTACTCTCTATTAGTGCTCTCAATTTCTTTTCCCTGTAATTAGTAGCTACAACTCTTGAAAATCAGTTATGTAAGTCCACATCTAACATGTTTTCAGTTCAGTTTAATTTATATCCGCAAATCTGATAAAGAAAGACAGTTACAGTGTACATCACAGCATACATCATAAAGGTAAATGAAAAATATACAAAACATAGGCTTTATATTGACAGATGTGGAAGAATTAGCATAGGCTTAGACCAGCCTTTCAAGTTAAATCCCCAAGAAATATATTCAGTTATACATGGACAAGACAAAACACACATGACAAAGACTTAAATGGACGATACGACAAGGATGTGAGGAAGTAAGTCAAGTTGACCAAGTTATAGTTTACTATATGTCCTAGGTCATTTCATACTGCACTGGTAAGTTGAAAGTATATGACATTGCCTGGATTAAATGTACTAATTCTACCTGTGCTTGGAGGGAAGTGTTGGTTTATTTCCGTATAACACATTTTGAATGAATACATATGTATTTCATGTTGACATTGGTTCTTTTCTCTTGATTTTTTTCCCCCCGTTTCCTTACAGATACACCAAGATCACAATCATGGTGAACAGAAATGGGCACATCCCTGTCAAGAAGTAAGTCTGCTGTCTATTATGTAATGACTCTCAAGGTCATTGCACTCTCTTAGGCTCTGTCCTCTCTTATCATGGACAAAACTGACAAATGTGAAAAGCTATAGAAGAGAACAGTACATTATAGCACCTCTCAACTGAACTGCATGATATCCTTTTATGGGGGGGGGGGGGGGAAGGATGCCGTAGGGAAAAACAAATCTTCATTGATAAAGCAGCCAAAATCCTTACTTCGATGAGACAAACTGCTGCCAGTCTTTCTCACATCATTTTGTCTTGGTTAGTAGCGGTGTCTCGCTGCTTTCTTTTTACATAAAAAACAGAATGTTATTCAACTGTTCCTGTGATTGTATTTGTATGCACATGTGTCCCTAGTATGCATGTGAACAAATGTGCAAACATACACACTTATACAGACCCATGCAAACATCAGATGAGACACTGTTTTGCCGCTATTGTAGCCAGAGGCGACTGAGGAGAGATGCCTGCTGATGGCTTGAAGCCATCAGTGTTTTGATAAGAGATATATCGTATGTAATACAACCTTCTATCGGCATGCCTGAGTGAATGAATGAATGAACTACTCTGAAAATTGTCTTGCAGACCTAACTTTCTCACTACATTGCCATTGTTCTTTCCATTTTCCATGTGTTAACAAAACATTATGTAAGATTGACAGTGTTGAAGAGAAATGTGATATTCTATGTAGATCTGAAGAACTTATATGCTGTTTGTTGTATAAACCACTCATGATGTATCATTACATCAGAGCTTTTATTGTTTTTGCATTGCATGTCTTCTCTGCTATTCTGCTGAGTCTCGTAATCTTGTCCAGTTTGACAACTGGAAAGGAACTATTTTACAAGTGTTTGTCTTATAATGTTAACAAGAGCACATCTCAAATCTTTGACTGCAAGTCAAAATGATTTTTATCCCATAGGTAGAAACTTTCATTTCTATTGCACGTCATTCTCGTCTTGTATATATCTGTTAGTATCTTTATTATTTCATTAGTATTGTGATTTGCCTGCAGCTGTGTTGTGTGGCAATAAAACAAACAGACGAAAGAAGAGCCTTTCTGATTTCCATCCCTGCATCTATCTGCTTCCTCCTCTTACAGCATCCTCAAGATGTTCTCCTCCAGCACGTCGGACAAGAAGAGAGTGGAGACGGCTCTGCAGGTAGCTGGAGTCCACAGTGGAAAGGTAGGCAGTGCAGGTGTCTCTCTTAAAGGGGCTGTGCAGTACTGGTTGAGGTGGGGATTCATGTTTTTTACATTCCTAAGTGAGATAATGAGAAACCTCTCATGAAATATGAAAGAGCATGTAATTTTAAGAAGGATTCAACGTTTATTTGATGAAAATTTGTTTTCAAATGGCTGAGATATCCAAAAAAGTGATGATAATAAAAGACTACAGGCCACGCCTTTTATTAGTGCTTTAAAACAGCTCTAAATTGTGAGTTAGGGATAGAAACAACCACTGTAAAAATTTGTATCCATATAATCAATGTTAAGTATTGTTAAATACATAAAATGTAAACAAAAGTTATAATGGAAATGTTTCCAGACTAAACCATCTACAGTTATGGGTTAATGAGAAAAATACTGATATCTCCTTTTATTTTAGGCTTTATTGCAAAAATTTTGTATGGTAGGATGTTTTGTGATATAGCAGACCTACACATATGCATCAAATGTGATATCGAGAACATTTTTAAATCACTGCTCCCAAAGGTAAACAGGACCTTTAACCCTTTGGCTGCTTTGAATACTGATTGGCACAGTAAACCCCATAGTATTTATTGTACACACTGTCCAAAGTCCCTGGTGCAGAAAGGGTTAGCCCTTTGTGTATGCTTCGAGTGTCAGTTGTCACTGAAAACCCAATAGCATTGTATGCACTGTCTAAAGTCCCTGGCGTTGAAAGGGTTTCAAGAACACTGAATAGGCTTTGACCATTGCCTTTGAGATAAAAGCTTTGCTTTGTATCAGACATGTCACAATGGTTGTAATCTCTTTCCCCATTGACATTGATGGTTGGGAGCTAATGCCATTTTCTGACTGTTTCCAGATAGCGTAACCTCCAGCCATTATCTGTTTTATAAATGCTAGGACAAGCTGATGGTCAGAATACTGCATCATGGAGGGAAGGTTATATAGGCCTAGAAATGGATGAATTGATTGTATATTAGAATACATCCACATATACCTCTTAATTAATATATCTATATGTGTCTGTGTATTATGTACACGTATACACACAGACACTCGCACATGCTGACACACACACACACACACACACACACACACACACACACACACACACATACACGTATATATATATATATATGTGTTGTGTATGTGAGTATGAGGCCAGCATCCACTGTCTGGAAGTGTTAAATGCATGCAAACTCAGCTTTTAGAGTTATCTGACTCTAGAATTGCATATTAAACCTTTTGTGTCTACATTCAGACACAGTGAGGGAGAAAGAGAGGAAAAAAAGAGGGAGAGAATAACCTATTTTACAAAGGTTAGAGCCCCAGTATAGAAAATCAATAAAAATGCTACAGTTGTTCGTAATTCAAAATGATTAAATGGATTTTTAGGTTTGAAAACAGCCAAAGGATGACATCTCAGCTATCTGAATGAGATGTCCAGCATTATTTGTTGAAGAAAATGGTAAGGACTGGGGGTATTGCCATGTACATGTATTGTTTCATCTACAATGTGAGAACAATACCTCTCTTTTAGTGACGTCCATTATTCAGAGCGCTTCAGTTTCATTCCACTTCAGCGCTCCATAAAAAATATTGTAATAAACACAAAATATCCATTATGCTGCCATTGTTTTTTTTTTTAGAATGTGATAATGTTATGGATTGCTGAAGAATAAACAAATCAAAGCATTGTCATTCAACTGTGGATATATTTGTTGATAGAAATAGAAGACCAATAGGTGTGGCGAGTTGGAGGTGTTATTTGTGGATGAGATCACCGGCCCGTCCGACTGTGACTGTGAGGACGGGATGAGCCCTTTTGGGGGCTTTGTCGGGACGCCACGCGGAAGAAATCAACATTTTACACGCGTGGCATGTTCTCACACATGGGTTGTCACCACTTCTGATATGAATGATCCCATCTGTCGTCAGGTTGGAGTAGCCTCGGATTTTGCCCCATTCACACTTGAGAAATAAGGCACACTTTAAATTGGTCTACAGTTTGGTAGCTCCCCCCCCCACACCAAACACCTCCTGAACTCCACCAAGATGTCTATAGTAATTGATGGAGAAGCGGTATTCAAGGGGTTCATTAAAGTTACATTCCCTGGTGACAATTACTTCAGTAGTAATTTAGCAATCACAGCCAAGTTCTTTTTAGCACTGAGTATACATTCACACAATTTGAGTTAAAATCTATGGTGAAAGATGGGATTAATCATTGAGGACGAGTCCTGAGTATACTTGGGCAAGGGTCTATGGGAAATGCGTGTTGTAGCAAAATCAGTCCGCCCTCAATGGGTGAAGGATCTTTGGTTGGGCAAAAGAATTTGGTAAGTATGAATTAAGCATGTGGTACAATTTCAAGTGAAATCAGGCTCAAGAACAGGGGTTTGAATATTAGATAGGAGATTAAATTTGTTTAGAAATTTGTCGTCGAAACAAGTTAATCTTTTGCCTGAGGGAAGCGTCTTCCTTCCATGCATCTTCGTTGACAAGTTTTGTTGCCACACTCATCATGATTACTTGAGAGGGGTGACGTTAGCGTTTCAGGTCAACCAGAAGTAGCTGCAGCATGAGAACCCGAGCATTCCATAACTGGTGGTAGGCCACTCGAAGTCGAATGTCGCAGCCACACCGCGAAGTCCGCTCCCCATTTGCCGAGGCGGGACGAGTGCGGCGAACGTGAAGACAAATGAAGCTTACCGCCAGAGCGGTCATCTGGATTACTTCTAGAGAGAGTACTCATTTCTCACGAGTGGGGAAATGGGGTCTGAAGGAAGCCAATAACACTTGGGATTGGAGAGCGAGTGGGAATGGAGTGAGGGGTGAGGGGATGGGGTCGGATGGGGCGGAATTGTTGCTGGCATCCAGTCGGAGATGGAAGGAGGAGGAGAGGGAGGGTGACAGAGAAAGTCTCCGAGGAGAGAAGGAATGCAAACAGATATATATGAAATGTGACTGATGATGGAGACCAAGGGTCTGGAGATTAAGCGTTAGGGACAGTTTGACCCTGGCTTTAAGTGGTTGTGTGTATTTTGTATGTGTGTGTGTGTGTGTGTGTGTGTGTGTGTGTGTGTTCGCTTTTGTATTGGAAGAGAAAATTAGATGCAGTTAAGTGCTGCAGTTAAGGCTCTTCGATATAATTGCTTGCGGTTGCACACAGAATGAATGTCAATATATCTTGAGATGTTGAATAGTCTTATAAAGCCACCAAATGCTATAATGTCCATACTGTCAATGAAGTAGGCACTTGATAGTACAATCTTGATGAAACTGGAAGATTACTTTAGCCCAGTAAATGATTGAAATATGCGAAGTGCTCAGAGATAGGGACAGCAAAAGGCATCTTCCTTTCTCATCCTAAAGGCATGCATTAATGTCTTGATTACATTGCATGTTAGCCTTTATGTCAAGTAGCATCTTTCAATGAAAGTTTGTGAGCAGTGCACTTATGTACAAATGCAAATAATCTGAGTTCTATCAACACATAAGTATAATAGTGTACTGGCAAAAACTGATCATATTTTCATCAACTTGTGGTATTTGTGATTGAAGCTGCTGAAATATGATGAAAATTATAACATATGTAATCATTTAGATATTTCTTCAAAATATTTCTTGTTACGTAACAAATGGAGTATCATTGAGAAAAAATAATCTTTTTCTATTTGATGATCACCTTTCTTATAAAAAACTTGAAAATGGCATATATCTGTTTTTTGCATTTAAAGCCTTCATATATGAAATTTGCCAGATTAGATACTAATAATGATTATATATGGGACTGATAAGGAGCCAAATCCATCTAGTAGCTAAATGCTGTAAGCGCGACTATGTGCAAGATACATTTTCATTCAAGTACATAGGAGAAAGAAAATGACAAAGTGAAATAGTACAGGACATATATGAAGATAATAATCTATTATTGTAAGCCAAATAAACCAAATACTTCTTGAGATTATTCTTAAATACTTCAACAGATATGGCATCTATTTGCACAACCAGATAATTTTATGTGTTACATAAAATATTTATTACGAAAAGGATGTTTACTCCATAGATGGGGCTGTAATAATGATATTCATTCTAGTTGGCAGCATACTGTAAAAAGCAACAGGTGTAGCGCGTATGAAAGTAAAGTCATGTCTTTGTGATTGAGTGCTACCACACCGAGCTCCACCATGAGGGGATGCTAAAGCTGATCTATGGGGAGCCAACAATTGGTGCCCTTGTAGCTCCTGGCTTCCACACACAAATGAGTTATGGTGTCTTGTGATGGCCGGGGATGTAATCGTATCTGTCCTAATGTAATACAGGGTAGCATGCACAGTCTTGTTATGTGATATATGCCTGGATGAGATGTGTGTGTTGTGTGTGTTTGTGTGTGTATGTGTGTGTGTGTGTGTGTGTGTGTGTTGTGTGGGTTTAGTGCTGCCCCAGATTTGTGTGCAGACTTGCAGTTATTGTTACTCCCAATGTGTGTTAAGTTGTTCTTTGACTCAGAGGCCCAGGCATTTTGCATTCATGGCCAGGATTATACAAATCTTAAGTGAGCAACCATGTTTTTTTTTTCCTAAAGATAATGCAATAGACTTGAAAAGATGGTCACCTTTGCTCCTTGTTCTCAGGTTAATAGTCAGATGAAATGAATACTGATCTTTCAAAGGTGACGCATCATTACTCAGGTTGAATTCTCACAAAAACCAGAGTGTGTTCTTTAAAATCTGTTTGATTATCAGCATCACTTCCTAGCCATTACTTTTACTTGAAGCCTAACATTTTCTTTCATCAGCTTTTCCTTCCATGTAATGGAATTATTACAAAAAAAATGAGGTTTATTATTGAAAGTATCCTTGTGTGAATGTGATATGAATCATAAAAACTGCTTTTGACTTGAATGTGGAAAGTGAATTGATATGAATTAAGTCAATGCCCATGGCACACCATCAATCCAAGTAATTAAGAGTTTACTGCAGAATGGGCAAGGGTAATAACTACTTAGTAGCTTCCCAGTTAGCATGTGGTTAAGAATGGGACCACAAGAGAGGTAGTAAAATCAAATACTACCAAGATGATCACTAAGAGGATGGGGTTTTGAAGAGGCAAGGACGAATTCCTTCTTCATGAACTTTTTTCTGGAAGCTGGCAGGTGGTGTCATCTCCCCAATCTTTATCCACTAGATGGTATCAGGGGGGCATTTCATGAAGGAACTTGTCAGATAAAATGTCCGACAAGTCAATTATATCCGACAAGTTCAGAGAAATCAGCCAATCAGACTAAAGAATTTATCAAAACTTGTCGGATAAAAGAGACTTATTAGATATTTTATCCGACAAGTTCCTTCATGAAATGCCCCCCAGGAGGTTGAGATCTTCACCCCATTCCAAAGCTTTCATAATGATACGGACTGGTCTAAACGAATGACTCCTCCCCCTCCCCCCCCCCCCCCCCAATTCCTCTCGGTCCATGCCGCTGATTCGTTTCCTTCCAGCTAATGGACTTATTCAGCCAGTTAATTGACCCTCTTTCTTGATCTCTTAGAAGGCAATCAGGTGATTGTACGTATCTCATTAAGAAGCGGGGGGATTTTCAAGCCCCACTTGCCAAGTCAATGTAGTGTTTTCCAATCATGGTTTTTCCCCTCCTCGGATGCGGATATTTCATCTCCTTAATGTTGTTTTCCTGGAGGGGGAGGAAGAGGTGAGAGTACATGTAAACTTTGTGGAGAAAATGTCACTGAAAGCTCATGAAAGCTCAAGACATGATATGAAATTACTTTTTGACTCATTTATGGTTTCCTTTAGAAAAAAATCAGGAAAAGCAAAAAAGACGGTCTGTGATATGTGATGCTTGTTGTCTCGGTTACTAGTCTAAATATGTGCAAAAGTGCATGAATGTCACATATCAAGTGATTATATACCGTAGATACTTCTTTCGAGACAAAACAAAGAATGTGAAGGGGAACAATCCAAAGAAGAAAAATATGTGTGCAAAACGGGCAGTTGATCATGCGCAATTTGTATGAATCGCATGAGATGTTCTTTACATGAAACATAAGTGTTACATGTAGCAGTCATTGGTGCACCATATGATGGATTTCACTAAAGATCTAGCTATTGTCAACAAGTTTTGCAGGGATGATGAACAATGTGTGTCAGATCTTATGCATTCTCTTTGCAAGAAATCAAATATTCTCCTAAATCTGTCACAAAATGTAGCCAGGGAGGCTAGTCTTTCACTTTGTAAAGTTTAACAAAGTTTGACACTTTTAAACAAGTTTACCTGTTACTTGCCAGAGCCCTATGTGCTATGTCTCAAGGCTATGAGGATTTTTTTTTTTTTAGTCGAAGAGGTGGCTTTTGTTCACATGCCAAGAATGTATGTGATCTGTGAAACAGAGCACAAAATGGCTTTGAGATTACTCGATCTTTGGAATCAGTTAGTGGAAAAAATATTTCAATACTGAGGTATGCAATCCTGTCTGCACTTGTGAGAGAACTGTTAACATATTACTGAGAGGTTACTTTACTTCACTTCTGAGAGATCTTGGCCCTATATACATATCACTGAAGTATGCTACCTTTATGGAAATAAACCAGAATGTGAATCATATTTGGTGTATATTCAGTGCAAGTATTCATGGAAAGGATTATGAGTTGGTAAATGTAGCTGTTGTATAGCCAGATAGATGGATATAGGTAACCAGATGAATATTTATAGAGAGAGATAGAGAGAGAAAGGGAAGAGAGAAAGAGATATATATATATATATATATATAAATAGATGCATAGAAGTACATTAAAAAGGGGTAGAGAAGGAGAAAAAGGTGAGAGATATGCACAGAAAGAAAGAGAGAGAAAAAAGAGACGTGAGAGACATGATACTGAAAGAAACAAAGATAGAGAGAGGGAGGGAGATATTGTCATTATGTTTCCCCCAATCCAAATGCTCTTGATAATTACTTGAGATCCTTAGAATGTACATTTTTTTTTCTTGCAGTCGGGGCCCCTTGTCAATTAGTTCTTTGACTGAAAGGGCTACCCTGTGAAAATAAAACAAAATAAATGAATGTGAATGAATCCTAGCTGATACAAGATTGTAACAAAATAATCCACTGAATCCCTAAAATTAATTTCAGATGGGTGTAAAAACTTTCATCAGCAAATGATGTTGTGCATTCTTTGTATGCTGAGTGCCATATTCACAAATCAATTTCGACCAGTGCTTTCCTCTGCGTTATCTGATTAAGGTCCTGAGAATCTATGCACTCATGTTTAATAGAGCCCTCCCGAGATTTTATGCTGCGCATTATTGTAAGCGATGAATATCATTACGACTTTACAAAGTTTATCGTATCAGTGTTTCTTTATTTAGTCAGTAAATCAGCTTACTACATGCTGAGAGCCGTGACTGGAGCGTATCCATGGCAACTCCTCACTAATGCGGCGCCCTGCCTCTCCCTCAGGTTTGGCCATGCTGTTTGTATAGGCAATTCAGCATGTTTTTGTTCATAAAGGATATGTGATTCCGTGTGTCGCCCCTTTGGATACGAGGCCTTCAAGGCCAGGAGAAGTGGGGGAGGATGGAGGATGAAATCGTCACCCAATTTTTGAAAGATGATAAACGCCCACCTCTACATTGTACAGGTAGTGATTTATGAGGTGTGGATGATGCTATTGTTCACCTGTCCTAGAAGGAAGGCAAAGGCAATATTGTCGTATACATGCCAATAAAAATGGTGAATATGGACTGCATGGTTGTGCGTGTATGTGTGGTTTGACACTAGACGACCATTTCAGTTCGAGCTTTGGCTGTGTGTCAGTCATCAACAGACTGATTATGTTACGATACTTCTTGAAGAATTTGAAGAATGTGCAATTGTGTTGAGTTTGAGAGATTGTTCTGGCATGATGAAATGGTATATTGTAGTTTTTTTTTGTCCCCTGGTGATGATGTGCAAGTTTCTGCATTGACATCAGATAGTCATTGATAATGGTAGGCCGCAATCTAATTTCTTTCAAAAATAATCAAGGAACACTTTCCATGAAATAAGCATTTAGGTGATTCCAAATGTATGCATATTTGACACACATTGGACTTTCAAAATTTTGGGTCAAAGTCTTACTTTCGTATTCATGCATTCTTTTTAATTTTGTGGAGTGGTTTTTACCAATTTAATAGAATGCAAATCTGCAAAGTCCACCTGATTCTGCAGGAGGTTTTATGAAAAAATTGATATCTCTTCATATGTTCATGAGAAAATATGGAAATCTTCCTGATTCAGGAATTGATTCTTGTCCACTGTAATGCATGAAACACTTTGGAATCTCTGATTTTGCTGAGTGAATGCTGGCAGCCCTGAATAGTAACATGTTCTTGATTATTACTTCTGCCAAGGAATGAGAAGGTTAAGTGATCACAGGCATTGGTTTGTCTGTTTGCAAAATAACTCCAAAAGTTGTGAATAGATTTGAATGAAATTGGCAAGAAAAGTTGATAATGACGCAAGGAACGGATAATTACATTTTGGTAGTGGTCCGGGAATTATTATGGATATTTGAAGGATCTTTTAATCTATTTTGCAGACAGGTTAATGAACTTAGGAGTTCATTGAGGTTTGCATGCATATGCACACTGCAGTGCGTGCTCTGTTCATGAAAGGCGCCGCACAGCTGGAATCTGATGAAGTAACAAAAAGGCTTCTTTATTGGGAAACTGGGTGATTTTCAGCATGCATGTATGAGTGGAAATGAGGTGTTTGACGAAAGTCAATGCTCGCCGAGTGTTTTTCTAGTTATCTATGTGGCATTCATACATGCCATTCACGTTCATCTCTTCTATTTTCTTTGCTAGGATGACACCATTGATCCAAAGAGGTTTACCTTCGACGTATTCTTCACATTCTACCTGCGCCTTGTGAACCAGAAGGAAGTGGACAAGCTGTTCCAAGAATTGTGAGAGCACTAAGATATAAGAGTTCCCGCGATCCCCACTGTTAAACATTTCAAGGGCTATGCATGAAATCTTAAAGGGTGTGTACAGTTCTGGTCGAGGTGAGGATTTAGCTTTTAACGTTTTGTGAGATATTCAGAAACCACTCTATGAAATGTCAAAGAGCATGCAATTCTAAAGGGCATCAAAAGTTTATTTGATGAAAATCGGTTTTGAAATGGCTGAGATATCCAAAACAAGGTGAAACAAAGAGATCCCAATAAAGTTGTGGCCTGTCGCCTTTTATTATTATCACTTTTTTTGATATCTCAGCCATTTCAAAACCAGTTTTCATCAAATAAACATTCAATCCTTCTTTCAAATTTCAAAAGAGGTTTCTCATTATCTCACTTAAGGGCTTTTTACACTTGTGTTTCTTAACCCCGGACTTTCTCTGACCCAGGACTATCGTTAGTCCCGTACCAATTTTTTCAGCTTTTTACACTCGCCAATTAGTCCCGTACTATCTCTTGTCCGGGGCTAAGGAGAAAACTGATCTTTTTACACTCGTATTTCTTAGCCCCGGACTTTCCAAACCACATGAATATTCATAATTACGCTGTGTACTGTACACGTACACGCACGCACCGGCAGCACTTGATTACCTCGTTTCTGATTGGTCAGTGAGGGTCGCGCTTCGTCTCCGTCGCTTAGCCCAGGATTATTTTTTCGTTCTGTTTACACTCACTTGCTTGGCACCGCAATTGCGGTGCTAGCACCGCAATTGCGGTGCTAACCCCTGCTATTTTGCAGGGCCAGATAGTACCGTACTATCGGTGGGGCTAGCCCACTTTGGCAAAAACGAGTGTAAACAGAAAGTGGGCTAAGGATAGTCCCGTACCAACGGTGGGGCTAAGGCCCCCCCTTAGCCCCACCGTTGGTCTGGGGCTAAGCAAAAATTTACAAGTGTAAAAAGCCCTTTAGAAATGTTCAAAACATGAATCCCTTACCTCAACCAGTACTGTACAGTCCCTTTAATGCGTACATTGAATAAGTTCATAATGTTTTGTTATGCAATGCCCAGAAATCTTGTGATGGTTTTCAGTGTAGAAAAATGAAGCAAAAGTAAAGGGAGGAAAACTAGGCAGTAGATTGATGGACCTCGTATTTGTTAAGTCAAACACCCACTTGTAGTTAGTTCCCTGATGAAGTATTTGATTGGCTTCTTGGAATCTTAAGAAACTAAAAAGGGAAAAACAGGAAATGGTGGAGTACTAATGAGGATGGATTCAAGTTGAATGATACAATTGACCATTAACATGGAAGGGGATAGGCTGGTAAGTGATTCAGTCATTAATTTTAAACGTAAGGTTTCCTACAAGTTGTCATTATGATTTCTTTTCATGTGGCTTCTAATCATGTCAAAGAAGAAGAACAAGGAGTAACTGAAAGAAGATGATTTTCAGAAATGAACAAGCATGAGTTTGCAATGCTAACAAGGGCATTAGCCTGGGTTGGGCTGCAACTACATGTAGATCAGGATGTTAGGCAGAACTAGATTAAATAACATGAAAAAAATGGCTTCAGTTGCCATTTCTGTGGAAGTTCCTTTAGCCTGCAGTACTGCCCTTCATATGCCATTATTGCCTCCAGAATGGTTTCTTTACAGTATACAAATGATGCACAGGATAGAGTGCGTTTGCGCCTCGTGCATGTTGCACCATTGTCAGTACTCTCGAGTGCGCCGCACCTTCACTAACGCCACAAAATAATCCTGTGCATCATTTGTTTTATAAAATGGGACGAAAACTAACAGCATTTTTCACGTACCTTTGTGGGTCAATACCAGTCAGCTACATGTAGCACTCGCTCAAAAGTAAGATGTCCGAAGATGTTCATCCTAAACATTTACGCACGTCGCACTTGGAAATCCCGCACATACTTATAGCATACGTACACCACATGTTATGCACAAGAAAGGCCAGCTGGCAGCCCAAACTAGAAGTTGTTTACAGGATTGACACTGCGTATAGTAGCGCGCGACGCACTTGTAACAACTGATTGAGCGTGCACTGCTAGTGTAAACATTGTGACGTGACTCTACGCTTTTTTGCACGGCGAGCCGGCCCGGCGTGCATGCTAGCAAGAAATTAATGCACGCACACGTGATTCATTTCAGCGCTTCCAATTGGCTACATTCTTGAACCCATTTTATAAAAAGTATGTATTGCATTATGGGATGAAACAAAATTGTCATATTCCTCAGAATACTGAACGTAATGGAGTGGAGTGAAGGTGTTTTTTTTATGAGGGGGGGGGGGATGTTTTAAGAATGACATTAATGAACGTGACAGAAATGGGCCATGCAGCAAATTTGTACAAATTGATGTGGAGTCTTGTGACACCAGCGGCAGCAGCCAAACATTAGTTTGATGGAGTCTGTCGCATCTTAAGGAACATGAGTTTATTCTATGGCCTCTGTTCATGGAACCCTGCCAAGAAATTGGTGAATGTTGTTTTGTTCTTGGGGCTTGGCGAGATGGCAAATCTCTGACGTTAATGCATGCTTGATTAGGGCGAGCAATGGCTGGTTTCACGTGAACATCCACAATCGCTACCCGGCTTTGTACCCTCTCAAATAGCCGATGAATTACGGAGTGTCGGCCTGATAAGGAGCTCTCATGGGAATGTGACGGGGGCGTCTTGATTCCACAGCTTTTGACATGATAACGACCCACAACCCTGCGTGGCAAATCGTAACACGCTCGACTTTCCGATCTGATATTTTTTGTGGGCTCTCCTTCTTGTCTCTGTTAGCTCACTTGGTCACCTGACTGATGCATACATACATATATATATATATATATATATATATATATATATATATATATATATATATATATGTACAATATTATATACATACAATGGGAAGGGAACTATCTCTCACACTATATATACGTACAATGTATGTATATATATATATATATATATATATATATATATATATTTCTTTTTTTTAATGATCAAAGATGTCCAACCCACTTGTAGTGAAATTGCATAGAAAGGAACACCTGCTGTATCATTTATATCATGACTCTCTTGCATTACATTCATGCCATCATTGTTATCTATAAGTCATCTTATGAAACTGCCCATAATTTTTTTATGGTTTCGTTTCAAATGATGTTGACATTACCTTTGATATGACATATTTCTCTTTTTTTCTTCCTATCTACGTAAACATTTAGCAAGCAATATCTAGGCCGTATGATTGTGTTGAAGCATTGTGCACAAGGTTTATCTTGAATGCCACTGCATTGCCCATGTTATTTATATATTTCAGAAAACCTTTATGTGGGCTGTTAACCCCCTGTGACTTGAAAATATTGTAGAAATTGAGACCAAAGCATTTTTCGAAAAATGGCATGAATGTCGAAGGGAAACTCATCCATTAATTCCAAGTAGTTATCAGCAAAATATGGGCAAGTAATCAAGTAAAATGATGTTTTGATGAAACACTCATCTCTGCAGGTGAATGCCTCCATGGAAAAACTGAAGGGTACAGCCATATTACTAATTGTGCATGATGGCAATTACACAACAAGATACGTGTGTAATCATGGCCATCTCCAGCCACCAATATTAAGCCCAGAAATTAGTATTTAAAGAGTTTTTTTTTCCTTTTCTTCCTTTTTACATTTTCTTTTCTCTCATAAATCCAGTAGACAATGCTGTAGGCATTATCAATTTGTTGCAAAATTTCTGAGTTACATCAGGCTCAGAATGCTTTGAAAAAATGATATCTATTCACCTCGATCCACATTGATAATATGATGCTTTTTTGTCACAGTGACACTTTTTATGTGGATGATTTCACTGACGTCACATTCTTGGGCCATCAGATGATTAGTTTTCATAATAATTGTCCCTCATTGCATCCAGTCACATCATTTGCTTCTTCTTTTTTTTTACATTAAAGTACAGGTTTATCTGTTCTGTAGTTATGCTAGATTGAAAGAGCACAGCTATAATTGACTGGTTGAGTAGAACAGCCATATTTGAAAGTGTCATTTTTTTGTATAGAGTCAAAAGTATAAAGATTAGTTTATTGAATCCTGGGGAAATATCAAATTTCTCTATGTTAAATATCATGTTTACATGTAGACGTAAATTCATGTGCCCCAGAATGAAACTCAAAAATGTTTTGTTTATTGAGACTACGATGCATTTAGGTATGTTTCCGTATTTTGATGCATATGATAATTTATAGTTTATCAAATATTATTTGCATGGTCAGTAGGGACATCATGACAAGTTTATGGATATTCCTCAGATTTCCTAACATATTTTTATCATACTTTTTATGTCTATCTCTTCCTCCATGGTATATAATAGGGGGGCCAAAAACAAGCCGTACCTAAACACGGACCACCTGGTGAAGTTCTTGAACAATGAGCAGCGTGATCCAAGATTGAATGAGATCCTCTACCCTTTCTACGATTCCAAGCAAGCCATTGACATCATCGAGAAATATGAGAAGAATAAGCAGTTTGCCAGGAAAGGTATGTCCTCTCTCACAGTTCCTGCATACAAGAAGTTCTGCTTTAATGACATGTGGAATGTTGCATTCAGAATCAGATCATTAAAATAGAAAGGTTACATTGTGATTAATTCGTTAGTATCGTAATTCTTCTTGTTCTATTTCTGCTTTTTGTTCTTCATATTATTATTATTATTGTCATTATCATTATTATTATTATCATTATTATTATTATTATTATTATTATTATTATTATTATTATTATTATTATTATTATTATTATTATTATGATTACTACTACTACTATTATTACTATTATTATTATTATGCTGCTGCTGCTAATGATGATGATTATCATCGTCATGATCATTTTATTCTATTTTTTAAACAAAAATTTGAACATGACAACAAAATATTCTATTGTGCATGATTTGACATCAGAAAAGTACGCTGTCTAAACAACCGTTGAAAAGGAAAAAAGCATTTACGTTGTCATGACAAATGATCTTTCTATTTTCTTACAAGATCATATCATAATAACCCATTGCAGTGATACATGCGGCACGTGCTTGCTGTGGTCATTTGGCAAGGATTTAGAGATGCACTCGAACGACATGTTCTTTTATACAAAACCTTGAAGAAAATGCTCATCACCAAGTGATGCTGTCTCTTCTTTCATCATGCTGCCATTAATCAAAATTTTTTTAAAAATGTGTCTTCTTCAGAATTCTGGTTAACCTTCTTAGCTTCATGCCCCACCTGATGGCATGAGTTATGCCAATGCAAAATGCTTATGCTGCGTTCATTGTGCTTGCTCAGAATTTCATATATTTTTTTTTTTTGGTCTTTAATGAAGAGCATATCGCATGGACCTTGTAGCTGAGGACACTAGTGTGTGGGAGGCTATCGGCACATTCCTCAAAATAGTTTGCATGTGTCACTTTAATTGAAGGCAGTAGCATGGTGTAAAATTTTACCCCTCCTTCCCCCCCCCCCCTTTCTCTTTATATCCGGTCCAGTTAATTTGTGGAATCAAAGGGAATTTCATTGACAAATCTACAATCATATTGTCGCAGTCCTTTTGCTGCAATCGCTGTGTCAGTAGTCAATTTTACATGATGTGCTGCCACCAGCCATAACCATGTGTGGGGGAGAAAAAAAACACCAGCAGGATTTCCAAGGTCCCTTGCTTCACAAAGGACTGGTGTGATGGCAACACTTCATATAATTTGTGGTTACCGTGGCGACAAGTGACAGGCACAGAGCAGTGTATTGCCTGCAATCTTTCAAATTGCACGAGTTACCACTTTTACATCTGTACCTTCTGGTTGTCAAAATAGGGTCCATATATCTTCAATTCTAGCATTAGTTCCGGCATAAAGATATTAATTCAAATGTAGAAAATTGCTCAATAACCATGAAGGCAGGCCATGAAAATCTTATTTGAAGTATGGACAAGAAGAAAATGCTTTGCTTTAATTCTTCCATGAAATTTAATCACAGGTCTTGCAATGCTGCAGTTGACTGTAGTTTTGTTGTTGATATATTTCTTGTGAAAAATCTTGTATCATCAAATCCCTGGGCATATTTTTATGATGGAGAAATTAAAAGCTTGATGTCTTTGACATGTTAAGCATTAAAAAAGAATAGAAAACTTGCTAGGTTTTGATAATTCATGTCAATTAATCTGATCAATCATGTACAACAATGCTTGACACTTCTGCTAATACCTTTTCTCACACACAGAGAGCAACTTCTCAGCAGTGATTTGCTAGTTGTTCGGATAGATTCTTTGTCATATTTGGAATGCATAATATTTTTCACCATTCTTGATACTTTTTATGAAGCAGTGCATTTAAAGCATTGTAAAGAGCACACTGAGTGTACATTTGTGAGGAGTTCTTTTGTGTCACTATAAAAGATACACAGGATCTTCCATTATATCGTAAAGCCACTCAATTCGAGATTTGACCTTCGATGTCTATGGCCTACATTGCTTTCCCCTTCTTTTGCACACTGTGGCTTGCCATTTTAGATTAATTGGCAGCCACAATAGATACCCAACTGACCTGATGATAGTTACTTAAATCTGTTTACTGCAAACAGATGCTGATTGATCACTGAAAACCGTTGTGCACATGCAAAACAGAACGTAAATTGTGTCTGCATTTAAGAAAAAAATATGCCCAGTTGGCAAGCACTGTTTTCTTGTCTTTGTAAGACTGCGTTCCTGTCATACAATTGTAGCTATCTTTATATCTAGAAATTGATACGAGGACTGATATTCCTGATGGTAATAATGATGCTGAACATAATTATGACATCAATGATGATGCTACTGATACTACTTCTACTATGATTATTGTTGATAATGATGATGATACATACTTGGTGACAGCTAGACATCAGGGCTCACATCAAATGCAAAAATATTTGTGATTAAAAAGAAGTGTCCATTGATTTCAGATGCCATATCAACAACCTGTACACCTTCAGGTTTTCTGTAATCTATTCAGTGCTGTTTTAGACCCACTAATTGTAATAAACTATTATGATAGGTGTTTTGTTCCATTCAGCTGACTTCATTCCAGGACCAGCCCTTAACTCATTGCCTGCATTGACATGATACTGTATATTAGGCTGTTACTTTCGCGAGGGTTTAATTTTGGCGAATTTCACGAATCACGCATGGGCTGTGAATTTACCAACACGCGAAAATGTCACCGTGCGCTATAGAGGGTAATAGTGCGCTTATGAAGATCTCTGCATCGATTCGCGAAAACAACATCTCGCAAAAATGTCCATGATCCCCTCATTCGTGAAAATATCTGTACGTAAAAATAACAGCATATACATTAGTTGGTCTATAAAATCTTTAGGAACTTTCAAATTTGGGGATGTATGGGTTGATAAGAGAACTGGTTAGCTGCCAGTTAGCATGGCTCCTTACTTTTTGAATCCAGCAATGATTACCTCCAGCACTGCGTCATTTTATGTTTTATGCATTTTACCAAATGTTACCATCAATGTAGGGAGACATGCATATATGTGAACTGAGTTGTGCATGCTTTAATTATAGATTGTTGTATTGAATACACCCTTGAAACTTAACATTTGAACCAGGAAACTCCAAAAATTTGCTAAACAGGGAAATTTGTCTGAAAACATTTTGAACGTTATCAACATGTTAGACAGACTGCACTTTGTATGGTATAGAAAAGGAAGAAGAGACATTTTTATACCCCCGCCAAACAAAGTTTGAAGGGGGTATATAGGAATCAGCGGACGGTCGGGCGGTCGGGCGGTCGGGCGGTCGGGCGGTCGGTCGGGCGGTCGGTCCGTTGCAAATCTTGCGTCGCGAACTACTTCCTCAGTTTTCAACCGATTCCCATAAAACTTGGCACAGATGTGTGCCTTGGGTTGTAGATGTGCAAGACGTATTTTTTGACAGTACCCAAAAGTACGTTGCCATGGTAACGGCATATTATGGGCAAAAATGGGTACAAATCTTGCGTTGCGAACTCCTCCCACAGTTTTTGATCAATTTTTATGAAATTAGGTACAGATGTTCATCTGAATATGTTAATGTGCAAGACACATATTTCCGCAGTGGCAAAAAGTGCGTTGCCATGGTAACGGCATGTTATTGGTAAAATATAGGGCAAAATGCTTTAAGGCAAAACTGCTTCATCAGTGTTCTTCCAATTCTCATGGAATTCATATAATTGAATGTTTGTCTTAGGATATAGGTCAGCATGACACATTTCTTGACAGTGACAAAAAGTATGTTGCCATGGTAACAGCTCACATATTATGAGCCAAAATGATGGAAAATTTTGTGTTGCAAACTACTTCCTCAGTTTTTGCCCAATTTCCGTGAAACTTGGTACAGATGTGTGCCTTTGGTTGTAGATGTGCAAGACGCATTTTTCGACAGTACCCGAAAGTACGTTGCCATGGTAACGGCATATTAATGGCAGAAGATCAAGGAAAGATCTTGCGGATTTAACTACTTCCTCAGTTTTTTGACCAAAGCTTATGAAATGTTGTTTTGACCAAAGCTTATGAAATGTTGTTTGGCGGGGGTATAACCAGTCGCTGTAGCGACATTTCTAGTTTGGCTTGGATTTAATGTGACCTAGCAGCAGAGTTTTTTTTTTTCTATTTGTGGAGAATGATGAGAAATGCTAAAAAACAACAAAACACCAACAACAAACAAACATCGAATGCAGCATTTTCAAGCAAATTTAGCAAAAGAAAAAAATATGATTTTCACCTGATTTTGTATTAGTTATGGAAATTGGGTAACAAGGCATTGAAGCAAAGGGCTTTTTACATAAATAGAATTTCTGAATCTAGTTTCCATGCTTTGTTGTCAGTAAATCAGTGTTTTATCCCATTAAGGACGAGTTCCGAGTAGTGTCTGTGGGAAATGCATGTTGTAACAAAATCAGTCCATCCTCAATGGGTTAAAGTAGTGGAAAAGACTTACCTTGTACTGTACAAAGGGAAGCTTCCGCATCATCTTGCCTTTCTTGGGCGAGAATCTTTAGTTACATCCTCTTCACACAATAGGTTGCATATTGTGTCACTTTCTACTCTCAGCAGTATAACCTTGTGATAAATGGCTGTGGCCTCTATAAGGGATAGGTTTCATATATTGTCACAAAATCTCCTCATTTTTTTTTTAAGAGAAAGAGAGAGAGGGGGGGGGGGGGGGGTAAGGGAGGTTGAGAAAAGAGGTTTAGGAGGTGAAACTCAATGACTGTGTAGTAATTTACACACTGTCCAAAGTTTCTGGCTCAGAATGGGTTAAACATGTACTGTGTATGGGGAAGGGGGGGGGGGATGGGTGGGGGATGCATGATGATTTTTTTTTTCTGTCAGATGGCAGTTCTCCTTTAGGTGGCTTCCCTTATGGGGTGCACACATCAAAATTCCTAGAAACAACCATAAAAACACTGAACAGCTGTTGGTCTACTAAACAGTCACATGAAAAAAGGAGATCAATAACAATGTTAACACCATTAAGGTGATCACTTGGTAAATCATTGACCTTGTGGAATGTTTGTGCATATATGCAACAGTAACAAGGTTTTAGATTGCAAGTTCCCCCTGCATCCGTGTAATTAGATATTCAGAGTAAATATGGTAATGATAATGATGTAATGATAGAATGATAATGACAATGATAGTTTTGATTATGCTAATTATGATGGTGATAACGAAATAATAATTGTGATAGTAGAAATGGCAATAACAGTCACAATGATTACTTTACCACGTTTTAATCATCTTTTTTAACTACCCTCACCATTATAAGTGTTAAACATTCTATAAATGCTCATGATTCAGTTCAAGTTTGATGCTAATCCCATATGGTATGAGGATTGATATGTTGACCTGTAAGAACTTGGCTTAAATGAAGAGTTTCTCATTGATTTCATTTTGGCAAACACGAGTGGTGTAGGGCTTTAAGGCCAGGCCAATCAGGGTCAATGGCTGTCATCAAAGGATGCGGGTAGTGATTGCAATCGTCACAGTAACACAAAACATGCTATCAGCGTGCACCCATGTTTCCTGGTACCTAGACATGAGTGGATGAGCTGCGCTTGGTTCCCCGCGTTGAAACGAAACAAAACCCTGAATCTTACAGTCAACATTCCTTCAGCCCTATTCTTTAGATCCATGACTTCCTCTCCCGGCCACTAACCCCCCCCCCCCCCCCCCCCCCCCCCCTCCCCCATCCTCCACCCAAATCTTCTTCCTGGGAAAATGGGTCACATGACCATGTGCTGCTAAATGACAGCTATCACATGACTCTTGCACACACACACACACATACACACACACACACACACACACACACACACATACACACACACACACACACACACACTTTCTCTCTTTAATATTGGCAAATATTGTAACAGTAGTCAGAGGAAAAGTATATAACATCTGTTTAAAATGGGTCAAGGAAAACAACATAAAATGTATTCATTGATTGAGTCATTGATTGATTCATTTAAAGTAATTATGTTTTCATTCTTTCATTCATCTGTCCAGCATGGTTTGTTACCTAAGAATTTTCACTGTCATGAAGGAAACTGAGTTGCAGAAGTGCACAAGAACTTAATTCAAAAATTTTAAAGAACATCTATCATCTCTTAGTTTTTCTTTTAGATATTTAGATATTTATGTTATTTTGGAAAGATACATTACTGCAAATTATGTAGAAAACTACTAATATATTCAATTAAATAAGTATGTATTACATGCAAACTTTTTAAAATTTATTGTTTCATATTCCACATTCCATACAATTTTGTTCCCCATTTGATATTTTGAAAGATGTACAACACAAAAGAATCAATTTGAGACATAAATAGATAAATGTATACTTATAAGCAAATATGAATAGCCTGTAACATGAGGAACTTACTAAAAATCAGAAGCTTGTAGAATGTAGGCTCCGAAGCACTGAATTTAAGAGATTGATACAATGTATTAATGACAAAAAATGATGAAATGTGATATGAGAAACAATATGCCAATAATGTAGTGAAATTATGTAATACTCTAAAAAAATCTACAGTATTCATAATTGAACAAAAGTAACAAAGCTTAGAAACAATTCAGTTGAAGCTGTTAGAAGTGCAAAAATGTATGTAATGCCTTTATGGTTGAAGATTAAAGGACAAGTCCACCTTCATATACATAAGGATTGAGAGAATGCAGCAATATTAGTAAAACATATCAGTGAAAGTTTGAGGAAAATTGGACAATCCGTTCAAAAGTTACGAATATTTTAGGTATCTGCACAGTCACTGCTGGAAGAGAAGACTACTGTACTACAGTGTATGATGTCACATGCATACAACTATATAAGGAAAATAAAAAGAGAATTTCACAAAACTGTACTTTTTGAATAAAGTGTACATTTCTTCGACTTGCTACTGACGTATGTTAAGGGTAATATTATTCCCCCTGCCTTCTGAAAGAGAGAAGTCGAGTGTTCTTTTGTTATGCGAGAAAAATGGAAGTATCTTGAATTTTCTTCGTTCTTTCTTTATATCGTTGTACTCATGTGACATCACAAGCTATAGTAGTCTTTTCATCCAGCCGTGACTGAGCAGAAACTTAAAAAATTCATAACTTTTGAAGGGATTGTCCGATCTTGCTTAAACTCTCACTGATGTGTTCTACTAATATTGCTGCATTCACTCAAACCACCTGTCTATGAAGGTGAACTTGTCCTTTAACATGTTTTCTTGTCTGATCTGTTGGACAAAGCAAGTCGGTTATCATTCTGTCCGTGCCGTCATGCCCCAAAATTATTAATCATGCCTAAAAAGTATCAAATGAGCAACAGCTGCCACACTGACTACATGATTGATGTGGAATGGATACTGTGGTTTTGGCTTCCTTCTGGTATACTGAGATGCCTTGGCATCTGATTATTAGTGCCAAACTGTGGATCATTCTCTCAGATGATGCAAAATGAAGTGTATCTTTCTCCACTTTTGAAAACAAGATCGATAGATTATACAGTAATCGTTTACATTGAACTGTAACATTGAATGTCATCCATTTTTGATTTTGTTCAGTGTGTTAATTCCTTTTTTTATATATATGATTCTATATGTTTCACTTTCATTTGGTTGGGGTTTTTTTCTCGTTTTCTGTGCTATGTATAAAATGTTGTAGTTTGTAAGTGTATGATTTTTAAACTATTTTAAAATGGGATGGAATCCCATTTTCTTTGCTCATCTTTCCACTAATAATTTATATTCTTTCTGGTCAGTTTATTCTGTCTTTATTTGTTACAAACTCAAAAAGCTGCATCACTTCGGTGATCCCTCGCATTTATCCCCAAGTTGAATTATCCTTCGGGTTTATGCCAGGTTTAAGTGTGTGCGCGTGTGTGTCACACACAAACACACTGCTATAGCTTCTGACCACCCGAGCATTGAGAATTAAGGGTTTCTGGGACGAACACTGAACTAGGGCTTTCTATAGCTCAGTCGGTAGAGCACCGGTCTAGCAATCTGGAGGTCTTGGGTTCGACTCCCGATGGAATCCCATTTTCTTTGCTCATCTTTCCACTTATAATTTTTAAACTACGCAGACTCACAGAAGAACGGCCATTGGCTAAAGTGAGTGACCTGTGGTGAAATAAAATAAACTCAGGCTTAAATGCACATGAAAAGTTGCATATGAGAGTGATACAAAGTTGATTCAGACAGAGGGTGAGAGATAGAGTAAAAAAGAGATAGAGAGATTTTTTTAAAGGTTAATTGACTTTTCTGTTCATTTCGTTTAATACCAATCAGTAACACATCTATGGATAGAAGAGAAATGGGCCTACTACTAGACATAGCTATAGGATTTGATATGTCTCATATTTTCCAGTGAATGCATGTAGTTCACAGCATTGAAGTGAACTGAAGTATGTATGTATGCAGAACTTGCATTGAAAGCGCAGACCATATTATGTTACACAGAAGGAAGTTATCTGTTGTCTATTAAATGTATCTATTACAATAACATATTATATTGGAGGGCCAGATCCGTGACTAACATCGAACAGTCCAGTATTAATGATTCACTGCTCATTATGCAGAGTAAGTTAAGCTTGATAAATGCGTAAATAGACTCTTTATGCATTGATGCAAGAAGTGAATGATACAAGGTGCACTTATATCAACACCAGATGACAGGCATGATTGCGTGCTCTTTGTTCATAACCAAAAGTCCATGAAATATTTTCTTAGTTTCTATGGTAGTTAGCTTGTATGTACATGTACAGTTGCAATGAAGTTGTGTCTAGGAAGAGAATACTGTTCCTTGCATTTGCTGTACCTCCAGGAAATGTTATCTCTATAGAGTAACACAAATTAATGTTCTGTATATCTGATCTTCTAGGCCATTTTTTAGTATAATGTGTGTGTGTGTACGTGGTGACTTCCAGCATTCATTGGATACAAAAGTAGGCAATTGGTAGAATGCAAACTTTGCAAAGGAACATACAGGTATGTGCTTAATATTCTCTGTACAATGCTATGGGTTTTCTGTGTCTGCGGCTGCACTCGAAGCACTCAAAGAGTTTATCAGCCTAAGGGTGCGTTTATGCTTCCATTTTGGGGGCCAAAATCAGGCTTTTGAAACGTGATTAGTGCAAAACGCTGTTGCGTTCATGCTCATTTCTATAGAAACGCTGATTCAAAACGCCGATCCAAAACGCACAAAAAGGTGCGTTTACGATCGGCGTTTCTGACTAATCACGTTTGACGGGGAAGCATGAACGCAACAGCATTTCTATACGCGTTTAGAGTGACATCATCTAAACGCCTTTCTGGTTCACGTGAAAAAGCGCGCGCCCGGCCAGCCAGCTACCCTGGCCTGTGCAGTTTTCCCATGTACTGTGCATACACATGTCTTTCCCAGCTGCTCTCATAGGCCAGGCCACCGATCGCAGTGCGCGCCCCAATTTGACCTGCCTCTGCTGAGGTCAGCGAAGCAATCGCAAACGCTCTTTCCACGTCTCGAAGAAAGTGAGCATAAACAGTGCTCCCGTGAACGGCGTTTTGAGTCAGCGTTTTGAATCAGCGTTTCAAAACGCTGATTCTGCCTTCGCTAATTGAGCCTAAACACACCCTAAGTGGGCTGAGTTATTAATAGCCCCTGAAAAGAAAAAGGAACAGAAACTGGACATTTCTGAATGGGCTGTCTGTATATCAAATAACTTTGATGAATGTGACCAGCTAACCATAAGTGCCATTACAGTGATTACAATTCTATTTTAAGCATTACTAAGCAGCTTAACCAAGTCTCTTGAACACTACTGCATTGATCCAACAGTGCAGATCTGTTTCAATTGTTAGCAGGTAAAATTGAGAACTGGTATATTTCCTCATTTCTTACAACAGTCTATTAAATCGTCTAATGAGTGGCTTTTAGAAATGAGTCTGTACTCTGCACATATCTTGTATAAGTTAAACATACTTGAGACACAATGGGAGTATTGTTTGGTATTCAGCATAATTCTGTGCCCACTGATTAAGATTGCATTCCGTGCCCAAAGAATTCCCCACCAAAACCCTGATCCACACCCTTCACCACCCACCTCTAATTCATTATTATGTGTACAAATGTGTTGGTGCTGTGCATTCAAATCTGAAAAAGAGACATGCACTGTGTACTGATTTAGCACACAACAAGCGGAGTTCATGAACAAGTTAAACAACATGTTGTGCATAGATTTTCAACAGACATCTGTTTTTATTTGCATTGATGTTTTTCACTCATTTTTCAGCATTCACTTTATAATAGTCTACACATATGTTTGTAGAAACTTCCTCCAAAAGGTTATAGTAAAAGATGCAAATGTCCTTGGCTTGGTATCGAGAGGGTTAAGGGTTGCCATGGTGCAGCATCACTGATGCAGTCCCGTTAACCCCCTTCCCCATCTCCCATAGCTCCTCCGAGCTCCCTCTCAAGAGGACTTATTAATTGGTGCTCCGCTATGTGGCTCTTACTAGCATGCGTCAGCTTTTGTCGGGGAGAGAAGCCCCAGGGATATTCCAGGAAGACTCTCTTAAGGAACTGCTGAGGCAATGAAATACTAATCGCAATTTGAGCACTCTTTTCTATTTCTCTTCCTTTCAACATCTGTAAGTTATGAAATTGGAGAAAGGAGGCACACTCCCCCTATTTTACTGATGAAAGGACAGGAGAGGGATTTAATCTACCTGATATTTATTTGGTAGTTGCTGTTTCTTAAAAGAAATTGTGGTTCTAAAAGATTGCACTTAATCAAGAACCTGATGAACTTATTTTGATGATTGTGTAGGGTGCTCATTTAGTGGTTTTCACTGTCTGTTCTTCCCTGGCAAATTTGAAAGTAATCGACCTTTGATATTGAAATAGGACTTTGAATGATATGCACATATCAAGTTCAGTGTGAAAAGATTATGACTTCTAGTTCTTAAAAACTCAAGTAATGTTTGAACTGGTTTATGGATTAGAATAGAAAAAGATAAGCCATGATAACCTCGTATTTGGAAGATATTGATCGATCTGCATTTCTCGGAAAGTGATTGAGGCTGAAGAGCTATGAAAATGAACAGCAGGTGGCAAAGTCTAGGTGGTTGCAAGAATTGTCTTAATGAATCATGTATGCATACTTGAAGAAACATCATTCTCTTAAAATGACATGTTTGAACACTTTCAGATTTTAATAGTTTACTTGCACATTATGTTTGCCAATTGGCGAAAATGAAGTACATGTATTTGTGCACATGAAATCCTTGATGGAGACTTCATAGTTCATCTCCTTGAAACTTGCCAATGGCATTATGAATTCAAAGTCTTTCATAATCCCATATTATACAAATGTATACATACAGCGTACTTACATAAATATATATGTACACTTTATGCTTGTATCAAGGTTGTGCATGGGTGTTGATGAGACTTCAAAGAGCATACATAAGCTCTTCACTGTTGTCATACATTTCATTTCCGTTCCACGCTATCTATCCAGATTCATTTCCGATGGAGGGAATGCTAGAATACATATTTACTATGCAATTCCTGCATGCATCGACTGAGTCCATGGAGTTAGAAAATAAGTGCTATTGAATTGTTGCCGGCGAGGCACAGATAAACCACCTTGGGAGAGACATTCTTTTTTTTTTGTAAACTCCATGCAATATTGATGTGTTTACTACCTTCACAAGGTTTGACTGACACTTTTTAGCATCCGCGGAGCAGATTTTTGCTGTTTGTGTGCCGGGTCTCACTCTCCTGTTATCCCACGACATTTGGCGTGCGGAAGTGTGGGTAGTGCCTGAGTTGAGGTGAAGATCTCAAAATGCCAGCAAATTGAGGGGTTTGAAAAGCAGGGATCTGTGAAGAATTGATGGAAACAGACCCAATAATATCTAATCAATACTTGAGACTGTGTGTCTGAAGGCTGTAATGTGTCCTTCTGCTTGAGTTTTATGAAAATATAAAATAAGTGAAGTGATTCGAAGACTGATAGTGTGTATCTTTTTCCCTTGGGAAGGATGCCGGCTCATTTTAGAGCTAACTTTTCACTTTATACACGTGGAATAACTCAAGTATAGTGGGACTGCAACAATGTGGAATTAATATGATGTTACTTGACCCATGGCAGATCCAGAAGGGGACCCACTGGGCGCGGGCCCCCTCTTTATTTTTTGATAACACAAAAGAAATAAAAAAATGGGGGCGTGCGCGCCCCCTTTAAGTTTGTAAAGGCGCCTCCCCTTTACGGAATTCCTGGATCTGTCACTGTTGACGGCATAAGGAGTTCAAGTTAAGGGCTTGAGTAGGTAGCCTTTTGTTATGTGATTAATCAGTGAACAAGAAACTTGTTCTCACTTTCTGCTATGCTAATAAGGGAAGTTTTTCCATCGACTGGTTTTATTGCAACTGATTGACAAGTAACTGTATATCGATGTAGATAGACTGACTAATTATGCAGTACCGACTGCATGCTATAGGGATTAGAATCAGCACTGTCTGTCGGAAGGAAGCTTGGTGGTCGAGTGGATAAGTTGTCTGCCCGGAGATTAGGAGGTTGTAGGTTCGGATCCTGCCCGAGTATGTATGCCCATGATTTTTATCATGGCTACTACTAAAACACTGATCAATTCAGTGCTTATTTACATCAATGTAGGGCAATTTGCCAATCGGGTGCAATTATAAGGGAAGGTTATGAACTCTTTCATCTCAATTAAATAATATGTGTGTGTGTGTGTGAGATATAGTTAGGAGATACCTGACATAGATCTGGCAACATTTACATGTGATCTGTCCGTTCAACTTTTCTGTGTAAAATTTTGTGTTTATGATAGGCAGTAAGAGAGAATTCTCCTTGTTTATTTGTTTGTTTGTTTGTCTGTTCTTTGAGTGGGGCAAAGTTTGCAAAGATATCTGCTTGTTTACAGTACGTAGATACACTTTTTGGAACATTGTCATTGTTTAATTCTCTGTGAGGTATGAATACCAAGATTGAGGTGCACTGTATAGTCCTTCATCTCACAAAATGATCGTCATTCCATAAATGCATGTCCCATTAAAGCTGCCATTTTCTTTCTCTCTTTGTTTTCAGGTCACATGTCCATCGAGTCGCTGATAAAGTACCTGATCAGTGATGACAACCAAGTGAATGGGATGGAGTCATACCTCATGGCTCAGGACATGGAACAGCCTCTCTCACACTACTTCATCAAGTCCTCTCACAACACTTACCTCACTGGTGAGCATGGCCTGGGCTTCTTGTCATATTGCATTGTGTAAAATAATAATTTGCTTTATTTTCCATTTGATCCACTTCCAATCTGTTCAATTCAAATTCATTAAAAATTATGACAACAATAAGAACAATGTTGATAGTAAAAGTATTAATAATAATAACAAAGATGGTGGTGATGATGATGATGATGATAATAATAATAATAATGCAATTATAATAATAGTAATGGAAAAAGTGTAATTCGTCATCATATTCATAATCTATATGATAACAATAATGGTGATGATAACAAGGACAATGATAATGAAAAGAGTGGTAATATTAATGATGATAATAATAATTATTATCAGGAGATGATCAATATCATAATTTTCATCTTTACAATCATTATTTTACCTGATTCGACTCTTCTTCCGGGCTTTGTCATCATCTGTCGTACTCTCCTCCACCTTCCCAGGCCACCAGCTGACCGGGAGGTCCTCGGTGGAGATCTACCGCCAGGTGCTGCTGTCCGGATGCCGCTGCGTGGAGCTGGACTGCTGGGACGGCAAGGAGAACACGGACCCCGAGCCCGTCATCACCCACGGCTACACCATGTGCACCGATGTCTTGTTCAAGGTTCATGCTGCCAACATTCCTCTCTATAGCTTGTTTTCCAGGCTTTAGTAGTCTTTTTTTTTCTTATGTCAACCCGAGATTTACTTTTCCAGTTGAGATTCTTCTTGTGTATTAGGCACACTGGCACTTTGGTATTGCCCAGGGTACTTTGTCATGACTCTTAGCGATTTGATGGGCAATTTTTTTTTTTCAGTATAATTTCACATGTTTTTTGTGATCTCTGTGCACCCTGCTTTGCAGTCCAGATTGGTCAGTTTGGAATGAAGATTGCTTGCTTTGAGGAGGTTGAGATTAGTTTTGCTAATCTAAAAAAGTTACGGCACCCTGGCCCTGTTGGGTACATGTCTATAGGCAGAGGTGGTGATATTATGCCAAAGACTAATGTGACACACAAGATGAAAGCAGATATATACAGGTGATAGAGGCAGCGGAAACCAGGAAAATGAAACCAGTCTTCCATTGGGGGGGGGGGGGGGGGGGGGGGGGGGTGTTGGCAGAGACCATGCTATCTGACATGACAGACTGGCTTGGAATTTACTTCCTGCTGGGCGATATGTAATGTGTGGTAATACAACAAATAGAGCACTGTGATACACTCAAGAGGTTTATCATGGGGATATATCTTTCATCTCTCAGTATGCCAATTCCTATTGTTCACAAAATTAGTATTGAATGAGACGTGTAAACATGTGAAGGATATGACTGTGAGGGAAAGTTGTGTACACGAGTCTGGACTCCTATAATGGAATTTGATTGATAGATGTCAGTAGGAAATATATGTCATCAACAAGTTCTTAAGATTTTTTTTTTCTCCTTCAGTTGTCACAAGTCTTCCTTGCTCTGTACTGTATCCTTTTGCGTCATGCAAATGAACATATTGTTTTCTGATACATTCACTATGTGCTTCATTACTATTCACAATGGTCCCAAGTTATGAGGAAATAGATGTAAGGGAATATCTGTGTGGAAACACATTTTAATATAGCTTCAACAACTTTCAGAGTTTTGAAGAAGATGTGGGATTTGATGACTCCAAATTGATATATTTATATACTTATATACCTCATATATAGATTCTCTCATATGATTGGTTAAAAGTGGAGTCATGAAAATAGCTGTGCCCCATTTTTTATCAAAATGACGTCATGATTTACTGTGCCTGGGGCATAGAATCAACTGTGCCCCGTAAATAGGATTTGGGACAGTCGTAACCCTGTACACATAGATCTCTCATATGTACGCACCAATGATACGACCGATCAGCGTTGATTACGAGTGCTGTAAAAGAGACTAGAATCTATATTTTTGGTATCTATATTTTGGAATCTATATTTTCGGTATATAAAACAAATAATGACAGCTTGATATTGGGGGCACAGTTAAAATTATGTAGGCCACTCCTTGAAAATTTCTACTTGTGAAATATTGTCCAGTGATGTGATGTAATAGCAGTGTCTTTTTCTGATCAAATTGCAGGATGTAATTGAAGCCATCAATGAGTCCGCGTTCAAGACGTCTGAGTTTCCTGTCATACTCTCCTTTGAGAACCACTGCACGTGAGTCGGGAGGTCAAAAGGCTAGACTGCTAGCGTCCAAGTCATGTAGTGTACACACTGTATATTTAGTTAGACTAATTATTCAAGAATCGGGAATTCAAGACAATTTTGTGAGTGCATAGATTTGCGATCGTGGAGTACAGTGTTTTCATGCACCTTGTTGATATACCTCGTACTGTGCACTGTATACCGGTACGTGAACATGTGCGTGTGAACATTGTATTCGTGTCGCGATCAGAGTTCGTGTGATATGTGGGTTTTTAAAATTATGAATAGCCCCCGACTCTTAAAAACTGGCAGATTATATGCCATATACAGTACTGGTTAAAAAAAGAGAATTACACCCAATAACAGGAACATGACTTTAATTTCAGATGTACAATGTATGTCCAGTGAGATAGATTTTACAACACATTTGCCCTTTACGAAGAACTAAACATAAACTAAATGTAAATGATGCTGTAACTAATTTCGGATTCTCTTTGTTTTGATATCATAACAGTGGAATGCTCGTATAATGAATTCCTCTTTCTAAATCTAGATTTTTAAAATCTAGATTTTTAAAATCAGAAATGGTAATTTTGTCACTAAGTATTTGCGAGACATGTAGAGTCTCTCTTTTCTCAATTTATTCTTTGCTGTGTACTTACAGAAATGTTGCTTAATTTTGTTGACATTAGAGTATTCAACTTACCAAATCATGGAAAAAGATGCATCATTGTTGTTTTTTTTAATCAACACATCAAGTTTTGTACAACCTATTTTGACATTATCCATGGTGCAAAATCATTTTCTATGTAAAGAACTACTTTAAAGATATCAAATATTTGAAAAGTGTTCATCTTGTGAAATTTATTTAAAGTTATGAAATAAATATTCCTACATGTGTGACATCCTCTGCACAAAAATGATCCCTCATCTTATGAGTTGCATACAACATATTCTTGTTCAAATGTTCATTTCATTGGAATCATAAAAAAAATGATGGATTTTTATCTACAGTAACCTGATAGGCAGGAGAAGCACAATTGTACACAATTTGTATTTCCACAGTACTGGTCCTATCTCATCTTATCTTGCTTGTGATCATAATAGATCATTTATTTTGTTTTATTTTGTTTACTTTCTCTTCCCAGACAAAAACAGCAAGCCAAGATGGCGCATTACTGCCGGACCATATTCGGTGACAAGCTCTTAATCGACCCCCTATCCGAGTTTCCGGTAAGTCTGTGACACATTAGACCCTGGCAAAAAGAAAAGGCAGAGCTAACCAAACGTTCAATCCTAGAATGATATTGCATAACTATGGCATTCGTTAGCTCTAATTTGTAATATTCTTTCTTGTATTGTTAGAGAAATAATGTATAAAAGATTGCTTCATGATTTCGTTTAATTTGTAGTTCAATAGCTTTAGGGAAATGCATCTGCTAGAGCTCAGTTATACATAGTACCTTTGTCAAAGATGAATAGTTCTAATTGTAATCGTAACAAATATTTTTACTTTATTTTCACTATTCAAAATCTGGTTGTTTCATTGTTTTTGTTGGTTTATGATGCCTGTAGGGCCTAAGATATCTCAAGCAAGCAAGCATTTGTTAAAACTCAATGACACCTTATACAACGTCTCATTTATAAATGTTTGCAATCAAGCAGGGTAATATACAACTTGACAAAGAATCTGATACTTGGAGATGTACTAGTGTGACAGATAACTCTACATTTCAAAATTCAGGTGCTGAAAGACATGCAGTAATATTATATTTTCATATGTTTATCTTTTCTCTTGCTTGTTGTATCTCTCTATCATATATATCTTGATCACTCTGTCTTTCTCCTTTTTATGTATTTCTGTTCTTATTTATCATCATCTCTTCCTTAATAATTCTCTCCTGTTTCATTCTGTCTCTCTCTTTTTCATTATTTTCTCTCTCCTTCACCTGTTTCTGACCATTATTTCTTTGTCTTCTCTCTCTCTCTCTCTCTCTCTCTCTCTCTCATGCTCTCTCCTTCTCTTTCTTGCACTGCTCAGATCGAATCTGGTAAACCACTCCCTAATCCCGCCTGCCTGAAGAATAAGATCCTGGTGAAGAACAAGAAGCGGAAGCAGAGTGACGCCAGCAAGAAACGAGCAGGTATGCCAGCTAATCCTGAGCCGCTCGGAAACAATTAATCATTGTCCCCTAGTTTTTTATTGACATATGAGCCCCAAGTACCTCATCATATTCCCCTTGTTTCTTGAATGTATCTTTTGCAGACTGTTGTCTTTTATTGTCTTCATTTGAAACAATGTAATCATTGCAGATTATGTTTATGATTTTACAAGATTCCAACCATTTCATGTCAACAGAACTATTGAAGATTGGCACATTTTAGGGTGTGTAGATAATGATGACTCTCTTTGTAGTTTACTATCACAACTTCATGTATTCAATAAGTGCTAGTGAGGTATGTGGAAGAAATGCAAATTTATGATATGGCATCAGCAGGTTAAAAGACCGTTGACATCCATTAACCCTAACACAATAGACAATTAACCCCAAAACAAAATTTCCACATGCAGTGTATTAATTTGATATGAGCACAGGTTAGATGCAGTGATGCATTTGTATCATGAGATCATTCTTTACATTTTTACTGTCTGTAAACCTGTAACCACATTAGGGCTTCTATATATGTTGATATGTTTTCATCTGATTAATTGGTTAAAAAACAAGAATTGCAGTGACGTAATTGCAGATGTTTATCCCAAAGGAACACTTTGTTCATGTGCCTGAAGAAATCTGTCTTACAGTGATGTAACATTTATTTTACAGCTGCAGGTTTGATCAGTTCAAAGAGAAAATCTCAAAACGTGATGAGTTAATAATGTGATTGCTGGCTTTATTTAATAGTATTTAATGAGTGAAAAAATGAGGTTCTCTCTGTTTATAGGCAGTACAGCAAGTTGCCACAAGCTAACCCTCCTGATACAGGAACCGATGCTATACCTGTGCTGCAGCTATGACAAATGCTAGACTGTGGGAATCAAGTGGCTAGATGCCATTTGCTGAATTACCTTAGTACCTCCCCTCCCCCTCCCCCCTTTGTGACAGGGAAGAAAAGAGACAAGGCAGCATCAATGGTTTCCATCACTGCCTTGATCGCTGATGAAGTGATGACGGAAGGTAACAAAAAGAAAAGCCAGATCAGGGTTGTGGGGTCGGCTAACCAGTTTATCAACCAAGCAACATTTGTATTATCTTACTATATGCTCGTAAACAACCCCTGACTAACTGGACTTTGTTGCCAAGTGACACAAGGAAATGATATTCTGTGATTTATGAGACTCATAACAGATATTCCCTTAAGCCATTGAATGTATATAACTTTCATCATGGTGGCAATTCTTTGCCATAATTCTAATTCACTGTGTATAGACTATTTGTATGGGGCTGGTCAATGATTATTCATATTTTCTTGGAATATCTCTTGAAGGTGAGACTTCTGTATGTCTCTATGTATTTTAGTCGTCTACGGTCCATTACAAACTAACACCTTTCATATACCTCTTTGAAAGTGACTGGAATCACATGAACATTACCTATCCTCTATTCTAACAACAACAACAACAACAACAACAACAACTGCACAAACTTGTAATGGAGCTCCAAGTCAAGTCCATAATGGCTTGCCTGACAGAGCACCAGTCTGTCTCCATCTCGCTTGTTTTTATCTGATTGGGCGATGAATCTGTGATTTGACAGGCAAGCGCCGTTTTAGCTCCAACTCTTCATTCACCAGTGCGGTGGATGACGAAGACTCGACCGATGTGGCGCCCTCACGCAGGCTGAGTCGAGGTACTGCTTCCGCCTATTTCTTTCTTCATCACCTTTCCATGCATTAAACGTAGCACGCCGGAGCATCATGCGTTCATTACGGAGACTGTCCTGCCTTGTGGGTAGCCTTGTAAGACAGCTGATTGTTGCCATGGAAACCATGCTCATGCTTTAAAACTCTGACGAACAAATTCTACTCCTCCGATGATATGTGGTCGTGGTTGCCTCAACTTGTGGAAGGCTTGCTAGTATCTTTTTTGTGCTTTTCAAAGTGTATTTTCAAGAGAAATCTGGCATTTTTTTTTGTTGATTCATGCAACTTTCCACACAGTTATGACTGTATAAAATGTTGAAGCAATATTAAAACAAAGCACACACCTTTTCTAAAGGCTGTTATTGCCTTATAAAGCAGCATGCATATTAGCAGGTTCAATGAATAACCTTGTCGGGGAAAATGTGAGGCTGACATTGACAGTTACAATGTTTTGATATGTTTTAAAATGCTTTCCAATTTGCATTCCAACCTTGGTAGTATTTGAAGTTCACATAAAAAATACTTCGTCAATAATCTGACTGTAAGGTTAGCACTTGCGCAATTTCCATGGCAATGATTTTATTACATTCGGGATGAGGTGTGCACATGCAGGGTTCTCCTTGTGGCTTGAATGTTCTTCATGTGAGAATCTACCATTAGGATAGCAAGAAAATTGAAAATGAGAAATATTTGGAGAATGCTATGCCAAATCATTTTTCCATGAGTCATTGTACTGTTTGCTTGTATATTCATCCCTTGCAAAAAATACAAAAGCAAAAACAACCCAGATACTCTGTATTTGGAAACAATTTGAACTCAAAGTAAGATACTCTCCTCTCGGGGCTTGCTTGCCAGTCATACTTCTGCACTAATCAAACAGCTACAGGTTTGAGATGCACACTCTGGTGTAACTTGATTAGGCAGATATCGTTACTGCTCTGTTAAGGAAATGCTCAAAGTCTTTTTTTTTTTCTTAAAGAGGGATCTACTTTCTTGGAGATACTGATATCAGGCAAGTGTTGTGCCAAAAGAGCTATTCACACACTTCTTTTTCCTGTGCTGTCTGATAATCTGAAAGATTTGTTCAATCCTTTACTGAACATAGAGCTGTTACTGCATGGAAAGCACATCTTCAGAAAGAAAAAAGGTTGACTCAATTATAGCCAGCTAACCTGGTCATATAGATAATTAACATTATGTAAATGATATAAGTATGAGTGAAATATATGTCGATAAGGAACAGTAAAACAAGGACTGTACCAATAAAAACTAGTTGCTTGTAGATTGTTCTTTTTCTCCTCTTATTTGTGGATTCATATAAACAAACTATGGCAGAACAAAAAAAAAATAAGAGAGGAAGCTCTTACCATTACTAGTTATTCATTCAGTGAGAAAGGAGAACAAGATGGCTGAACAATTGCATGGCTTCTTGTAGGACTGTTAGTTCTCAGAATTCTTCTCTCAAAGCACCGTGGCATGGAATTGCATATACAAATTCTTTAGACTGGAGATGCACGATGGCATATATGATATTGTGATATCAAGAGTACCACGTCATTAAGAGATAGACTATCACTAATCACTTCCTCAGACTTCAATTTGTTTATACAACTCAGATAAGAGGTCAAGGTTTTTTGTACTGTCTGTGATGTGCTGGTATATTCTATATCACACTGATTTATTTCGGAGGATGCTGGTCTTTGACATTTTGTAAATATCTATCTGAAAGTGAAAGAATACCAGAGACTGTCAAAATGCAGTGACTTTGGATTATTAGATTTATTTATTGACATCTTTTGATAAAACTTATTAAAGCGCATGACACATTCTCAATCAGTCTGTAGTGCCTAGTACATATTCTAGATTGCACTGATTTATTTCAGAGGGCACTATTCTTTCACATTTGTAAATATCTATCTCAAAATATAAGAATACCAGAGACTGAGTCAGAATGCAGTCACTATGGATGTTATTATTTCTTATCCTTTGTAACACTAACGATAGTGCATCACATATTCTTAATCAGAAACTTAAATTACCTTCTTTGACTTTTATCTGCCAATCCCATTATCAAAATTACATACTAACACCTTACAGTTAAGTATAATTGTACTAATAATGCACGTTACACAGGGCATTAGTAAGAATTATCGACTTGATACTAACGTTTGACTGTTCTGAAGTTAATACTGGTGGGATAATTTTACTAACACTCACCCAAGTAATGTGCATTATTTGTTTTATTAAATGGTGATGTGGATCCTTTCCTATGTGTGTCATTTAATGAAGTAAAAAAGTACTCCCTGTATTTGCTGTATACAGATAAACCTACCATGAGAAACTAAGCACTGAAGTGAAGAACTTACCATGTAGTAATCAGCGCTAAATTAGTAGTAGATGGTGCGTATAGATCCAATTCCCAAATTCCAACCAGCAATATTGTTCCCAAATGTTAATACATGGCATCATATGTGAGATATACTTGTTCAAACTCACAGATGTAGATCTGTGTTCGTAGATCTGTGTTCGTAGATGTGAATTTGATAGGAAGTTTAACAATTTAGATTCTATGGCAGCTTTTTTTTTGGAAGATTCCCAGGCCTGCACCTGCTCAAAGCGAACTGAACTGCACACACAATTGCAGTACATTTATTCATACACATGCAAAGCATATGAGTGGTAGATTAGGGTCTTTAGTTAAAGTAAAAACTGGTCACATGATAGCTCCTAGCCAATCATTTGATTAGGATCCATGTCACCATTTCATAGCATACATTGTATATTAAACAATGTAGGGTAATGTACACCATAATGTAATAGTCGAGTCAAACATGGAAATATTTACTGCCTGTGTAGCCACAATAACTGCCACAGTTCCCCGTTGGCAATACAGTATTAAGGTATTTCAAGGATTATAAACATCATTTTGATACCATGTCACATGACTCGGGGGGGGGGGGGGGGGGGGAAGCCAGGTATAATGCTGCTATTCATGTATCATGAAGTCAAATCTGAATATTTGTGTAATTTCATAATGTTCACTATGGGCGGAATATACACTTGTACGTTTTCCATATTTGGTTGTATACTGCTATGTACTTCATCTTCACAAACAGTGTAGAAGCTTGGAATCTGTTTTTTAAATATTTTTATGAATGAACATATCTTTTCATCGTTTCAACAGCAACTCAGTTTGTGCATGTAAGTTTTTTGAGGTCCATGGTGGTCACTGTCCATCCTGTAGTGTCCAATGGTCATACATTGTGTGTCTAGCCTTTTGCATTGTCCTACAGAATGATGCATCTTGAGCAAATACATCATCTTTAGCCCATGATGCTTTGCATTGACCATAGTGATGTTCTCATCAGGCTTAAGGCATCAAAATGTGCCTTTCAGGCGAGCCTTAGTTCATCAAAAATGTATCGCTAGTCAAAGCCTAGTCTTTTTTTCCCCCTCAATTTTAAAGTCCCCAAGTGGACTTCCCGGTTCATTTAATCCTAATTTCAGCCCCATTTCCAGGAATGAAATTAGTGGAATCTTAAGAATGCGAGGATGACATACTAATTGTCTGCGTACATCCTACCATGTTGGGTGATCAATTCTATGATTATCTTTAGATGGAATTTAGGATGTGTTAATACTCATGTACATGTATGTAGAAGCAAAGTCAATAAACCAAAGTACCCCATCATATTGTTTTGTTGACAGACCAGTTAAACCCTTGTCATGGTTGGGTAAACTTTGCCAGTTAAAAAACGTTCAGATGTCAGATTGAATCAAACCCTAAATACACATGAGGTTGAACTGGTACTGGGCAACATTCATTGATTTCGTTGTAGTTCATGGCAGTGAACTATACATTTTTATTGTTGCACAGGGAATCCTGTACTAAACAAAAAGTATGTTGTAAATCAATGTCATAAATACACATTATTTACTAATACAAATGGTACATGTACATACAAAGTTTGTACTCTCAAATGCTCTTTTTTTTAATAGTCAATACACACTGCAAACGCATTATGAGTACTCATGCTGTTCTACTTGAATATGAATATAACTGCACTTGGGCTATCTATGCATTTGCCAGGCGTAATGTCTAGTGTTGTGCGGATCATGAAATCATGTACTATTGATATAATATTGCCTATCCTTGTGTACTTGCTTGCACTTGAGTATTAAAATGAAGCATGCACAGGTCACCTCAGTGGGCTTGGGATGTGATGTGACTAATGGCTATATTATATGCGGCTGGGCTAGGACTTGCCATTGTTATGCAATGACCTCTCAGTGTCATTCATAGCATAAGTTTCAGCACTTTGGCCGTGCATTTTGTCTCCTGCAAAGAATGGAGGAATCCCATCTACATGTATCGCCTAATTTGAATTCTGGCACTTTACAGCATTATTGTTGAAAGAGTATCAGAAATCAGAGGTATAATGTTATTCCTTTTTGACATTACTATAACCTAGGTACACTAATTGTGTATTAAACCCTGGATGCACCAGTTCAGTTAACCATATTTTATTTGATTATTTATGCAAAAATGACTAACATGTCTATATATGGAATTTCTTTTCTGTTCCAGCGGACAAAATCTCTATGTTTGTAATTCTTTGTAATATGTGACTGTAAATTTCCAACCAGTTGCTGAGTTCCTTCTTCTTTCTTTCAGAATGTTCTGATCACAAAAATGCCTACATTTTTATTAAAGAGCCTGATTAAAAATTTCGAGAAAATTGATTTGAGCTTTATAGGGCAGGACAATCCATTGACACATTTACCGTAGTGTGTTTCTTCACTCATACTGTGCACCAAATTGCATACAAACAGATTGGTTTTATGCTATGCAAGACAATCAATGGTCTGTGTTTGCATGTTGCTTCTACCATGACACATCAATGTCTCAAAAAGTCATCAGCAGCATACAAACTTTGTACTCGTCTTCTGTATTTTATGTCTCAATCCCATGGGCAGACTTTGAAAAATGTCATTATTTTTGTTTTTCTGAATTCATGAAGCCAAAGTTGTTGCTAATACATGGCCACATATGTGGCCACAGTTTTAGTAGTGCGATATCTCTCAGATGAGAGGAATTCCTGCGTAAATTCTACAGAAGAATCGTAACAAAAATTGTTTTCATGCTTTGAAATTATAAGCATAATGTTTAAAATAAATGTTTGGCAACCTTGATGTGTAACATGTAATGATGAAATTGTTCTTGTTAACATTGATCCATGACTTCTTTCCTAGGTGCTCAACCATTTTTTAAAGCACAAAGCATTTTGAAATATGATAGTAAAGTAAAACTGTGTTTGGCTTGATGTTGATTGCAATGATATCAGATGCAGATAAATAAAAACCCAACACTCTTCAGTTATCTCTCAGAATGCAATGTTTTGAATGATTTCTATGATTTCTCTCTATTTTGGGCTAAATGTAGACTGAATATAATTGCTTATTCTATCAAAATGGACACTCACAGCATGAAAACGTGTTTATACATCGCAGTATGAGAGCAAGTTTATATATATAGCTACTTGCTTATTGAGCTTCAGTTATCACTCTTTCTTTTGTGGACAATGTGGGTAAGATGTTTGTTTTATGTATTTGAAATATAAACCAAAGACAAATGATTTAGAAATTGCTTTCATACAGTGTTTTCAATCGAAGATATTGAGTTCAAATTTTTGTGGAATATTATGTAATTTTAGCAAGGAAAATACATGTAACTATTACATTACTTCAAGAAAATGAACTGTGCAATTTAATTCCAATACTGCAAGGATTCAACAGGTGTCACATACTATTTAAATGAATAGAGCTCAAGATATGAAGTATAGAAAGCCAACTCCATTCAACTGTGATAAGTTGGACCCAGGCTCAGCTGTAAATATAACCATTTTCTTGAATGCCAGGTCGTCGACTCCAGAGTACGACCTCGCTGACGTCGATGGACAGTGGAGATCCCTCGCTTGAAAATAGACCTAGTCGGGGAGGTAGTACATTCAGAATTCTCTCTCATTCATTTTCACCTCATGGACCAGCAACATCCTTGCATTCAGAACCTGCTGACAAATATTACTGAAAATCTGGGAGAATTCAACTTCATAACCTTAACAGGAGCAGATTGTATTAATTACTGACCATTTACATTGTATCTTAATCAAAATGTTACGACCATCAATTTCATATTTCCTTTTCTCAAAGTATATGACAGGTATTTGTCCACACCAAGATTAAGTGCCATTTTGTTCAAAAGGAATGTTTCTTCTTGATGATAATTGATAAGTTTTCATGCTAACAGTGCCATTTTCATTGATATAACACTAAGCTTCTTCAGGATCTCTTTGCTTGAGTTTTACATTACATCTTCCTATTTGGATAAATCTAACATTGCAGAATATATCTATCACAAATGTACCGAACAGTCATGTTTTTCACTTGGTGTATAATTTATATGTTTGTAATGACAGTAATTCATTTTTTATTTTACTATTGTAAAAAAACAAAAACATGGGAAATTGTGGAATTTTGTTTGACAACTTTTTGTTGTAAATTGTACTTCCTCATTACATCAAGTCATGGGTTGAGCCAAGTTTGATTCTCGATTCTCTCCCCCACAAAACTAGCAGCTCCATTAACCTCATTTGGACCACAACTGTTAATGCTGTTAACATTGTACATAATTCATGATGTCAATGGATGTGAAAGAGTTAATATAGGAGAAGAAATATACATGTATAATACAGACTCCAGCTACATTTGTTGAAATTTATAATCATACTTCTTGACATTGGATCTGGATTGGTCCCAGTTTGTGCCATTGACAAGTCTTGAGTTTTTTGGGGAGGGTTCTAGTGTTTAAATAAGTTAGCAAATACTAAAATTTTGTCTTTATGGTCTAGAACCAACCGCATAAGCCAAGCTTGTGGAGTGTGAACATGTCATACCTGACTCAGACATGAAGTTTATATGGGTAGTCCGAAGAGAGCTCAATTCTTTCTCGGGGGAACAGGTGCTGAGTTGCTACAAATTATCCTTAAGATTGGAAGGGGTCCCTTGAGAATTGTCATATTCTGAAAAGAGCTCCCAGGCCTGCCTTGGCTCCATGTAGAGTTCTTATGCCAATCCTTGAATAAAGTTTGTGGTTTATATTTGGTAGACCAGTGTCAAATGCTGTGCTCAGTAAAGAAGTGGGCTACCTTGCTCAGGTATTTTCTAGTCCCAGTAGGTATATTTCATCGAAGTACATGAGAGATGTGGTGAGGGTAGGGTCTTTTATGATATTAAAAAATAGAAGTGGAAAAAGCCTGATATTTTTCTCTGTTTTTGTTTCCAGGCTTTTGTTGGGCTATTGTGATTGGATAGGGTTCATTACAGTATTCATGTGGGCTTTTTTTCTGCACACGAAAGGTTATTCTTTTATGGAAATTGTGAATTTCAACATCATAAGTGGATGCCCCTTCAGTTTTGTGACTGAGAGTAGAATTTTTTTTTTTATTTGTGCACAAGAGACTATTGAATATTTGGCAAAAATCAGTTGTTGTTCCATATGAATGATAAATCAACATGGAATTGGGGAAAATTATGGATACTAACAAAATCAAAGCATCAACATGCTGGTTCATTGGTCTTTTGGGAAAAAGTCGCAAGACATGTACATGTACTTTGTGCAATGTGTCAACTGAAAGAGCTTTCCAAAAGTAGAAAAAAACAAAACGAAGCAAAAGTGCAATGGTGTGGAGTTAAAGCCTTTTGCTTCTCTCCCATATACCATTTGAATAAATGTTCAGTGTTTAAGATTGAAAGAGGGTGATCCATTGAATTTAGTGGGTATACTAAAAGGCTTGTATGCTTGTATCATTGCAAAAATGATTTTACGGTATTGGAGTGGCAAGCGGTCAACCTTGGTGTCAGCGAAAGAATGTTCTAATTTGCATTTATCCATGGTAATGTGGTTTTTTCCTTGCATGTGACCTCCTCTTCCCATCACAGCCTCTCGTAGAGAGAGTAAGCGTAATATACTCAACCAGATATCAGAGGTGTCAAAAGATGAGGGAGTAACTCAAAGTGAGGAAGGTAACCATGGAGACCGCTTCCTCAACATCCAAACATCCTCACCGAAAGCACCACAAAGTCTCTTAGCGTTAGAATATGCAACATGTATTCTCTTTCTCTCGGTCTCTGCCTTTTCATCTCTTTCTCTGAGGGTGACAGAACCTTGTATCTCAACAATGTCAAATGTTCAGGAGAGCAAACAGACTTGGGAGCCAATGTACTATAGGGATTGCCTTTCCTTTGAAATGCCATGTTAGCTTCATTTTGGGGGGCAAGACAGCTAGGATTTGGACAGGACATCACTTTACCTTCATATACATGTGGATTGAGTGAATGCAGCAATATTAGTAGAACATATCAGTGAAAGTTTGAGGCAAAATGGACAATCTGTTTAAAAGTTACGAATTTTTTATTCTGCACAGTCATTTGCTGGATGAGAAGACTACTACAGCTTGTGATGTCACATGCTTGGAAAGATATAAGGAAAATATAAAGAGAATTCCACAACATGTCTTTTTTTTGCAAAAAGTGCACATTCCCTCGACTTAAAATACTGTCATATGTTATAAAGGGTGATATTATTCCCCCTGCCTTCTAAAAGAGGCAACTCAAGTGCCCTGTTCTTATGAACAAAAAGTTAAAATGTGTTGTTTTTCTGTTACATTTGCTTTATTTTGTTTTATGCATTTGATATCACAAGCTATATTAGTCTTCTAATTCAGCGATGGCAGCTGTGAAAGTTCAAAAATTCATAACATTTGAACAGATTGTCCAATTTTCCTCTACATTTACTGATGTATTTTACTTACATTGCTTCATTCTCTCAATCCACATGTATAATAATGTGAACATTTCCTTTAACTGATTTTCTGACAATTAAAACAAAAAAGTGATTTTTGCCAAAATTTGAGATACAAAGTCTTATCACCCTGCTGTCTCTCTCTGTCTGTCTGTATCTTTGTCTGTCACTCCCTTTCTGTCTGTCTGTCTGTCTGTCTGTCTATCATCTGTCTCTTCTCTTTCTCTCTCACTTCTGGGCCCCATTTCATAAAAGATGTTAGGATGACAACTCTTGCTGGAATGACAACTTTCCACAGCAAACAGCCAATCAGGAAGCTGTATCCTTGTCATTACCATGACAATAGTCATTCCAGCAAAGAGTTGTCATCAAATAAACTCTTCATGAAATGGGGCCCAGGTCCTCCTGTACATGCTTTCAGCATTAACTGTAGAATGATATGAAAAGTAACAACTCTAGCCCAAAGCGGCACATGACTGTCTCCAGTATCATGCTCTTTCTCATCACAGATAGAGCACTGCAAACTCTTTTCTTCCTATAGATTCTTCACGCCATAACATTGCAAGTATAGATAGTTTCCATGGAAACTGTTAGAATCTAGAACAAAGGCACAACCAAGCAAATAACACTACATTTTTCTGCAAGGATGTTTTAAGACGAGCGAAAATAGCAGTTTGCCTGTCATTGCTTTAAACACCCAGTCTTCATTTAATTTCTTTTTAATGCACCGTTAATATAAGTGATGTCACAGAAATAGTCACGCATGCTTGATTCCATTGTCTTTCATTTTGTTGTTGCATAAAGTAGGAACGATTGAAACAAAGTATGGCAAACTTAGCGCTTCATGTTTATGCTGCCTGTGTTTTGAGATGTAAGCATAGTAGAAGTGATGATTTATGAGCTATGGTAGATTGCATGAGTGATCATGGACAGCTCTCGTATTATTAGACGAGAATTTATAACCCAAATTTGAAATTTTGCTTATGTGGCTCCATTCAAAGACTAGTAGAGAGAGAGAAAAAAAAACCAGTTCTACACACCTGCATCAAAGCTGTTGATGGTGAACCTTTATTGTTTTTCAGCTGATATTAATATTATTTTTCCCTCTCTGAATGATTTTGTAATGAATGGGGCTTCATATTATGATCAATTATTCATTCCCAAAATGGACAGTTTTCTGGGAAAACACTGTCAATTTATACCTGAACTGTGGATGGGTTTTTTAGATTTGGACTTACTAACAGACTATAAATGAGAATCAATGATATGATAATGATAATATTGTAGAATCTCAAACATGCCAAAGTGCATTGCCTTTACACATTTTGTCTCTTGCAGCCGACACTTCACTGTCACAATAGAATTACATGTATGCGTAGTAGCACACATAGATGCCACAACCACAGGCTAACACAGTGTGTGTTGAGTCGTTGATATGTGGAATGCAACACTTTTAAAGAGTAGAACACCAGGTCTAGATTAGAGGTCTGGCTTTGGTTGTTACACCCTTCTTGCACTGCTGATATGTGGCTTGTGCATGTCTGACACTGATTGGATGGCCTATGCATGAGTATGGAAGAAGGCAGCATCTCTACTCCATGCTTGAATTATACATACTTTGATCTGTTTTTATCAGTGAAAGCCATATGGAAGCTTTCATCAGCTGTAGGTAAAAACAACAACACCAAAACAAAATAGGTATGTCTGTGTGTGTCTATGTATCTGTGTTTGCAGACACACATGTGTGGAGCGATTGAAGTAGGCGCTTCAAAATAGCTACACGTGTACGGGAGATCCCTCTTGTACATACCATTTGATATCTATAGTGCGTGTGTGTGTGTCTATGTGTATGTGTGTATGTCTGTGTGTGTTTTTGTCCTGAGTTCATGAGTTTCACGTTTTGCATAAAACTACCATTTAAGATAATTAAAAGCTTGGTACTTCACTGCTTTTATTCACCGGCAACCATCCACTAACATCCAAGTTTTTACCAACTCTTCTTAACACCAGAAAAGTACATTAAAATAAAATCATACTGCAGTCATTTAGTGAGGACAACTTAATATGGTTCATCTATGCAGCTTACGCTGAGGCTGTCAATCACCACCATTCACACAAATACAGCCCATACTTCAAGTATTAGGATATCATGAAATCATATGTACAGTGTACCTTGGAACTGCAATAAATTCTATGTCTCAGTGTATATTGTATACATCACTAATAAATAACAAATAGTATGCAAAAGCTTGTTAATCTGCTGTATATTGGTAGCGATATGTTCTTTGACATGACATTGATTTATGACATTTATTCATTATTGTGAAATGAGAGTTTGATATTCATCATCTTTCATAAAAGAGTAAGGAATTTATGGTGACTGTATCAAAGATGTATGCTCTATATCAAGTTCTTGAACCAGATTGGAATAAGTATTGAAAACAGATAAAGGTTAAAGTTCAGATGACAACTAGAGTTAGCCATAATTGAAGATAGTGTGCAACATTGTTATAGAGGAGACAGAGAGAGAGAGTGAGAGGGTGATTTTGTGCAAAGAGATGCTAATTTGTAATCTAAGGTTACAATGTTCCTGAGTACCAAACTACTGTACACGAATAAAATGCTTTTCTCATTGTATCTATTTGTATCCTCTATCTTAAAGACACAGCTGTTGCACTTCACTCTAGTCACTTTTTAATTAATCATCACCATAAAAGATGAAGCTGGTGTGATGGATTGATATTCATACAGCTATCATTAACCCATTGAGGATGAGTTCCGAGTATACTCGGGCAAGTGTATATGTGTGTTGTAGCAAAATCAGCCCGTCCTCAATGGGTTAAAGGTATACAGCCTGTAAGTCTGTGTGTATTTTAGTAATAGGAGAGCACTATCCAGCTCTTGACCAATAAGTCACAAATGATTTTCCGCCCCTCTATAGAGATGTTTATTACACCACTTAGCACTGATGGGTTGACATATTGGTGATATAAAAGAGAGAAAAAAATGTATATATTTCTTTCAATACGTATAGATAACTTTGTGTATTCATTCTGAATGTTTACATTGACTTTTTTTTTTTAAAATCAAACATGATTCTTGACATGATACTTTGATTTGCATATCCTCAAGATCTTCTTAGTATTGTTGGCTAGAGTGGTTTATGAATTGTAATGGTTGTAATCATAGAAGATATATGCATCATCGCTATTAATGATAAACAACTTCGAGGAACTGGGTAAAAAAACTAAAAAACAGCTAGCACGCCTTTTGATATATCACTATTTGCATGCTGTTTTCATGCCATCAGGCAAGAACCATGTGCAATGATTACATGATTGCATTCTCCTTTTGTTCTAGTCATCCTAAATCACTTCATGTTTGTGTCATCGTAAATCATGCAAAGTCATGATGAGCATCAGTTGGCACGGCAGGGAAGGAAAAAAAACCCAAAAAACCCAGACCTGTCGATGCTTTAGAAAAATGCAGTTTGGTGTCAATCTCATTATTTCTCTACATGTATCTGCCTCTAGTGATTCTTGTGTATTAGTGTTCTATCAGATGCCATCAGTATATCACTTCTCTCTCCTCTCGAGATTGCACTGCAACAACCAGGTCATGTCATGTCGAATGTAGGGCGGTGTGTAGTTCTTCACGCTCGTACTTTCTGTTCCTCCTCGTTCACTTCTCAAGGGCAAGAACGTCCTAAGAACGTCGGGTCTATATAACCTGTCCATGTTCTCTCTGGTTTCATATCTTCTACAGGTTTCTTGGCCAAATCAAGCACACCAATGTCTTTAAGAGCTGCCTATCACGCTGTACCGTAAAAGCGGAAATTTTTGTCCTTCTCGTGCAACATGAAATTAGCACGATAATAAAAGCATGCAAATATTTTACTTTTTATGGGTAATGCTATTCTATACTTTGATTCATGGAATTAAAAACACACAAAAATTTGTCTTAGCCCACTGAGCGTGAAAAATTACTCATGCAAAAATTTCCGCTTTTGCAATAGTTCTTAACTTTCTCATTCACCACGTCATGTACATTCATGTTGACTTTTGAAAATGTAATTCTGTATTTTCTTGCAATTTGCTATCTCCTACTTTTCTTCTCCGTCTGAATGACATATGGCAGCAGAGAATTCATATCCAACTTTCTCTTTTCACATTTATGCTTAATATGGGAATCAGTCAGTTTTATGTGGTGCTGATATTTGCAGAAGAGATGTTAAATCTATTTCTGTGCTATTTTCATTCTGCTGTTATTTTGGTTGCTCTTTTCTCATTTCCTTCTCTTGCTGGAAAATGTCTTTGACAAACAAACCAACAAACCAACAAACAAACAAAAAAAAGGCAAAATAAGGGGAACCGATTCCGTGCCCATAGCAATGGCCGAAGACACAAACATTGAAGGTAACCAGTGGTCATATGTGTGAAGCATAGTTTTTGCCTCTCAGTACAGTGGGACTGCATGGGTATGGAATGAAGTTATCTCCCTTTATGGTGGTTTTGAGTTTGACACAAAAATGCCCATACTTGCACCAGAAGCTGTTGAATATATCCCCTTCCCCTCCCCCTCCCTTTCCCCCTCCCCTTCCCCTCCCCCTTCCCCTCCCCTTCCCCATCCCCCTATGTTAATATTGATTTGTTTTAAACTGTGCTTTCCAACATTTTTTAAAGATAAATTTTGTATCACATTTTTATTAACATCATTCTGTTGACAGTTATTCTGATCATATGTCACTGCGATTATACCGGTCTTCTGCATTCAGAATTCATTCTTTCCGTTTATATAACCTTTCATTTATTTATTTTTTTCATTTGACATTTATTGTTTTTATGAGTTCTTGTTGTTCATGCCTGTTTATTTCCTTTTGTATAGTCACAAGTTTCCATCAAATCATGTGTATCTGATAATGGCACATCATTATTTCACGTGAATCACCACACCAATGCAAGAATCGTGCCATTTGTTCTGTTTGTCCTGTGTATCCTTTATGAATCAGTGTGCATGAATGGATTAATTGTTGAGCCAAAATTTTATGCTAGTTGTAATTGCATTTTTCACCACAGCAAGCATGACATCTCTGCAACACGGCATTCACAAATTTTCCTCTTCAAACAATGCTCTTTCAAACAAATTATTTCATTTGTAGAATCTCACCAGCTTCACTTTATATAAAACAGAAGGCTACTTTGTCTTTCTTGAATCATTATGATTTTAGAGCTGTCAGATTATTTTGCCACCATTTACTTGATCTGTGGATGTTGTGTCTATCTGCTACTTAATAGACAATGCTGACTTTTTTGTTGGTTAACTCTTTCCCACATTTAATAATTACACTTTGTTCTAGATGCCAATGCATTTCTTACCTGAACAATACCATAGCCGTAGCTATTGCTATGTTGTCACATTAAGAACTTTAAAAAAAAGAGACTATTATCAAATTATCATTAACTAACACATATTTTTTTCTCTTGTCATGTTTTTCATTGGTTCTTGTGACTATCAGGAAAGGGAGTCAAGACGATTGAGGAAACAGCCGAGACACCAGAAGCAAACGGAGAAGGTACACACAAAAGTTTCCCTCTGTTCCTCAGTCGTCATAAAGCATGCTGTAAATCAGGTTTAGAAATAGAGATTATCACATGTTTGGTCTAATTTGGTAAAAGTTTTCAGGGTGGGAGTCATTTTTCAACCTAAGATAATTTGTCTACATGCACTGATATTTGTAGAGATGCCTATGCTTATTTTCCATCAAAATATAAATGTTGTATTTGTATTATCTTCTTCTTCTTTTTTGCAGCCCCAACTGCCAAAGAAGGATCTCCGGATGGAAGGAATAAGGTTCTGAAACAAGAAGGTAAATTAAGAATCTTTCTCGCTAAAGACCATCTAGCCCTTTTATGAGTGCAATAAATTACCTCCCCTGATGAGTTTATGCACGATTGTTATTGATGAGTTGTGTTTTGCACCTAATACTTTGCAGTGTATGTGCACTTTAAGATTTGTTTTCTTCTTAGTTTAAGTGATACAGAGAATATAAACTGAAAGTGGTAGAATTATCAGGCTGGTAACGAAGACTAGCACATTGCCGGTCACGTGATGAGAGACCCAAGTTGCCTCATAGAGTGTGTGAAGCTGTCATCATGATAGGCTGGTGCAGTAAACTCATCACTGTTTCTTTCTTCTGCTGCATGATTCTTAGGTATACATTGCTCATATTTAAGACTGTTTTTTGTAAAGTGTTGTAAAAAGACTGTTCCTTATATGTTTACTGGTTACTATAGTGTGACAGAGTCAGACTGTTTCACAAGCATCAATACTTGTGCAAGACTTCCATAATTGAATGAAGTTTATGATGGAATTGTAGAATGAACATGTTCACAAGTGGGAAGCAGTTTAAGAAGCACGATTTAAAAATAGGATTGACAAATTTTAAAAGCTCGTCGATTGCATGTGCAAACCATAAAGAAGAGATGGAAGAACTCACATCGGGAATGTTTTGAAAAGTTTAACATGTATGTGATGAAGAAATTGTGCACACGAGAAGTGGGGCATATGAACAGGTGCCAAGGTACAGATGTGTGCTTTCATTTGCCTGAAATAAAGTATGTGAGAAGATGATGTATTTTTGGCATATCAGTGGACAAGATTTTTTTTTTTTTTTTGGGGGGGGAGGGGCATCGGTTATGCTTATAATTATATGCTGCTGTCCTAGTTGATTTGGATGATATAAGTTGTTATATTGGAAGAAGAGGAATGAGTTACTCACCCATTATTGTTAGGTGATGGACTCGTTAGAGTGACCTAGACAATAGGAAGATCTAAATGTTGTTTTTGTTTTGCTTGTTTGTAATTTTTTTTTCTTAGTGCGGGGAGGGAGAGGAGCAGAGTGCATATTACTTCTTCTTCCTTCATGGTGGGGGACGGGGAGGGGAGATTATTAGAGTAGATACATTAATGTGCTGGATACAGATATTGGGTAGGTACAGGTGATGGGTAGATAGAGTTATTTTGGTAGAGACATTGAACCAGGGTAGGGAATGGCAATCGGTTTGTTTGATAGAGGTTTGTGACTGCTCCGTGATTCCGTAACCATCGACAGGTAAGGGGAGTGGCAAGGAGTCCTCCTCCACCTCCTCAGCATCCAGCAAGCAACCTCCCAAAAAGGAAGGTAAACGAAAACGATACCCATCCATCCATTCGTTCATCCATCAAAACCTCATTTAATACCTTTTTTTTTTTCTTTTCTGGGATGTCATTCACTCCTAGTGCTCATAATTTAGTTTGGGTCTGTTAAACTTCACTATTAAAATTCTTTCCCTGGTAATGGACATATTGATGGATTTCTGGTCCCCATTTCATAGAAGTGAGTTGGTATGATAACCCCTCTTGCTGGAAGGGCAGTTGTCATGGTAACAACAAGAATCCAGCTTTCTGATTGGCTGTTGCTATGGGAAGTTGCCATTCCAACAAGAGTTGCTATCCTCACATCTTTAATGAAATGGGGCCCTGGTGAATACATATATTGGTGCATGGGCAAACTAACATTGTCAGCTGACATGCTAATTTTTACTTTTTAGCATTCCATGGGAGGTGGATGGTATATCTAAATGCAGCTACTCTTCATCGCAGCATTTTTTTTTTTGTCAGAACATTATCTTCAGTTAATTTGACTCATTAATTGTCATCTTGTTGACATTGAAAGGGCACATCTGACATTCACTGTGTGTTTTATATTTCAGAGAAAGATTTCAGGCACAGTTTTGAATCATGAAATCTGCACAAAATCAGAAATGAAATGACAAATAGAAATTCCCAATTTAAGAAAGAAACAGAAACTTTGAATTTTTCAAAGAATGTGGCAATATTTGATAATCAGTTGCAAATTTGGCATTTGAAAATTCTGCAACCCAAACAAACAACTCTTCATGAACAACTGAAGGCTCAAGTAGAAGAAATTTGTTACAGCGTCTTCTCAACCACTAGAAATATTGATTGTTAATGAAATGTACAGCACACGAAACCTCATAAATGTGGCTCCCGAGGCTTTACGGGTTAATATGCATTGCTGTGTTTCTCCATATTCTTGATGAATCAAACTTAACTGATTATTTTTCAGTTCACTTGTATGAACATTGATTTTTATTATTTCATCACTTATCTCTATCTATCTATCTCTGTCTAATATATTGTAAATTCATCAGGGGAATATCTGCAAGAGCAAAAGAACGCTCTTTCTCCAGATGATCTACATATTTCTCAAATTATTCAAAATGTGGCTTTGAATATTGAAATGTAAAATTGTAAATGGCATTTTAACATATGGCAAGAAATCTGATTTTTTTTTCTATGGCAGAAAATGTTAAGTTTTTAGCCCTTTTGTGCTGTAGTGTGCTGTTTGAAATGTCTATTGAATGTTCAATCAATATAAAAACAATCGTAGCATATAATATTGGAACTCTTTTAGTTTGCCAAAGACAATTTTACTTTCATGTTGTATTTCATCAACACATGTCTTTTTTACATCTTATATCATTACTTCATTATTGTATAATTATTCACCTTTTATACCTGATATACTTTTTTTTAAAGAGAGATTTATCTTTTCTATGAAGAGCTATCTTTATAAGTGTCTAATTATTTATTGACTGACACTTTGGGTTCTTTTATCTTTCCTTGGTTATGTTTAGTTATGCAGCTATAGTTAATATTTTTTATAACAGGATACCTATCATTTTATCATATTCATCACAGCTCATCTTCTGTAGAAATGATGTTGAATCATGTGTAAATACTTATCTAAGAAAAAAAAGCAAATTTCAGTGCACTAATACTTTCGGATTCTGTTGTCATAGTTTCCATTTGCTTAGTGATGCACTTATTTTTTATATTCAAGAATGCATAGTTACCATATTCATTCACATCTAATCTTGTTTAGAAAGGATGTGTAGATTTTAAAGAACTCTTTTTATTCATTGGAATTTTAGGAAAAAATATTCCTCATAAAGGGACTATAGCCCAACTTTCTGTGATGTAACACAAATGACACATGTGGCTACAGCTTATGTGGTCAGGTCACTTCATAACACATCACCTGATCTAGGGTTCTAGCTACGTGAACCTGTATAATCGAGCAAAGTGACTTGAGTGGGCAACTCATGTGAGTTCAGACCCAAAGTGCATCGAAAGTTGCCTCTCTGAGGACATGGAAGCAACTCATAATCTGAGTCAAACCATAACTTAGGGAGCAGGGTAGGAATACATCCCAGGAAATGGAAGACAGAGCACGTTGCTTTGGAGACTTCCTGCCAACCCATCATCAAGTTCTAGGAGAATTTTGTTGCCGAAATGATCTTCTTGACATCGTCAAATTGGCACCTCTGAATTCCACTGCACATCCGTTATTGAAAAAAGATTAGATTGAACTGGGTAAAAGTTATTAATTCTGCAAAGAAAAAAAAAATTAGAGAGAAACTAGAACTTAAAGGGATAGTATAGTTTTGGTTGAGATTGGAGATTCAGATTTTGATATTTTGATGATAATTAGAAAGCAGTTATGAATTATTATATGTGATATGAATTATTATGTTGTATTCTCTTTCATATCTCATAAGAGGTTTCTCATTGTCTCACAAAAAGTTGGAAATCTGAAGCCCCATCTCAACCAAAATTATGCCATCCCTTTATATCTTCTAAAATGTATTACCTTTTTAAAAATCACCTGTAACGTTTGCAATAAAAAGGGTTTGAAAAGTCTGCGAGCAAAATAAACAATTATAAAAATAACTTAGGGCTCAAATGGAAGAGACTTTTTACTTTAACTTTAGATATGAAACACTGATGATGAATCCCACTTATTACGATAAAAATGCTCTGCACTTGAACCATTGAAATGTGGTTTCTGGGGCCTGGTTGGTTAGGACGTGGTGTTTGAAATCTCATGTGAGCTTCTGAGGCTACGCTCGAGACTACACTCGAGACTACACTCGAGACTACACTCGAGACTACACTCGAGACTACACTCGAGACTACTCTCGAGACTACACTCGAGACTACACTCGTGACTACACTCGAGACTACACTCGAGACTACACTCGAGACTACACTCGAGACTACACTCGAGACTACACTCGAGACTACACTCGAGACTACACTCGAGACTACACTCGAGACTACACTCGTGACTACACTCAAGACTACACTCGGGACTACACTCAAAACAACACTCAAGACTGAGTTCCATACATTTTACCATCGATATGACTATCTCAATATATTTTTTCCCTATGTACAACCTTTAAATAATCAGTATCAGCACCCAAGGAAGATGATGCTCCACTTAGTAAATTGGAGCGAAAACCGTCGAAGTCAGAAGGTAAAGGTCACACATAGCAAATCATTCACCTCACCTGGCATGCAACTGTTCTTGCTTCACCAAATTCTTCAATCAGTTTACCTCACATTGGTGGGCCACAGGTTTTTTTTTAAAACTATTATTTTTACTTCTTCTTCTTCTTAAACTTCTCGACAGAGGAAATTTTATTTTGTGTATGTTTATGTGCAATTCTGTTCGTCTGCTCTTGTATATAATTGTATTCTTTATTGTTACACATCCTTTGTAGGCATTACATTACCCATTCCCTTGGTTTGGAATGGCTTTGCAGGCCTAGTAGATGCATTTTTGAAGTGTTCTGTTCTAGAGTCTTCAAGCACCTGTCTTGTAATAGCCTATTTTCTTTTTGATGGCATTGATTTGTGGAAGCATTGGAAGTTGTGTGTAAGATATGATTCAGGATAAATGAGAGGCATGACTGATATTAAACCAAGGAAATATAGGGATCATAGCGTTTTCTTTGAGAACATTAATCATCTGGAGACATAGACATGTAAGGCAGAAGAAATAATAATAATAATAATGATAATGATAATGATAATAATAATGATGATGATAATAATAATAATAATAATAATAATAATAATAATAATAATAGTAATAGTAATAGTAATAGTAATAATAATAATAATGATAATAATAATAATAGTAGTAGTAATAATAATAATAATAATAATAATAATAATAATAATAATAATAATAATAATACATACATACATACATACATACATACAATTTCTATGGTGCCATTTTTCATTCTGATTGAATGCTCAACGCCCTATACACCATAGCAAAAAGACTGAAAATACATATACCGTAAAAGAAGAAGAATACAAAAAGAAGACATGAAAGTCTGTCTTCAAAACGCACTGTCAAACAGATGGGATTTTAGGTTACTCCTTTATATCGATAAAGAGTTGAAAAGAACTTCATATCATTTTATTAAGTTGCTCATTGCAGTTGGTTTAAAAATTCCAAGAGTAAATTAGTTTTTGAATGTATTTTTGGTACAGACAGTAATCTAGAACACTCAGTCAAATATATGACTTGTAAGTCTCTTACCTGCACTTGTCTGTACTATAGAAAACTGTTTGCATGCACACACAATGTATAATGTATGGGGCTTGGTGTCACTCACCGATCCACAGTAGATATGGAAGTATTGAATCACAAAGTTGAAGAATTCCAACACCATTTGCATTGTGCTAAGTGTGTATGAAATAGTACCAGTAATGTCACTGCACAAAATGTGAAACCATCATCCAATCTCGCCATCCACGGCCCAACATAGTCTACTTTCAGGTTTTCCCCGCGTCCATGTGGTGGACAATACACATCCTATGCTGTATATCAGTGGTTTAAGTGTTACTTAGAAGTTTGTGTGTATGTATGTATGTATGTATGTGCGTGGTTGTGTGTGTGGGTGTGTGTGTGTGGATGTCAATAACCCCAGTATTTTGTCAATATCTTTCCCTTGACATGTTAGTGTTTTCCCATCCATTCTGTACAGTCAAGAGACAAGACTCACAGCATAGTCTACGTAAAAGAAAATTTGTTCGCCAAGACGCACAAGGTAACGGCAGTGACACAGGAAATCAATCTCAGAAAAAACTCTAATAAAAAAGTTGTAATAGTTAAGAGGGACTATACTCCTGAATTGAGACTAGCTGTACCCTTGCAGTAACTAAAAACATTAAACAACTGACTTTTGTCAACCTTGTTATATGTAACAAGAGATATAAAGGGCAAATATTGAAAGACATTACTTTCCTCTTTGTGAAAAGATTAATCGTAATCTTTCTTTCTTTCTTTTTTCTTGGGTTGTATAATATCCCATGCTAGTCTTTGGAAGACAGATTCTGTTCATGGTTTCCAATGTTTACAGAAGATACCACTACTGTAGTATATGTATTCCTGTAACAGCATTTGGGTCAGCTGTTTTGATATTTCAAATATTTGTCACATTTGATTTAAATACACATTAATTTGACACTGTAGCTAACATTTGATCAATATCATTGAATGTAAGATCTGCTAAATGTCTTTGGATGGATTCAAACGTAATGGTTGAAATGATATGCTAACTGGCTGCCCTAAACTCCTTTCATGAAGATGGGGAGAGGCCTTCTTCTCTCAGAAGAAGAAGAAAATTAAACCGACAGGCAAGTCAAGGTAATATTCAAAGCTTCTTGCTGTTCTCATCAAAAAAAGAACTACACTGCTTATCATCAAGAATGAAATAGTAGTTTCACTCCAAACACACAAGAGAACAGATTTTACCATATTTTTTTTTTCTTGCATCTTCACCCACCACAAAAAGGAAAAGAAAATCTTCAGTGCTTACGCCAAGTCACTATAATGAAACACTTCCATATCTTCCTTTATCAAGTCCTCTACTTTTTTTTTTACTTCTACCAACAGATGTTTCGGTCTTAATTGCTTTGCTCCTGTTGTTATTTTAGGGTAGTGTTTTTTTTTTCACTCATAAATGACAATTTATTAAGCTGTTTTGTCTAGATGAATCATCTCTGATTTAATCGCAATTATTCAAGTATTGCTTTCAGTTTTTCTTATTCTTAAATCTTAATAGCTTTGAACATATATTTGTAGCTATTTTTCAGTTTGATCAATCTACAACACAGTATGGTTCTTTTGAATTCTTCTGTTTGATATGATGATGCATCAAAATTGGCTAAAAAAACTGTGTTCTTTAAATTTTAACATACTTCATTTATGTCAGGAAAATGGAGAATGTGTTAATTATATCTTTCTGATAGAGAAGAAGTAACAGAGAAATGAATTTCAAAATTTAAGAATGCATGTAGCTGTCATTTTTTTTTTCAACCTCAGCATTGGCCTGTTGGAGCATACCATTGTACATGCTTACCACATAAACTTGTCTCCAGTTGGCTTTAGTCCCGTATACTCACTTGTTTGTTAGCTGCAGTCATCATGCAACCCTCAATGAAGTATTGTCCAGAACCTTACAATGTGACCTTGAATCATGAAATCCACTAGAAGTTGAACAGACTGACTTTCCTTTAGGTCTAAACTTATACATTTTGGGAACAACTCTCCTGATTTTGGTTTTAATATCTGACTGTTTTCATATCTAAATCTAATGTTTGCATAGAGTGAGGTTAAAATAGTGTTTTTAACCGTTTGTATAGACCTACTTGTCCGTGTCAAGGGTGTTTCCTTCATTTTCCACTCATGAGGTCATTGAAAGTGTGCACGAAAGCTTTGTAGAAACTTAACAAGTAAGCAGTAGCATTGAAACCTTGACATCACCATATATAAGATGTTTTAGTAAGTGCACTGTATCTTATATTAATCTGACTGTACCTTCTCAGTTCTTTGTTCCAAACACAATAAAGGAAGACCAGGTGCACCTTAATAGATCCTTAACTCCACAACCCCCTTTTTCATATTTTAAAAACAAAACAAAACACATTTCATTATATTTATGTAGGTTGGATGAGTTCACAATGAGTTATATGTTTTATAAAATCTCAGTACAATATGAAATAAAAAACAAAAAATTGATTAGTTCTTTTTTTAATGTGGCATAACTGACTCATTCTTAGCATGTGTAAACTTACATGTATATGATTATAATTCCATCTTGTGTATAATCTTGAAATTCAAAATTACAAAAACGCCATTATAGTTCAAATAATAAACTAACTACTCAGAATTCAGAACTTGACAGATGATCTTAATTTTGTAGTGTACATGCAGTTGTGGAATGTTCAAATTGGTTATGATTAGAAGCAGAAAGGTACTAATGTGCTGCAGTGTTTTTTGTACGGATCATTTTTCAGGGTGATGACATACACAAATGTGTAAGCATACTCCCATCATTGTCAACTTTTGTTTTCATTATCTTATGCACTTTCAGCCAAAAATTACCTTTTTTGGCAGTCTTCTGCATCCTCACCAAATTTTTTTGAGTTATTTTGTGTTTTGATATTGTGTTGCTTGAAGGGTAAATGCAACTAACTCTACAAGGGATCACCTAAGGATAATTTTATCAAATGTTTCCCCAAAATGGAGTTACACCTTTCAAGCTGTCTATAGTTATACCATAACAATAAATGCTTACCAGCCACTTCGAAGAAATGCTTCCATGCATTTGACATGCTTCAGCAGTGCTACATGTATTTGCAGTACATCTACACAAAGCTTGAAGGCATAAAATAAGGTGCTTACTGATACTCAGAAATTACCAAATCCATGGCAAAACATTCTCAGTGATATCATGAATCATACAGAATTGCAAAGAAATCAAAAGATGTGACTGTATGTCTGTTAGTCTGTAATTTTGCTATATGTCTGCACAGGATTTCAGTGTGTGTGTGTGTTTATTTGTGAGTGTGTGTACACAAATTCATTGATTTTTTTTTTCTCTTGTCTAAACACATATGTGATATTCACATTTATTTCCTACTTTTTCAGATCTCTTTCACAATTCATGAATTAGATAACTTACAGTTTTTTTGTTAATAAATTCACTTTTCTTTTGGGGGGCACTAATGGTGCTATTGGTATATTTGCTTCTGCTGTGATATATTAATTTGTTTTATGGCATCAGTTATTTTATTTGCATTGTGTATAAAGGCATTTTGATTTTCCAAGTTCTAGAAAATGTATGACTTTGTTACAGGTAAGTACAATATGTATTTGTAGATTTTGAACATTACAGATGTCTGTGCGTGCTAATTGTACTACATAAATGCTCATGACCCCTCAGATACAATGACATTTTTTTTTTTAAATGTAGGTCCATTTTGTATCAAGCTTTGTCTTTTAACCATTCTTCCATCTGTCTTCCATAAAAATATCCACAGTCATGATATAATAATCTTATCTTAGTGTTTGATATAGGTCAGCGGCATCATTGTATTTGACGCCATAAAGAAATGGTCAGTTATGGTCAGTTATTTCCTGTTTCCATAAAAGATTGAACAGGAGACTGCCATCTTTTGTCTAGGTAAATTAAATGGTAGCCCAAATGGAGTTAGCTTCAATTTCTCCACTAATTTACTGCTTCATTTCTTTGTTGGGCTATCTGTGGCATATCTTCTCCAATATGACACAATGGGCAAGTATGTATGAAATCAGATGTTTGAGTTTTTTTGGGTTTTTTTTAACGATCAATATGGGCATATTCACTGGATAGTGGCTTAAAGAGCAAATGAGATGTCACATAATTGATACCCAAGTGATTGTGTTAGTTTCCAATTCTATCAATGAAAATAGTGATGATTTTTTCCCCCATTTTTTCTTTTCTTCATGTTAAAGTGAGTGCTATAAATAATCCTGCAAAAAGTATGTGGATTAATTCTTTTTTTCTCGAGGTAACAAATGCAAAGACATTCAAAGATATCGAATTGACAATGGTATGATTTAAATTTTCAAATATAAGTTGCTTCACTTGGGAGATTAACCTGTAGACGGAGACCAGCAATCATATGTTCTCTGTGGTCTAGACATATTCATTCATATGTCTAGACTTTACTGTGTGCTGATGGTATAGCCACATTGTTGTCCTGTCATAAGAGTGTCATCAAAATTCCATCCATTATCAAAGTACCTAATCAACACACTGTTACAGAATTTCACCTTGTCAAAGTAGTCATTGTAATGATGCAAAGGATATTAAATCATAAAAAACTTCAGTGGTCATTTTTTAAACATGCTCTAAATCAGATATGATAATTACATGCATCACACATCCATTCCATCCAACAAGTGCAAAATGTACATTTTTACTCAATTAGCTTGTGTGTATATACTGTTAAATATTCCAAATGAAGAGGCATCATGATGTGTAAATATTCCTGTGTGTCAATCATGAATCAGAATTCAGATACTAGTAGGTAAGCATAAGTGCAGTAGACGATAATGATTGTGATCATAATGATAGTGAGAATGAAATCCCACTGCGGCTACCACATGAATTAACTTCTTTTTTCCTGTCTCCTCCAAATAGTGTATTGATGTTGAAAATTACCAGTGATGATATGATCATGAAAATGATGGTAGTAATAATGAAAATCAAATGACAGTAGTGATAGATTCTAAATAATGTTACTGTCACATAGATAGTATTTATCATGAGTACATTTATTTCAAAGAATGATGATATCAATGACAGTCGGTGAGAGAATAAGAACACTAATTACTCAGTCTTGTGTAGTAACAGTACAGGCTACAAGTTTTGATGTGTGACATCTCTACCCAACATGAAGCACCACTGAGCAATTCTGCTGCAATCCTGATGTAGCCAAAAGTATGCTATAATTTTCCTTCTAGTACAGAAGGTTAAGTCCTATCATTTCATTTCTGGCAGAGAAAAGCCTTGGTGAAGGGGAGACCAACGGTGAGAACGGCGAGGCGGGCACTGGCGGCAAGCTGGCCGACGGCCTGGATGATGTCGATGAGGAGAGCGATGACAGCGACGACGAGGAGGCGCTGAGCAAAGAGGAGGCGCTGAAGAAGATGCAGGAAAAGAAAGACAGAGTGAGTGTAGTTTAGGGTCGATGTCTTGGTAGAAGTTACATGTCTTTCACCCTCTAATTCTTTCTCAAGGATGTCTTGTGGTGGTGGATCTGGGCATGCACTGTTTCGTGAAAGTTGGCCGCCCTGAGAATCACCATAGTAACAGTCAGTGACTAGAGCTTCTCAGCCAATCAAAATCAAGGATTTTACTGAAGTTGTCAGAGACCAACAGCTTGTCAGGGCTAACAACTTTCATGAAACGGTGCCGGGGTAGGGCTGTTGATTGAGAGGAAATTGAGCTGAAATTCATGACTTCTTCATTTGGTACATTGAAACCAAATCCAAACACAGATTCAGTATCCAAACTAATGATGCTCATAACTGGAATAGTATTAATAAGACTCATTTTTTGTAAATTTGAAACTAGGAGATTTTGTAGTATTTTAACATGTGTTCTAATTTCCAGTGCCACATATGTATGGGATTCTACAATATGACATCTGTTGTATTGGCAGCCATTTTCCTGAGTATTTCATTGATAAGAAAAAGTAGGTGTATATTCAAGTATGTTCTGTAATGGAGACTGACCCACACACTGACCATCTGACCCACAGGGTACAGCCGGTCAAGAAGCTGAGGCAGGAGCAGAGATGTCAGCCCTGGTCAATTACATTCAGCCAGTCCACTTTTCATCTTTTGAAACCTCAAACAGTAAGTGTGCATCTTCCTCCACTCTTGAGGATGAAAGGTGTCACAGATGATGTAGGGGTTATCTATTTTATAACAATAACAACATTGTCTTATCTACCTGGGGTAGCCTCTTCAGTGTTATCACTCTTGTACCAGAGGGCTCTGCAATTATTATTACCCCAGCATTGCTAGGTACCCATACACCTGGGTTGAGAGGGAAATAGTGGGTAAAAACATCTTGGCCATGGATGTAGGCATTTAACAGGATTTGAATTCTGGACCTGCGATTAAAAGTCAAGAGTCTATCCACTAGACCACAGTGCCACCACAACAGCATACTGTGTAGATGCAGGAAGCTAGGGTATAAAGGGTCTTCAGAGGAATACTACTGTACTACTGTCAAACGAGGAATGTTTGCATGCATTTTAATTCCTGGAATTTCATGAGAGCCAAGATTCGCGAAATTAAAATGCACGTGAAGGCTCTTGTCTACACTATCTGCATTGAATGCCAGGGGCACTTCGCAAAATTTTAATGCCCTAAAAAAGAAAAGAAAATTTCATGCTGCTAAAATATCATGTTTTACAGTAACTTGTGCATGGATGTATTCAGTTCTCATCAGTGCTCAAATATGTTTGATCAGTATCTTACCAGTAAAGAGCATTAGGTCATGATGATGAGATGCGATGCTTTGATTGATTCATTAACAATGGGTCACCCGGGCATTTAGGTTGAAAAATTAAGATTTGCTTTGAATACATGTGTTGTGTGTTCCGTTGCAGTCACTCTTTTGAGTGAGAAAAGTATTTACATGAATTTAAAAAAACATGGACTTTATCCAAGTTCTAAGCTTGTATTCTCCTTGTAAAACATGCCAAATCCAGTGTATGTCTTTTGACTACTGAAACTTAATTTAATCTCTTTGCTGGGTCATTAAGAATAAAAGGAGCAGGCTTGTGAATACAGCGCTTTGCTTTTATAGTGCCTCCAACTTCACACAATTTCTGTAAAACAGCCATGTACTTATAATAGGTAAGTATATGCCTCTTTCTCATACTTTATAGAAGAAAAACACAGTTCAGATTCATATGCTGAAGATGATACATTCAGGTGTTTGTTAGCTTTTAATTAGTGTTGCAAGAAGTCAACGACAGCTCGATTACAATTAACTTGAAAGAATCATTTTTTTTTTGTTAAGACACAATAAATTAAAATTCAGTGCTTCCATAAGTGCACTTCTGAACATTTTCATGAACATTCTCATGACATACCATGATTTTCTAATTACCCATATTATTTAAAGTATATTCACTAACCATATATCAATAATGCTTCACTCCATTTATACACTGTAACTCACAACCAAAATTGCGTTCACTGAAACAGTGGTTATTACATTTCACAACAATTTTCTAACACTCGATTATTCATGCCTGAGTGTTTAGTACAAACAGCTTGTATATGAAACTCAATCCCTAAACATGACTACATTTGCCCCAAGGTGCTCATTCTGGGCTGCAGGAGAAATGATAGATGCATTAAATGTGTCAAAACTCACAGATATGTTGATGCTGACTCAATGTTGGTGTTGAGCTAGTGGTGCAGTGGATAGCTGCCAGAGGTATCTTGCCTGCCAGCCTGAGTTGCTCACCAGTGGGAAGTCCTCGGCCTCTCTCTCTTTCACACACATACAGCACAACTTCCTTACTCAGAGATGTGATGTGTTTACCACACCCTAGTGTTGGCCAATAACCATGCTAGGTTCCCAATATCCTAGCAACAGAATATCAATATTAAACATGAATGTTAATCACTCACTCTTTTCTTACTTGCCTACTGATTCACCTGTGCTCAACAGATGGGACATTCCAGCCAGCTCCACTCTACTCAGGTGTTCCACTCAAACAAACAAAATGATAATCTCATATATATATGATTATATATATGATGTATATGATACAAGTGACATATACAGGATACAAGTGACATTTTGTCTTCTCTTTGAGGCAATTTTTATCAAAAATTGTCTAATATCCTGATACCATATTCCTGCAGAAAGTGGTTGATATATCTCATTTCCTAGTCTTTCTCATTCATTTTCCCCCACAGAGAAGAACCACAGTTACGAGATTTCATCCTTTGTGGAAACATCCGCCATGAATCGAGTCAAGGAAAACCCAGTCGAGTTTGTCAAGTATCCTTTTCAGACCCATCCAGTTATTCCTTTTTCCAATTTCTCACCAGTGATGGTAGTGGCACTCACTTGAGCCTTTCTTTGTGTTCTCCAAATGACACATTTTGACAGCTTGCTGCGTAGGCCAATTGATGGATAGAACCTGTCTCGTATAATACACATGTTGCCAAATCATCGGCGCTCAGTGGGATTCTTGTGTACTGACCAAAGAGTTATATTTGACTAGTTTGGATGAAAAACACAAAGATTCCTTAACATTGGAGTCTTGCATCTTTTATAATTTCATATCAAATCTTCTTATCTAGTGGACAAATCAACATATTCCTTTATGGTGTTCACAGAGTATAGCTTGCACAGAGGTCAAATTCCAAAATTTAATTTCCTTGTTGCATTTTTTTGGGGAATACTTACACAAGCCTTTCAAAAACTGTCTAAAAAATGAATAAATGCAGGGAATCAGGGAAAATTACCAAACCAGTGTTTAAGAAATATTTGTGTGGGTTTTTTGTTTTGTTGGTTTATTTCTTGTAGAGTTCAATTGTATTTGTGTGATTAGATACTAACTGAGTAAGTGCTATAATACAACTTGTGAATAAAATAATCTGAATATGTATCATTGTAATAATAGCTTTCATGACCACAGCCCATATCTTATGCATGATACTTCCACTCACTGTTAGGTGTAAAAATTCAAAGGTGTTAGATCCAAGAATTCATCATATGATCAGTTTCATCTTGAAAATAGTGTTTTGTCAGGAGCGGGAGATATTCTGAAGAAATCATATTGGTTTTTGTGAAGATAATCAAGATTGTAGTCACAAAAGAAGAAAGATTAAAAAAAAACATAGATTCTCACTGATTATGTGATTAGACTCCTGCAAGAGTATGCTCGGGAACAGACTTCAGTGGGATACAGAATACCATTATACCCATGATAACCCTTAACTCGAAATCCTCCAGCTACAACAAACGTCAGTTATCAAGAATCTATCCCAAAGGAACAAGAGTAGATTCCAGTAACTTCATGCCACAGGTAAGGACGCTCCACCATTTTACGGCATGAACAAACCCACCTGTCCACTTGCCACTTGCCCAGGACAGGTCAAACTGACCGTCAGACAAGTAAAGTGAATGGGCACTTGCTTGTTGAATGCATAAAGCTCTTTTTTTATATTCCCATTTTGGCAGATGGGAGATATACACAACTGTTACAGAATGCTACAGCCCTTCTTGCCCACTTGTCTAGAGCAATTAGATCTTACTGTTGGGCAAGTAAAATACAAGGGGTGCATTTGCCAGTTAAAAGTATGAGGCCCTTTCTCAAATGCCCATCAGGGCAAGTGCAAATTGTACTTTTATCATGCCCTACGTTCTGTAACAACCTTGTTTGACAAGGAATTAATGGCCATCTATTGGCACGTGAAAGTGAAGGAAGTCAGACCTGATGGTTATTTTCTTCAACAGGTCAATGGAAATATTCTGGCAAATTCGCCCATAGCTTCCAAGTAAACTATTTACATTGTATACTACATGGTAATTGTTTTCTGTTTTTTGTTGTTTATTTTTATTTTTATTTTTATTATTATTATTTTTTTTTTTTTTTGGGGGGGGGAGGGGTGATGCCCATGGCAAGAATAATATAAAAGAAAACAATGATATGACAAGTGATTTCATACCAAGAAGTCAAAATTTTCTCATTTGGTAAACATGTGTCTCTATGGAAATCTTTTTTCTTCTTGTAGTGATTAATAATGATTTTAACCCTAACTAGGCCGGGCTATTTGGGTAGATCATAGAGCCGTCATAGATCTCGGCCGTCGACCGCGCGATTGTGACGAAAATTGGCACACACATTGCCTATGATGTAATCTAAAGTACCACAAAGTTAAAGTTTAACAAATACTCATTTATGCTAAATTATGCTAATTTATGCATAATGATGCATGAAATAAAACAATGTGGTATAAATCATTAAATAAAGCTCAAATTAGGCTCATTTTTTGTTTAGATATTCTTTGTAGTGTCCTGAGCAAATATACTGTAAGAGAAAAAAACTGTGCCATCAGAAAAACATTTCTTAAGTATTTTATTGTTTTTTGAGTTTCTTATGTACTGCGACATTGTTCCGAACAAGAAAATATGTTATTAATTGATTTTAATCAATGAAACCCAAAAATAATCATGCTTTTATGAAATTTGCCTGTAAGCACAGTTTGCATTGAAATTGTACACGAATTCACGTTTTTGAGCAATTTTTGGTCTGACATGCATGTACATATTTATGCGCAACTTCGGAACCAGGAAGCCCGGGCATCGCAAATTTGGTGTCAAAAGATGCATGAGACTCAAAAGAAAAAAGTCATGAAACTTTGCGGCGACAGCTTTTCGCATTAGCGATACATTGCACGGAACGTCGATGGGGGGCCTCAGAAATGTGATTTTTATTCAAAAAAGAATTCTCTAGATACACATAGTTCTGAGAAAAAAAAAAATATGGTGAAAGAGCCATAGATAGACAATGAATTCATGATCACAAACTCTCTTTGAACACATTCATTTTGTCTTCTTCAGATTTTCTGGAATGTTGGATGCCAGCTTGTAGCCCTCAACTACCAGCAGCTTGGTAAGTGGAAAATAGAAAAGTTACCATGTGAAAACCAATAAGACAAAGTTGATATGACTGAAGCCATATATTAGGTGGGGAAATCAGCCAAATTTAGATGCTGACATGTAAAGAATGAGTTTCTGTGAAGCATACATGTATCTTGGGAGGAATTTTAATTTTTTGGCCTCAAAACAATGTGTAAATGCATTTTGCTTCTGATTGAAGCTTAAGCCATGCATTTCGCTTGCACATAGTATCTTTTATAATAAAAGGATTAAAGTCAATTCTGGTCTGCCATGCTGACATGAACCAATAGCACATCTTCTTATGATATTTGGAATTGTGTTTTGTGATCTGAATAAATTTTTAAGCATAAAACTTAAGAGATGATATACTGTGGGAACTTCTGTCAGAAGCTGATATGTAGTATTTCCAGATTTTAAGCATTTGAGAAAGAAATGTCCAGTAACCTAATTTGTACCAGCTCTGAGCTTGACATTTTCAATTCCTTTCTTTGTGGATTGAGAATCATGTCATTATTCTCGTCACAGTGTGTAATATCAGAGAGTTTTGTGATTGAACTTTCATGCTGTTTCTCTCATCATGATTCAGACATTCCCATGCAGCTAAATCTGGGGTTGTTCAATAAGAATGGAAGGACGGGATACATCCTGAAGCCAGACTTCATGAGGAGGAAGGACCGATACTTTGATCCTTTCGCCGAGTCCACCATGGATGGCATCGTGGCTGCCACAGTAGAGGTCAAGGTAGGTCACAGGGTGGTCACAGGGAGGTCGTATGTAGGGATATTCAAAAGCTAGCCTACTTACGGCTGACCCTTAAATGACCCCAAAATCTTAATGTGGCAGTTGATATGTCATCTCTTTTGTAACTTTGCTTAAGACAATGATTCACAGAAGCTTTCATGAGTAAAGATTTTGACCAGGATGTTATCCATTTTGCGATAATTTCATAACATATACTCTAAAAGCTGTTATTTTATGAGGATTTAATTTTGGTGAATTTTGCAAATCACTATTGGGCCACTAATTTAACAACATGCTAAACTACCACCATCTGATGAAACTAGCAGAGTGAAAGGACACCCATTAGTGCACCCTTGATAGCCTCAGAGTCAAGTCATGAAAACAAGCTCTCATGAAAATGTTTGTGGCATCATTTGCGAACATTTTTGTACCCGAAAATATCAGCTTTTACAGTACTGTGAGTGCAGAGAACAAGTAACCCATCACAGTAGTAGCTCAAACTTTAAAATAATGAAGGTATCATATGAGGGAATCCATTGTCATGTGTTATTCTCTCTCACTTGCCCTACTGGATGTTTCAAAACCTCCTTAAGGTTCTGTCGGGCCAGTTTCTGAGCGACAAGAGAGTTGGGACGTACGTGGAGGTGGACATGTTTGGTTTACCGGCGGACACGGTCAGGAAGAAATACAAGACCAAGACAGTGACCAGTAACGGCATCAATCCACAGTATGATGACGACAAGTTTGTCTTTCCCAAGGTGAGACGTGCGATACTTTTCATTGTTTACTCTTCATTTTTAGCCATCTTCTGAGATTTCATGATCCTTGTCTTTCATGTGGGTTGTTGTTTACTCAGATGTGGAGTGATGATGTTTAATCCTTTGAATATTTGTCCCAGATTTTTCTACCAGGATTCAACAGGTTGTATTGAGCAGATTTTGTCAAGGATGTTTGTTTCAATGCAATAGGCAGACAAAAATATAACTAGTCACTCTTTACTTTCGATCAGGCAATAGACCGTTTCTTTATCGTGTAACAATTTATGGATGTCTATTTTCCTACAGCCTCGTAAAGAAGCATTTCATTCACCTGCTCCCTCCCATTAAGTTCCATAGGCAGGAATTCACTCAGTTGTTGCTAGGTTAGGCAAGCCTCCAGCAATCAATAGGCGTTTTTACATCAGCCCGATGTTTTGAAATAGCGCGCTATTTTCTGACTTAGAAAATCAACCCGATCACAAAATAGTGTGCTATTTGATAATGTGAATAAAAATTAGCGCGCTAATTGATAGAGAAAATTTCTTGAGTCCAACTCGGGAAATTTCCGAAATAGCAGGATAATTAATGCGAACTATCGCGCTATTTGATAATGTTTGGGCTGATGTGAATAGGAAATGAAATAGCGTGCTAATTTGCAATCGCGAAAAATATCTCAAGCTTGGATTTTTATCGGGCTGATGTGAAAACGCCTCATGAGGATGTTAAGGGCGACTTTTGTGAACAAGGCATGCGTAAAATCTAAATATACATTTCAGAACCTGTCTATTCACAAAGAACTTGATTTGTGCAAATATTATTATTTGCATAGTTTTTGCATAGATTTTTTATTAAAGGTCAGTATTTCATATATCACTGTGCAGGTGATTATGCCCAAGCTGGCCATGTTGAGAATCACGGCGTACGACGACAACAACAAGCAGATCGGCCACAAGATCCTGCCAGTGGACACTCTTAGACCAGGTGAGACTGAACTCCCAGTCCTTTTATTGTGTTAACTCATTCACTGCTAGAGCCTGAAATCCCCATAGACTCCATACAGGATTCACCTGGTTTCCAAAGAGAGTTGGTTAAAGTACAGGTAGCACTATGTTATGTTGCCCATTGACACCATTGTCAAACTCTCATGATGGTAATGTAGAGAATATCCATTTATGTCAGTGATAGTGGAAATAGAAAAATGCTTTCATACTGTGTTCCAAGTACTGTAAAATTGGCACTTCTCGCACATTTTGTGTGATATGAAACTAGTGTGAAAATGAGAGCATGCAATATTTTTATATTATGTGTAATACTATTTCATAATTAGATTTTTTTTTGGCGGAAAGTTTAACGCCAATTTCATATTATATTGCAATTGTCAAAATCGTAGGCTTTAAGCCATTTTATTCTCTCAACTTTATTTACACATATTTAAACTTTTTGACATGTTGTATCTACAAATTGTAAGTGTCCAGTATTCTGCTTTTATTCCCTTTTCCTGATCTTTTTGAAGCACACATGTACTCATATATGAATGTGAAGAGCTATTGAAGATTATGTATTAAATTCAAGACAAGCTCATCCTGCTATGGATTCTTTGCTGTCAGATCTTGGATCTCACAATATCTCTCCCCCACCGCCATCCAGGTTACCGGCACATCCCACTGCGCAATGAACTCTACCAGCCGCTGCTGATGCCGTCGCTCTTTGTGCATATCAAGGTGTGCGACTACGTGCCCAAGGGGCTGGCCAACTTTGCCGACGCCCTGGTCAACCCCATCCAGCACCAGAACCAGATCGACGAGGAGATCAAGAAGAGGGCGGAGCAGCTCGCCGTCCTCATGGAGGAGACCAAGAGCCAGGAGGAGAGTGCCCAGCCGCAGACGGGCGACGATGCGGGCCCTAGCACCAATGGGGTAAGATGGATTTCCTCTGCGTATATGTGCCTGTGTGTGTCTGAGTGTGCATTTGTTTGTGTGTTTTTGTTCGTGTCTATCGGCAGCAAAGAGTTGCAAATGCCCTTTTCCGAAGTAAAGACCTGAGTCTATAAATGAAGATCAAGTTTTATCACAAAATAAGCTAACTCCATTCTTGTTAAGTTGAGATATTTGTGATTAAAGCTGCTAAAAAAAGAAAGAAAATAATAAGAAAATACAGGATATTTTTAATCATAACTTCTAGAATATTCCTTATGTCACAAGTGAGGTATTATTAATCATAACTTCTAGAATATTCCTTATGTCACAAGTGAGGTATTACTGGAAGGGTTGATAATTTTACCCTATCTGATGATTGACTTACTTTGAAATGTCTAAAAATGGTGCTTAGCTCATTTTGCAATAAAACCCTTCAAATGTGTATGTGGGAAGTGACATTGTGTTCTTGATTAACTGGTATTGTGTTGTCATATTTCCTTTGGAGTCACAATTTCAGTTGCCATTATCATAATTATGATGGTGGTTATCATTGACGTTCATTAGAAGTTTTTTTTTCTTTAACATTGTCATGATCATCGTTTTTATTGTCATTACTATCTTCATTGTACTGTTGTTTTTAACATTACAAGTTTTAGCAAAATGCTGATGAATATGTCATGAATTAATGGTATGTTGTGGCTGGTATTTGCATATATATCAGCTACATGTTATCATGGTGCTAGAGCTGCTTTTTCGGTTACTAAACCCTTTAATGAATCCATTTTTAAAAACAAACTTTAAAGAAGAAGATGATAATTGTGTGATGTTGAGTCAATTAATCCTCTCTGGCTGCACACCTGACGACAGGAGACCACCAAGGAGGGCGAGGGGGAGACCTCCTCCGCCACCCCCGAGGGAGGACAGGCTGCAGCATCATCCAACCCCGTTGCCGTGGAGGACAAAGCGCCTAGCAACAAGGCCGTGGAGGACATGAAGACGCTGGAGAGGGAGAAGAGGGACAGCATCGAGGCCCTCCCACCGGCGATCAAGAAAACATCCAGACCGTCCAGGCAGTCCGGTAAGAGATTGAAGGGAGGATGAGACTCAAAGCAGGAGGTAAAACTCAACAGGGGTTACAAAATGGCTGACAATAGTGCTTGCTTTCCTGTGGTATGTCACACTGTGGAGAGGAACACAGTCACTGATACGCCACACATATGTGTGTGATACTGACCAAAACGTAGCTAACAGATATGGTTAATTTTGAATAGGAATGCAGTAACATGTATGTGATACATTATGGATAGAATTAGTGGAATACATCATACATAATCATAAATCAAATCAAATCAAATCAAATCTAATACACAGTGGACACACTTCTAGTCACAGAATACACTGTGAACAGAAACCTGTCACACACTGTTTCTTACTTGCGGATAGAAATACTGTCATGGATGTGACCCTATGGACTGAAACACTGCCACACATGTGACAAATTATAAAGGATAACATAGCTCTATGCATTTTACATTGTCATGAACATGGTTTACTGTGGGTATATACAGTCTGATATGGTACATGGACTAATATTGATTGGTACACATTCACATTGCGCATTGAACATTTCATGTCTCATGAATAATTGATTAGTTGTAGATGAAAACCAAGCATTGTATGCAATACAGATGACGGCATGCACACACACACACACACACACACACACACACACACACACACACACACACACACGCACATACATACATATACAAATTTATGTGAAAGGACTCATACTCTTTTTAGTCATTGATAGGACATGCAGCCAGATGAATCTAAATAGACCCCAAACTTTCTTCCATTACCACAGCATTTTTTTGTAGCAAATGAGTTCCTGTTTCAACAATGCAAAAATGTCCTACTTTGTGAAATGTAGAAATGTCACAGATAGGAGGTGAGGTGAGGATTATATGCAATGATCTTGGTTTGATGAGAAGAAACAAATAACAAAATCTGACAATGTAAATCTCTCAATATTGTGTATATTGATGCTCATCCTTTTCATCCTTTGCGTTGGATGAGGTTGGCTTTACTCATACTTGGATTGTAGTTGAGGCTTGCTTTGGGTATGCTAATTGCCAAACATGATCATCAGTGAATAAAATATGGTATAGTAAGCCACATCACCTTGTCGCAAAAAGATGGGTGTTGTATAAGATCATCAGATACTGAGTAAATGCTTTTGCTCTTTCTGCCAGCTATGTTTCTATTCTCAATGAATCTCCATTTTTTCTGATTTCCTTCTAAGCCTTCCTGCTATGGCATGCTAGAATTAGTTGTGTTCTCATAAATTCAAATTTATGCATCATAATAATTGCTTGTGTCTGTCCATTAAAGTGTGTTTGGCACTAACTACATGTACTTTTACAACAGACACCACATGTTTTGAAACTTGATTTGATGTGTAACTGAACAATGTTAATGATTGATTGGTGTGCCAAAATCAATGAGAGGACATTATTCTCCTTATTCACGAAGAAAATCTGTTCTTGTCTATGAATGTATTTATATGTTATATTTTTGTCATTAATGAAATTATTTAATGCTTTATCTGTGAGAGTACAGGGAACAAACCTCAGTGTGAACATTGACATGAAATGTGTTGAGGTAACATTTATGAGATAAAGTGTATTCCCAGCATGTCTACCATTAAAATTTGTTCTATTTTTGTTTATGCTTTTTTTAACCTCTATGAATATTGGTCAAGATGAATTGGAAATTAAAGACAACATTTCTGTTTAGATTAGTGGGGTAAAGTAAAAAAAAGATGTCAGTGGTATTTTCTGAAAGGAAAAAAAAAATAGAGGAAAAACACAAATCAATTTGTCTTGTCTGAAATGAAGGGATGTTTCTTTATTCCATGAGAGGAATTTGGGTTGTGAAGATAGATGGGAAGCAAACTGGTGTTGAAAAATTGTTTTGCCATAGTCAAGCTGTGCTGTACAGCAAGACTCACTGTTATGTTCTGTTTTCACTGATACCAATTCCATCAACCATTTAAATATGAACCAGAAACACAACTACAGATTCTACTGAACCACTTAGAACCAATGGGTAAGTGTGTCTCAATGCCTTTCTGTAGACAGAGGACCTCACTGTTCAGCTCACATTACTTTAAAAAAAAATGCATCTAACATCAAAATCTTCCTAAATTCCATTCTCCACCTCAGGTTTGTACAACTTTCCATCTCTTGAATGATATTCAGATCAGGGGAGTTTCAAGAGAGGAATGCCAACTCAGGGGGTGTGACATCGCAATTAAATCATATTCATACAGAGATTTTGTCATTGGGTGTAAATTTTGGGCGGTGGTGGTTTGTATGCAATTGTTCATGGATGCCATTACTATACTTCAATGGCCTGTCTCTCTTACATTCACCATCACTCGTTCATCTCAATTCATATGAAATTACTCCTCTTCCCATATTGTTAATTTTGCTCAGCATTTTTTGATGACATATTCAAGTAAAATAAAAGGATATTTTGGGATTTTCATCAGTAAACACACAACATGCTAAATTTGATAAGACAAATATGAAATATAATTGCAGTATTTTCAAACTCATACCAATATAAAATGTATCCAGTTCCCAAAGAATGACAAAGATGATTTAAAAACTATTGTCCTTTTCTGTGTGACTGGTCTTTAACAAGGCTTTTTTGCACGCCAATAGTTCCCCAGATACAGCGGTAACATTCCAAATTTGCCGTGAATAGCTTTGAGCATAATCCCGCTCACTTACTAGACACTTAATGCTAGCAGTGTGCAAATGTCCAACATGCTTGTTTTCAAATCCGCTTCTTTTGTTCTGCTCGCGAATAGCCAGGATAAACATGGATTCACACTCATTGGAATGCTTGTCATTTCCCAGGTTGTCACATGACTGATCACATGACACGTTACCGAGTTCATTTCCCAAGAGCAGTGGATGCTTCACTGGAAGTTTCCATCCTCGTGTTTGATTTTGTTTTTATTTTATTTTTATATCAGTTTGTTGATTAATCATTTTCACCATATTCCAGGCATTATATGACCTATATGATTTTTGTATATGATTTATGTATGAATATTTATCCCCCCATCCAACCCCCCCCCCTTCATTGCTATATCCACCCATACCAACAGTCTCAGCCAAAGACAGTGGCGGTAGCAGTGGTCTTCTGCGGTCCGTTTCCATGGGAACGGCCCAATTTCAGTCCGATGCCTTTTCGGGGTTTCACAACCAAAGCATCCGAAGCCGCAGCACCCCCAACCTGGTGCCGCAAGGTCTGCATCCTGTTGTCATGGTGACACGTGTGCACTCTTGTCTATGGTCTCCTCTGTGTCTTGTCCGTTTCCTTGTGAATATTCTTGCGTTTCCATTGTCTGGGTCACACCTTCCTGTCATATCTACTGTATGTTTCAATTTTTTTCTCTCTGAATCTGCACCAATACTCACTCAGTTTGTTCTGTGCTAAGAAACATCTTAGGATAATACTGTTTTGACTTTTCAATATGATCAGAGAAACTTGCATATATGCATTTGCTGTTTGGGAGTCAAATAAAAGGCAATAAATGAACAGTAGCGCCATTTCATTTCATTTTTCTGTTTCCTTTGAATTGTGTGCATAAAAAGAAAGTTATGATGCAAATTATGTAAGCCCTTGCTGCTTGAAAAGAAAATGCAAAATCCTTTGGCATTTATTTATCATGGTTAGTTTCACGGTCTTATTTGTTTTTCCTTTGTTTACAATTCAAACCATGAGTGAGTAAACCCAAAGGATATTCTTCTTGAAGTCTGTCTCATGAAAAACACTGGGCACTTTGTCAAAGCAGCTTAATGAAGGAATAAAGTAAGGTGTTTTGTCTGATTCGTAAATGGTCATTTATACAAGTTTTTTGGCCAGACAAGTCTTAGTATCACAACCAGTCGCAAGATTTTTGTTGAAATGGCAAGAATTGGATTGGCAAGATATATCTGGCTTCTATTGTTGACTCTATCCCTCATCTATAGGTCTCAGCTCCACGACTTTGACATTTTCCCGTTTAACTGTCAGCTTCCCTATCATTTGGCACACATATCACACATCTCTAGGCACATTCATTCAGTCATTTCTACATTCTATATTCTGTATCATATCTCCATGATGTTTTGCATGGTATATCATATCTACAGGTACTGCACTGGTTTATGTACATGTATGAGCACAATACATGTATTGCATGACTCTCGAGCAATGTACTTTCTGTGCATGACATTGAATACCAGGGCATGCCCATTTCATTTTCCTCTTTTTGTTGAACTCTGAAAGTACATTCATGTAGGTTTTTTTTTTTCATTTGTTAGTTAGAGCACTCGCCATAGGCCCATTTTCATTGGAAAGTTTTGATCGTATCACGGCAATGAGGAAATGTGCGATGCGCATTCTTTTCCACTCACACTGCATAAAAAAATTATGCGCAGCTTGGTAGTATGCGGCATGCAAGTTTATCTGCGATGTAAATCAAAGCCTGGCTGGCGATTTTACGCATGATTGATTTTTTTGTTATTGTGATGCCATAATGTTCTAATTTTTGTCTAACTAATATTGTGATTTTCACTTTCAGTTCAAATGTCCCTTGTGTTTCTTGTTGCATGAGATTTTTAACATGTGTGTATTCTGTGTTAGTGTGTACAAATAAACAGTTTATGTTGCGCGTAGCAAAGAGCGAAAAGGTAAGAGACTGCAGATTTAGATTTGAATGTAAAGCTTCTTTTTTTCATCAAAGTCGCTAACACTTTTGAATCAATTGATAACACTTTTTTTTATCTAATAATGAAATAGATAGACTGCTGTGAAAGTTTGCACAAAGTCAAACTTCTTAAAAATAGCATGATGACATGTGCTTGAAGCTGTTGGCCTGTCCAGTGTACTGTTGTGTTGTTGTCATGCAATTTGTGTTGACTGTTGCTTTTTTTTCCTGTTGTATTCTTATTTTTTGTTGTTGTGCATGATGATATCATAGAACACAAGTGATACTTTTTCAATTACCTTTTTTTCACTCAGTGTTGGGAAAATTTGATTGTTTGGAGGTGAGAAAGCTGCTGCAATGGCAGAACAGCAAAGAGCACCATAAAATTAATGTGTCTTGTTTAAGACTAAAAATATCTCAAGATGAAGCAAAAAGACCAATGAATAAGATATAGCAACACAAATTTTGGTCAGCGTTCATCAGAACATATTTTATTTTTCCCAAATTCACTGGAAAGAACTTGAATGAAAATTATATGATCTAGAGTGTAAAATTGCAATTTTGTTCTTGATATTAAAAACATGATTATAGATGGGATTGGATATATTTGAGCACACTTTTCTAAGATTGCAGTTTTCTTCACTGCATTGGTAGTCTTTGTCCCAGATGTTCTCCATGTTCTGACAACAAAGTCTGTTTATTTTCCTTCGTGAAATGCATACTGCAGAGGAAATCATTGCAGCCACTGTGGATGAGATCAAACAAGAAAAGGTTGGTTCTAAGTCTATCTAGCTGCTTAAGAAATTCCCTACAGAAGTTTTTGATGTCCATGAACTTCACATGGCAGCCACAGGTTCTACACTCAATGGGTTAATTTGCAGATTTTAGCTTGAAATGTCTGGCTAAATCTCAGGGGATGTTTTCTTGGCTATTTTAGAGGCATTTTTACGTGCCTAGATTGATTATTCCAAGCACTGTCAATAATATACTGCAGAAAGTATTGGTGTACTGTTGTCCAGGTGAGCATTTTAAGCTTTGATACTGCATATCATGAGGTTGTTGAAAGTTACAGCTCAGAGAAACTGACTGAGAGGGAGGAAAAATATGGATTGTCTTAGATTTTAGACAAGAAATAAAGATTATCTGCTTTGAGTTTAAACATAAAGAGATTGGGGGGGGGGGGGCTGATTCAGCCATAAGGTCTCTGTAAGCTCCTGAAGTTTGTTTTATATGTTCTTCTTTGCTAATGGTCTGTAAAAATGCGTGGAAAGTGATCTTGCAATACTCGTGTTAGAGCAAGACCCCTGGGTCTCCTGCTATTTTTCGTATCAAACAGCATTGAAGATATCAAAATATTTTGTTATCCTTATCCATCTTGTGTTGCTCAATATTGCATGACTTTTACGTGAGATCACCTTTGTGTTAGATCAACCCTCATCACTAAATTGATTTCATGTTCGATCAGCATTTAAAATATGGAAACATAATTTAGCTGTTCATGATTTGTGCGTTGCCATCAAGTTGAATTGTAAGAATTTGCCACGGTAAAAACACAGAAAGGTAATGAAAGCCGTCAAATTTCTAAAGGGTGTTTACTCTTTGTCTTGTGGAAGGTGGCTAGTTCACTCATCATTTGCTCACTGTGCATTTCATTTTGCTCTGCTCTCTCTTTCTTTTTGCGAAACCCCACTCCAGAAATACCAGAAGGTACTGATGCGGACGGAGGCGGAGCTGCAGAAGCTGATCAAGAAGCACGAGAAGAAGCAGAGCAAGCTGAAGAAGAAGCTGGACAAGGACGAGGGCAAGCTGAAGACGTCCCAGGACAAGTCGAGGCGGAACCTGGAGAAGAAGAACGTGGCTACCGAAAAGAAGGCCATGAAGAGCAAACATGCGTGAGTCCCTCAGGAGCTGTCTTCTCCCTTCTGTGTTTTCTTGAGGTTTTTTGTCTAATCTGAAACATTTTTCTTCATTGTGTGTCTTGCGAGTTTGATAAAAGAAAAAGACCTTCAGTGATTCCATTAAAATCTTCTTGCATTGAAAGAGTTGGATGAAAAGCTTAAAGGGATGGTACAATTTTGGATGAGAGGGATATTCAGCTTTCAACTTTTTGCTAGATGATTAGAAACCACTTATGAATTATTAAAGAGCACAGAGTAATTCAAAGTTTATTTGAGGAAAATCAGTTTTGAAATTGAAAATTTGAAAACAAAGTAAGACAAAGCGACCCTCATTAAAGGTGGGTCCCACCTATAAGTTTTGTATCATTAGGATTGCTTTGTTTTGGATATCTCAGCAATTTCAAAACCAATTTTCATCAAATGAACTTTGAATTTCTCTTAGATATGTATGCTCTTTTACATTTCATATGAAGTTTCACATTCTCTCACCAAAAAGTTGGAAACCTGAAGCTCCATCTCAACCACATTTATATCATCCCTTAACGGGGAATGGATGCATTAAAAAATAAAAAAACAGAAAGAAACTAGTGATGATTATTAGTGCTGCTGCATGCAGGTGTAGAGTGAAGTGAAAAGTGTCACCAGTGGGCAATCGTTTGAATGTTCTGTCATCACTTAAGTGCCGCTGTCGCTCATTTGTACCCTAATTTCTTGTTTTGTGATGATGACAGGAATGCGGAGGAGGTTAAGGCGAACTGTGCCAAGGCAATGGAGAAGCTGGAAAACAATCTTGAGAAAGAGGTCAGTTTCTTGTTTTTGTTTCTTTGTCATAAAATATGTGATACGTGTATATCAGTATATGAAGTCTTACATCTCCATAAGAGACAGACACCCCATTGAGCGTAAATCGCCTTGTGCCCGGCAGAAGGACGTGAACGTACACAATTGAAAGAAGGTGTGCCTGGCAGAACAACACGAATGCATGCATTGCGCATAAGTATAACGTGCACCTCGCATGCACTCGTGCCATTCTGCAGGGCACACCTGCCTTGAATGGCTTGCATTCGTGCTGTTTTGCCGGGCACACGACGAAATGATGTAGAAATATGTGGCACTATGCCATAGCAGATTGATTAGCACAAATAAGTTTATTATTCAGCAATAAATGTGCTGGAGATGATGTTTCATGTACTACATGAGTTTGTGAATTTAAAACTTCTGCGTGATTGTAGCTTTGCCGAGTTTTTCTTTCATTTTCAGAGTGTCTCCTCATGTGAGCCGGATGAGCCCCAGGTGAATTTAGCACACTCTGCAGGAAAATTTCAAAACTATTTCCTAATCATTCACTATTCATCATATCATATTTTACAAAAAAAAAAGAAAAAAAATATAATTTTCATTTGATCTTTATTCACATCCAGGATAAGGGTTCACATTCATATCCGAAATCAGGCGTGTGCTTTACATTCAGAACAAGTTTGGGCTTTTTTGTTCCTTTTTTTCTCTTGTTTTTTTCTTAATTGTATTGTACATTTTGTTTGTTTTTGTTCTGTTTTTAGTTGCTTTCATTATGATGCGTGTTTATATTAAACCCAGCAATCTCATTGTGTCATCATGCCCATATCTTATGCAGAAAATCAGAAGATGCTTGATCGATTTTTGGGCTTCCTTTTTTTTTTCCCATTCTCACTCATTGTTATTTGATTTCTATCTTTAAGAATCTGTTCCATGCTGATTGTTATTGTGAAAAGACTGTAAAGAACATTTGGCTGATAAACTTTCAAGATTTTGGTTGCTGATATATTTTCCTAAACAACTGCCAACTATGTAGTATGCATTCTGCACCTTATATGCATGATATGCTATGAATCTTCACATAGTAGATAACCAATATATTTTACAGGAACTCTGAATATCCCTGCACACCAAATTTGGTAGTCATTTCTTTATTGTTTCTCAGGTAGGAAACAGGTGTTTGATTTTTTTTTCAGTTTCTGAGCTTTTTCGCTCTGCATGATTAAGTGAGCAAATGAGCACACACATACTTGGGATAAACTCTGACTCGTTTCACACATTCCGACATTTTGTCATGGTCATTTCATGGGAACCAATTGGCAATGGATTGAACATTACATCTTCCATAGATCACACCATAGATGATGTGTGTGTATATGTCCAAAGCCAGGCTAAATAAATCTCTCGTTCATCTCCCATGTTCATGTTTGTTGATATATAATGTCCGTAATCCTTTATGAGTTACAAATTGTCATCACTCATTACCAAATCTAAACCAACAACAGACATATTTTGGTGATTTTAAGTCATATCACTGATGTGTACTCCTTTGAGTTTTGACTACAGACGTACAGTCATTATGCTACGTTTACGCCCTGTTCCGGGCAGCCACGCCATCCCGTTTGCACAAAACATTGTGCGCCGTGGGTAGATGGGATATTCTCCTGTCTTTTCCCCTCCAAATTGTAGTCTTTTTGTTCCAGTCTTCACTATGATGAACATGTAGATATCAGATGCTGTTCTTTCAGTGTCTGGTTAGGCTAGACTACACAATATTTCTGTTGTGTCATACGATGGACCGCCTCCAAGTTATATCACGTTTTCTTGCATTCACCCCGTTTTATTATGGCCTACAAGGTTTCTCATTAGCACCGAAACTGCCGTGGCAAATTTTTTGACGATTTAAAAATCAGCATGCACGACAATCATGGCCGGTCACATTTGTCCATCCCGTCCCCCTTCATTGTCTCACGTCCATCCCGTTTTGTCCACGGTTGTCTGAAACGTGACTGCTCTGGCCGCCAGGAACATGGTGTAAATGCAGCATTACTGTTTGTTAAATACAATGTATGTGATACAAAATGACATACTGCAAATGCGTCCTCCTTTGAAAATTATTTTTCTTTTTTCTTGAAATGCATCCTGTATTGATACTCTTTGCTGCCTTTTAGCAATAGTTGTCTTTTTGTGATACTGCAAGACATGCAACAGATATACAGATGGCACCATTGTCTCGCCTCTAGTGTGCATTTATCATCCACAAACAGTAGACGTGCCCTGTACGTTACAGCTCAAATACATTGTCATACAATGCTCAAATACAGATTCTATGCTTGTACATGTATTCTGTCATCCAAATCTTGTGTGATAAGATCATCAAGTTTGATTAGATCATAACATGAACTTCATCATGAAGCACCTTCTTTGAGTTGAACGAAATCATTCTTGCTTAGAGTTGCTTTGCAGAATCAATAAATTGCATCATCTCACAATGTTACACTTCATGATTCAAATATGATGTGAAGATGAGTAAATGACTAATATGTAATGTAGTCATTGCTGAAGAAATAACAGATAATAATAATAATACAAAGATCATCCATCATACTATACTTAAACCGTGATTCAAGCTTTAAGCTGCATTCATCTCATCACTATGTCTGTGAGGTCAGATTGACATGACAGATTCGTGAAGGGGTGGGTATTTCTTTTCAAATCCCTAAAATTAGTAGAGTGCCTGTACTGCTTGAGAATCCGATTGCCATTCTGTTCAGTTTGGTTCCCTTTACCACTGATTTAGAAAGAATAAAATTGCTGCGTCACTTGCTCATGCAATAAATACACTATTGCCATCGCTCCATCAAATTTTTAGGGCTTACAAGAGTTAGCAATTCTGTTTAAATTGATGCTGTAAAACATTACGTAGAGTTTATACAATTGATTTTGCAGTCCTGCATGATTAATCAGATGCTGCCAAATATTTTTTGCTGGGGGACAAACATCAAGAATGCTTTGCTAGTGCTTTTACACCTAAGTGTTGTACACCATTTATTAGCTTTGTGTGGAAAGATATTGACACCAGACAGCCTTAGAGTACAAACATGATACCACTGTAGGCTGAAATGCAAGCAAGTTTGTGCACATTTCAGGCATCATTGCAAGCACCGATGCAAAGTGTTAGATTCTTTTAGGAAAGCCTACTCACTGCACATACCATACGTTTTGTGAATCTGAGTGTGTAAAAGTATTTCACAAGTGCATATATTTGCCATAGGGAGCCAGGGCAAGGGAAAAAAAAGTACTCTCTAGCCTTTTCTTTTTATAAGAAGCCTGAGTTTGCAACTTTCAGCATGGAGACAATATACATCACAATGGTGTTTTCGGAAACAATTCTTTTGATTTTGTTCATTACACAAGTATCAATCGGCTGACAAAAGACATAGCTTTAGACACAGATTGTTTGACTTATTTTTTGTCAATTCATTCCCCACGCAGACATTTGAGTAATGCATGAAAGTTTCTTTACCAGAGTGAGAAAAAAAAAAGACAAAGGAAAATTTCATGCGTGCCTTAAGATTGACTCAGTCAATATTTCTTGTAAAGGCTGACCTCGATTATCAGACTAGCATATGTGCTATCTAGACTTCTCCACACATATTCTCTCAGTGGAGACCAAGGAAAAAAAAGTGGTTTTCAATTACAATGAAAACTGCCCCAAAACTTGATTTAGCTATGATAGGCCTATGAGTTATGAGTTTCACATTAAAATGTTTTGAATTTCTGTAAAAAAAAAAAGACTGAAATTTTGATTGGCTGGTATAGATTGCACCACTGTTCCAATGTACACTACCTACCTAGCTACCACTTGGTTGGCAGCTTCATGTGTGTATATATATATATGTACATAAACAGTGTTTCTCAAATATCCAGCTGAATCGCATATCCGGACAGGCACTGGTTCTGACATGACGGGATGACAGAGGTCAGACTGTACATAATTTTGCTTTTGCACCCTCTCTGTAGATGCTGAGGAAGCAGGTATCCCACGAGGACTCCCTGATCGACCTCTACCGCAAACACCTCTTCCTGGAGAAGGAGCTGAGGGTAGAACACGCCGAGATGCTCTTTGAGCTCCAGATGGATCTCATGGCCGCCATCCACGAGAAACAACTCAAAAAGCTGGACGCCCAGCACAAGAAGTAAGCCAACCCCTCCCAACACCCACCACCCTCTTTGTATCTTCTTTCTGTACTCCTATCATATTGGTATTCTTCCTTTTACTCATTATGGCCTGAAGTAATTTTGCTTATGCTTTTACTCTTTTTTTGTCCCCGCCGAACGAGTTCGAGCAGGGGACTATGAAACGGGCTCCGTACGTGTGTGTGTCCGTGTGTCCGTCCGTCCGTCCGTCCGTCCGTCCGTGTGTCCGTGTGTCCGTGTGTGCGTCCGTGTGTGATCAAAATCTTCAATTTGCTACTTCTCTGTCATTTATGAGCCAATTTTGATTCTGTTTGCTTTATATGATAGCACTACATGGGAGCTTTGAAACTGCTACACAGAATTTCAGTCGTGACCTTTGACCTTGACCTTTGACCTATATTGTACATTTTGCTACAAAATGCTACTCCTTCGCCATTTCTAACCCGATTTCGATTCCGTTTGCTTTATGTGATGGCACTAGGTGAGGGCTTCAAAACTTCTACACAGAATTTTGACCTTTGACTTCTTTGACCTTTGACCTTGATTTTTTGACCTATATTGTACATTTTGCTACAAAATGCTACTCCTTCGCCATTTCTAACCCGATTTCGATTCCGTTTGCTTTATGTGATGGCACTAGGTGAGGGCTTCAAAACTTCTACACAGAATTTTGACCTTTGACTTCTTTGACCTTTGACCTTGATTTTTGACCTATATTGTACATTTTGCTACGAAATGCTACTCCTTCGCCATTTTTAACCCGATTTCGATTCCGTTTGCTTTATATGATGGCACTAGTTGAGGGCTTCAAAACTTCTACACAGAATTTTGACCTTTGACTTCTTTGACCTTTGACCTTGATTTTTGACCTATATTGTGCATTTTGCTACAGAATGCTACTCCTGCGCCATTTCTAACCCGATTTCGATTCCGTTTGCTTTATGTGATAGCACTAGGTGAGGGCTTCAAAACTTCTACACAGAATTTTGACCTTTGTCTTCTTTGACCTTTGACCTTGATTTTTGACCTATATTGTACATTGGCTACAAAATGCTACTCCGCCGCCATTTCTAACCCAATTTCAATTCCATTTGCTTTATGTGATGGCACTAGGTGAGGGCTTCAAAACTTCTCCACAGAATTTTGACCTTTGACTTCTTTGACCTTTGACCTTGATTTTTTACCTATATTGCACATTTTGTTACAAAATGCTACTTCCGGCGGGGACATATGTTACGCACCGCGTAATTTCCACTTTTCCTTGTTTAAAAATTGAATTGGCAACTCGGAATTTTACTGCATATTTCATATTCTTGCATGATCAGGTGGAACTGGTTATATCCTAATTAAATCCGCACGGACTTCTAAAATATCAATTTTAGATGTAAATGTAACTGGAGTATTCTGTAAAATGTTGCCTATCTTAGGATCAGTTATAAACTTATTGTAATCATGATTTAGTATTTAACTTATTGGGGCAATAAAAAAAGTCAGTGGATGTTCATCTTGGGTTTAGTAATTGTGGCAATAAAAGAAAGAGCACTCTAAAATGGCAGGGTTTTTAATCTTGGAGTTGATATTTGTGACCAAAAAAAGAAAAAAAAAAGAAAAAGAAAAAGAGAGATACATCACTGGTAACTGACTTGTTTATCTCAATGAGCATATGTATGTTATTGTGCATTTTAGGAATGAGGAATATCAGCTTCTAATAATTATGTACAATGCATCTTTGGTGCAAATGAATCTGGGAATGCAATCTTTGTATGGAAATTCTTGGCACAATTCTTTTTAATTTTTGTTTTCTTTATGTGCAGAGTGGAACAAGACCTGCGGAAGATGCTTGAAAGCAAGAATATTGAGGAGATGAAGAACATTGGCAAGATGAAAGGAGGCAAACAAGAAATCAACAGGTGATTGGATCGGAATCAGTCATCATTTTCTTATCCCTGCCCTTGGTGGGCCAGTCTAGCATCAATCATTTATCTTGTCGCAATGTTTGTAGAGCAATCTTCATGAGTATAGACTCTTTGTGAAGTGGTGTGAGATCATGTGGGCCCCAAGAGTGTGAAATTGAAGTCGATTCACCTTGCGTCCGGCAGGAAACATTGGTTGCCATAGTTATCAGCTCTATACACTTGTACTCCCATCCAATAGGTAAGATTAGAAACTGGCAACCTCCAGGAGACTAGTCTGGTCACAAAATCATGTTGTGGTATTTATTTTTTTCCGTTCATCAGTGGAATATCAATCCAATTCCACATCCCATATCGCATGTAGTTTCAGGTTCTTGTGGGACAGTGGCTAACTAAATTGATTGCTTCTTATGTAAGCTTTCTACAGTGCCTATTATATCTACTATATCTCTCTCTAATCTCTCTCTAATCTCTCATATCTACCTGTTATCTGTCACAAATTATGTTCCTTATCTCTCTTTTTTTTTAGATATTTCTCTTCTGAAGTAGCATTGTTTTTGTTCTTTGTTCCTCCTGTGTTGATTTTTTTTAATACCCCCGTCAAATGAAGTTTGAAGGGGGTATATAGGAATCAGCGGACGGTCGGGCGGTCGGGCGGTCGGGCGGTCGGGCGGTCGGGCGGTCGGTCGGGCGGTCGGTCGGGCGGTCGGTCGGGCGGTCGGTCCGTTGCAAATCTTGCGTCGCGAACTACTTCCTCAGTTTTCAACCGATTCCCATAAAACTTAGCACAGATGTGTGCCTTGGGTTGTAGATGTGCAAGACGTATTTTTTGACAGTACCCAAAAGTACGTTGCCATGGTAACGGCATATTATGGGTACAAATCTTGCGTCGCGAACTCCTCCCACAGTTTTTGATAAATTTTTATGAAATTAGGTACAGATGTTCATCTGAATATGTTAATGTGCAAGACACATATTTCCGCAGTGGCAAAAAGTGCGTTGCCATGGTAACGGCATGTTATTGGTAAAATATAGGGCAAAATGCTTCATGGCAAAACTGCTTCATCAGTGTTCTTCCAATTCTCATGGAATTCATATTGAATGTTTGTCTTAGGATATAGGTCAGCATGACACATTTCTTGACAGTGACAAAAAGTATGTTGCCATGGTAACAGCTCACATATTATGAGCCAAAATGATGGAAAATTTTGTGTTGCAAACTACTTCCTCAGTTTTTGCCCAATTTCCATGAAACTTGGTACAGATGTGTGCCTTTGGTTGTAGATGTGCAAGACGCATTTTTTGACAGTACCTGAAAGTACGTTGCCATGGTAACGGCATATTAATGGCAGAAGATCAAGGAAAGATCTTGCGGATTTAACTACTTCCTCAGTTTTTTGACCAAAGCTTATGAAATGTGGCACACACCTTGATCTGGGTGGGAAGATGTGGAAGACATATTTTTCGGACGTGTCGGAAGCTGCGTTGCCATGGTAACGGCATATAAATGGCAGAAGATCAAGGAAAGATCTTGCGGATTGAACTACTTCCTCTGTATTCGACTGAAGCTCATGAAATGTGGCACACACATTGGTCTTGGTGGGAAGATGTGCAAGACATATTTTTTGGACGTGTCGGAAGCTGCGTTGCCCTGGTAACGGCATATTAATGGCGGAAGATCAAGGAAAGATCTTGTGGATTGAACTACTTCCTCAGTTTTTGACAAAAGCTTATGAAATGTGACACACACAATAGTCTTGGTGGGAAGATGTGCAAGACATATTTTTCGGACGTGTTGGAAGCTGCGTAGCCATGGTAACGGCATTTAAATGGCAGAAGATCAAGGAAAGATCATTCCTTGGGTAAGACTGTCGTCACGGGGCGGGGGTATTAATCACCTTAAGTGATATTTTTGGAAAATACCGCGGTACTTTCTGTTCAATCTTATCTGCCTCAGAACAATCTACTATGATGAAATGCTACAGTAATAGCGACCAGCGTCACCTACCACTTGGCATGAAAAGTTAGTTTGCAGGTACTTGCAAGTCACTAGACAATTACAGTATTACATGATGTGACCATGTAAACACATTGTAAGCAAAATTTATAATGCATAAATATAATTTTTTCAAGTTTTAGATGTTAACTTGTCAACAGTGTATGATATTGCCTGTAATTCCAGAAATATGAATTATGTCTCAATCTCAGTAAATCTCAATCTCAATCGCAGGTTTCAAAATAATTCTTCAGATCTTCTTTGATAAATATTAAATCATGCATTTTTACATTTCTTCCTTTTTTTCAAAACAATATAAAAATATGGATCCCCCCCCCCAAAAAAAAAAAGAGAAGCACCCCCCAATTTATCACAATACACAGCTAAAGTGATATCAACTTTTAGAAAGTTTTACTCTTCTTCATATGACATCAAATTTGTTGCAATCCAATTTCTCTATCAAATTTTATGTTTGAAATGTTAATTTCAATAAAATGGCGGCCCTGTTGGACCGCATCTGTACTTGCAACAAATCTACTGAGGTGTACTTACGGAACATTGCTTAGTATGCTTAATCATTATGTATGGTCTTGTTTCATGTGTATACCATCTATTTGCCTTGCATATGTGATAAGTGTTTCACCCATGTGCGATATTTTGCACACTTTATTTCCATTGATACTGCTGTTTTGCGACAACAGTTTAATGAAATGCTCTTACTTTCCTTAGATATAATTCCAAGACTGGTCTAACTAGTGTCTTTGTTTTGGTTGTTTTACTGTTCTGCAGGTTAAAGAGAGAAGCACGCAAGAAACACATCGACCAAGCAGTGACAGAGAGAACACACGTAAGCTACATATTCTCCATCCCCAACAATCTCCTTGTCAACAAAATATAATTTTCCAAACTGAGGGCGAGGACTCTTGCAAGTTATGTTCAAGCAGTTTATGAGTTTATTCAGTGTTGTTTGAGGGGATCATGGCCTTTCTGAAGAGAATGTACCTGTATATATCTTGTGCCAGAAAACAATTTGCCTGGTTGATATATCTGCAGAAAAGATATGACAAAACAAAAGCTTACTCAAGATAGGAGATGTCAATTAATTTCTTTCCCTTTTCATTTGAGTCATATTTTACCAAACTTGTGTTGGAAATACTGTTCTCTCACTCTCTGTAAAACTATGTTTGCAATTTTTCAAGCAAAATAATGGAGACATGTAGTATAGCACACACATGATACTTCCCAGAAACAGATGTTACTCCAGAAAAGCTGAAAGAAAAAGACTTGTGCATGCTGCTGATGCAGTGATAGAGTTTTGCATGTGTATGGAAATTCGATCACCTTGTGATATGTGTAAAAGACCTATAATGTGTATGTTTAAAGGGATGGTACAGTATTGGTGGAGATGAGAATTGGGCTTTTAACTTTTTCGAGATACCAAGAAAACACTTATGAAATAGTACAGAGCATACCATTTTAAGAGGAATTCAAAGTTTATTTGATGAAATCGGGTTTGGAATGACTAGAACACCCAAAGACAATGTAAAACAAAGTGATCGTAATAAAATGTGGGTCCCACACTTTATTAGAATCACTCTGTTTTGGATTTCTAAGCCATTTCAAAACCAATTTTCATCAAATAAACGTTGAATTCCTCATGGAATTACACATTCTTTCATATTTCATAAGAGGTTTCTCATCATCTCACACACACACACACACAAATGTTAGAAACCTGAAATTTGGTCTCAACCCAAACTATACGATCCCTTTAATTCTTGGTTGTCTTCTTTTCTCTTTTTCATTCCAGTTGATACAACTCCAGAAGAAGAAGAAAGACGAGCTGAAGGAAACGATGAAAGAGCTTCAGCAGAACCTCTCCCAGGAAGAGTTTGATGTAAGGGTCATGTCTCCTTTATTCCTAGGCAGGTCATATAAGTCTAGATGACTGCACTGAACATACGTTGTGTTATGAAATGAAGTTTCTTTTCCCTATCAAATCTTGTGCTGTTATTTTGTTGTGGCCATGCTACTTCTTTTTGTCAATTATAAAAAGTCTTAAATGCAATACAAAATCAGGACATACAAAAAAGAGAAAAAACAAAACAAAACGAAGAGGTCATACAAAAATTCTCTGTAAGCAATGAACATTTTTTTTTTCTTTTTAAAAGACTTCTTTTTAATTGTCATAAGCATTCTTCACTTTTCAGCTGATGACATTGAGTTAGTATTAGGAAAATCTTGCACAAATTTACACTGTTTGCATGAGATACTAATACTGCATGTAGACAAGCACTATGATCTCTGCCCATTGCCTTTATATGGTAATTCTATATAACACGTGTCTACTCTGGTACAGATGTACTGCAGTTCACTCTGCCAAGTCATTGAATTAACTTCATCAGTAGAGATGCATTTTGTTTGTCAAATTAAGTGCAGTTTCTCCATACAATATTTTTCTTTTGCTAACATCAGATGCAAAATGTCATTGAGGAGGACTACAAGCAGAAGTGTGAGCAGCTGATCAAGGATCGAAAATTCAAGCGTCTGGCTTCGGACTCCAATGGCTCAATCGTGGCCATGGCCGATGCGGACACGCCTCGCGAAGTGGGCCAGAATGGCATCAACGGAGACATGAAGAAGTCGTCCAGCGGTGGCCTGAATGGCATCTCGGATGCCTCACCGGTGTCGGAAGTCGACCCCGCCACAGGGCCGGACTCGAATGGCGCCCTCAGCGGTCAGGGGCTCATCACCACCAAAGTAAATGGGACCGAGGAGAGTGGGGACGGTACAGGTCTGGTGGCTGGCGAGGTAGAGGTGCACGCAAGCCTGGACGCGGGAGAGCAGCCCAGTGGGAGTAGCCAGGAGGAGCCCAATGCGAATAACTCGGCGCAGACCAGCCCGGCCGTGGAATCCGAAAGCGTTTCCAACGGCAGCATCGTCACAGGACTGAGTCCTCCGCAGCCGAAGGATGTGTGCAAGGATCTTGAGACGGGGGAGTGCTCCAAGATCCCCGACAGTCCGGTGAAGGCCACACCAACGGTGGAGCTGACGAGGCTGTAGTAATGGCAGGGCGGGTTGTTGCCATGGCGACAATAGTGCATCAGTGGTGTCACCTTGCATGAGATGCCTTCTGGAGTTGCTTGTTGCCGACGTGTCAGATGTGTGTGGTTGTGTCATAATATGTGTGCAAAGGATATGAAAGTAATGCACAAGGGAAGTTCCTGCATTATTCATGATATCAATTTTGTCAACCAACCATCCGTAGCAAAGTGCAGTCTTGTTACCTTAAAACATCAAAAGCTGCAACATTTGAAAAAAAAAAGAAGCCAAGAATTTGTTGATTTATAAGATATACTGCAAAGTCAATTATGTTTTTGTGCTGTGATGTAAAGATGTAACAAAGTAAAGTGTACATGATTGTAATATTGTTGTAAAGGATACTTTATATGAACTGAGACAAAAACACAGGGACTGGTGCTTATGTGTAAGTGTATTATGGGTGAAATTTTTTATCTGTTCCATATGTCAGACCGTTACAGATTTAGATTTGCGGTCTATTGTAAAGAAAGAGATAATTGAAACAAAGTGTGTGCCTTCAGAGTTATAGATCATGAATAATTTGTGTAGCTATGTTGTCAACTCACCTAATTTAGAAGCATATTTTCAATGTGTGTACATGAATCCATAGCTCTTATATCAAGCTGTAAGAACCAAATTTGATGTATACGACATGGGATATGAAGAATGATGCTATGTTCCATAAAATTTCAATGTATTGTTACCTTGTTTGAAGAACAGTAATGGGATTTCACTTCAGAGAAGTTCATTTTGCCGAAAAATGACGGCAAATATTCACTGAAAAACCCAGGGTATCATGGCTTTATAGTACCTGTTTCTGGTAGTAGGAGAGTGTATCACAGACTTTAATGTATGCTGCAAAAATCTACGTATTTCTGCTCTGACTCATTTCAGCCTTGTAGACTATATTGCAAGCAAACAGTAGCATGGTATGGTGTTGTCAAATAGACCAAAAGCCAAGGTCTCTCTCATAATGTGCAAATATTCGCAACTGCCAACATGATAACTCAGTAACATAGAGTGGATGATAGTTTTATATACTGTAAAAGTGGATATTTTCAAATGAGTAATTTTATCACACTCGGTCAAGTAAAACAAATTTTGTGTGTTTTGTTTTTAATGCCATTGAATCAAAATAATAGTATAACATGTAACAGGCAAACAATTTCTGTGGTTTTAGTTTCATGTCACACGAAATGTGCAAAAGTTTCCACTTTTACAATAACAAGGAGGCAAGGTAAAAAGCTTGCACTCCTCCTGCAGAACTGCTTTAAATTTTTTAGCTTAATATACTAAGAAGCCAGATTTGTCATTGAATCCACTGCCTTCTGCTTACTCAGAAATGGGACCAAACTCTTTAATTTCCTTTTGTGAGAAAACGTGTTAGATGTTGACTGTGACTTTCAAACAAGATCCTGGACCTTTTAGATACTTTTAATCTTTTAAAGAATGTCATCCTCAAACAACAGTAACAAGAAAAAGGTTATATGGGCAAAATGAAAGAGATATTGCTAACTCAAAGATTGATGCAATTAGTAGGAATTGAGTAATTGACTCCTTTGGTGCTACACTACATTGGCAGTTGAAAGATTTGTTTTTTCCATGCATAGCATCCCTTTAAGTATCCAGGTTACTTATAGTCCTGTGACATTCATGGTCGGGTATATCTAGGAGTGTGTAGCTTCCATTGTTTCATTTCCGCTGTACTGCTGAGGAAACTTCGCTTTGCTCGCCAGCATTGAGTTGTGATAGAATCATACAGAATTATGCGTTTCAAATGTGTGAGGATTAGGCATGCCAGAGTGAAGGGGTTTGACGGAAGTATAGTGTGATCTACCAGCCATCCTGCCATACTTGTATCAGACTGATTTGGGGCTTTCGTTTCTTCACATAGTTCAAAGGTCATTCCATGATACAAAAACAAGCAGAAAGGTAATTTCATTCCAGCTAATTTCCATCATAGGTAAAAAAGCTAAAAATCTGGAAGTGTCTTGATAGGTCCTATTTTTTCATATTTTTATGTTGATTTTAGAACATCCAGTACTACAAGGAAAATTTTTAAGTGTCTGCTCTAAATTTTCTTGTTTTATAAAGAGAAACTATGAATATGTTTTGTAAAGTGCTATTTATAGTAATGAGTTGTTGTTATTTTGTACAGGCATGATGCAATGTGAAATGATATTGATGTAAATAAGGAGAGAGAGAGAAAGAAAACATCTGTGCTGTGTTATTTTATTACAGAAATGGATTATTAATTGTACAGGAATATTTCAAATTTTGGGAGTATATGGTACTAGAACAGTAATTATTGGAGGCATTATATGAAATTCAAAGCTACTTTTTGACTATTTTTTTTATTTTGAAAATTTCAAATTATTCATAATAGCTTAGTCCAAGTTTTAGATATGTACTACTTGCAAATATATTATGAGATTTTCACATTGCTCTGTATAGAGTATTTATGCAATGAAACATATGCAGAATTCTCAAATAAGCCCCTTTTCAGTGTTAGAATCCTCTGGTGTATGTTAACCTGTAGTTGTGAAGAAAAAAGATTGAATCAGTGTGATCTACTTCAGATTACAAATCAGTTTCCTTTATTCATGCACAAATACATTTTTTAAATGCCCTTAATGACAATTGAAATAGAGCAGTTTTAAGTCACCATGGTAGCAGTTTTTAAAGAAATTCTGTGAATGAGGAATATCAAAAAGTTTGTTTTTGATAACGTGATTATCATTTCGATTTTACCCCCATATCATTTGTTGATGTTGTAGATATATTTACTTGTGCATGTGGCTTATACATTCAAATTCACTCATAAAAAGGAGATTAACGCAAATCGGTAAAAATGTTAGTCACACAAACAAACCACGTTGCCTATGTAATAATTCTTATTTCATGTACCATGTTTGTTTTGTTGTTGTAGTTTTTTATCATTTTTTTGAGACTATGCATGCCCACATTAACACCAATTCTTTTCAGCAACATTGGTAGCAAAATTTTATTGGGACGGAATTGTTTTGTTAAAAATTTGTAAACACTTTTTGTCGAGACATACACTTAGTCTTTTCTGTAGTATGCATCTTTTGTAAGTTTGCCATGATTCATCTGATATTGAAGTCTTTGAAATGTACTATTTTTGACAAATTATTATTATAATTATTATTTTTTTCTTGAGGATCACATCCCTAACCTCCGGTGATTGTTCATAATCTTACAAAGTCATTACTGTATAGTGTGTAAGCAAAGCCCGGAGGGTTATTGGTAAAGGCCCGAGCAAACTATTATTGTATCCTCTTTGAAGTTTCTCAATTGTGTATGTGATCTTGTACCACTTGGAAAATGCATAGTCATGATTGATCACCCAAAACCAATTTGAAGGAGATAAAGTTACATTTTCATCACCAAATGACCATTTGAATGTTATATGGAAATCTATGAGCATCTTTCTGTATATTCAAGATTTTTTCTTCTTTAATCTCTTTGACCAATTGTATGTAGAAGGTGTAAATGGTAAATGCATTTCATATGCATTTAGCATGAACCAATACTGTCTGGATGTTTTATCATGACTCCTTTTTCCTCCAAACATATTTCAGATGTTTTTATTGCCTTTTAACCTTCTTTTTATGATAGTCATGCTGATATGTCAATTTATACCTACACAAGATGAAAAAAACTGAATGGACTGTCCTGATGTCAAAACATTTTGATCAAAATAATTTTTGGAAAGACTTCTCTGTGTACTGGAAACATATATGAACATTCCTGTTGGTTGTGTTTTGACATTGATACTGTTGGATAAGGCTCTTAGAAAATGTGAACTTGCATGAGACAGCTGCAAGTATTATCTGGTCATTTTGATATTTGCTGCACATTCCCACTTTTGAATGTAATGTCATCATTCTTTAACTCACTTTTCTTTCTTTAAAATCATGTCAGTTGTAAATTACTCATTGCTTGATTCGCTAGAGTGTAACAGGAATATGCAGTGCCGTTCTCCTTTACTTTTGTGCTTCATTTTCTGAGCTGTAACTGCTCTTCGTTCAATATATATATGTTGTTTTTTTGTTATAATTAATGTTTTTTTTCATGATTTACTTTGAAATTGGTACACACTGTCGGTTGTATAAATTGTAATTGCAAGTGAGATGTTGGAATCCTATAATGTACGGATGTCGTAGAAATTGTTTTCAGGATTGCCATAGAAATCAACATTGCATCCTATATATACATTGCCACTCTGTTATCATGGAAAAAAAGAATTTGGTGCAGTATTGTTGAATGGATTATGCATGTAAGTGTTGGTGCAGAAAAGTAATCATATCCAACATTACAATTTCAGTAAATTTAAGGAATTATACCTGACACAATGGTCTTAGTGTAAAGCAACAGAGAAATACATCCATAGAAGTATTCTGCAGGTTTACATGACACCACAAAGTTATCAAGAATTGTTAGCAGTGCTAAATTGATATTGTGTATTACAAATTCTGTAAAACTGTGTTGGGGAAAAGAACAAATGTGAACACACGTGTTTGTTTGTCTCAAAACATCAAATTTGCCAACAACCTTTCATGTAGCATTTTTAGTGAGTGTTTTTTTTTTCTTTTTTTTTTTGGGGGGGGGGGGGGTCAGGAACCTGTAAGGTGCTTCATTTATATGCTGATGAAATCATTTATAAATGACTGAGATTTTCATAAGTAAAATTTCATAATGCCTTTTGAGCATAGAGATGATATCCTAACTTATGAATGCGTGAATTTGGGAAAGAGAGGGTGTTTTGAATGAAATCAGTAAAAACCTTCAGGATAATGACCCAAATGTTTTCTGATGCCACAAGTGCACTAAGTTACTTCATCTAGCAATGCTGTATGGTTGCAAGTATATTGCTAAAAATCATTAGCTCAAATTTTCAAATGTACATCACTTCATTCATCACTGTATCAGCATATAAACTGTTACCTCTCTTTACTTGCACAAAATCATATTTGCTAGACAAGAGCTGAAATTCTTAAGCTCACAATAATTGTAGGAAAACATTATATTTCAATGATGTGTTTTCCTAATTTTCTTTGCATTGCTATCTCAAACTTTGGTCAGATATCGTGTGGTTGGTACTTTGCTTTTTCCTATTTTCTGTTTACTTTAATGTCATTCCATCCTTTTCCAAAAGCTTCAGGAATCTTTCTTTTAGGGCAGGGTGATGGGTGATAGGGACCAGGGGATGATAGCTCACTTTATATCTAGTTACCCAGGGATTTTCATCGAACAACTGCCAAAAGAAAAAATGTTTCCATGTATCTCACAGCCACTTTATGTAGGTTTCAAGCTTGTAGGATGACATATTGTGTATATGAATAGACTTTAATCAAATATTGATTTTAGAGTGGACAGACATTTTATACAGAACTGTATCTCTGCATTTGTTATATTTTCTTTTCTTTGTGTGATATTATTCCTTTCTTTACACCCTGATAGAGGCTGAAATGTGGGCCCTTTGCAATTTGTATTATTCAGACATGTGGGTGTGGATGTATATATACTGAGATACTAGACCTGAAAAATTCTGATGTTCATATTCATTTGGGTGACATTTTTATCATGTTACGACAGGCTCTTATAATCATACTATAATTTTGTTATGGGCTTAGTATTTGTATTTTTTGTTTTGTTTTGGGATATGGATGTATGATATAATCTATACTGTCAGGTAAGACCAGAGTTGAAATCGTAAATTTAAAGAATGCCATGAAACATTGTTTTTGATCCTGTACTGTGGTGACAGAAATCCTTTTGTGTAGATGAGGTCATCTTTTGTCCCTCCCACAAAAAGCTGGCACTTTAATCAAACAGGCATGGGTTTGTTTTTTTACAAGTAGAGGGAACCACTTCAGAAATGGGTGAAAAGAAAATGTATATCTATGCAGATATCTAGTGTGTTCAAAAAGAGAGTAATATTCCATTATCGACATGATTTGTAATCAAACTTGAATGGATAAAGAGCAAAGCACAGATACAAGTTTTGGTTGTCTGTTGATGCTTCTGAACAGTATGTGACCTGCCAAAACTGTTTACACATTACTGTGCTTTTTTTTTTTTTGCATACAAGTGTATTATGGTTTCCCTTTAAGAACCTGCCCATCCAAACTGATGAATATTCATGACCGAGGTTCATTCCATGTCGGAGTCCATGGTTCTGTATGCACATATAGCATGCCACAAGAAGACCAAGGATTTTTCAAGGGTCAGGGTTGTTATGATGACCCTTGCATTACTTGTTCTACCTTCTGTCTTGGGAATATGCGGAATGTCATATCATGTACTCTATACACATGGAAAAATGAGGTGCAGTAGATATTAAAGGAAACTATTTAAATAATGTCTTGACGTTTTAGAGTGTGTTGTCTTTAAAATATACGTTGGTGGAGTCTGTGCATGATGAACAACATAAAAACTGAAAGATGGCAGAAGATTTTGAGCCCCGTTTACTGCTGTTTTATTCAGATCAACACAAACCTGTTGGCATTTAGGGCATCATCTGAAAACATAATTAATTTCTGTATAATAATAATAATAATTATATCAATTAATAAAGCGCAAAGCCTATAGACATATATTCTGCACTGCAAAAGCTTCTGATGTGCTTGATCATAATGAACAATTTTTCATTATGAAAAAAGAAAGATTTTCCTTTCTTTGGCCGGATTGGAAGGGAGTACTGTAGTATAATTATAGCATGCGTGTGTTGTCCTGTGTTGTGTTTGGTTTTAAATTAATATGCTCCTTTAAAAATCGGTCAGAATCTGAGCTGATAGTTGCCAGACATACAGTATTCAAGGGGAAAAATAGCATCGTGTTTCTCGACAGAAGGCCGCCTAGTATGAGTAGCTGCTTCAAGAAAATGTTCTGTAATTGGTGAAAGCACAATAATACCCACTTTACATGTAATATGTAGTAATATACCAGGGAGGTGGAAAGTCTTCCACCTTCCTGAATATACAATGTATATTATATATATATATATATATATATATATACATATAGATGTAGGCATAATAGTGTATAATATACATAATATTTACACACACTGTGCATTTCGCCATTGAAGTGATACATTTTTTTTTTTCATTTTTATGAAGCCAATATGCCCCTGGTCCTGCTTAGCACACAAAATCACAGCAGGCGATAAGTTGCACCGGTCTCTGTGGTGTGAAATATCTTAAATTAATAAAGTTTAGCGCCCTCGGGAACGATGTAGGGCGTACTGCGTTTCCTAGCTCGGGGTCAATGTGCCATCAATATTTGAAACTTATTACACATCTGTAAGTACATGTCATTAATTAGTAATCACCTCCCGTGTGCGTTCAAGTGTTGGTTCAGCCACAGAAGTGGCAGAAAACGCGTAATGATAGAAGATGATGTCTTATTTATCCAGGATAACCTCTACCAGAAGGCCCCGTCATTTATTGTTGTTACCCTAACAGTGCCATGTAGTAGATCCTATAAGCACCCAACTGGATTACGGTCACGTATAACTGGAGACTTCGCGGGGTCAACATTGTTCAGTGACATTATGTTTCTGTCTGCCAAAGAGCGAAAAGTGAAAGTGAAGTTAACAAAGTAAAATGTGATGCGGGCCTATAGCTGTGCAGACTGTTAAAGGGACTGTACAGTACTAGTTGAGGTGGGGATTCATGTTTTGATCACTCTTAAGTGAGATAATGAGAAACCTCTTATGAAATATGAAAGAGCATGTAATTTTAAGTAGGATCCAACATTTATTTGATGAAAATTGGTTTTCAAATGGCTGAGATATCCAAAAAAGTGATAATGATAAAAGGCGACAGGCCACAACTTTTAATATTAGGATCTCTTTGTTTCACGTTGTTTTTGGATATCTCAGCCATTTCAAAACCGATTTTCATCAAATAAACTTTTGATACCCCTTAGAATTGCATACTCTTTGACATCTCATAGAGTGATTTTTGAATATCTCGCAAAACGTTAAAAGCTAAATCCTCACCTCGACCAGAACTGTAACGGACTCAATGTTGAAAACGAAAACGGGAGGAAAACGACTCGCTGAATGATGTGTAACGAAGTATCCATCCTGGAAAAAAATGCTGAAAAACAAACAAACAAACAACAACTCTGTGCTGAAAATGACAAGACAATAATGATATGTTATTAAACCGCTAGTCAGGGATGTTCAACTTAAAAAAAAAAAAAATCCTGAAAAGAGTAAAACATCCTGCCTTATCATTTGAGATTTGAGGAGGTCGGTGCAAAATAGTGCTAACCCACACTTTTGTCAAAATTGAGTCACATGCATTTTCATAATCCTTATCCTTCAGTCTAACCTCCGTTAAAATATCATATTTGGATTCAACCAATAAGATGGTAAAAGATGCTTGCATTCATGTTTTATTAATATACAATGTATGGACTTTCCAAACACTCAACAGCGATTATCTTAAAATGACTATTGTGTGGGTTAGCACTATATTGCACCGACCCTCTCATTTCTTCTCAGAAAGAATTTGGCGATTTAGTGTCGAATGGAGGAGCATAACTACTCGAGTCCACGCGTGATTCCAACACGTACTGCTGCTCTGGCAGAAACTCGGCTCTGCTACTAGCCTTAGTCCAAGGCAGTCACGCTGTTAGCTCTGTTAGCTATGAGCGAAGAGAGCCCAAACCCGAGCGTGCCTCAGTGCCAGTAAGGGCGGTTTAAGATACTGGAATTTGAATATCATTCATGAGCCGTTAAAAAACATGATTCCATCTTCATTTTTTTTTCCATTATTCATTTGTAATAGTCAACTCCACCAAATTTAATGGACAGATTCGCCCATTGCGATATGTATCATGGTCATTAACAAAATCATTACCGATGAGAATAGGGTGTATCTTGGTTTATTGATACTTGGCATAGTAGTAGTTGATCGTGATTTTGGTAGTGTTATTCGGTAACTCAAAAGCTCAAGTTCTGAACGAGTCCCCAAAGGCCCCGCTCACTGCTTCAGACTTGCCTCCTCGTTGGCCTGGCTTGGCTTGACAGCCCTCTTTCTGTCCTCTTCTCTTTCACCTCCTACAGCTCGTTTGTCTTTCACAAAGGCTACGTGCCTTGGTACATTCAGGGATGATGTCCCCGTTTTTTCCACCTCATGTCATGTGAAGAAATCTACTTTTAAGCCGAATATTGTGAAAGTTATCCCATTCAAATGACAGTGAAAACAGGGTAGTCTAGAAAACAGTGTGCTTCAGCTTGTCAGTCTTTCCAAGTACTGGCCTCCTTAGAGAGTGAGCAAAACATGCATGTGCATTACATTATTTGTTCTATGTACGAACGGACTTACCTCACAATAATCGTCACTTAGGGTCAAACTTCCCGAAGACGATTACGTATTATGGCATTGTTTTTTTTTTTTTCAATTTGTTCGCCGTTGATGGAACTAGAAAGTGTTCGGACACGATTGTAGTTCTTGTGGAAAAGAGATTATTCATGCAATGAATTTTACGTCCCTAAAGAATATCAATGTCTATTCCGAACGCATCTCTGACACATCCGACCTTCTAACTCTAACCGTACCCGCGGCAACTTGTTACACGTAATATCCGTCGCGTCTTTGAAAGAGTGGTGTCGAGATGGGTCATATCTTCAGAGCAGGTTGTTGAGGATGAAAACAGAAGGGCAAACACTATACAATCCGTCATGGCAGATGAGGGGTACTGCAGTATAGGCCTATGTTGTCAGGTGACTTTGTGGATCAACAAGGACTGGAGTTAAAATAGCCTATCATCTGGTTGGTAGGATAATAATGCGAATGATTAACTTTGTCTAACCAAAATAAGATGGAAATGAAGTACATCAAAGGACGTTCGCGGCTAGGCTAGACACCTCCTCATTAGGATGAGGACTTTCAGTCATCACATCATTCTGCTGAAGAAGCGTCTGGCCTAACCGCGAAAGTCTTTTCAGAGGTAACTCTTTTCCATCTTATTTTTGGGTTGTGACAAAATGAATTATTCGCATCAAGGACTGGACTGACCTTCGAAAGCGACGCATTCCTATCAAAACTGAATATTTTCACTTCACATAAACTACCATAGAGCAATTGAGTATATGAATATAAGAACGACCGAAGTCCATGGAAGACCATTTCGAGTAAACTTAAAAGAAACCTTCATATCTTTTTTATTTGTCCAATTATATTCTATTTATGGTGAGGCCATTTTGTGTGATGGACTTGGGTCGTTCTTTTGAATCATATACATGACATTCTGCTATAGAGATGAGAGGATGAGAGAGGGCGCTATAATATGACTGTAAGAATGACCCAAGTCCTTCATTCTTACATTCATATAAGATTTAACTCATTCATTTCAGGCACTTCTGGGGGTAATTAGGATTTATCATTTATACACAAGATGAGTCCATGCATAAGCTACAATTTCCCATGTCAAACTGAATTTGGCCAAAAATTATATTCAGGTCTTCAATTGAAACGCAGAGCGAATAGCAGGGTCGGTGTTCTGCCTTCTTCTGCGTCTCGTTGATGGTACGGAAAAGCCAATCGCTTGCGGGCTATTATGCCTCTGTATTGACGATTCACCGCAAAATGCTCTGATCTAATCCAACATCCGCGGGTGCCGCATATCGAGTTTGGCGTAATTCCTCCACACTCCTTCGCCTCTAGTTTCCTCGGCCTACCCCCATTTTCTGTCTTTTTGCATGCTAAGAGAGGGAAACCTATTGATTCAACGACAGGTGTGACAACCTGCGACCACCATAAACACACATTCTTAGCAAGATGTGGTGTTTAGAGTGCATCGAGGCATGATCTTAACTCGTCTCGATGTGTTGACATGGGTGGGGAGAGTGTATAGCGCCCTCCTTCACACGTCGTAGGCAAATGTCCTCCTAAATCGACTTATCGTTGAGTGGCTTTCGTCGGTTAACTGTGTGCCATACCTGACAGCTAACTCTGCATATTTTTTTCTGTCATTAAAAGAAAAAGTACATTAAACATTATTTGCCTCCTCTTTGAATACGTTCAACTGTCTTTAAAATGTGATACACAAGTGGTATACATTGTATGACGAACTTTATACTGAAATAAAAGTACTGATTAATCTGATTTAATCATGTACATTCTACAGTCAGAAAACATCCAACGAGATCGATGTAATAACATGTTCTTCAATGTAAGATGATACGCCGTGAAATTCAGAGGCGCCAATCTCATGATGAAAAGCCGATAATATCTGCAGGAACACTTTACCCAGTTGCTTGAGGGGCTAAATTACGGTTAGTCTGGCAAAACTGTCTTGATCTGATGGTTGCATTGAGGATGAAATTATTTTGAAGTCCGCAGACACAGTCACGCTGTCCGGGTAAAGATTGAGCCAGACAAAGCAAAGTCTCCATACCAAAATGAGATTTTATTATAAAATCCTACTTCAGTGGACTATATTAATTTTGAGGACGATGAAGACAATGAAGACTTTTTACTCCCCTGCGGAAGTGTTGTTGCACTCACCATTGCCTTCGGTCTGACCGCTCTGCACTGCAAACTAATAACATTGCGAGGTACTCGTATTCAATAATTTGTATGATTGAATGAGGCAAATTAAAAAAAAGACAGCCTGATTTCTCTTTCTTGCATGTCAAATGCGCACATAAACATCTTAATTATCATAGATGTGTGAAGTGAACGTTGCCGTGATATGCGTCAGTTTTGTTTTAATTATGAGGCAATAATTATAGGAAGCCAAAATAACTAGGCCTACATCATCAACAAAGAAACATGAAACACATTAATGAATCAATTAAAGAATATGCATGGAACAGTAATGATCACAAGCCCAAAGTATCCCGATTTTCACGTCTGCATAACGTAAGAATCTAGAACACAATTTGCTCACGTGACAGCATCGTCACTCTTTTGGTACTGTGGCTAGCTGTAAATGAGCCTTCTCACAAACAGGTTTGAGGCGCTCTTACTCCAAATCGTATCCATCACAGCTGTCGGAGATACACTGGCTTGAATATAGGGGATAGTATTCCACCATCTTACACTGTCGCCCGGGGGACTCTTCTTCCGTAACATATACGATGTACGTACAGTGTGTAGCTGTTTGGTGCAGACGAGTAAAAGGTGTCGAAATTATAGAACGCCCTTTTTGGGAGTGTGTATTCTTCGTGGGATCGGGATGGTACACAACGCGCCTGATCGCGTTTACCGCGTTGCCAGTAGACATCGTAAATTTGTAACACATAAAAGCGTAAACGTGGTTTCTGGTATTCGCTGTAATGATCGTTGAAGATTTTGGAAGGCAAGTGTGTCACTATGCCAGTCCCCTCATGTTATTCGGCATCGAAGAGCAAGTTTTGAACATGCGGTCAGACGAGGCGAAAACAGAACAAAAAAAAAAGCAAAACAAAACAAATAAAAAGTGATGTTTGAACTTTGGTCCCTTCAACGACATTTTGAGCAATAATTATAGGCATAATATTAATATTTTTAGGCGCATTCAAGAGAGCCATACAAAGAAATGAAAGAAGCAAAAAAAAAAAACACTTTTCAAACTTTAGATCGCTGGTATATATAGGAGAACACTTTCATTCACGAGTTTGTGTTTTCTTTCTTCATATACTGTATACGCTATAATTTTCGCGTACATAAATTTTCGCGAATTGCCGCTGTCACACATTTTCGCGAGTGGTTAAATTCGCGATTGGGGGACCAGAGAAAATATGAAGTGGCAAAGAAAGTGTGAATTTTCAACTTACTAGCAAATAAGAATGATACTAGTTATACCACTGCATGAAAAAAACTTACCAAACTCTGCGAACTAGTAAGTTAGAATTCAACATTTTTGAAGTGGTTAATTCCATCGCGCTAGATTTCTGATGAGTGGTCCCCTTGCGATAATGGATTGACTCTCTACAGTATTCATAAGTAGACGTGGACGTGCTATATGTACGTAAACAAGCTTAGCCAGTATGGTCTGTTCGGTAAGCCGTAACATGGTATACTACATTTTGTAGTACTGAAATGTTCGTATCATCAAGGCAAGGGATTCATTTTGGAAGGTAATATTTTCGCGTGTTGTTAATTTTACGAATAGCTCCCGACTCGTGAAATTCGCGAAAATAAAACCCCCGCGAAATATATAGCGTTAGGTGACACATTGCATGATGGGAATATAAAAAAAAAAAACGCTGTCCCAACTCTACTACGTTCATATAGGAAAACTCGAGACGAAACGATTCCGATTATAAAGAGAATAAACTGAATTTTTTGTCTGCATAAACAAACGAACGAACAATCTTGCTTTAAGTGAGAATCATTCGCGATGTATCTTTCGGTATTATAACCGTAAAGTTTCCGTCCAAACATGTCGAAACTCGTAGATGGATCATCATCCAAATGTCGATCAAAATTTAAATCTTGCAGTCGGCTATGTGCGAACTAGCTATGGTTGCCACGGGGAGCATGATTATGCAATGCTATACCGCATGCTGCTCAAAGGGTTGGCTTCCTGGCGCCGCGCGCGGTAAAATTAGACTTACCCCATACAGGGAGGGCGTGCAGGAATTTAAAGTAGGCGTGGAATCATTATTCATTCAGGCCTATCCTTATTTCTTTTTGTAATGACACATCGTTTATCTAAGACCAATAAGAGCCATAAAAATCTCAAATCATTCTCTGTGGTAATATTCTTTAAACACGAAGGAGGAAAAAAACCCTCAACATTTTCCAAAACACCCTCCCCCAAAACTCGCTGACCGCAGCTTGCGTTGAAGGGGGATGCGTTTGCATTCCTTAACTTGTGATAATAGTGTGCCTCTACCTTATCTTTTCTTTCCTTGTAGTCTCTGCTTTACTCTCCGTCCCCCTTCTTCTTTAACATCGACGAGTGTGCTCTTTGATGCTCCTCACGTGGCAACGGGTTTGTATGATGGGACAATTACAGAGTGATAAAATAAAGAATGATAAACTGGAGCTCACACTTTTATTTATTTATCTTATTTATAAAGTCTTCTTTAAAAGCAGGGTAGTCCCATTCAGTGCCACAAAGGCCTGCTTTACAAGGGAGCCCTGCGTTGATACTACATTACATTACATGTGCACACAATAAAAGACAAGAACAAAACAAACATAGATATGATACAGCTAAAGAACAATCGGTTCGTGAGAACATAAAACACATAAGAAAGAACATAAAACGAGTGGAGAAAATAGATATCATCATAATTCGTAGCTAGTGCAAAGGGTTCGTATCAAATGAGCGATTGGTGTTGACGTACACGATTCTTAAATGTTTGCAATGAGGAGGCTGTTTGAATAAAAATGGGTAACTCATTAAATGATTTGCTTGCACTTCGAGTGAGAGACAATTAATTTGTCTCGATCCGGGACTGCATTGTTTCATCAACATCAATCCTATTCCGGAAGGTCACACCGGCTCGATACAACTTTCGTGAAAGACGGTGTTTACCCGGCAAAATATTTTGATCGACCACCATCTATACCAAACAGCCTGAACAAGGGAGCCGACAGTCGATCAAGGAAAAACGTATTAGAAAGTTAAAAATTCTGATGACCCCTGACCTAGGAAGCTATTATGCCACTTTTCGCGATGTCTTTGTGAGCGTTTCTCTATGTTACCGAAATAATTCTTCCATTCTACTAGGTGTTTCAAAAAACATTTCCCACTTTTGATCATTAATAGCTCAAAAACCATTCATCTGATAAAGCTGTCATTGATATAAATAATAGCTGAATAGTGTACAATTTGGTTGAAGGTGCTTTGAATGTAAAAGCATAAATCACTTTCATTAAATATAAGATTGACTTTGAAGTAAGGTTTCAGATTTTGGCCAAATTTTAACCCTCTGTACAAAAATTGAACCTTGCACAGGAACCAATGATGTGTATGTGAGTGTGTGCTGACAATGGCCCTGAACAATGGACATGCCTGAACCACCTGTTGACTAGGCGTCAGTCTCGTGCTCCCAGGCACATGAATGCTTAATCAATAATTCATGTGGATTGCCCTGGGCACTGCTAGTCTGGATTCATGCACGGTAAAGGGTAAACTGCATGCACATGGAAAAAGGAAGCACACGTTTCCATGTGCTTGCAAACACCACATTCCATTCCAGCTGGCAATCATTTTAAATTTTTGCTTCACATATCACTAAATTTTGGATATAAATAAGCATAAATGATCTAAAGTTCCTCGTTTTAATATAACTGTCTACTGATTAAATAGTCTGACAAATGTTTCGCTTTTTGTTTTTATCATTTTTGGTAAAGAGTTCAGCAGCATTTATCATTGGGGCGATATGTTTCACAGTAGATTTATTTAAGGCTCCATTTACACAAGTGTATACTCTAATTGATTTTCTTTGCTGCCTGTCACCATGTTTACGATAGAACAGAAGGTATTCATTGTAATTTCGTTTTTCAGAAGTAGGGAGAGCACTGTCGAGACCCAACGACAGTATCGGCAGGCGTTTGACCTTACACAGATACTGCCAGAGGCTGAATAAAGACTAGTTGTGATAGTGGGATTTCTCATGAAAAAATAATGAAGCATTCAAACCCTAACCATTGTTTAGGACCATTGTCAGGGTGTTAATCACACACTCCCATACACACCCATTGACCCCTGTGCAAAGTGAAATTTTGTACAGAGGGTTGAAAATAGAGCAAAATCTGGAACCTAATCGTGAAATTAATCATGGATATTATGAAACTGATTTATGCTTTCATATTCAAACTACCTTCAACCAAATTGTACACTATTCAGCTATTACTCATATCAATGACAGTGTTATCTGATATATAGTTTATGACTTATTAAGAATCAAAAGTGGAAAATGTTTTTTGAAACACCTAGTATATACAGTAAATGCTGTATTTTACCTGTTGTGTATTTACAGTGAAAAAGCAATGCTTTGTGGTATAATCAGCTGAATCTTTCATATCATTGCAACCTATTTGCTGCTTTTGTCATTTTTTATTCTCTGCCACACAGCGTATTTAAGTTTTCACTAGGTGGGACAAGTCTGTGGCAGTTCTTTAATTTTTCATGAGCGACTGTAAGCTTTGAATACAGTTTTAGAGTAACCAGCAAATTCTCTTTATGAAATCATGTTTGGAATAAAGATTACTTATTGTAGAGCGTGCAAAATATCTTGGTCCGATTTTTTCCCCGCAATTTCGTATGTTCGCTTTGCTATATTTTGGAGCAATTCCTGAAGAAATTCGAATAAGTTGAATGATATTCTCTGAGTATATTGTCATGGAAAGAAAAAGAAACAAAACTTCCTCATGTCGCCTTTCGTACAGAGCCATGGCGACGGACAGCTGTTGATACGACCCAGGGTGTCATCTTAAAACCCGGTCGGGTACGCAGACGACATCCAAGCGAGACGATTTTATGACTCCCCTGGCAACGGCCATGCATCTTCGCGATTTTCGTCTGTCTGCCGCTCATGAGCTGCGTACGGCTGGATCGACATGCCTTTCTTCCTTCAGCGCGAATTATCCGAGATATCAACATAATAATTGTCTTGATGGTTCTTCACAGTGTAGGAATGTTGGAACCTTGACATGAGGACGAGTGGCCTGAAAAATGAAACATTTCGCAGGTTCTCATCCGAAAAGACAGTTCTATAGTTGGCATTGTGACAAAGTGTTATGTTAGAGTGTTTTTTTTTCTTCTTCTACATTTAAAGAACTGTGAGGTATGATAGGAAAGGCATCCCGACTCGTCAATGCTATAACGCAGCCAGGATTTGAAAGTCTCAAACCACAAATTACACATCAATTTATTGACATCAGGAAAGCATAGAAAAATGCTGAATCAGCAAAATGTAAATTAATCACAAACCCTTTATCTTTTTGCTTAGTGCAATTTAGTGCACTTAAGGCGGTTGCAGATAATACAAAAAAGGGCGTTGAGAATCGTGTTGCAAGTTGATAATCGTTTCAACCGCCACTGTCTGATAATCATTGATCGTTGGAAAAAGCAAGCATTAATTTTCATCTTCAAACTGCTTATAACTTTCTACCAGAAAGTTTATGTAAACGTCTCTAGAATAGAGTAAGCCACTACGATCTACGTAATCATGAAAATATTCTTTACCTCCCTAAGCCCAAATCAACTATTCTTAAAAATAGCACTCTATATTCGGCATCGAGTTTATTCAATACATTGCCAGCAGAAACAAGATCCTCTGCATTCTCAAGAGCAATTTCGCACATTTCCTTTGCTAATTATTCTCTACTTAATTGATTATATCAAATTTCTCAAAGTGATACGCAATGCTTAAGTGATACGCAATGCAATTACCGTCTCCCACTAACCTGTCACATGTTTGATTTTTCCTCTCTTTTTTGTCTGTACTTTCACATTGTATACTCCTTGACTTTTTATATCTTTTTTTGGCGTTGGTTTGTAATGATAATTTTATGTTTTTATGTGCATTCTCTTCTAGTATGATTTCTATGATTTGTTATCATTTCACGACCCTGCTGAAAAACAGCTTATAGCTGATAGCAAGCTTTTTACAGTGGTTAAATAAATAAACTCAACTCAACTCAACTCAACCGTCTTCTTGTAAGTCCTTGGAGAAAACAAAACTGGAGCAATTGTCACAGGAGCACATGTCGTGTCACCGTGGAAAGCACACGAACACTAGACATGACTACATAGATCTGTGCCTGGGAACTAAATGGAAGTCGACGTATTGGTTTGTACTACCTTTATTCTTCTTCCATCACTCGTGTAATGCAGGATAGTCACGCCTGCATCTTTTCTTCTTGACTTCAAGCAACGGCAATCACCAGAAGAAGGAGAAGGCTCGGTTGCATAGGCACCGGAAGTGGGGGGGGGGGCGGCCGCCCCCCCCCCCAATCCAAAAAGTGGGGGGCAAAACGCATTTTTGCCCCCCCCAAAAAAGCCCCCCCCCCAAAAAAAAAAAAAAAAAAAAAATAGTAATAATGATAATAAAAATAAATGAATAAACAAAGAAAATAAAATAAATATGTATATATATGAATAAAAGGGAAAAAATATGGCTACAAATGGCAGCTTTTCGACTGTAAAATGTCAAAATTTTCAAGCTCACTCGCTTCGCTCGCTCGCATCCAGCAGTTGAGCCCGGTGCGCCTCCCCCTTAATTTCTAAAGCGAAAAACATAGCTACGACGGCAGTTGTTGGACTCTAGAATGTCAAAATTTTCAAGCTCGCTCGCTTCGCTCGCTCGCATTGAATCGTTATGCCATTCTCCTAATGTTGCTGACAGTAATTGCCAGTAGTTGCGCCCGATGCCCCCACCCCTTAATTTTCAAAGCGAAAGATAAATATAGCTACAAACGGGAGTTTGGGGACTGTAAAAATTAATGTCAAAATTTTCAAGCTCGCTCGCTTCGCTCGCTCGCATTGAATCGTTATGCCATTCTCCTAATGTTGCTGACAGTAATTGCCAGCAGTTGCGTCCGATGCCCCCCCCCCCCTTAATTTCCAAAGCGAAAGATATAGCTACAAACGGGAGTTTGGGGACTGTAAAATGTCAAAATTCTCAAGCTCGCTCGCTTTGCTCGCTCGCATTGAATCGTTATGCCATTCTCCTAATGTTGCTGCCAATAATTGCCAGCAGTTGCGCCCGATGCGCCCCCATTTATTTCAAAGCGAAATATGTAGCTACAATTAAAACTCCAAATTGGAACTGTAGAATATCAAAATTTTCAAGCTCGCTCGCTTCGCTCGCTCGCATTTTATTGTTATGCCATTCACCTTATGTTGCTGACAGTATATAATTTGTCGATCGTTTCACACCGTCATTCCATAATCCATGTAAGGAAAACTTACAATGTTCCTCAATGACTGCGTTGTTGAATGTATCACATTCCGTAATGTATTGTAGTCCCATTATTGCTCACGCACACACGCAGAAGCATACAGACCGTCAAAATTACTTTATGGTTCCCCCCATGTTTCGACCCACCGTACGCCACTTTACATACATATATATATATATATATATATATATATATATATATATGTGTGTGCGTGTGTGTGTGTGTGTGTATGTATGTGTATATTGTGTAACATAATTATGCATGGTCTAATCTTGAGCCCCCTCCAATGTTTGCCCCCCCCCCCCCCAATCCAAAACTGCTTCCGGCGCGCCTGCTCGGTGGTCTAGTGGAAGTGGACGCATGATTGGAGATCAGGAGGTCGTAAGTTCGAATCCTGCTCAAGTATGTACGCCCATGATTTTTTTTAATCTTTTTTTTTATCATGGCTACTACTAAAACACCGATCGATTCAGTGCTTATTTACGTCGATGTAGGGCAATTTGTCAATCAGTTGCATTTAGATTTTGTCTTAGCGACATTTATTATGTACATAGCACTGGCGTAGCCAAGGGGGGGGGGGGCAATAATTATTGGGGCGGTCCCTCCCCCCCCCCCCTCCCCACCTAAGATTTGGACTGGGGATTTGGGAGGCGGAAAAAATATAAAAATTACGTGTACACTGTATCCATGTTCTCCCTTTCAACCTTTCATCAAGTAGGATCGCCTTTTTTTTTCAATATTTCACTCAAAGTATGCACCAGATCGTTGAATTTCAATTAAAAAAATGCAAAATCTCTCGCGCTTGGCAGGGGGTATTCCCCCTTCAAAACCCTCCCGTCTGTTGGTCCCTTTCCCTAGCCTCAGTACACGTTTTAGATTTACAAAAAATTCTGAATCATTCTGAGTGCACAAGACTTATCACTCATATTCCGGAAACTCAAAGTTTCCTCATGTACAAGAGGAATATCCCCAACCCTTCCCTCAACCTTTTCTTCCTTTAAAAAGCCAAAAGTTCTATCGTACGGGAAGGGTGGTGATAACACTCGCCCACGCCTTCTTCCTGCTCGTCCCCCTCCCCATGCGTACTAGCAGACTGTTGCTACAATCTAAACGTAAGCAGTTTTCCATATGAACGTTTAACTGCAATCAGAAAATTATACAGAATCTCCTTCTACAGACTTGCTACACTTCTCTTCTGATTGACAAATTTCCAGATATTTTAACAAAAGTGTGCGCCAGATTGTTGAATTTTCAGTTCTAAAACTAAAAAAAAAATGCTCCCTTGAATATGGCAGAGGTATCTTCCCACCCTCTCATTGCTTGGTCTCCTCTACAGACTTAGTACACTTTGGAGAATGACAATTTCCGAATTTTCCACAAAAAGTGTGCTCCAGATCGCTCTATTTCAATTTTAAAAACGCAAAAAGTCCATCGAGCGGGAGGGGGAATCCCCCTCCCACACCTTCCCCCGAAGCTCTACCTAACTGGACTTTATACATACACACACATGTTGCACATTCGGAATAAGAGCTAAATTTCGTGATTTTAACAATTCCCTGCAAAAAAAGCCCTGTTTCCATTATTATTTGGCACTAAAGTATTGCATAAAAGTATTGCACCAAAAGTTTGCACCAGATCGCTGAATTTCAGGTCTGGAGTGCAAAATCACCTTCGCGTGGGAGGAGAAATACCCTTATCTAGTCCAATGCTAGCAGTACAGCCTATTTCCATTGTAGGGTGATGTTGGATAACTGAGATTTTGATTGCAATCACACATTTTGTTAAGAGAATTTATAACCTTTGACACTTACATTAACGTATTCTTTGGGTGATTTCAAGTCCGGTGCTAGTGCTAGTGCTAGTGCTATCTGAGCACTAGCACCGGCGATAAAACCGAACTTGAAATCACGTCGGTGTTGGGAGTTGACGTATTTCCGGTAGTTGGTGCTGGGCTCGGTATTGAATGTCGTCTGCTGAACTGAGCTCCGCCGTTCATGCTACATGTAATACAGCGGTCGCCCACGAAACGTACACGAACACTGCAGACATGGCTACATAAATTTGAGCCTGGGAGCAAGATTAAGATAGTTGTGTATTTAAGAAGGGATGGAATTTGAGGCGACACCTCGGTGTTAGGATCGATAATTTTGATCGGTATCGCTTCGTTAATCTGACCGCCGGTGTTGGAGCTCGATTTAGCGCAGTTATTTGGGAGCTTGCACTAGCACTAGCACCGAACTTGAAATCACCCATTGTTACTCACAGAATGTTCAAAGTGTAGGTCTACAATATTGCCAATTTTTGCACACGTTTTGCTATACAGGACACTGTAAGCTAGTGTTTTAAACCAGGAATCTCATTAATCATTCCATACGCTAAATTGACAAAATCTCTTAATCTTTTACTTAGCACGATTTCAAACAGCAAACAGACAGATAAGGAAAATTTTGGTAATGAGAAAGAGAACATAATTGGTTAACATTGTGTCAGAGAGGAGTTGCAATCAATTTACCAGCACGTATATGCCATTCAGATAGGAACGCACACGTAACTTAACGTTTCTATCCTTTTGAACAAAGCCGTTTATATGTCTTTGCAAAATACAACCAAAGTGTGCGTAGATTGTGAACTGTCAGTGCTTGAACTTTCCACTTTCATTTGCAATCATGCAAATTACGAAGCATAAGATAAATAGTTCGTTTTCCATGAGAAATATCATGTTGGCATGTTTGGGGGATAGTGAAAATTAGGATTGGAATACAAAGTATAACAATCACTTCAATTTAAAATAATATTTATTTCCCTAGCGATGACATCAGGACATACGATTGAGGGATGCGCTGATAGAAGTCAATCTCGTCAAAGCCGGTGTACATATCAATTCCCCTCCAACACCCCTTCTGTTAACCTCACGTGTGTCGTGAGTGGATTCAAACCTAACATTTCCATGCTGTGGACCGAGGATTTGGGAAAGAGACTAAGTTCCGTGGTTTCACTACAGAGCACACTTTCTGATGGCACATACGAGAGGTTCGAGACAATCACTGTTACAGCTATACATGGACGAGAGCAAACCTTCATGTGCTTGGCTACCGGTGACTCACTGAATGGAACGTCGACCCGAGAAATCACCGTTCTGCCTTTTTCAGGTTTCGTGACATGTTGCCAATTTTATGTTTCCGAATCATAACTTGTATACAATTGATATTACTTAAATTAATGTTCTAAATGAGATTGGTCACGGAGAAGTATAATTCAATGACTCATCCTTAGAGCAAAGTAACATTCCGGCACAAAAGAGTCCATTTTGCTAGTCCGCCAATACTAGTAAAAATGCATAGGGGCCTACAGGAAAAATATTTACCAATTCAAATGGATAAAAAAAGGAGGTAAAAAAAAAAGCACCCTTACGACTATTTGCAGGAGTACGGTCACAAGTCCAACTCCCACGAGTTATACAGCCCAGAATCCATACATCCGTGATCTCGACACTTCTTAGGCAAGTTAGGCCCTTGAGTTTAGGCATCAAAAACGGCCCAGGACTCCGACACTCATCACTCCGATATCGCTTGGCTTTTCATGCATGTAGTGTCAGTCTCATGGGCCTTTTTTTTTTTTTTTGCCTGGTGTCAGATTCGTAGGCCTCGTTAGCCTTGTGTCGGTCTCCTAGGCCTTGTTTGCATAGTGTCGGACTCCTGGGCTTTTTTGGATAATGTCGAGCTGGTAGGTTGTATGACTTGTGAGCTATCGTAAGACTCCAACCTTTTATGAATGTCGAGCTCGTTGGCCGTATGACTCGTGGGTGTCGGTCTCTTAAGCCCCCGTTCCACTATCACGATCTGGACCCCGATCTGTCCCGATCTAGCAGATCGGAAGAGAGCGGCAAAAGCGTACGAGGATCGGAAGCATCGTAGCAGCAGCGTGTGGAGGTCGGGGTTGGAGCGGGCATTTTTTCAGATCGGGAAGAAATTTTGAACCTGTTCAAAATTTCTTCCCGATCTCCCCGATCAAAATTGACCTAATTTTATACCCCGTTCCCACTGCTGAGCAGATCAACTCGATCAAGCGAGATCAATCCCGATCACCTATTTTTACCCGAGCAATCCCGACCAAATGCTCGATCGTCCTTCAACACGATCCCTTCCCGACCGCTATTCGATCTTTTACGATCCACATCCGACCATTCTCGACATCTCCAGAATCTCTCCTCGACAACCACACAGATCTCTACTCGATCATCCCGATCTACACAATCAATACACGATCGCTACACGGTCAATACTCGATTTCTACTAGACTTCTTAGACCAGCTCGACATGACTCGATCTGTGTAAGATCTTGCATCGAACGGGTCGGCAGGTTCGTACAGTGATCGAGTGAAAGAAGAATTGGTTACACTATTCGTTTGGTTATATCAGACAACTCAGTATTCATGCTTGAATACGGCGTGGCCCAAAAGAGTGCTATGAAACTGACTATTAATTGCAAAAGCATGAATGAACGAAAGAAATGATTATCTTTTTCGCACTTTTGTCAGTCCATTTGATAAAAAGGTTCCTTCAATTTAGCGAAAATCCTCATCACTGCACATTCTGTCATTCAAAATTGCAAGTTGTTCGTTCAATTTAGCATTCACATCAATGAGATTTGCACATGTGCCTTTCGAATTCGTAAAACGGGCATTCAAATTGGCACGTGCTCTGCAGTCATTCAAATTCGCCAGCACTGGCGAAATGGGTATTTCAATCATTCAATTTCGCGTATATGGGCAGTCAAATTCCTTACATGTTTACTGAATATAACGTCATCTTATTTCATTTTGAAAAGGTGATAACATTTAAACGCGTATTTCTGTGTGACTTATTGTTTCATCCACGCACTGTTAAGCAGTAAAAGTATCGTATTTTTGACCGTAATCTTATTATATAACTCGAGTTTGCTGTTCTGTAACGCCCCTGCTCTTTCATACATGACATTTTAGGCCCATATGAAACAATACTCTATTCTAACTTCATCTTCTTAGTCATGACGGCTCAAGTTAGATACAAATGTATTTCTCAAGGGGACAGAAAAAGAATTATAGGAATATTTGATGATCATAACCTTCACTTCCTGCAACTGGCCGACACACGGAATAAAGCGCTCAACGGCGAGATAAGTTGTGGCCATGCACATGTTGCACTATCTTCGGACTTGAAGAGTCACTAAGCACATTAAAGAAAAAAAAAAGTGTTGCCAAAATCTCTGACATACGAAAATATGAAATGTAATGACGCTTGGAAAACAATAACTATGCTAAGAAAATAAAGAAAGAAGCAAACCATAGATATGCGTGCTAAATTGACTGCAAAAGATGTTAAATTGATTGCCAAAATGAATTGGAATGAACGAGAGCAGCATGTCCGTGATCACGTGACTATATCATTCTAAACTGAATAAACGAATAACCAAATGGTGCTTGTTTTACGAATTTCAATTGAAAAAGTGTTAATTAGAATGAGGCTAAAGGTAATTTGAATGCTCCAAAATGAATTTCAATGAAGAGATCATAAAATTGAACTACTGAACATGTCATCTATGGTATATTTTGCTAAATTGAATGCAGCAATTAGGAATTGGACTGACCAAAAGTGCGAAATTGGCCGGGAAAACCTATAGTTGATAGAAGAACGCTGTGTGCAGACGTTTCGATTCTATAGTCATTTTTCCTGAAAAAAAGATATGACAAAGACTGATCACTACTGTTTGTGAGCCACTCAAAAAGGTACAAAATATGCATTCAGTAGTATTCATTCATTTTATCCGTTTTCAGTAGCTATTTTTGACGCACTCATCAGTTTTTACGGCTTCACTATCGCTCAGTCAAGTCGGATATCAGTGCCCAAAGTTACAGATTTTGTAAATCACAAATTATCGTGGAAATCAAAGCGCCTGCACGAAGCTTGATTATCATTGTGTCAAATAAAATTTGAGGTGTTCTTTCTATTGAATAATGTAACGATTTCATTCAGTCGCTCATATCTTTTTAAATAGGAGACAGTTTTGTAGCACTTGGTCTGCCGGGACACCATGTATAATAATATAGGTTCGTTCATATGCATTCGATATTTGTAGTGGATGTGAATAGCAAATCTAAGATTGATGTCTTATAAAAAATATGTTACACCGCCACGCTTCGTAAGTACATTACATATAGGTGGGCTGAAATTAATTTGGTCTAAAATGAAACAAAGGCCTATATGCCCATAAATGCACCATAGTTGAAAAAAAAAATGACTGTTCTACAACCCTAATGAGTCGTGTTATCTTTGTCATTATTGTTCTCATTATTAAAGAATTAAAAAGTGAAGGAAAAATATATTCATTGATAAAGTATAGGCCCAAAAGTGTGTAAAAGAAAATACATGTATCATATCAATTTCTAAATTCATGAAGTGCGCTGATATGTGAAACAGAGTACATTATTATGAAAATAAAACAATACAACATTTTACATTAGCAAAAATGATGAAAATCTTGGTTTATTTTTTTTGTCAACTCATCCCGGCCAATCGATATCAAGGTGGACTTCAAGCAATGTACATACAACTCTCTCTCAAAAAAAAAAACTTATTAAGCGAAGCAAAAGTGTAACATCTACGTTAATAAAAGTAAAGTAAGTCACTAAGCATCTATGAATCTACGTTACAACTAGTGTTTTAACACGTCAGCGTAAGAAATAGATTTTATATCAACGTAACCAATTTCAAATTTGAAACAGACAAGCTAGCAAAAGAATTCAAGAAACATTCCTCAGTTTATAAGTAAAGTAAATAATCTAGAAAATTTATTTTCACGTGACAGTCATATTGCCAGAATACTGAATTTTTCTCAGTTTCAACTGTGTTTCCTTTCTTTCTTCTGGTATTTTTGTCTGGAGAGTCTAAATCTGCCATGTCTGCTGTTTAGGGTTTGTTGTCTTTTCTCTCTTCGTGGCCCTTTTTTTTTACTTCAGTGGGCCAGGAGTGGCTGAAGATACTGACGACATTTAACTTTTTAACGTGACCAAGGACTGCATATATTTTTTCTTAATACCTGAACAATAAATGAGTGCTAAGAAAATACGTCTGCACCTGCTTCAACCACTGTCAAAAAGTGCTCGGTATTTGATCGAGTGCCGGTCGAAGCATGATCGAGTTTAGTCGAGTATCAATCGATAGCAGTCCTGTATCGGTCTTGTAGCGGTCGAGTTATTCATGAAAATGCTGAATCCTGGATCGAGATGATCTGAAATTAATCGTGTAGCATTCGAGTATAACTCGAGATGATCGGGAAATGAGCTCGGGAAAAAATCCGTCCCGACCACACTAGATTTCTATACGACCGATTCCCGATCAGCTCGATCTCTTCTCGATCACTACCCGAGCTGTTGGTGTTCGGGCTTCCTACTCGAATATTTTGGACATGTCCAAAATTATCGTGAAGGAAGCAGGAGCGATGCCGATCAAGGTAGATCGACCCCGAATACCAATGCCGAGCGAGCCCGACCTGGCTAAAAAAGCTTGATCGGGATTGATCGAGTTGATCTGATCGGCAGTGGGAACGCACCATTAATCGTACAACAAGCGGGGAGAGCGTAGTGACAACGTAATCGCAGCGGGGAGAGCGTAGTGACAGCGTAAACGCAGCGGGATGAGCGTAACAACGTCTTTCTGAGCGTAGTAAGATCGGCACAAGAATGAGAAGAAAAGTAAAATGTCTGCCAAAAGAAGATCAAGGAGATCGAGAGGCATAACTGTTGTGGAGGAGGATGGCATTGTCGCTGCACCTGTCAGGGCAGAACATGAAGAAGAAGGAGCTCAAATTTTCGAAGGAGAAGAGATGAAGAAAAAGAGGAGAAGAAAGCAGCAATTTAAAGCAGCTACCCAAAAGGCGAAGAAAGAGAGACTGCAAGTGATGCTTAAGCGGGGTTCCCACTATCGTGCGATCCATTGCGAACGCCACGATTGGACATTCGTAACTGATCGTGGAAAATTTGTTCAACTCGTCTGAAATTTCACGTTTGGATATGAGGTTATGCGAGTCAATACGTGTTGGTTCGCTGGGATGCGATATGGTCACGATTGGTCTATTTCAAGCAATACGATCTGTCACGATGTGGTCTCCGATTCAAATATGACCCGATAGGATTGTCCCGATTGAGTCTACGATTGGTTTCGATCTAACACGATCATTACGATCGAGATCCCCGATCTGGTGCGTGCAGCTGTGTTCTGATACGTTCCAGTACGAATACCGCGAAGCAATGCGGGCTGTTGAGATAAGATACGATGTCTTTCACGATCGGGATCAAAAGCGACTCGATTTAAGGCGCGATTGGACCCGAATGGGAATATTATAGTCCGACTAACAATGTCTTTCATTATTTCTCTAACTTCTTAAGAGTGATTAGGCCTATTTATCCACAACCATTGATGATGGCAAGGGTTGACTGAGGATGACGACAACGTGACCTTTGCAATATTGCGAATGACAATTACGTTATCATCAGAGAGAAAGCAGCGCCTAGGCCAGCCACAACGTCAGAAATTCCCTTTTCTAATTCAACCTAAAGATTATTGAATCGACATGCTCGGCCTCAGCACCCCCCCTCCCCCTAAAAAAACCCAAAACAACTGCATACGCAAGATCAAATCATTGCCCCCTCCCCCCCCCCCCCCAAAAAAAAAAGAAAAGATAAAGACAAATGTTTTTGCCTTCCTTTGAAACACATGAAGAAAATATGATGAAATGGAAGCTTAAAAAGAGGATTGGATCTTTTTGAATGCTGACATTATTATGTGTTATAGGCTCAGTATAAGAAAGTTGACCGAACTTAGTATTGTTTATGTGTTTGATTTCATATTTGCATAGTACGTATATATGCCTTTCTATTTCAAAATGTCGTTATCTCATGGGGTATTGAAAGTTTGGTGGGTTTAGCTTGATAAATAGTTTTTTTCAACAGTGTTTAACAAAACCGATATACACACAACAGAAAAGTAACTCCCCTAATGTCACTTTTTAACACAAAATAAGTTTGAAGCAAAATTATTTCGCAGTGGTATTGTTACACGTCTTATCAACTAACCTCTATGTGAAAAATGACAGTGATCTTTATAGTCATGTATGAGTGACAATGGTCACTTTTCAAAAGTCACAAAAGTTTTCGTGGGGTATGAGAAACATTCTGCTTTCAATGGTGTTATTTTAGGATTCATTGTGCCAGCCCTCCCCTATTCAATATCAAAAGTACAGTTTTGCAGTTTTTGCTCCATCTTTAAAGTGTACATGCTTACTCAATGAAGACACAACTACTCTTTCTTATGCTCACTTGACATGGGCTGCTAGATCTTGGCTGCATCATCTGACAACAATCCTTAACTAAATGGATTTTGCAGTTTAATAAGAGTAGACACAGCTATTTTCCTCTAAAAACCAAACAAAAAAACAAAAAAACATGAAAATTGTTACAATAGATGTGAAGGGGTCAAATGATGGATGATGAAACAACAAAAGCGATTGATAACACAAGAAACAATACTTTACCCCCCCCCCCAAAAAAAAAAACAAACCAAAAAAAAACAAAAACAAACAAACAAACAAACAACCCAACAACAACAATTACTGTAGTATAGTTCTAAAAAGTAATCAAATTTGCCTTTGATGTGTGCTCACTCATGCACGATTCAGGAAATCATTCTCATTTTTATACTGACCTTAGTCAGTACGTGCAGATATACCACAGTCATTTTAGTTTTGTTATTTTTTTTTGTTAAAAAATTATCCCAAATTGATTACGGGGAACTCCGTTTTTGTGCGTCTGTGTTATGGTAAAACAATGTATAGTGATAATAATGATATGTATAAAAATATATAATACAAAATATGTACGATCTTGGAGCAAAATAAGGGCAAATATAAAAAAAGAAGAATAAATATATGTATATAAGTAGGAGGGAAGTGAAAAAGTCGATCCCGATCAACACGATTAAGAAGTACGATTAGATGAGATTTGCTGCGTTTTGATACGATCCAAGACAACCTGATGCGATGATCACGATCAACAATTAATCGTGTTAATCGTAGAAAATTTTTGAACCGTCCAAAATTTTTCTACGATTAATGCGATTGCCACGACTGACGTCAAGATCTGATAAGATCACCATGATTCCTTCACGATTAAGACCACGATTTCAATCGTGGCGCCAATCGTGATAGTGGGAACCCCGCTTTACAGAGGAGGAAGAGGACATAGCAGAATTTTGATGAATATGAAATCATCTACAACTGGAGGAAGACGGACTATAAAAGACATCAAGAAAAAGCCTTGGAAAAATCAGCACGTCTTTGTTTAAAACAATGCATTGCTACAAATGAACTGGGAGTTGAGGAGCCTCTTCGAGGTCCACAATATATTTCTTGGGTTCTGCATGCTAATAAGTTGACTGACGGCAGATCGACAGTCGAATCGGGGTACATCGGGGCACATCGGGCACTTTTCAGCTCTCTGATCGGGGTGACAGCGTGATAAGATCGTATAGATCGTTCAGAGCGTAGATACAGCCTGCATCGATCGGATAACATCGGCAACATCGCACTGACAGCGTAGCTACATCTTTCTTAAGCCTAGCTACAGCGGCAACGATCGTAATGCCTCATTCCCGATCATCGTAGTAAGAGCGTAGCAAGCACGTGTAAGTCGTAACTGCAGCGTACTTAGAGCGTTCTAACAGCGTACTGTGTCCAGATCGGCTCAGGTTTTACCCGATCCTTCCCGATCTGAGAAAATTGTCAAATCGTAGGGAGAACGGCATAATGGAACAGGGGCTTTAGCTAGGATGACTCAATTAGAATGTGTCCTTTGAATAATTTATTTTGTCAACATATTTATTTATAATGATGATATATTCGTGCAATCAACCACTTCGTTGGCGCTATCATCATAGGCAACACACACACACACACACACACACACACACTCATACAAAAGTACTAAATGTTAATGTTTTTGTAAGTATATCTAAGTATTAATATGTGTTTATTTTATTGCCTCTACATGGGGTAATAAATGCAAGCGTGTTTCATCTGTGTCTATATAAAGTTTCAGGAAAACGTGTTAATTTGGGTCTCATCATCGGACTCACCATTGGTGTGCCTGTTGCCATAGTCATTCTATTTCTCTTTGTTGGGAAGTATCTCCAAAACAAACATCCGGACTACCTACCGCGAAAAGGTATCGATCTATTTTCTATTATCTATTTTCTTTAAGGTTCTATATTTGCAATCATTTGTATATGAGCATATATATGTGTCCGTGTGTGTATGTGTGTGTGCACGTGCCTGTGTCTGTGTGTGTGCCTGTGTGAGTGCATAATTATATTTGTGATTTTTCTTGATTTAGTTTTATTTCTGCATTTTCGTCATTTTGATATGAAAATAAACATCAATAAATTTCTTTCTTTTTTCAAAACTACATAAACTGAACTTGCAAATTTGTTATCAACGCTAATTAATCGATGTCAAATATAAAAAGTTTTCATGAAGGGAAAATATGGCAGACCACACATCATATAGTAATCGCATGATTGAAGTGATGCTTTCCTCAGAATCTGGTGGTGAAAAGTGGGAAAACGAAAAAAAAAAGTGTGGCAAATATTTTGCCCCAATATATGATATGAAAACAATCATTGATAGTGATACTGTTGTTGTTGATGATATGTTTTAGGATGTGGCTGGAACCCCTGCTGGCGAAGACCAGACACGCCAGAGCGATTTTACGAGGAAGAAGAATCAATGCTAAGTAAGAAAAACATGGGATAATCACAATCCTATTCGTCGTCAAAAATGCATTTTTATCATATCATGCAGAGTGACTTTTTATTTTCAACATTACATTTCATCTCTTTTAACCACATTCGTTGCAAATTAATTGAACTGTTTTACGTAATGCACTAAATAGTAAGACATTTACGATTTTGTTATATTTTGGAGGATTAAGAGCCTTCTTATAATATCCTCTATCAGCAAGTACAGTTAACCTTTTTGAATCTATCGACTAATTATATATTCCCGACCTTATTTCTCTCTCCCTCTCTACCCCCTCCCCTCTCTCTCTCACTCTATCTCCCTCTTTGTCAATCTGTGTATTATAAAGTTATTGTAGATATGTGTGTGCGGGTATTTATGTACATTCATAATAATGTTTAATAATGATGTCGCATATTTGCTTTTTCGCTTCTTGTTTCTCTTCTAAGAACCATTATCGCTTACAAAGGAACAAGTTCGGCAATGCAAGGCAGAGCTGAAGGCGTATTACCGTGTGTCACGACGCAAGGTCACGGTGGATCCACTCAACTTTATGGAACGTGTTGAATTGGATGAAATTTATACGAATTTAAATATAATAGACCAAAGTAACAAGCGTAAGACACCAATAACATACGACGACCTTTTGACCAACGATGAAAATGGAAATCTTTCAAAGCGACTTCTGATACAGGGTGAGGGAGGTGCTGGGAAAACTACACTATGCTCTAAGATTGCTTGGGACTGGTGCCAGGGACGTGTTCTCCAGGATCTGGACATGGTGCTCCTAATACCTCTTCGAGATGTTAAGAACGCAACAAGTATTGGTGGTATTGTCAAAACATACCTCTCTCATTCAAATACAGCAACAAAGAAAAAGATAGATGACTATATTTCAGCAAATCTAAGTAGGGTTCTCATTATATTTGACGGTTTCGATGAGTTTGACAAGCAATTAAGTAAAACGAGCAGCAGTGAGGTTGTTCGTATTCTAGAAACAGAGCAATATAATTCATGCAAGGTATTTGTAACGACACGCCCCTGGAGGACAGATGAATTCATGATGGACAAGAGTCTTGCCGAAGCTTACACCCTTCTAAACATCGAAGGGTTTAACAAGGTGAATTTATCAACTTATATCAGGAGGTACTTTCGAATTAGACAGAAGGATTATCTTGCAGACAGCTTGATCAGTTTTATGGAAGAAAATGATGTCATCAGATCAAACATGGCCCCATTTCCTATCTACTGCGCAATGCTCTGCCTCATGTGGAACGACTACAGTCAGGAGAGACGAAAGGAAATGCAAAAATTGCAAACTTTCTCCAGGATTTTTGGAGAAATGATATCTTTTCTGAAAGAACACTACGCATCAAAACTTTGTGAAAATTTAAAGAATCAGAACATTGTTGTACATTTGAAGAAAGCTGGTAAGGCAATTCAGGAAATAAGTGGGATAGCCCTGGAGGGTCTGTTTGACAAAAATCTTTCATTTCCTGAAGAACAATTCAGAGAGTGTCACGATGCAATGGAAATATGCTGCAGGGTCGGTGTTTTGACTATAGAAAGAGATGTCATCACAAGGGAGCGTCGGCGCGATGTTAACATTTCATCCTTGGTTGCTTCAACTGTGTCTTTCCCCCATAAACTGTTTCAAGAATACATTGCAGGGGTATATATTAAGTACTTATTTGTCAATGACCGCGCCAAGTACAACAAAGTAAAAAAGAAAATTCTTAGTCGACGTAAGGAGTTTCGCCACGTTCTCTACTTCACCTCAGCTTCAGAGAAAGAACTCGGTCTAGATATCATCGAGGACCTGGTGAGGTGTTCTGACCAGATATTTCTGCACTGACGTTGCGTTTGAATGTCACACTGAGGAGGCAGCAAGGGCAGTGGGAAAACGGTGGAATGAATACGAATTATCATTCAATCCACCACAACACACAGTGTCAGGAGTGGTGTTCATGGTTAGCTACAACCAAGTGGTGAGTGACGCAGCTTGAATAATTGATTTGAAATATTACAGGAAAAATTGTGTTGCACAAGTATGCGATTCCCGTGCGTGTGTGTCTGTGCGTCTTTCCCTGATAGTGAAATGTGATGCACAATCTAAAACCTCAACATTGATTTTGTACTCAGTGGTTTTTTTTTTTCAGACCTGACCAGGTCCTATTAATTTGGGAAATCGTTCTGAAATGCAACATCTTGTAAAAGTCTAATATCGACATTGAAGTGAAATATTGTTAGTGTAAAATAATTGTCTTCCTCGTATCATACGGTTGTCAGGTGACTTGGTGTGTGAGTTTAATCTTAACCGCCTTGTCTAATCAGAATGTTTGGGGGTAAATTGTATAAAATGTTTATATTTGTGGCTTTAAAAAAATAGTTATGAGGAGTTAAGCAAGATGTTCTTATGGCAAGATAATTGGTGTAGTTTCATGCTCGAGTAAAATTAGGCCGATTTGTGACAGTTGTTAATGTAGTTGCCAAACTGCCCCTTATATTAATCATCTAAGTTTGGTTATACCAAAGACGCTGTGTATCGAAGGGAGATAACATAGTGAGTCTCGTGTATAGTACATAATTATGTATTTTGAGCATACACTACTTATTACACATAACATAGGTTTAGATCGAGACATATCTGTCACCCCTCTGCTCTTTCTCATATACCAAATTGAGAATGAATTCTTCGCTTCCCGAATAGTGATTAGTGAAATTACGGTATGAATGGAAAGTGTATCATGATCCCTTTTGCTCTGGGTTTTGAACCTCCATCAACCTTATTCTCCTGTGGATAATTTCCTTCCTGTACTGTCAATATCATTCATGTTCGTTCTATCAGCAATCCTTAGAATAAAGTGGAGTAAGTCTGATAAGTGTGCATTTTTTTAAAAACTCTCCATTACTATGGATAATTACTGTCAATAAATGTTCGCTCGATCAGCAATCACTAGCTTTGCTGTGCATGAGGTGCGGAAGAACTGTGTCACGTGACTTGGCGAAGGGCATGTGTTCGAGGAGTGCACTGCGTGTCGTAGAAATATTGCAACCACGATTTCACTTGGATTTTTACAAGATCCTCCAGGCAGAGGCTTCGAACTGTCAGGTAAGACTTTATCACCATAGTTCCACAACACGTATGTTATAATGTAACTAACTATAGATGAAGTGTTTCTACGGTATTAATTAAATGATAAAACACCGAACAATGAAACAATATTTCATTGCCTCTTCATGTTATACAGAGACAAGAACAAGTTTTCATTGTTATACTACTTAAAAAGTGATAACAAGAACTACTTGTATACATATAAAAAACTACAGTATAGTGAAAACAATGTTTCACTGCCGGAAAGCTTCTTAAACAGAGAATCAAAGTCACATCTGAAAATGTAATGATATGAACACTATCGTAGACGTTTTAAAATACCTTTTGTGTCCATCATCACTGAAATCAAGGCTTGAGAGGAAGATCTTAATCCAGTTTTGCTCAGTAATCACAGAGAACATAATGTGATCTGAATTATACTATGCAAGTTTGAGGGAAATGAAATAATTTTGATGTGCTTCAGCATGGTCTCTTATTTGAACTGACATCTTAGATATCTATTATCCAATCATAGCTCATCGGTGTAGAAATTATTATAGAAAAAAGAAGTGTAAAACCATTATTTTGAGCATAACAACGACCAAAGTCATCTGTTATGATCTACGCGGGGACCCGGCCGGGCTACAGAGCAATACATTTTTAAAGTATTGTTTCTCTGTTAGAAAACCACAATAAATTCCATAAATCTATACATGGAGTTGTCAATTTATGTACTTCATGATGTGAAATTATGAAAATCGTCTGGAATGCCCCTTTAATCGGGGCACTGGATGATAGAGTGTAATATGCGTTGAATTACACTTTACAATATATCGGATAGCACTCTTTTTGCATTATGGCTACATTACAAGTTAATGATAATTCTTTACCTATAGCTACAGGGGCCGCGGAACGGGGGGGGGGGGGGGCTGGGGGGCTGCAGCCCCCCCCCCCCCACACACACACACTTTTGGATCGTGAAAAAAAGAAAACAAAAGATAGAAAGGGGAACAATCGGGGGAAAATAACACTCCTAATTTCTCACAAAAAGTGTGCTTCAGATTGCTTTATCTTGATTTTAAAAACGCAAAAGCTCCGTCGAGCGGGATCCCACACCCTCCCCCTCTACCTCTTTAGACTTTGTACATACACACAGATGATGCACACGCGGAATAAGAGCTAAATGCCGTGATTTTGCTATTAACACTTTCCTGAAAAAAAGTCAAAATTATTTCCATTAATATATGTATATTTTTTTGGGGGGGTGGTGGAAAAAATTCCAAGTATTGCACCAAAAGTTTGCACCAGATCGCTGAATTTCAGGTCTGAAAATGTAAAATCAACTTCGTGTGGGAGGAGAAATATACCTTTTGTACACCCTCGTGTACATGCCTATTCTGCTTGATTGCTTAACAGACAACGTTCATGAAATTAGTTGCAACAATAAATTAATACAAGAAGTTTATTTAAATGCTACCACTTTATAGGCAAATTGTTCAATAATAATCCACATCAAAATATCCTGCTACCTTAAACAAGTGGGGCCGTATCAAGTCGATAAAAGACGAAAAAACATGCATCAAATTGTACCATTTACAGCATCAAAATGCAAAAAGTTCTCACCATGGGAGGGGGAACACCCCCGCCCCCCCCCCCCCTTCCCTCCTCTCGCTCGGGCTCGGTCGCTTGGCTCCCTCGCATAGTAACCGCCGCCCTCCCAAGATCACAAGATCATTATCCAGGCTACGCCGGTGCGTCTAAGCGGGGTGGGGGGGGGGGGGGGGGGGGGGGGGGGGGAGGATTTTGACCTTGATAACCCCGGGGCTGCACAGCCCACCCCCCCCCCCCCCACACACACACACACTGAAAAACGTTCCGCGGCCCCTGCTATACCTCTTTACACTTAAGCCCCAGTCACATAATGCTCTGCGTCCGACGTTACGTCCAAAAAGTCATTTTTTTCTGCGGACTCCCGCGGATCCTTTGCCGTCACCAAAAAATTTGTTCAAAACATACGGGGAAAAATGCGGGCGATACGGACAAATACGACCAGATGCGAGTACTTGCGTCCACTTGCGGATATTCCTTGCGAATTGGCACATAATAGTTCTGAACACTTGCGGAGATTTGCGGATATTTTCGAATAGTTACGGATAGTTACAGATTGTTATAAATGATTATGGACAGTATGGTTTTCTGTGACGATCCCTGCTATGTCAGTGTATTATTACAACAAGTTTATCACATGGACTGTCTTACATTGTACATTGAGGAAAACTGAAATTGAATTACGTACAAGTGCGTACTCCTTTAATTTGCTTTACAGTAATAAAAGATATATGAAATTTTGAATTTGAGGTTTAAACTTTATTTTTGCAACTCAAATTTGAATAAACTTCATAAACGTAAAGAATACATAACATAATTATACCCCAAATATAATACATTATAGATCGATAAGTTAAACATTAGAGTAAGAAAAGTATTACTTACAGTCATGGAATAGACAAACTGTGGTTACGCTGTCGTTGTGCAACGATATTCATGACTTATTGGGATATGTTAAGGAGACTATTATGATAATGCAATGCTTATTGAATTTCCCCCCAAAAAAGACATCAAGACTTTCAAACACTTCAAAAACTTATATTAGGACCTTTACTTTTCATCATTTACATTAATGATTTTTGCAATTCATCCGACATACTTTCTCTTATGCTTTTATCCGATGATTCAAATATTTTTTTCTCCCATCAAAATCCATTTACCCTTGTCCATACTGTCAATTCTGAATTAAAAAAGTGACTCAATGGATAAGAGCCAATAAATTATCACTAAATCTTCAGAAAACCAAGTATATGTTATTTAGTAAGTCTATAGAAGTTTTAAGCACAGATATCATTTTTGATGAAGTTCATTTAGAACGTGTATCTCACATAAAGTTTCTCGGTATTACAGTTGACGATAAACTTTCGTGGAAGCCTCATATTATTAATAGTAGTAGAATAATTTCGCGTAATATTGGTATGGGCCGTGACGCGAGAAAAGGGCCCTTAGCGCTGCTGCGCGCAAACGCCAGAAAACGGCGCGGAAGTTTGACAAAGCAATACGCGCAAAAAAGATCAACTAGCTAAATGCGCGTACATGCATATAGACGCATCAAAAATTGACAGGATTTGGACAAAACATGCTTTTCTGAATGTCGTAAAGGGGTCATTTAGGATTGGAATTTCATAAAAAGGTTTGCATATCTAAATACGTCAGAGTTCCTTCCACAATGTGGAGGTGAAAACTCATTTTCGGTATTCAATGCGCTAAGGGCCCTTTTCTCGCGTCACGGCCCGTATCATTAATGGACTTTAAAATCTCATATCCCGTTGTCTTCTTTGTTGACGTTGTATTTTTCATTAATATTACCTTATCTTAATCATTGAATTTTAGCATAGGGTAGTGCCCATCAAACTTTATTAGATAAACTGTTGTTATTACAAAAAAAAAAGGCACTTCGTATTATTTGTGGCGTTTCACCACGTTCCCATGCAGATCCATTATTCGGGAAATATAATATTTAAAAAATTAAAGATTTGTTTTTCTTTGAGCTGGGTCAGATTATGTTAAATCATAACACAAATGCACTTCCCAATATTTTTAATTCAATGTTTCCAAGAAATCATTTTTTCATTATTATCCCATGAGCACGAGGCAATCTAATGAGTTTCATTTAGCCCTTCTTAGAACCTTATTGGCCCAAAATACTTTTATTTACACTGGCCCTAGATTCTGGAATTGAAGCTGTGATACAAAAAACTCTTTATCTTTGAATTCGTTTAAGCGTAAGTTGAAACTTTTTTTGATGAATTCATGTCCTACTAAGATAATATACTATTCATTACTTAGCTGGTGTCTACAACCTAAGGGTTCATCGTCAATCATTTAATTCGTCAATAATTTCATTCATTATTGTGTATTTTTTTACATCATCTTATTTGTACAAACTTTGCTCAGCTGCTCGATCTCTGAAGCACCTCAATCTCTTTCGATCCAGATGTTCAACGTGTTGGCTTTTCCTTTCATGTTTCTTTTTCTTTCTTTCCTTTCTTTCCATTATTCTTTTGTGCTTCATTTCTTTCAATGGTATACCCTTCTGTCAAGTCATGTAATGTCGTGTGTTTCTTCTGTCTTGTTCTTTCCTGTTTTGTTCTATCCTGTCTTTATAAACAAATATGTTCATACGAAGAATCCTTTGAGTGTTCCACAATTTACAAGCATGCTTTTCAGTGGACCTCTCAATTCTTTTTTTTTCCAGACATAACTTTGTATTTTGCCGATATGCATGTATAATTCTGTATCTGTTATTAAACTATTATCTATCATGTAAAGTCGAATACATGCCTACGTTATATCTTGTCATTCATTTCGTGTTATGTTTGCCGAAAATAAATAAAGAATGAAATGAATGAAATGAAATGAAACACCCCTCCCACACCCAAGTACAATATATATATATATATATATATATATATATATATATATATATATAGATTTATAAATGTAATACATTCCATGGAGCGTAAAGTGGGTTAGACAATAGAGAAATACTAAATTCGTTCTCATTTTATATAGTTATCGCTGTCCCACACCTTTCCCGGCCAGAAAAGTGAATAAAATGCTGTCACCCCATCCCCTACCCAAAATATTGCCTTTTCGAAACATATACATTCAATGAGTGCAAGAAAAAAAAAGTTACGCACAAAGGGTCAACCGATGTCATGAGTATATTGGTGCCACTTAAAATGACCATTTGTGGGAGAAATTTTATAATTTGACCATGCGGTTCTGCCTCTCCACTGCTCCGACTGTGTTGTAGCATTCCTTCAGGTAAATGCACTGTAGCTTGACAACACGAGTTGTGTGGCTTCCGACGAGTCTCTGTGTTCCCACGCGAGTGGAAAATGGAAAACGTCGAAGGACATAATCGTCCGCAGCATCCGTAACTGTCCGCAAATATCCGTAAGCGGACGAAAGTGTTGAGATACGTTAACTTGCGGTTACTTTCGGATACTTAGGTTGGACGTAAACAAGCGCAAACGGACGCGAGGTAAAATATTTTGCAGATGGTCTGCGTCCAGGCTACGGATAATTACGTTCAGTTACGGATAATTACGTTTGGTTACGGTTACTTGCGTTAGTCTGCATCCGTAGAATCCCTTTGCGAAATTTTGAACATTTCCAAATTTCGCAGGCTTGGCGCCGTCATTTTGCGTTTCTTTAAGGATGAGTTACGGACAGTTACGTCTACATACGTCCCTGCGAATGCCTGCGTCCACGCTGCGTCCCCCTGCGTTCACTCATCCGTATCTATCCGAGGCGGACGTAACCCATCGTAAAGCACTGTGTGACTGGGGCATATGGAAACAGATTGGGCAACCATCTTAATCATTATAGTCTGGCAGCCGAGGGGGTTTTTCTCTGATATAGTTTTTTTCTGTATTGATTATTCATGTTTGGGGTCTCTACAATGATATTCAGGTGGGTGTGGAGCTCTCACGCTTGGGCAATTTTAATTATTCAAAATGGCGTCCAAAATGGCCGCCACGAAGCCCGAAAGCCAGAAAAAATGGATATATATCATATTTTTGTCACTGAAACAGTAGTATTTCAATTGGAACACTTTATAAAAGACCAATAATATCAGTATTATGTCTTAAGTTGCCGAGCAAAATCTGGTTGCCATGGTAACCATCAACTTATTGGAACAAACCTTGGAAAATTAGAAAATTAGGCAGAATACACACAAAAATGCTTGCTATTCGTGCGACGTGCACAAAATATCAATAACCTGCATACCCCTTACAAAGAAAATCTTAATTAAATTCCCTTTAATCTAGCCTACTTTATTTATCGTTGCCATAGCAACCTAGACTCAAATTGAATTGTAAATAAATGCCTAAGGATTGAACTGTGGTATAGCAATGATGTGAAAATTTGACATATCATATTTCAGGTCTTTACTCCACATATGCCTACATGGTAGCATGTACCAGTACCTCCCTCCAAGAACGCCGAAAGCGGGGGGAGGGCTCTGTAACAAATAATGAATCAATTATTTAAAGACCAAAATGAACAATAACGGCACTTTTCTTGTCTAAGATTGTCAACATATTCACTAATATAATACATCATTATATCTATACACTAATATTTACTTATGAGTAACCTTACTCTCTAAGAAAAATCGAGTGAAAATGTTCACTCTAAAAAGAGTGAATACAAAAAAGAGTGAATTTCGAGTGAAATTGGAATGAATTTTGTGTGAAAATGCTCATTTTCACTCGTTTTGGAGTGACGTCAGGGATCACTCCAAAATCTTCGAGTGATCCCTGACGTCACTCCAAAATGAGTGAAAATGAGCATTTTCACTCAAAATTCACTCTTTTTTGTATTTACTCTTTTTAGAGTGAAAATTTTCACACGAATTTTTTTAGAGAGTAATCTATATGATAGATGGCAGCTTCGCGTCCTTGATTGTGCCCCCTGAAACACACCTTTAGTAAACCTTCCTCTTTTCTATGCTTTCTAGTAATACAAGAATAATTTTCATTGCTCGAACAGTGCGATGAATACATTTCAGACAAATGGCAAAGTGAAAGTCGCTTGCTCGCCCTACAGGTAGGTAGACCTATAGTTATGACCATAGTCCTTCGCGGTGATTTTTTACTATGTTTAATTCCTTAGAAATTTGATTTAAAATGCTCTATAACCGCGACTGTTATAACTCTCTGCTTTTACAAAAAGTCCTTACCGTGGGAGGGGGTATTTCCCTCCAACACCCTCACCCGCTCGGTCGCTTTGCTCCATCGCCGAGGATCTCACACCATCACATCAATGTACCCCCGTTATGTTAAAATCATAGTCCTTCGCAGTGATTGTTTTTAACTATGTTTAATTCACTAGAAATTTGGTGTGAAATGCTTGATAAACGCGACTTTTATACTATGTTTTTTTTTCTTCAAAAAGTCCCAACCGTGGGGGGGGGGGGGGGGGGGGGGGGGGGGGGGTTCCCCCACCCTCCTACACCCTCCCCCGCTCGGTTGCTTCGCTCCCACGCTGAGGATCTCACATCCTCACATAAATGTGCCCTCCGAGAGATTTTGCCCCCCCCCCCAAAAAAAAAAAAAGAGAGAGAGAGAGAGAGAGAGAAAACAACAACCAAGAAAACAAAAACAAACAAGCAAACAAACAATAAAACAAAACAAAACCCTGAGTGTTCCAGCGCGCTTGCCTCCCTCTGTTAAATGAAGATGATAATTATGTCCTGATTGTCATGGTAACTGCTCAATATCACTTTCAAGGACAGTCCAATGATATGCATACATGTACACTGCAACGAAATTGTTTGACATAGAGTTACATGGCACAAGATCAACACTTTTGTGCAATATCTTTTGATGACATAAACCGACTGTTATGCTCAGGATTTATTTCTATATCCCTATGATTGATACAACATTAATTCCAATGATCAATATAAAACCATGTACAACATCTACTATTTCTGAATGGTATTTTACTTTTTCGATGTGGAAATGGTTGCATACAGTGTATAAATGTATTAATTTACTGTTGTTGACTTTGATCAATAAAATCACCAGGAATAATTTGATCTATTGCAGATGTGAAATTAGTGATTATGTATTTCTTCTAAAACACAGGGTTAACCACATCCAACCACAATTAAAATGACGAAGCCTATGTATAGAATTAATGCAATTTTATTTCTGATTCTTGAAATCTTGGCCGAGCTAGAAAATATGATAACTAGACTATAAAACAATAGAATCATTTTGGGAAATTATGTGATTCAAAATTGTACTTATCCAAACATGTACCTTCAGGGATCAGAACTACATAACGAATGCTAACTCAGCTGCTGCTACAAGGTGTGTTTGAAGCTCCTTGAGTCAGGCCCTGGGTACACATTATAACAAAAGCTGAAGCGTGAACCATTAAACTGACACTGTCTACTGTTGCTCAAGAGCAAAGAGGAAGCTTTTCCAGCATTGTTTGGATGTTTCCAAATACCAAGTCTTGTGTGTTACAATCTAATACATTGTGGACTGTGTGATGGTGCCACTTTATATGTTCATAATTAAGTGCATTACTGCATCCATTCAAAAATCACATTTTCATGATGATTACTTCGATTTCAAGTGACCCTGACATTTTCATCTTCAATATTGGTATGGAAAATCAACTTCCATGGTAACTTAGAGTACCGGTACTTTATTTCGTATGGTTTTCTTTATGTTCTTAGGTACCAGTAAATGTATAGAATTTACTATATTTCAAGACATTCCAGGCAATTATCACTTCAGATGATACTCTAGCTCATGGTAACATGTACCAAAAAAAAAAGTTCCCATGGCAACCATGTACTCAGTTTCTTTTACCAATTGATAAGATTCCTATCAATACACAGGTTAATCACATACATCCCAGGACTATTAATACATTCGTATGTTACATATCATAATGTCTGCAACCAGCAAAAGAGCAAATATCCATGGCAACCATCTACTCAGGTCTTTAAGTAATAAAATAGTTTCGATTATTTTCTGCCAAATTCGGGTCAACATATCCATCATGCAACAATCACACACACAAACCCGATTCCGTGCAATTTTTGTGGTGATTTTGTGTATTTTAGGGATTTTAAGTTAATTATTTAACTTTAACCATAGCAACTGTCTCGCAACAATTGTCAAAAAAATATTTTATTCAAGTTGTTGGACCTTTGGACAAATGCTCCAATCCAAACATCGGCATATAAGCACTTGAAACACACGATTACATGCATTTTCCTTGTTTTAAAGGGGAAGGCTAGTAACTGATCAGTGGGAATCCGTGGAAATGCTGGGATATGATTGTTCCAATCCTTATGGGATTCATTCAAGAGTTCATTGTATATCTATTGTTGTGTGAAAATGATTTGCTTCAGAATGGTCTCATATTCAAGTAATGTGCAGTGTAATGCTTCCAGGTTAGCGTCCCTGGTCAGTGACGGAGCATTAATCTGCACATTACTTGAATATGAGACCGTTCTGAAGCAAATCATTTTCACACAACAATAGATATACAATGAACTCTTGAATGAATCCCATAAGGATTGGAACAATCATCTCCCAGGTTTCCACTGATTCCCACCGATCAGTTACTAGCCTTCCCCTTTAAGGGCTGCGTGGTGGCCGCGTTGGACGCCATTTTGAATAATTAAAATTGCCCAAGGGTGAGAACTCCACACCCACCTGAATATCATTGTAGAGACCCCAAAAATGAATAATCAACAGAGAAAAAAAAAACAATATCAGAGAAAAGATACTTCGGCCAAAAAATAGCTTTTGGCTGCCGGACTATTAACACTGTTCTTTACTTTTGGGAATGCCTTAATGCAATATCACTTGATTTCACTATTTCCGGTGATTGTGAAAGAAAATTTTGCTCAATCATTACGTCTCATGAATTGAGTCTTGCCCTTGTTAGTCCACTAAAGCCATCTTTACTCTATGAAGAGTTTTACTCATTCTGTGCACATGTTGTTCGTATAATTATATGACAGTATTGGTCAGAACATGACAAACAATATTAAGGAAAAATCAACAATAGATACAAGTGTCATTAATGGCCGACAACAAAGGGGGATAATGGGTAAAAGTAATAGTTTACTTGAGAAACTGACCGAATTGACTGGGTCTGTAAATGCCTTTCGCTCCATGTATAAAGGAGAGTACTTTTTTGGCTACTTTCAATATACAAATAATACACAGGTGAAAGTGCGTTTGTGGAGATGTAGCGCACTCGAGGGTATTTACAATTGTGAAACATGCACGAGGCGAAGCCGAGTGCATATTGAACTACATTGTAAATACCCGAGAGTGAGGTGCATCTCCACTAACGTCACGAACTGAAACCTGTGTATTATTTGACTTATAAAAATGGGTCAAAAGCTAACAACATTTTTCATGTACCTTTGTGGGTCAATACCAGTCAGCTACATGTAGCACTCGCTCAAAAGTCAAGATGTCCGAAGATGTTCGTCCCGTTCGTCCCAAACATTTACGCACGTCGCACTCGGAAATCCCTCACATATAAGTACTGTACGTATAAGCGTATACGTACGCCACATGTTATGCACAAGAAAGGCCGGCTGGCAGCCCGAACTAGAAGTTGTTTACAGGATTGACAGCGCGTATACTAGCGCGCGACGCACTTGTAACAACTGATTGAGTGTGCACTGCTAGTGTAAACATTGTGACGTCAGTGACTTTACGCTATTTTGCAAGGCCGTGCAATAGCAAGAAATCATGCACGCGCACGTGACTCATTTCAGCGCTTCCAATTGGCTACATTCTTGAACCCATTTTATAATATACAAATAATACACAGGTGAGAGTGCGTTAGTGGAGATGTAGCGCACCCGAGGGTATCTACAATAAGTGAAACATGCACTACATTGTAAATACCCGAGAGTGAGGTGCATCTCCACTAACGTCACGAACTGAAACCTGTGTTTTATTTGATTTATAAAATGGGTCAAAAGCTAACAGCATTTTTCATGTACCTTTGTGGGTCAATACCAGTCAGCTACATGTAGCACTCGCTCAAAAGTCAAGATGTCCGAAGATGGTCGTCCCAAACATTTACGCACGTCGCACTCGGAAATCCCGCACATATAAGTACTGTACGTATAAGCGTATACGTACGCCACATGTTATGCACAAGAAAGGCCGGCTGGCAGCCCGAACTAGAAGTTGTTTACAGGATTGACAGCGCGTATAGTAGCGCGCGACGCACTTGTAACAATTGATTGAGTGTGCATTGCTAGTGTAAACATTGTGACGTCAGTGACTTTGTGCTTTTTTGCACGGCCGTGCAGTAGTAAGAAATCATGCACGCACACGTGACTCATTTCAGCGCTTCCAATTGGCTACATTCTTGAAACTATTTCATAATAACCGAATAACGTCATTTAGTGTTAACGGAAAATAATCATGTAAGTGTGATGCCACCACTTTTCACTAATGTCAGACAGGGTGGGCTACCATTCCCACTGCCACGAGTATCCGTTCCTCTAGAATAGGTATCTAAACATGATCTGACGATTGACTTAGAAATGTAAAATGACATAGTTTGATGTAATATCTATAACTTTAAAATGCAAGTACTAGAATATGGCCCATTCCAGCCTTCGATCCACCTTTATATTGAACTCTTCATCTCGTTTCCAATTATTCCCTGTAATTTCACACCATTTCAATATTTTCTCTTTGATAGTTTTCACAATATTTCGGTTCTCTCTCTCTCTCTCTCTTTCTCGATGGGAGACTTGATCCAATGGGTGTTTGCTATGCCACGTCTTTCAGAGTTCTCTCTGTGGAGCCCTTGCTTGCCCGATAGTTTCCTTTCAGCAGCCGTCGACTCAGCTTTATCCTGTCAGGTATGATCTTTGACTATTGATAGAGTCATGTAGTGTTGGGAGCATAATATAATTTCTTCTTCATGTTCTTCGAAAAATGAAAAAGGAACATGTTTTCTATGATATTTGTCGGGTAGTATTAAATTCCTTCGCAAATTAATCCCATTTCAACTTTAACATTGACTTGACATAGTTTGTAACTTTAATCCTCCATAGCATTGTGACATTCAATGTATGAACGAAAGAATAGGTCATGCAACTTTTCATTCAATAAAAAACGTATTGAAATATGAAGAGCAAGGATAAAACATAATCCTATCAATATCATCCGAACCGGCTTTGCACAGTCTTTACTTTTCTGACGACACAATGTTTCAAAGTTTGATTATCAAATTTCTGAGAGAGAGAGAGAGAGAGAGAGAGAGAGAGACGGGTGGGGGCGAGGAGGAGAGAAAGATCCCAATTGAGGTGATATGGAAATGTTGCTGCTGTATTATATTCCAGAAAAGAAAACATTGCACACATTTTTTTTTCTTCAGGAAGGGAAAAGAGAAAGGACCGCTGTAGAATATCGTACCAAAACAGACGCGCAGACAAACAAACAAATGATAACCTTGACAAATAAAAAATGCAACAAATAATGACATTATCATTTTTCATCTTATCTCTAAATAAAGATGTCTATGGTAATTTTGTTTTGTTTCACTCCAATTCACCTAATAAACTTTTCATTGAATGGAAAGAAATGACATTATAATATTTTGCTCGAGTGATTTTAACGTTTACATGCTGTGCGATGTTGCACGTGTAGTGGAGGTACGTCCGTGCTCGGATCTCGGTTTCATTGTGCTATGCGTTCCTATATATATATATATTTTTTTTTTTTCCGGAGAGGGGGGCATATGATGTACATAAATAAATTATGTCCAGAGTTTTGCATTTTTGCAGTAAAATTAATCTATAAAATGATTATAGTTACGACGACACTGGTTGACGGAAGGGTGTTAGACATAAATAACATTGTATATATGAATGATGATTCATAAACCTCCAAAAGGTCGTCTAAATGAAATGCTCGGAACCATGAGATTATTCTCATTCTAACAGATTCTTGATTTGCGCTGAAAACTGATAACTCTTTAATTGTTGCAATGAGTTTTAACACCAAGAGCGTAACAAAAGTATAGAACGCAATTTCGTTTTCTTTCTTCTTTCACAGTACATAACTTCACTGATTTGTAACATCGTGACAAATGAACCTCGTTTCATGATACATTATTAATGCTCAGAATATTACAAAAACACATATTACAAAGTTAGTTATTATTATTTTGTTTCTCCCTGTTACAGATCAGCAAACTAGATATATCAAGTTTTCCCAGGACAGAGGGGAAATTTGTGTCAGAGTCAGCTGCAGCAAATTTGGCTGAGTTTCTTTGTCGTCTGCCCCATCTTACACGGGCCAGTCTCAAAGGGTGTAAACTGTCAAGGACATTCTTCAGGACAATTGCCTCCAAGGCTTCCCGCTGTCAAGTAAGAATCCGTCATTGTCATTGTTCAGCACTGCCTTGTTCAAAATAGGGGAAGGGGTAACATCAATAACCTTGAACGCAATTCACATTAAGCCTATAAAGTCCGAAGTAGGGGGGGGGGGGGCATATGGCGCCCCTACCATATTTTCATTTGCCACTCCTACGCCCTTTCAACCAAATTTGGTGACTTAAAATTGCATTGCCTAACATTATGATTTGAAACAATGTGATATTGCTTGTTGTCATGGCAACTGTAAACTGACAACCATATTAGTCCCATTTTGCGTTATTTTCTGTTTCAATTTCAATAAATGATATAAAAAAGGATGAAATGGGTTGGTATGGCTGTAATCTAATGGAGTAAAATATAAAGTAGTTGTGATTATGAATTGTCCTGAAATGGTTCTTTTGTTATTTCCTTTTTTCTTTATGTGACATTGCAATAAACATAAAAGATGTAATAGAGATGATTGAAAGAAAAAACCCCACAAAAACAGTATTTACCAAAATTTATCCTTATATTTCATGTCATTTTTAATCCTTCACAAGTTATGCCTGTAGTATCATTAGTTTATCACAAAAATCATCAATCTGTAAACTAAAAATTCCAATATTTTGGAAATGTGAAATTTGATAATCATACACGTATACATCATAGGTCTCATAATGTCTTTTTATTCCTCCGCCACGAGGTGACGCCGGAGGTCTTATCTTTTGCGGTTGTCCGTCCTTCCGTCCGTTCGTAATCAATTTCGTGGACAGTGTATCTAAAAAACTGTTTAAGGTATCCTGACGAAACTTGGCATGAATATATTTAAGTGGCCGAAGTAGTGCATATCAACTTTTGGGTGCGCATGCTCAAGGTCAACTTTCAAGTCAAATGCTCAAAATGTCACTATTTTCCCATATCTATGCAATGCATGAAAGTATTTTCTTGAAACTTTGTGTAGACATGTATTACCGAGTAGAGAATCGCTGGGAAAGGTTTTTGCTAAAATGTCAAAAGTCAGGTTAAAATGCTAAATCTCAGTTCTTCCTCCATATCTCGGAAGTAGCTAAAGCACACGAATGTATCATCATTTATGCTGAAATTTTGAAATCTGACTATTCAATACTGAAATCACACTTTTTCTCCATACCTTGGAAATTATTCAATGCATAAACTTAAGCTGCGTTTACACCATGTTCCCGGCAACCACTTCAGCCCCGTTTTGATCAGCCACGGTAAAAAAAAGATAGAAATAAAAAATAAAAAAAAATTACGGCAGTCCCGGCGCTAATGAGGAATTTTGTATGCCGTGATAGAAAGGGGTGAAAGCAACGAAACACTGTGGCAGTTAATAGACCGTAACAAGAATCGGAGGAGACAAATTGCCCTACATCGACGTATGTAAGGTAAAAAAGAAAAAGAAAAGAAAAAAAATCTCGACGGAAGAATTTCATAAAGTTGAATAATCACGCAGTACCCGCTTCATGCTATAGGGATGAGAACCCACACTTGCTGTCGGGCGAAAGCTCGATGGTCTAGTGGAGATGACGCCTGTCCGGTGATCAGGAGGTCGTAGGCTCGAATCCTGCTCTAGTATGTACGCCCATGATTTTTTATCATGGCTACTACTAAAACATTGATCAATTCTGTGCTTATATACGTTGATGTAGGGCAATTTGTCAATCAGTTTCAATGGAAAAAAAAAAACTTGACTAATTTTTTATTTGTGGCAAGTAAGTATGAAAATGATTGGTCCAAAATAAAGACATCGGGGGAAAGATAATACACAATAGCCATTGCTTTAACCATATTTCCTGTGCATGTTTTCATATTTTGGTAAATAGCAACCTCCATGGGTGACCAGGAGAAAGTTCAAATGTGGGGTCATATAGAGTTTGAGTTGCTCTACCCATGTGTCAAATGTGACAGTGATGCATCAAAGATAATGAATTATGTAGGGAGAACAATGCGCCATAGTCCCCTTGGGCGTGAAGAGGGTCAAAATGGCTTAATCTTTATAGGGTTAAGATTTATTGCACTAGTTATGTTTTTCAAGCGGCGATGTACTCCAAAATCCGTCCAGCCGGATAGATGTAATCTGATTGTAAACCTCCCTAGTAATTTCACTTGTTGTGAGATTTAAAATCACCACTCACACAATATCTAAACATCTCAAACATTTTCATGTAATCACGACTGTGTAATCGCAATCCGTCCCGACACTCGACGATCAATCCAAGTTTCGTAAAAGAAAATTTATCAAAATGAGAACTTTCTGCAACGAAGGTGGATGTGTCATTCCATAAAAGTAAAAACATGTGATTCAATCTTATTCGGTATGCTGCCATGAACCAACCGATATCATTTGTGACCCTGCACTACAAAACACACAAAAAGTCGCCAGACATGGATTTGTAGTTTAAGGGCAGATTCTAAAAGAGCAGACTCTAAGCTTTAATGATGTATAACTCAATACAAATGGATTCTCCTAACCTATATAAATATTGGAAAGAAAGCACACACTCAGGAAAAGTGTGAACTGAGAATAGAGGCTCCGAAGTACAGTGTGTACTCAAGCGCTTTATAATCTTTACCAAGCCGTGCTGCCTGTGCGATGAATGGGACAAAATACAGGAAGTAAACCACCGGAGTAGCAACAATGAAGGGATTATCAAATTGAATTGAAATTGATCATGCCTTATAAACACACTCTGTCCATGATTAACGCTAACTTTCAAAGCAGTAGCGTCACCCTTTCAAAAGTTATTAGAGTTGAAAGTGAAGAGTGTGTACAAGGTTTCTCAGAAATGAAGATCGGACTCTAAAGACACATCTAATCACAATATTCTACCAAATATTTTCGAGATAAACTGCTAAAAAACGCACTTTCCTGACCGTTTTATGATCCCAAATTTTAACATAATGTACAATGTAGAAGAAGACTTACTCGTCCAAAAATATGAAAAAGTCAAGATCAGTTAAGTTGACCCATTTCACTTTATTTTCAGTCCTCACGCAAAATCAGTCTGTGCGACTTTTTGTTCGTTTTGTGATGCACGGTCACATTCGGAGAAAAATAAAGACAGATTCATATCTATGTAAAATATGATTTTTTTTTTCATTCTTTTCATCATGCTACAGATGGAGCGCATCACCATCGATGACAAGCCGTTAATCGAGTTGCTGGGTGACTATCAAAGAGGCACAGAGGTATACATATTGCGTTTTTATCTCATCAGTAATATATGAAATAACAACACAAATACATATGTTATGGCGCATGTTTTAGCAACAAAACCATTATAGCTTATTAATGATGAGCTAGCATAGCGAGGCGAGATAGCCGGAAAGGTGGAAAGAATAGAAATTCAAATTAAATCAGGAGTTCCGTTAAAACTGCACAGACTGGAAGTTTTCTAGCAACCTCTACGTATGTATATTTTTCGTGCATTTTATTTTAGAGCCTTATATCCCCCAGCAAAGAGTTTGTATGATATATCATCCTGTGATGGCGACATACTCTTTTGGCACTATAGTCTGGGTGCCAAAGCCACTTTTTGGGCCTAACCTCGTTTTACCGTTCACCTCATGTTTTTTGATGGTTTTACCCTATTTTGGGAGTGCCGAATCCGAATCTGGATGATGCAACTCTTGCATCCTTGAGGGTTTTGAGATATTCAAGATGGCCGCCAAAATGGCCGCCAAAATCGAAATTTCCCACGTATTTCCTTCTAAAGTTGTGTGAAATTGAAAATAATTGATTATCCTATCCTATTTGGAAGCTGCTAAATCCGAATCTGGATGATGCAACTCATGCATCCATGAAGTTTTTGAGATATTCAAGATGGCCGCCAATTAAACCGGAAATTCCCACGTATTTCCTTCTAAATGGTGAGAAATTGAAAACAATTGATGGTTCTACCCTATTTCTAGGGAGCTGAATCCGAGTCTGGATGATGCAAACCTTGCATCCTTTAGGGTATTGAGATATTTAAGATGGCCGCCAAAATGGCCGCCAATTGAAACCGGAAATTTCTATGCATTAGCTTTTAAAAGTGGTGAGAAATAGAAAACAATTGATGGTTTTACCCTATTTCGAGGGTGCTGAATCCGAATCTGGATGATGCACCTCGAGATAGTCAAGATGGCCGCCAAATGGCCGCATAAACGGAAACTCTTATGTATTTCCTTCTTATAAATGGTAAGAAATTGATAACAATTGATGGTTTTACCCTTTTTTTTGACTGAAAGATTTCAAGTTTTCGTCAATGGCACAGTTTGAACTTGCTGTATATACAGTGAAACCAGCTCTACCGGATATCTTTGAGTTGGTACGATACAAGTGTTTCAGCAATGAACCCTTCAAGACTACAGATGCGGTTGAATAATTACAAGATTACACTGTTTCCTCTACATAAAATGGATAAGTTTTGAACACTAACAATCAATGGACAAGACATGTTCATCTAAATCATATTGTGATAGTGATGTAGAGAAGTGTACTGAAATTACCCAGCATTACCTGTCTTTATAATCCATGAGCAGTTTTAATCTCTTCATCCATGAACACCAAATCGGTTATTTGGTTTATATTGGTAGTATTGATGACATTGTTGAAGACACGAATGGGACATCTTTATAGTTATGCTTCATTTTTTCGGCAATATGATGTAACATTTTCTATGTATATATGTACATAGGTATATATATATATATATATATATATATATACATATATATATATATATATATATATATATATATATATTACAAACACACACGAGGGGACGGACAAATCACAGGTAATAGTTGATAATCCAGAGTGCGTTTGAAATTACCCGTATTGATATCTACTATAGTGGTCATGGATGCAACCATTTCCAATGACGTAATCAGAATATGCGACAAGTTTCATAAGAATACGAGGCGAGACTCGTCAGAATACAAGACAAGTTTCAACACAAAATACCAACATGCCATAATTTATTCCCTAATTCGCTACTCAAACGTGAATAAATCATTTTCAATCCCGCCTCCCTTCCCTAACGCATAACCTGCAAGAGAACATAATATATACATAATACCTGAATCCAAGGGGAGCACCAAGCTTCGACGGCAAGACAGAACGGACGGAGAGAACTGATGACTTACGTACGCGCCTGGAAACCACCCTCACGAACTGCTTCTTGACATGCCGGAACCAATACCGCCTCCCGATGCTCTTATCCCGACAGCTTTTTCGTCCTGGTCATAATATGGTCCTCTATCTTGAGCTTGCAGGCCGTCCCGACAATACCAGTGATGGACGTCGCAATTCCGTCTCTGAATAAGACGTCCGTTCTGCTGCGTGTCGAACTAGGTCAGTGAGCTCCACAGCTCTCTCCGCCTGCGAAAGCTTCGAACCCGGCACCTGTCAACATTCTTATGCTAATAGGTTAGCTCAGCTAACAATTGAAAATATATTTAATTTTACTCTATTTATAGCCGAAAAGGATTATCTTCACATCTGTGGAGCCATATTATTGGCGATCACAAGCATCATTTTATAACAATTATGCAATAGGAAATTTTCAGTCGTATCTTTGTGTTTGTACGTTTCAGTATGATGTCAATATCACTTCTTTTTTTTTTCAGTACGTGTTAATGTTCCGTTTGAGACATATCGGAATATCTTAGTATATTACAATACCATTGTGACAGTCATTTTGGATGCCAATAATTTTGGCTGATTTGACAATTCGCTCAACTGAGTTGAATTTAAGAATACGAACTATTGCTTTTCACCCTGCATGGGTTTAATCCCCCGCTTCGCGTTAGAGCACATTACTTCACCATTTGATTATAAGAAAATGTTAAGGAGTTTCCGTTCATACAGGACATTTATAGATGTCCCAAAACCTTCAAAGACCTTCAGCACCCTCGAAATAGGGTAAGACTATCAATTTGTTTTAAAAATTTTACCATTAAGAAAAAAGTTTATTAACATTGGAATTTCTGCCACTTATTTTGACTGTCATCTTGGACGTCTAAAACCCCTAAAGAATGGACGAATTTCAACAACCAAGTTTCGAAGGTGCTGAATACGGCCTAAAATTTTCAAATTTTTGACAGTTATTTTGGTGGTCATCTTGGACATCTCAAAACCCTTAAAAAAGAATACGAAAGTTGCATCAAGCAGGTTCGGATTCAACACCCTCGAAATAGAGTAAAACCGCCAAATGTGTTCAGTTTAACACCATTTGGAAGGTCATTTAGGGGCCGTTCTGGTGGCAATCTTTATTATCTCAAAACCCTCAAGGAAGCAAGAGCGGTATCCTGGAGCTTCAAATTCAGCAAACTCAAAATAGCGTAAAACCACTAACAGTTTAATATTTTACACCATTTAGAAGGAAATAGGGGGTCTACATATGAATTTCCGTTTTTGGCGACCATCTCTATCATTTCAAAACCCTTAAGGATGCAAGAGTTGTATCGTGAGCTTCGGATTCAGCACACTCAAAATAAGATAAAAACCACCAATTGCTTTCAAATTGTCACCGTTTAAAAGGAAATACATGGGAACTTCCGTTTTGGGCAGCAATTTTAACGGCCATATTGAATATCTCAAAATCTTCAACAATGCAGGAGTAATAGGGTAAAACCATAAATTGCTTTCAATTTCTCACTATTTAGAAGGAAATACATGGGAATTTCTGGTTTAAATTGGCGGCCATTTTGGCTGCCATCTGGAATATCTCAAACACTCCATGAATGCAAGAGTTGCTTGATCCAGATTCAGATTCAGCACCTTCCAAATAGAGAAGAATCATCAATTATTTTCAATTTCACACCAATTAGAAGGAAATACGTGGGAATTTCCGGTTTTGGCGGCCATTTTGGCGGCCATCTTGAATATCTCAAAATCCTCAAGGATGCAAGAGTTGCATAATCCAGATTCGGATTCAGCACCCTCGAAATAGGGCAAAACCATCAATTGTTTTTAATTCCTCACCATTTAAAAGGAAATACGTGGGAATTTCCGGTTTTAAGTGCAGGCGGCCATTTTGGCGGCCATCTTGAATATCTCAAAATCCTCAAGGATGCATGAGTTGCATCATCCAGATTCGGATTCAGCACCCTCGAAATAGGGTAAAACCATTATTGTTTTCAATATCTCACCATTTAGAGGGAAATACGTGGGAGTTTCCGGTTTTAATTGGGGGCCATTTTGGCGGCTATCTTGAATATCTCAAAATCCTCAAGGATGCATGAGTTGCATCATCCACATTCGGATTCAGCACGCTCGAAATAGGGTAAAACCATTATTGTTTTCAATTTATCACCATTTAGATGGAAATACTAGTACGTGGGAATTTCCGGTTTTAATTGGCGGCCATTTTGGCGGCCACCTTGAATATCTCAAAAACTTCATGGATGCATGAGTTGCATCATCCAATTTGGATTCAGCACCCTCGAAACAGGGTAAAACCATCAATTTTTTTTTTCAATTTCTCACCATTTAGAATGAAATACATGGGAATTTCCGGTTTTAATTGGCAGCCATTTTGGCGGCCATCTTGAATATCTCAAAATCCTCTAGGATGCAAGAGTTGTATCATCCAGATTCGGATTTGGCACCCTGGAAATAGGGTAAAACCATCAATTGTTTTCAATATCTCACCATTTAGAGGGAAATACGTGGGAAATTCCGGTTTTGGCGGCCACTTTGGCGGCCATCTTCCCTGTCTCAAAACCCTCAAGGATGCAAGAGTTGCATCATCCAGATTCGGATTTAGCACCCCCAAAACAGGGTAAAACCATCAAAAAACATTGGGTGGACGGTAAACAAGGTTCAGCCTCTGGCACCCGGACTACTATTACGTGTTAAAGACCCCGCCATATACAAGTATTTTTAGTGCATTAATAATGCTTAATAGTGATGAGCTAGCATAGCGAAGCGGGATAGCCGGAAGCGTGGAAAAGAATTGATAATCAAATCAAATCAAATCAAAAGCTCTATTAAAAACTACACAGACTGGAAAACATTATTTCCACCAACCTCCAAGTATAATAAGTATTTTTTCGTGCATTTTATTTTAGAGCCATATTTTACCCCAGCAAAGGAACTTTTTGGAACGAGTACGTATTGAAGACCCCGCCACTTCAGTTTTACCTAATCTACTTTGCATTCCTGTCACAATCAGGTATTGGATTGGATTGGATTTGGATTGGATTGGATTTATTTATTCAATACTCCATAAAAACCATACAAACAAACAGAGAAAATACACTACATTATAAGTACAAATACATTACATTTAAATTCATGTCGTCAAATTTGTATAAAATAACTGATATGACTGCAACGGATACAAAATATAAACGTCAACATAAGAAATCATGAAGCATTAGGAACTTGACAGGAAGGCGGTGCCTTATATGAAGCCAAGTCCTTTAACATGTACCAAACGAATATCATATATATTACAAAGTTACAAACAGCAGCACAAAAACAAAACAAAACAAAACAAAACAAAAACAAAAACAAAAACAAACAAAACATAGACACACAAACACATTAAACAAAAAGTATATGTATAGTCTTATCAAAAATATTTTTTATGATACATTTATTCTAAAGATTGTCTGTCACTTAAATACTGCTTAAGATGGGTTTTAAAAATCGTAAAAGTCTGACTTGACTTTATTTCCTCTGGTAACTCATTCCATATTTTCGGTCCATTATAAAATATTGACTTTTGATACGAGCTTAATCTTACAAATGGCAAGTGATAATTAAAAAAGTTTCTTGTTATACATGTATGCACCTGGCTATTAAGCTTAAAGTAATTAGTTAATACTCCAGGAAGCATATTATGAGAACATGAAAACATAAATATTGCACTTTGATATATATACATATTATAAATATTAAGAATTTTCAGACGATCAAATATTGGCATTGTATGAGCACGGTAATCGCTATGAGATACAATTCTGATTGCTTTCTTTTGTAATTTTAAAAGCCTCAACATATTTTGTTCACTACAGTTTGCCCAGATTTGTATACAATAATTCAAATAAGGCAGAATTAGAGAATTATACAATAATAATAAAACTTCTTTTGGATACGAATAAAATCTATACAATAAACCAATATTTTTTGCAAGTTTGTTGCAGACAACATCAGTGTGCTGGTTCCAAGACAATTTTTCATCAATTATTACACCCAAAAACTTAACATATGGAACACGTTTAATAAAAACATCATTGATTTTAATATAAACAAAATCATTGTGTACTTTTTTGTTTGAAAATAACATAAAATTTATTTTATTTATATTAAGAACAAGCTTATTTATATCTAACCAATAAACTAGCTTTTTTAATTCACTTGCAAATTGTTCCTGTAATATTTGTATATCAGAATTGGACATGAACACACTGGTGTCATCTGCATATAAAATAAACTTTAAACGATCAGACACATTACATATATCATTAATATACAGAATGAACAACAAAGGGCCTAATATAGACCCCTGTGGAACACCACACTTAATTGTCTTTTGATTAGAGGTATAACCATTAATTGATACATATTGTTTACGATTATCCAAATAACTTTGAAACCATTTGTATACAATACCTCTCATACCATAACAATAAAGTTTATCTAGAAGGTATCGCCCTCTTTCATTAACAGCTTTGTAGGTTTTTGCATTACTTGTCTGCTATATGTCACGACGACAGTATCTAGATTTGTCCATTGGCTTTTTATGAACCTGAGGGATTTTCATGTTAGGGCACATCTTGCTTATTCTCATGGTTGGACACCCGGGTATTTTTAGCAGCGGCTGGAGTGAAAACAAACCTACGATCCGTGCATGATCGGCATATTTCTGGACGAGATTATCTACTTTTTTCCATAACTGTCTGTGAAATTCCATGAAAGTTTCAGATATGGTTCATCTTAACATTTCTGATAGCAACAAGAAATGCTCTTATCAAATTACACTAAGAGAATGGTAGATTGAGGATTTCGAACGCCGACGCCGTGTCATCTGTATCGCCATGCATGCAGATTCTTACACTAACTTGTGAATGCACAGCGTTCACACTGACCGACGCGAGCTATTTGTGTTCATTCCAGCTATTGACCGATTCGGGTTCGTTGAGGGCAGCAGACATTTTACGGCACAGGGCGCAGCCATAGTGGGTGTATCAGCCGACCCCCCCTGCTCTCCCCCACCCCGGGGCAACATGCTTATCACGCACTTGTGACAAAGATTCGCGCACTAGCAAGCATTCGCGCACTCAGTACGAGACGCCCATTGGCTAAAGCAGTTTTTCATTCTGCGCGCGTGCTAATGTAGGGAGAGGGGTGGGGGAGTGCGGGGGGGGGGGGGGGGGGGGGTCGGCTGATACACCCACTATGGCTGCGCCCATGCCAAAAATACACATAGCGCGTCACAGAATCGGTCAATACCGGAAGTGACGTATACGTGATCATGAGAATACCGTCAAGACATCTTTGAAAATGTTTTAACTTCAAGTCACAATCCGTACGGATATGACATTATTAGAAAGAGCAATAACTTGTAAAATAAATTATTGAAAATTGCTATGCCAAACACAACATTTAGCTTAAATCGGTCTTGAAGAATAGTTTTATTATCATGGAATCATATACTATATTACATTTCCCTTTTGGCATGTTTAGTTCAGATAGCATTTTTAAGCCGAATACCTTACATTGATGACTATTTTAGGAAATTCCATTAAGAATATTGTAGTCTTAATCAAATGGGCCTACTTGTAGGCCTAAAATCATTTTCATCAATACCGTAATGGTTAGCAGTGAAGAGAAACACGAGAAAGTAAAATATGGGGAGACAAAAATAGACATAGAAGTGAAGGTAGATCGACAATGTGCTTTATAATTATTTTCCCAGTATAAAATTATTTCCTTTCAAAAGAAAAAAAATCCATTATAGTTTTAAAATATCTTCACGAGGTAATGTAAACAACTTCAGGGAAGAAAAAGCGACCGGTAAATATGAGCATGATGAGGGCATACTTCAGTTAGAGAAATGTAGTCAACTCCAACATTAGTGAGCAATTTCTTAGTGAGGATTTGAAAAGATGTATTAAACATTACTAAGGAGGGGTGTAGAGCCCACTAATGTCAAAATCGCCCACTAATGTCATAACACGTCGACGACAAATGTCAAAACAACCACTAATGTCATAACACGTCGACGACAAATGTCAAAACAACCACTAATGTCATAACACGTCGACGACAAATGTCAAAATTTCCATTTTTACTACAAATGTCATAACACGTCGACGACAAAATAATGTCAAAATCGGATCAACCACAAATGTCATAACCCGTCGACCACAAATGTCATATCGCGTCACAGGGGCGGATCCAGGAATTCCTTAAAGGGGAGGGGGGCGCCTTTACAAAAATTAAAGGCTGGCGCGACACCCCTCCCCCCAATTTCTTATTTTTGTTTCTGTTGTTTTAACATAATAATCATAGTGAGGGTGCACCAGACGGGGATGCGGCCCCTCTCGATCCATCATTGCGTCAACCACAAATGGAAAAACCTATTGCTTCCATTAGAGGGGCGGATCCAGGAATTCCGTAAAGGGGAGGGGCGCCTTTACAAAATGAAAGGCTGGGGCGATCCTCCCCCTTTTCTTCTTTTTATTTCTGTTGTGTTGACGAAATAAAGAGAGGGGGCTCTAAGGAGGGGGGGGGGGTCCGCCTCCTCTAAATCCGCAAATGTCAATATTTGATTAACCACAAATGTCATAACACGTCGACGACAAATGTCAAAATTTCCATTTTTACTGCAAATGTCATAACACGTCGACGACATAATGTCAAAATTTCCAAATTTACCGTAATGTCATGACGCGTCACAAGGGCGGATCCAGAAATTCCACGAAGGGGAGGCGCTTTTACAAAATCAAAGGCTTGCGCGACCCTCTCCCCCTCCCCAATTTTCTTCTTTTTATTTATGTTGTGTTGACACAATAAAGAGAGGGGGCACTTAAGGTGGATGCGCCACCTCTAGATAGATAACGTTATATTAAGAGACAACGATAAAATGTGTAACTGCAATATTGCAACAATCTCCACGATCAAATTGTTTTCTACTGCCCTCTACAGGTGCCCTCGTGGACTCAAGCAACGGACAACACGCTCACCCTTTAATACGCAATTCAATAGACACAGCATTCAATTCAATTAATGATGATGACTTTTTTTGATTTGACAGGACCTTCTTTTGAACAAAACGAATCAAATATCAATCAAAATGACATTTTTTTTTATAATTATGTTTCTGACAGTTTTAATTCATCGCCGCAAGAATTAGATTATGATTTTGACACAGAGAACCAATTGCAAAGTCCGTCTTCTGAATATCTTACTCAAACCCAATTTACCAATATTGTCAAGGAATATGATAGTACTATTTTTTCTCTTTTACATTTAAATATTAGAAGTATTGATAAGCATTTTGAAGAATTGAGGTTATTATTAAATAGTCCCATCATACATAATATCTCGGCGGTAGGTTTAACCGAAACCTAGCTCTCTCATGACTCCAGTCTTCCCTTCGCTCTCTTCGGGTACGATTTAGTGGTTAATAACAGACAAAATATGGTAGGTGGAGGTGTTGCTTAAACAAAATTATGTTTGTGTAATTATGTAGTCCGCGATGAGTTCACCAGTATGACTGATTTTTTTGAGTCTTTATTTATTGAAATCACAGTTCCAGGCAGCTAAAATATAATCATAGGTGTAGTATAGACCACCAAACGCGAATACTAAATTATTTTTAGATTATTTTTCGGATCTGGTTAAAAACCCACCTTTTATCAATAAAAATTGTTTTATTATGGGTGATTTCAATATAGATTTACTAAAACAGAATAATATGTCGCAAGATTTTTTGGAAATATTTTTGTCTGCCTCTTTTTTACCCTTAATATCTAAACCCACACGTATAGTTAATGAATCTGTTTCTTTAATTGACAACATTTTTTGTAACATTCTTCCTCCTCCCGATTCTTCTGTAGTACTCTCAGATATCACCGATAATTTCCCCATCTCGACTGGTTTTTCTTTAAATGAGACAGTTAATAATAAAAACAACAATACATTTAAACGAAGAATTACTCATGAAAGTATAGCTAGGCTAGGTGCTAGCTTAGACACCGCAGACTGGTCCTGTATCTTTGATACAGATGATGTTAATTTGTCTTATGAATATTTTATGAAGATTTTTATCCAACATTTGGACATTTGTATTCCAAAACGTAGAGAAAAATCAGCTAATTACAAAAAAAAAAAATTCCCCCATCTCCCATGGATTTCAAAATCGCTCCTGCGTTCAATAAAGAGAAAGAATAATTTATATTACAGATTTAAAATGAAACGTACTGAGCAATCAAAGGTGAAATACACTAGTTACAAAAATACTTTGACGAAAATTAAACGAATAGAAAAGAAAAAATATTGTACTACAATTTTACAGGCATGATATGCAAAATACATGGAAAGTTCTAAAGCAAGCCATGAATATATCAAATGTTAAGTCAAATATTACAAAAATTAGATTTGATGGTGAAATTTTTGAAGATTCTCAACACATTTGTGATATTTTGAATAACCATTTTTCTTCAATTGGGGAAAGCCTTGCAAGTAATATTCCTCCCTCCATAAAACATTTTTCCGAATTTTTGGGTCCCCCAAACTCTAGTTCAATATTTTTTAATCCAACATACACTCAGGAGATAATCAATATTGTCTCTGATTTTAGTTCCAAAAAAAGTGCTGGACACGATGACATCAGCAATTTTCTTTTAAAGGGGGTAATATCGTCAATTGCGGATCCTTTAGCTCATATATTTAATCTATCCCTTTTAAATGGCACCTTCCCCGAAAGTATGAAAACAGCAAAAGTCATCCCTTTGTTTAAAAAAGGTGACAAATTAGACGTAAATAATTACCGACCAATTTCTTTGTTAAGTGCATTGTCAAAAATTCTTGAAAAAATTATTTATAAAAGAACTATTAATTTCTTTAAATTCAATAATATATTTACGAATTCTCAGTTTGGATTTAGGGAGAAACATAGCACCACACATGCATTATTGAGTTTTATAGAAAAAGTGGCACATGCTATCGATAAATCTTCTCATCTGATAGGTTTGTTCCTGGACTTCTCCAAGGCCTTCGACACCATCAATCATGATATTTTACTTAACAAATTACATCATTATGGAGTGCGTGGGAATGCCTTGGAGTGGTTCAGGAGCTACCTCATGAACAGGAAACAATATGCCTCTTTAAATGGTTGTAATTCACAAATATTAAATATTAAATGTGGGGTGCCACAGGGAAGTTTATTATGTCCACTGTTGTTTACTGTTTACATAAATGATTTGTTTAGATCATCAGATGTTCTTTCTTTTATTCTTTTTGCAGACGACTCAAATCTATTTTTTTTCACACAATAATCTTCTTACCCTTGTTAATACAATAAATTTAGAATTAGAAAATGTTGCCCAGTGGATAAAAGCAAATAAGCTTTCTCTTAATCTTCAAAAAAAAATATATATGATCTTTAGTAATTCTACTGAGGCATTACCTGTTGATATTGTTTTAGATGGTACTCCACTCGAAAATGTTTCCCATATAAAATTTCTTGGAGTAACAGTTGACAATAAGCTGTCGTGGAAATTTCATATTGAGAGTATAAAAAGTAAAATTATTTCACGTAATATTGGTACAATTAATAAGCTTAAGTTTTGTTTTCCTTTGTCGTCCCTGCTCGTATTATATTCATCCCTAATATTGCCATATTTAAGTTACGGTATTCTCGCGTGGGGAAATACATATAAAACACTCTTAGATAAAATATTTTTATTGCAAAAGAAATCACTCCGTGTTATATGTCATACTGCATTTTTGTCCCATACTGACCCACTACATTGTATTTTATGAGCATAAAATATTGAAAATTAATGATTTGTATTTGTTTAATCTAGGACAATTCATGTATAATTATAATAAAAATAATCTCCCAAATATATTTGAAACAATGTTTCAAAGAAATCAATCCGTTCACAATTATCCAACACGGCGATCAAATGATTTCCATTTGCCATTTCTGAGAACTTTGTTGGCTCAAAACACATTCATTTACGATGGCCCAAAGTATTGGAATTCACTTCCCAGTAACATTACAACAGCTCAATCTCTGAATTCCTTCAAGAATAAATTAAAATCATTTTTATTGAAATTTTACAACATCCAACAGAGTTAGTTTCCCTTTATCATCTCAGTCAAGTCATCATTTTTTTTTTACATAAGTCCTCCTAAGTATGTCCCTGTCTGTGTTCTAAATATAACGATGTGTTTTTTCTCTTTCTCCTGCATTCTTACCAACATAACTACGTATAAAAAATGTTTTGCATTACATTCAATCCAGCTTGTATTTTATCACTTATTTTACATTATGAAAATAACTAGATTGCTTGCGTCCACGATGGCACATGCTGTAGTTCCCCCTTTTTTCTCCCTTTTTTTTCTCTCTCTTTTTTCCTTTTTTTTTTCCTTTCCTTTTCTCTCTTTTTCTCTTCCCAATCATCTTGATGTCAGTTGACATCGGTTCGTTTATTGTGTTTTATATTGATGTTTTGTGTATTTTCTGAGGGTCCCATATCGTACAATCTTTGCTTTTTAGTGGGACCCTCCACTTCCATCCTCATCCTTAGTTGACTTGTATTATACGCTTTATGTATTTAACAAAGATGTAATCGCATCTACTTCCCATTTTCATAATTTGTTTATGTACCTTTTCAAATTTTGTTCTGTATCACAAATATCCCGTGCATATGCAATGTACATAATTTCTTTGTTCATTTTAATGGAGGTGAAAATAAAGTTGAATACAAAAATCCGCGATTGCGTCAATTACAAATATCAGTATTGGATAAACCACAAATGTCATAATCCGTCGACCACAAATGTCATATCGCGACACGCGTCATCACGCGACACTACCCAATTTTCTTCTTTTCATTTTCTCTTGTTTTGATAAGATATTATAGAGGGGTACCACGGGGGATGCGCCCCCCCCCCCCCTCGATCCATGATTGCGTCAACAACAACAAAAAACGAGATATGAAACTCGTCACGCTGACGAGTTAGGTGATACGCTTGGGGTCATCAGGTGTCGGTCATCTGTGATCGACAAAGAAAAGAATGTGATATAGGCACCTTGAAGTTATATTGAGCGTGCATGCAAAACCGTTTCTCTAACCACTCGGCCACGGGACATCCCCGGAAATGGTAAGGCAAAAAAGAAATGTATAGATATTACAGGGGGAAAAAGTCAATGCCCACTCAACAATCGTGGCCGCGTGAACATGTATTGCATTGCTAGACGGAAAAGCGGCCTTGTAACGACTGAGGTCGCTATGCCATTTCTGGCAACTTGGGAAAAATACGTCCCGCAGACATAAAACCTATAATCGGCTGGTTTTGATACCTTGCCTTTAATCACAATTTTCAGTGTAATGACGTCATCAAATTACAAAACAATGACATCGTCTTGAAAGACAATTGTTCAAAGTACAACACCTCAGTCGTCGTCATTACATACTATGATCGGTTTGACAAAGTCAACCTGCAAAATTTGCTGCAGTCGAAGCAATGTGGTCTCCAACACACAAAAAAAGAGGGATATGGCGTGTGTGTGTGTCTGTGTGTGTGTATAGGTGCGTTTATATACGAACGTGATTTCTACATGGACGAATATGTAATACAAAATTGAAGAAAAAAAACAGTAAAGTAGCTAAGTATTTTGTTTCGTGATCTTGTGGGGTTCGAACCCGCAACCTCACGTCTCTGAGACGTCGCCTTTAACTACTCGGCCACACGTCTCGACGGGAAAATATGAGGAACGTTATGGACTTGAAAGACAGTTGTTCAATGTATAACACATTCATCGTACGTTGTCAGTTTGCTATTGACATGACAATCTATCACACGAATATGAGGCAGGCATTAGTACCTGTATGAAATTATTATAGGCATGGTTATCAAATTGCCCTAAAATTTCCTTATAGTTGCCTTATTTTTACACACAGTTATGCTATCCCTTTAAACTCGTCACAGTTTAATTAGAATCATTAACATCATACATTAGTACCATATTCAATTCCATAGCTGATAACGTTTGCTAATCAATTAAGATTAATTGTCTAGAATGTGTCATATGGCCAACCTGTATACACACGTATATATACACACACAATGCTAAATGTATGTATCAAACATCTGTAACACAACTTTGAACTAACTGTAGGAAGTATCGCTGCACTTATCATCCATACTTTTTATCACTATCTGAAACTCCACAAAAACCACTAATTGACAAATAATCATCAATACAGAAGACTGAATACCTTTTTTACAATGTATAGCTTGTTACATGTATAAATCAGCACAAAGTAACCACGACTACATTGTGTTACTGAATTGATATGAACAAATTTCATTTTATTACAATATACTATATCAGTTTGAAAGCCCAGCCTGCAAAGTTTTGCAGCAGTCGAAGTAATGCAGTCTCCAACGCAAAACAAAGGTATACTGTGTGAGTGTGTGCGTATAGGTGTGTTTACATGCAAACGTGATTTCTACATGGACGAAGGTGTGGTACTCCATTGAAGAAAAAAAGTAAAAATAAAAATTATATTCTTTCGTGCTCTTGTGAGGATCGAACCCGTACGTGTGCAACCTCACGTTTCTAAGACGACGCCTCTAACCACTCGGCCATACGTCTCGACGAGAAAATTAGAGGAACGTAAACTTATGTACGTGAAAGATGAATCAGGAATCGTTTGGTCCGCATTCCATTCTCATTTTCAGTTTTAAATTGCAAAATTGTCAACCTCATGAGGAGATTTCAAAGAATAAAATGCATGATTACTGCAGCTTATTGTCACATCTACAACATACTTAAGTTTCAAAGGAAATGAAGCAAAATCAGCTGAGATAAAGGTGCTTAAACGTTGTCAAGTCAATGCATGGTTTCTAAAAAAATCACCTCCCATAGACATAACACGTAAACTTGTACGATTTTGCATCTTTACCTTTAAACACAATTTAAAGCATGATGACGTCATCAAATTTCAAAACTATGACATGGACTTGAAAGGCAAATGTTCAAAGTACAACATATCTGAATTTGGGATAATATTTAGCTTAAACAACAGAGATACGAGCAAATGAATCTCAGAAACAGTACCTTAAAAAAATTAATTCCACTTTTTTGATTTCAGATGACGATGTGATGACGTCATAATGTTTTATAGAAATAATGATACTTGAAACGTTATGTCCAATTTATATGCTTTTGTAATATGCAATAAAAACATAGGGTAACCAGACGTTTTAAAGAGCTATGGCGAAATAAACAAAGACATGTTTTTTCACTATATTTGCACATAGACGCGCAGGCGAAATTTGAACTTTGACGCAAGTGCAATGCTTTGTTATTTGTCAGAAACGATCAGAAATCAATGGATATTGTTACTCAAAGTATCAGGAATCCAAATCAGTCAAAAAAAGTGCATTTTCATGTTACTGACGCGCTGTGCACGCGAAAACGCGCGGACGGACGCGCACGCGCAAAATCGTTTGAAACGCTTAAATTTGTCTGAAACTTCGAGATTTCCCATTGGAAAGTTGTTTTGAGCCTTTTAAAAGTTTGACGCGCGCTTACGCGTCCTAGATGACGTCCTAGGTAATTAGGATCAGAGAAAGAAAGATAGAACGTGACCTGAACTTTATGTCCACCGAAAATGATACAGAAATGACCTTTAGTTATGAAGTTATGATCGATCATGTAACATGGTCCGAAAATCACAAAATGGCGCCTAGATGACGTCATAGATATGTTACTGTCATGAAAACCTTATTGTGGCTAGATATTGTCATGAGACATGTTCCCTGAAAATGTCATGTTATTCCGTAATGTCATTCTTGAGATATTGATGACACAAAATTGTCCAGAAAGAAAGAAGAATAAAAAGAAACGAGACATGAAAACTCGTCACATTGAGGACGAGTTAGGTGATACGCTTGTGGTCATCAGATGACAGTCATCTGTGATCGACAAAGAAAAGAATGTGATATAGGCACCTTGAAGTTATATTGAGCGTACATGCGAAACCGTTTCTGTAACCAGTCGGCCACGGGTCATCCACGGAAATGGTAAGACAAAAAAAAAAAACAATGTATAGATATAACAGGGGGAAAGTCAATGCCCACTCAACCAACGTGGCCGTGTGAACATCTATTGCATTGCTAGACGGAAAAGCGGCCTTGTAACGACTGAGGTCGCTATGCCATTTCTGGCAACTTGGGAAAAATACGTCCCGCAGACATAAAACCTATAATCGGCTGGTTTTGATACCTTGCCTTTAATCACAATTTTCAGTGTAATGACGTCATCAAATTACAAAACAATGACATCGTCTTGAAAGACAATTGTTCAAAGTACAACACCTCAGTCGTCGTCATTACATACTATGATCGGTTTGACAAAGTCAACCTGCAAAATTGTGCTGCAGTCGAAGCAATGTGGTCTCCAACACACAAAAAAGAGGGATATGGCGTGTGTGTGTGTGTGTCTGTGTGTGTGTATAGGTGCGTTTATATACGTACGTGATTTCTACATGGACGAATATGTAATACAAAATTGAAGAAAAAAAAGTAAAATAGCTAAGTATTTTGTTTCGTGATCTTGTGGGGTTCCAACCCGCAACCTTACGTCTCTGAGACGTCGCCTTTAGCCACTCGGCCATACGTCTCGACGAGAAAATATGGGGAACGTAAACTTATGTATGTGAAAGATACATGAGGAATCGTTTTGTCCACATTCCATTTTCATTTTCAGTTTTAAACTGCAAAATTGTCAATCTGATGAGGAGATTTCAAAGAATAAAATGCATGATTACTGCAGCTTATTGTCTCAGCTACAACATACTAAAGTTTCAGAGGAAATGAAGCAAAATCAGCTGAGATAGAGGTGCTTAAACGTTGTCAAGTCAATGCATGGTTTTAAAAAAAATCACCTCCCATAGACATAACACGTAAACTTGTCCGATTTTGTGTCTTTACTTTTATCACAATTTAAAGTATGATGACGTCATCAAACTAGAAAACATCGATATGGATTTGATAGACAGTTGTTTAATGTATAATATATTAATCGTACGTTGTCAGTTTGCTATTGACATGACGATCAATCACACGAATATGAGGCAGCTATTAGTACCTGTATGAAATTATTATAGGCATGGTTATCAAATTCCCTTAAAATTTCCTTATTATTGCTTTATTTTTACACACAGTTAAGCTATCTCTTTAAACTCGTCACAGTTTAATGAGAATCATGAACATCATACATTAGTACCATATTCAGTTCCATAGCTGATCGCGTTTGCTAATTAATTAAGATTTATTGTCTAGAATGTGCCATATGGCCAACCTGTATACACACGTGGACACACAAACACAATGCTAAATGTATGTATCAAACCTCTGTAACACAACTTTGAACTAACTGTAGAAAGTATCGCTGCACTTATCATACATACTTTTTATCATTATCTGAAACTCCACAAAAACCACTAATTGACAAATAATCATCAATACAGAAGACTGACTTAAAGGAACAATTCAAATACCTTTTTTTACAATGTATAGCTTCTTACATGTATAAAATCAGCACAAAGTAACCACGACTACATTGTGTTACTGAATTGATATGAACAAATTTCATTTTGTTACAATATACCATGATCAGCTTGAAAAGCCCAGCCTGCAATATTTTGCAGCAGTCGAAGCAATGCAGTCTCCAACGATAAACAAAGGGATACTGTGTGAGTGTGTGCGTATAGGTGTGTTTACATGCGAACGTGACTTCTACATGGACGAAGGTGTAGTACTCCATTGAAGAAAAAAAGTTAAAAAAAAATTATTATTTTCTTTCGTGCTCTTGTGAGGTTCGAACCCGTACGTGTCCAACCTCACGTTTCTGTGACGACACCTCTAACCACTCGGCCATACGTCTCGACGAGAAAATTAGAGGAACGTAAACTTATGTACGTGAAAGATGAATCAGGAATCGTTTCGTCCGCATTCCATTCTCATTTTCAGTTTTAAATTGCAAAATTGTCAACCTGATGAGGAGATTTCAAAGAATAAAATGCATGATTACTGCAGCTTATTGTCACAGCTACAACATACTTAATTTTCAGAGGAAATGAAGCAAAATCATCTGAGATAAAGGTGCTTAAACGTTGTCAAGTCAATGTATGGTTTTTAAAAAAATCACCTCCCATAGACATAACACGTAAACTTGTCCGATTTTGCGTCTTTACCTTTAATCACAATTTAAAGTATGATGACGTCATCAAATTTCAAAACCATGACATGGACTTGAAAGGCAAATGTTCAAAGTACAACATATCTGAATTTGGGATAATATTGAGCTTAAACAACAGAGATACGAGTAAATGAATGTCAGAAAGAGTACCTCAAAAAAATTAATTCCACTTTTTTGATTTCAGATGATGATATGATGACGTCATGAGTTTTCCTGGCAATATTGGTACTTGAAACGTTATTTCCAATTCATATGCTTTTGTAATATGCAATAGAAATATAGGGTCAATGGACGATTTAAAGAGCTATGGCGACATAAACAAAAACATGTTTTTTCACTATATTTGCAGAAAGACGCGCGCGCGGAATTTCAACTTTGACGCCAGTGCATTCCTTTGTTATAGGTCAAAATCGATCGGAAATCAATGGATATTGTTACTCAAAGTATCAGAAATCCAAATCAGTCAAAAAAATTGCATTTTCATGTTAGTTACGCCCTCTGCGCGCGAAATTGCGCGGACGGACGCGCACGCGAGAAAATGTTTGAAACGCTTAAAATTGTCTGAAACTTCGAGATTTCCCATTGGGAAGTCGTTTTGAGCCTTTTAAAATTTTGACGCGTGCAGACGCGCGCGTAATGATGACCTGGGTAACTAGCGTTAAAATGTAAGATAGAGCGTGACCTGAACTTTGTGTCCACCGAAAATGATACAGAAATGATATCTAGTTATGAAGTTATGATCGATCATGTGACAAGGTCCGAAAATCACAAAATGGCGCCTAGATGACGTCATAGATATGTTACTGTCATGAAAACCTTATTGTGGCTAGATATTGTTATGAGACATGTTGACTGAAAATGTCATGTTATTCCGTAATGTCATTGTTGAGATATTGACGACACAAAATGTGGCAGAAAGAAAGAAGAATAAAAAAAAAGAGAAATTTTGGCAATCACAATAGGTGATGCGCTGATAGCGTATCACCTAAAAAGAGAAATTTTGGCAATCACAATAGGTGATACGCTGATAGCGTATCACCTAACGAGATATGAAACTCGTCACGCTGACGAGTTAGGTGATACGCTTGGGGTCATCAGGTGTCGGTCATCTGTGATCGACAAAGAAAAGAATGTGATATAGGCACCTTGAAGTTATATTGAGCGTGCATGCAAAACCGTTTCTCTAACCACTCGGCCACGGGACATCCCCAGAAATGGTAAGGCAAAAAAGAAATGTATAGATATTACAGGGGGAAAAAGTCAATGCCCACTCAACAATCGTGGCCGCGTGAATATGTATTGCATTGCTAGACGGAAATGCGGCCTTGTAACGACTGATGCCGCTATGCCATTTCTGGGAACATGGGAAAAATACGCGCCGTAGACATAAAGCCTATAATCGGCTGGTTTTGATACCTTGCCTTTAATCACAATTTTCAGTGTGATGACGTCATCAAAGTAGAAAACAATGACATGGTCTTGAAAGACAATTGTTCAAAGTACAACACCTCCGTCGCCGTCATTACATACTATGATCGATTTGACAAAGTCAGCCTGCAAAATTTTGCAGCAGTCGAAGCAATGTGGTCTCCAACACAAAAAAGAGGGATATGGTGTGTGTCTGTGTGTCCGTGTGTGTGTATAGGTGCGTTTGTATACGAACGTGATTTCTACATGGACGAATATGTAATACAAAATTGAAGAAAAAAAAAGTAAAATAGCTAAGTATTTTGTTTCGTGATCTTGTGGGGTTCGAACCCACAACCTCACGTCTCTGAGACGGCACCTTTAACCACTCGGCCATACGTCTCGGCGAGAAAATATGAGGAACGTAAACTTATGTATGTGAAAGATGAATCGGGAATCGTTTTGTCCACATTCCATTCTCATTTTCAGTTTTAAACTGCAAAATTTTCAACCTGATGAAGAGATTTCAAACAATAAAATGCGTGATTACTGAAGCTTATTGTCTCAGCTACAACATACTTAAGTTTGAGAGGAAATGAAGCAAAATTAGCTGAAATAAAGGTGCTTAAACGTTGTCAAGTCAATGCATGCTTTAAAAAAGAATCACCTCCCATAGACATAACACGTAAACTTGTCCGATTTTGCATCTTTACCTTTAATCACAATTAAAGGTATGATGACGTCATCAAATTTCAAACCCATGACTTGGACTTACAAGGCAAATGTTCAAAGTACAACATATCTGAATTTGGGATAATACTGAGCTTAAACAACAGAGGTACGAGCAAATGAATGTCAGAAACAGTACCTCAAAAAAATTAATTCCACTTTTTTGATTTCAGATGATGATATGATGACGTCATAATGTATTTATGGAAATATTGATACTTGAAACGTTATTTTCAATTCATATGCTTTTGTAATATGCAATAAAAACATAGGATCACCTGACGTTTTAAAGAGCTATGGCGAAATAAACAAAGACATGTTTTTCGCTATATTTCCACATAGACGCGCACACGAAATTTCAACTTTGACGCCAGCGCATTTGTTTGTTATAGGTCGAAATTGATCAGAAATCAATGGATATTGTTACTTAATGTATCAGGAATCCAAATCTGTCAAAAAATATGCATTTTCATGTTGCTTACGCGCACTGCGCGCGGAAATGCGCGGACGGACGCGAACGCGCGGAACGCTTAAAATTGTCTGAAACTTCGAGATTTCCCATTGGGAAGTCGTTTTAAGCATTTAAAAACTTTGACGCGCGCTAATGCGCGCGTAATGATGTCCTAGGTAATTAGCATTAAAAAGTAAGATAGAGCGTGACCTGAACTTTATGTCCACCGAAAATAATACAGAAATGACCTTCAGTTATGAAGTTATGATAGATCATGTAACATGGTCCGAAAATCACAAAATGGCGCCTAGATGACGTCATAGATATGTTACTGTCATGAAAACCTTATTGTGGCTAGATATTGTCATGAGACATGTTGACTGAAAATGTCATGTTATTCCGTCATGTCAATGTTGAGATATTCACGACACAAAATGTGCCAGAAAGAAAGAAGAATAAAAAGAAAGAAAGGAAGATTTTGACAAACACAATAGGAGATACGCTAAAAGCGTATCACCTAATAAAGAGAGATTTTGACAATCACAATAGGTGATACGCTGATAGCGTATCACCTAATGACCAAACTCATTGCTTGCATTACAGGGGCATATCCAGGAATTCCGTAAGGGGAGGCCCCTTTACAAAATCAAAGGCTCACGCGACACCACCCCATGTTCTTCTTTTCATTTTCTCTTGTTGGGGTGCACCTTTGCATAATTAAAGCCTGACGCATCACGCCATCTTTTTATCATGTATGTTGTTTTGAAGAAAAAAAAATAGAGGGGGCATAAGGGGGGGGGGGAGGATGCGCCCGTCTCGATCCGCGATAGTGTCAACCACAAAATGTCGAAACTCATTGCCTGCATTACAGGGGCGAATCCAGGAATTCTGTAAAGGGGAGGCGCCTTTACAAATTTAAAACCTGCCGCACCCCCTATTTTTCATTTCTGTTGTAGAAATGCTTCCTCATTGCTTCCATTACAAGAGCGGGTCCAGGAATTCCGTAAAGCGTAAAGGGGAGACGTCTTCTCAAAATGAAAGGTTGGCGACTTCCCCCCTCCCTCTTTTTAATTTCTTTTGTTTAAACGACAGTTAAAGCGGCATTCTTTAATTTTGTAAAGGAGCCACCACTTTACGGAATTCCTGGATCCGCCGCCGTAATGCAAGCAATGAGTTTTGATATTTGTGGTTGACGCAATGATGGATCGAGAGGGGGCGCATCCCTCTCTGGTGCACCCTCACTATAATTATTAGGTTAAAACAACAGAAACAAACAAAAAAAGAAATGGGGAGGGGGGAAGGTCGCGCCAGCCTTTGACTTTGTAAAGACGCCTCCCCTTTACAAAATTTCTGTATCCGCCCCTGTAATGCAAGCAATGAGTTTTTCCATATGTGGTTGAAGCAATGATGAATCGAGAGGGGGGGGGGGGCTTCCCCCTCTCGTGCACCCTCACTATATCAGGTTAAACCAACAGAAACAAAAATATGAAAAGGGGGTCCCGCCAGCCTTTAAATATGTAAAGCCCCCCCCCCCCCTTTACGGAATTCATGGATCCGGCCCTGTGTCGCGTTATGACATTTGTGGTCGACGTGTTATGAATTTAAATATTGTGGTTAATCCAATATTGATATTTGTGGTTGACGCAATCGCGGATTTAGAGGGGGCGCATCCCCCTTTAGTGCCCCTTCTCTTTATTTTGTCAACGCAACAGAAATAGAAATAAGAAAATGGGGGGGGGGGGGCAGAGGGTCGCGCCAGCCTTTGATTTTGTTGTGATGGAATTCCTCGATCCGCCCTTGTGACGCGTCATGACATGTTGCAGAAAATTTGGAAATTTTGACATTTGTCGTCGACGTGTTATGACATTAGTGGTTAATCCGATTTTGACATTTGTCGTCGACGTGTTACGACATTTGCAGTAAAATTGGAAATTTTGACATTTGTCTTCGACGTGTTATGACATTAGTGGTTGATCCGATTTTGACACTTGTCGTCGACGTGTTATGACATTAGTGGTTGTTTTGACATTAGTGGGCTCTACAAGGGGTTAGGAGAAATAACACCTCAATAAATAATCCATCATGATGGCTTCAAACCACCCATCTCTAGTTTCGGGTATGACATGAGAAGCGATGATATCGACGTCGACTTGCATGTCGTTGCTAAAAAAAAAAAAAAAAAAACTTTTCACGATCTTCGCGACGTGCACTTCTGCCTGCACAATACGTAAACGAAACTAGCCTTCTATTGTTGTTACTTCCAGATTTGTGCAGAATTAGGTTGATAACTTCAGTTTCAGATAGTGCAGCCAGGCTTACGCAGCGAAGAGTGAGTTATTTTAAGCGACGACATGCAACGCCATTTATTTGCGTATCTCTCTAAAAAAAAATCGAGTGAAAATTTTCACTCTTGAAGGAGTGAATACAAAAAAGAGTGAATTTTGAGTGCAATTGAAGTGAATTTCGAGTGAAAATGTTCATTTTCACTCGTTTTAGAGTGACGTCAGGGATCACTCCAAAATCTTCGAGTGATCCCTGAGGTCACTCCAAAATGAGTGAAAATGAACTTTTCACTCGAAATTCACTCCAATTTCACTCTAAGTTCACTCTTTTTTGCATTCACTCCTTCAAGAGTGAATATTTTCACTCGATTTTTTTTTAGAGAGTACATTGTGCAGTGCGAAGGTGCACAGGCAAAAGACTGAGAACTAAGATATTGTCACATATACTTTGCAAATAAACACTAGCCATGCTGACCATAATGGTTAGGGTAACCAAGGTATATTATTTGAATCAGAAGAGAATCTACAAATCATCTAGAACTATCTGACAAAACTTAGTCATTCTGTTTAATCTCCTCTCACTCCTCAATAGACACCCAATGATGACAGCGGCTCAACAGGCGAGAGCAGCCACGAAACACGCCTACGTTCCGGGCAAGAAAACGTACAAGCTCCTGACGAATCTTAGACAAACACCTATGAAAGTATTTTACGTTTCGAGGAGTTGGTTAATTCTTGAGAGAACCAGGAAAAGAAAGGACGTGTGCAAGAGGAAGAAGAGAACAAACTCAGAAAACAAAATCAAGCTGGAGAGGGAAACTAAACAGAGCTTAACATAAAGAAGAGTCACAAAGGGTATTTTTGTGTGTGAATGATAAACCAGGACGGAAAGGTGGGGGGGGGGGGGGGTGAAATAAGAGAAGGAAGGTGTGAGAGAAGAAAGTGGATGAGATAGCGGACGAGAAGGAAAATAAACCTGAAGAAAGGTATTGAAGCAAGACTAAATCGGAAAAGGAGGCAAGAAGGGACAAGAATTAGTACAAATGGAGGAGAGGACGTACACTGTATAGTGAAACATTGCAAGAAATCATTCTAGTAGGGAAACCACGCAATGGATGACTTCACACCAGATCTCAGAGAATCTCAGTGAGCTGAACTATAAGAATCTGAGAGCTCTATTGACTTCATGCAAGCATGAGACTGTACATACTCCCGAAAGCTCAAAAACCACCCAGGAAAGGCTTACAAACTTAAGACGACAGATGCCAGTTGGGTCATTGCGCCAACCTTGTGATGGTAACTTGCGAAGATTCTCTTTGAAAGCTAAAAGATAGACCTTGTTGACCATTCTTGTGGATACATTTTTGTTTCACATGTTTCCTTTACTTATTTTTGTCCTTATTTCTTTCTTATTCTGTCTAGTAGTCTGTTTTCAAAGACTTTGTATTCTTCTTCTTCTTCTTCTTCTTCTTCTTCTTCTTCTTCTTCTTCTTCTTCTTCTTCTAGTATAGTACAGTCCACCATGAGGTGTATCAGCGTACTGGTATTTAACTGCAGCGTATTTAAAGGACAAGTTCCCCAATCATTATACATGTTGATTGAGTGAATGCAGCAATATTAGAAGAACACATCAGTGAGAGTTTGAGGAAAATCGGACAATCCGTTTAAAAGTTATGAATTTTTGAAATTTCTGCTTAGTCACTGCTGGATGAGAAGACTACTACAGCTTGTGATGTCACATGACTACAAAGATATAAAGAAAATAGAAAGACAATTCAAGATATTTTCACTTTTCTCGCATGATAAAAGAACACTTGACTTACCTCTTTCAGAAGGCAAGGGGAATAATTTACCCTTAACATACGTCAATGATGAGTAGAGGAAATGTGCACTTTTTTCAAAAAGTAAAATTTTGTGAAATTCTCTTTATATTTATCTTATATTGTTGTACGCATGTGACATCAGACACTCTAGTAGTCTTCTCATCCAGCAGTGACTATGCAGATACGTTAAAAATTCATAACTTTTGAACGGATTGTGCAATTTTCCCCAAACTTTCACTGATGTGTCCCAATAACATTGCTGCATTCACTTAATCCAAAGAAGGTGGACTTGTCCTTTAGCTGACGCAAAGTAAATTATCGGTTCCTGAGGAGCAGGATTGCGATCAGCTAGCAAGAGTAGTAGCTCCATGACATAATACTGATAAAGAAAATTAAAACAAAAAACACAAGTGCATCAGACACGCTCACACACGCACACACACACACACACACACATACACACACAAACACACACAGTGTCACACTTACACACTCACACACACACACACACACACACACACACATAATAGTGGGGCAGATTATGTGAAAAACACGTTCACATCTGGTGGAAAGTATGAAATTTTGCATGTAGTGGTATTTTGGGGCTCTGATTTCATTAATTGCCGGATCCAAGAGATCTGACCACTGGGTCGGCCGCTATTTTGAATTCTACATGGTCGCCATTACAAAACATTTAAAGATCCCTATCCTGCAACCAATTTGAATTTTCCTGTGTTGTTGCCATGTTGGAGTGTTGAACATCTCTATTTCGCGTTTGTAAATGAGGCTACTTGATTGAGCGCGCGTTTATAACTGATTTGGTGCGCGCTGCTGTATTTACATTGTGACGTCATTAAAAGTACATTGTGCTTTACTTTTTTTTGCGCCCTTTTTTTGCATGAATGTGAATGTTAGTCGTGATATTTGTCTGGGCAGCCATATTGGAATTCAAGATAGCGGGCATAGCGTTCGTCAGACGCATCACATTACAGTCAGACCGCAACGTCCTGAAAAGCCTTCGCATTTATCGTACGCATATGCATGGACCTCGCGGACATGAATACGTAATGAGCTGGGAGACCACATTTTTAGAGTCCCTGTAAATCTAAACGTAGCACTAAGTTTGCGCACATGAGTTCTTTGGGGCTCTCTATTTGGTATTAGAATAATTATTCCTTATTAATCTACTGTATACATCGCTGAGTAATTTATCTAATGATACACTGGGAGCGCATGATCATTCATGTATATCAAATTGCCACACTATGATTTTTACTCGACGAGACTTTCAATTTTTATTGTTTTCTAAGCGAGGGACCAATTCAGTTCTCACTGTGCTATCATAACAAGTATATCTAAAACGTTGACTATCATTCATGTGGTGATTCAACCTATGAACGGGTCGGGATGGCAATAAATAGAAAGCCTTGTTCTAATTTGTCTCAGGGTCGTTTGGAAAATATCGATATAATGCAGAGATATGAATAATGGTATCATAAGCTCATTTTATATCATGTAAGCATTAAAAGGTGTGATTTATTTCAAATATTCACAAACCATGTCAATTAGTCACGGATAGTAGATCTTCATGTCGTCAATAAGTGAATCTCGTACACCATGCACTTTGTCTCTGAATTATCTCGCAAAATCTCGGGTGCTGAGAAGGACATGCGCAAAAACCTGCGCGTACGATAAATTTTTGATTTGAGCTCATTAACAGCAGCGTTGCGGTCTGACTGATTAGTCCATATTTAAACTCAGCATGTTAAAAACCTATTTCCACAAAATTTCAGCGTCACCTGTCATTTAGAACTCGAGATAGGGATCTTTAACATTTTGTCGAGGCAGCTATATTGGAATTCAAAATGGCGTCCATTCGATGTTTGTCAGACCCTTCAAATTAATCCGCTATTGAATTTAACATGTAAAAACGCTCTTGTGTACCAATATTTGGTGCCATGGGTCAATTGCAACTGAAGATAGGGATCTTTAAATGTGACACTGCACCTCAAAACAAACAAAAAGTCGCCAGAGATGAATTTTTAGTTAAGACCATATTCTGAAAGAGCAGACTTTAAGCTTTAAAATGATGTATAAGTCAAATCAAATGGACTCTCCTAACATACCTAAATATTGGAAAGAAAGCACAAACTCAGGAAAAGTGTGAACTGAGAAAAGAGGCTCTGAAGTACAGTGTCTATTCAAGCGCTTAATCTTTACCAAGCCGTACTGGCTGTGCAATGAATGGGACAAAAGACAGGAAGTAAACCACCAGAGTAACAACAATGAGGGGATTATCAGATTAAACTGAAATTAAGCATGCCTCATTTACACATTCTGTCCATAATTAATGCCAACTTTCAAAGCAGTAGCCCTATCCTTTCAAAAGTTATAAGAGTTGAAAGTGAAGAGTGTGGACAAGGTTTTTCAGAAATGAAAAAGGGATTCTAAAGACACACCTAATCACACTATTCTACCAAAAATGTTCCAGAAAAACGGCTGAAAAACACACTTTCCTGCCCGTTTTATGATACCAAATTTTAGTATAATGTAAAAGAAGACCCGCTCTTTCAGAAAATATGAAAAAGTCAAGTTCGGCTAGGTTGACCCATTTCACTTATTTTCAGTCCTCACGCAAAATCAGTGTGTGCGACTTTATGTTCGTTTTGAGGTGCACGGTCACAAATATGATCGTGACGGCAGCCACATTGGAAATCAAAATGGCGGCCGACCCAGTGGTCAGATCTCTCGGATCCGGCAATTTTTGAAATCAGCGCCCCAAAATACCACTGTATGCAGAATTTCATAGTTTCCGCCGGATGCGAGCATCTCGACCAATTTTTCATACATTTCTGCCCCACTATAATGTGACAAGTCTATGCGCTGTCTACCGTAGATGTGAAATTTCCCTACGTTGATTGTTAAGCAAAGGCGTGCCAGTCACTTCAACGAGATAGATATCGGATATTACACATAAAAACATCTTTTTGCTATACAAGCCAATGATTCCCCATGGAAACTAATCACAACTGGAAGTGTCTATCACTATTGCCTTGACATCTCTTTCCTTTTATTCACGTTGTATGTATATTATGTATGTATGTTTGAGCTATTCATCTTGTTGGACATGGAAAATAGTAAAATGAACTTAACTGAACTAGAATAGTTCAATTCACATATAATCTTAAAATGCATTCGTGTGAAAGTCTTTTTCAGGTTTTGAAGTCTTATAGAATAGAATAGAAAGCAATATGTTTACTGTGAATCTGTTAACTCTGATGTATTACCTATACAATGTGGAGTCCCACAAGGATCCATATTGGGACCGCTACTATTTCTAGTGTATGTAAATGATATTTCAAACTCATCAAAGTCACTGCAAATAGTTTGTTTGCCAATGACACAAATGTATTCTGTTACAATTCTGATTTTCATTCGCTCCTAAGAACTATATCAATGCTGAATTACCGAAATCATTTACATGGTTTAAGAGTAATAGAATATCACTCAATCTGAAAAAGACCAATTTTATGTATTTTTATAATAAGAAGCATAAACATGAAATGCAATATTTATATATCATGATGGCTGGTATATTATTGGAACAAAAAGAAAGTATCAAATTTCTCGGAATATAATAATAAATGAAAATATGACATGGAACACTCATATGCAATGTATCTCTGATAAAGTGTATCGTAATGTTGGTATACTTCATAAGTTAAGGTTCAAGATTCAAGATTCAAAGCAAAGATTCAAATTTATTTTCACTTAAAACAAATAAACAAAGAAATATATACATTGCATCTGTACAGGACATTTGTAATACTTGTAGAATGTAATTTGACAAAGTACATATGAAAATGAGAAGTAGATGAAAAAAAAATGCAGTCATAATCTTTGTTAATATATACGTAACGCGTATAATACAAGTCAACTAAGGATGAGGATGGAAGTGGAGGGTCCTACTAAGAAGCAAAGCTTGTACGATATGGGAACCTCAGAAAATACACAAGACAGCAATGTAAAACAAAATAAAACGAACCGATGTCAACTGACATCAAGATGATTGGGAAGGGAAAAAGAAAGAAAATGAAAGAAAAAAGAGAGAGAGAAAAAAAAAAGGTATTTTGTTCCTCAGAATATTTTCTGTGTACTATATAAATCGTGTATTATTATTGTTCATTATTGCAACATTACTAGTATATGGGAAACTTTAAAAAGTCATATAGTATACCCTTCTACAAAAGGAAGCTAAACGTATATGCACCAACTCATGATATTGAGACCATGCAGATCCTTTATTCGCAGAATTAAAAACACCTAGGGTAAATGACATTAATTTTTTGCAAAACTCACTCTTTATGTTTCGCTTACAATTTGGTTAGGTGCCATTATTCTTTCTTCACACTATTCCAATTAAACAAGGACATCAATTCTTATCCCACAAGACAATCTGATAAGTTTCATTTATATAATCCTAAAACGATTATGGCTCTAAAATATATCAGACACACCGGACCCGATGTTTGGAATTCTCTTCCTCCTGAAATTCGAAGTTCAACTTTAAACTTTTCATCTTTACTTTGTTTTCATTTCCATTAAAGAAACAGAGAAAATAATGTGAAATGCATTATCAGGACATATTTGTAAACATTTCAAAGAAAACGTACATGTGATCACGAGTAACATGAATTCATTTTCTGAGGTATATACATATGCAGAATACAAGGATTTGAATGGAAATGGAGGGTCCCACTAGAAAGTTTAAAGTCTATGTACTCTTTCAGAAAAGCTGTAAAAACAATGTTGCTTTCTGGATATCATCCATTTCATTTTCATTGTTAGTGTAATATACACGAAATTCTTTCGCAGAAATATCGACGCATTAATTTTTATTCTATTACGTAATTATGTAATTGCGTCACCGACCATAACTGTTCACTTGTACCTCGGTAAGAAAATATTTTGCCATGCCTTGCTAATCAGTGATACAGTTGAACTTACTTTGTATAAACCTTTAGTGAAAGTAGACAGACGTCCCCTTTCTCTTTCTCCTTCCAACTCTCCTATCTCTATGCAAGTCATCCCTCCCTCCTAATCTCTTTCCGATGTGTATCATGTACGGGGGCAGCACACAAATCAAGCCACGCTTATGCTGTAGCCCCACTGTATTATTCATTGTTGTATGTTTGTTGTATGTTTTGCTGTACATTGTGTAAAGGCAATGACGACGAAAAAAATCTGTGAACAACTTATGCTTATGTATGTAAATGAATGTGCATTTGGAATGATGATAGAGAAACCAATAAATCACATCAAGTCAAATAAAAAAAAATAAATCTGTAATACGGAGTGTCTTGAGTGATGCGCAGGCGCCATTATTACGCTAAACCAACTGATGTCAATGTTGGCGCCCTGCACACGACTCAATTAATCAAAATAAAGGGGGATGTCGGCCAAAATCGAGGCTTCCCCACTAGCTGCTCTCCGAGACATGACCCGCCGTACCCTCTCCTCATTCCGGCAGTTATTACCGCGGGATAGAGGGCGTGCTACTTATTAAGCGAATGCCCGTTGCCTTAAGTACCCCCGCCAAAATGAGATAGAGATCTAAAACACTCCTCGGGGAGCCGCCGGGAAGGGAAGCGTGTGTCTGATTGCGGCTTGTGATACGAGTTAAATGAAAACTGCTTTCACGCCATCTCATTCTGGGCAGTGGAGACTGTATTGGAAAAGCTTACCTGTCAGATACCGTCGGTTTTTATCCCGAGTGTGGATGTAAACAGACATCTTCAGTCGCAGAATGAATTAAAAAGGACGAGTTCAGTAGACCTACCTGTACTTCTGGTTAAACTTGTTCTGATTGCAGTGTCACCATCTTGAACGACGTGTCTGATTGCAAACTTGAATGTTTTTTTTTAATCTCTTGCTGTTAATCGAGAAGTGATTTTCTTAGTCTATCAGTTATCTTTGCATTAAAATAAAGTTAATCTTCATGATTATTCTTTGGTCTTCTTCTCGTCTGTGTTATTTTTTAATCACCTATCAAAGATAATGTGTGTCCAAGTGAATATAGGGAAGCTCTGTCAATCGTGTCCTTATTTCTTTTGTTGTTTTTCTGCGTCAATTTAGAGAGGGTACTCAGTAAATTATCATTTAGGACCTCTTCATGTGCGTAGTAGAATAGTCCGAAAATGGGTCATGCGAAGCCAATTTACATTTACGAGAACTGAAACTTTGCAGAAATGACCAAACTTTCATGAGTGACAGTTATAGAATATCCAGTCGAAGGCTTTGTCACTCAGACGTAATGATATCGAGTTTCAAATTATGACAAAAAAAAACCGCATTGGCACCGCCGCGTCTCCAGCAGACAATAAGACATTCGAAAGAAAGGTTTAAGTTGTACATGTATTACCTTTTCTATGTAACTGTGTTTTGGATAACAAAGTGGAATAAAAGTGCAACATGATGTCCATCTGACCAAGAATGTGTTTTTTTTTTTCTCCACGTTCGTTGTACTTATAGGGTTCACTGATTACTGTTGCCGAGCTGCTTCCTGGAACCGGCTGCACTGTACGGTCTGCCAGGTCACGAGAGTCACGTCTGAAAATTATGCTGTTTAGTGAGAAATAATTTGTCCGTCAACAGTGGTGACGTAATTTCTAGTGAAGTCTCATCAGAGGAAGTGTCATCTCTTAGCGCTTTACCATGACCTTGTGCTATCCTTGTCGGGTCTTTAGAGCAAAGTTATCTGGGTGAGTGCATGTAACTATGTCTTTCTATGCATTTTCTCTCGCCCTCCTATTCTTTCTCTTTCTCACTCTGCCTTCCCTCTTCATCTCCATCACATTCTCTCCATCTCTCGTTCTTTCTCCATCCATCAGTCTATCCATCTGTTTGTCTGTCTGTCTGTCTGTCTGTCTGTCTGTCTATCTGTCTCCCTCTCCTGTAATCTGACCCAAGACGACAACGCCGTATCGTTTACACGGTCTTTCCGGAGGAAACGTGAGAGCGCCATCAGCCCCGAAGAAGTTGTCCCAGACACGCAGCCGAGAGACACAACTCTTTGCAGATTTACAGGGTCGTTGGTTGCAAATGACCTTCACAAAGGTGTCACGTGACCCCAGCCCTGCTTCTTAGAAGCGTGTACGTCGACTCTTGAGGCTCCGACTCAAGAAACTTCAACGACTTTCTGTTCGTCTCAGCAGGGAGGTGGAACCACCTCCCTGGTCTCAGTATAGTGTGAGGAATAGAAACTGCATCCTCGTCCCTGACGCGACGAAAAAACACTGAATCGTAATGCATACTACACCAAGCAGATTACAGTGAATTTACGCATGCGAAACATGATAAAACTTTTCCGCGAATGCTTCGTTGTTTGTGGTCATTATTTGCTATATAATTATAATATGTCTAAAGCACGTGACTCCAAATGAAGATGTACTTTTGAGAAGTGTTGACAAAATGTTTGGAAGGAGTTAAACACGTGGGGAAAGCGTATCCGTATAATGTTTATTCGTGTGATTCGAAACTGGGTTCGGATAACAGATTTTGACGGGTCGCCGTCAACAGAGGCCGCCGGAGAATGCATAACGTAAACAGTGAGTACCATCGGCTCCAAAGGATGTTTGGCGTCGTGAGGGTTAGTGGGATGGGAGATGTAATGGAACGTGGAGCTCATGTGTAAATAAACAAGGATAAAGTGGGACAGGCGTATTGTCCCTGTGTCTTTTTTCAGCTACATGCACCCCGCCCACATCAACGCATTAGACTGAAGAGTTCGCCTCCAATTTATTGATCATTGTCATGGTATACGTCGACCCCTTTCTTGGCATTTCCTTGGGCCTCGTGAAATGTGCGACTCCTGATTTTTATCTCAGCTTTGTTACATAGCACATCACTTGGACTAGTGATCATCAATATCCAATGTCGCTTCATTGCCTAGTTCGTTCATTGTTTTATTCATTTATTCATTTATTTTATTTATTTCAATATTCTTTTCGCAGGATAGCCTTTCAGTTGGTTAACTGATCTACCCAACTGAAATGTAATTACATAATTGTAAATTCAAAATGGGGCTTATAAGATTAAATAACAAATTTTATAATCACAGTGTGTACACAGAGTCAGTAATCATTCTTCCCTTATATCTTTTCCTCATGTCTTTTTTATGCCGTCTCTCTCTTTCTTTCTCTTTCTTTCTTTCTTTCTCGATATATTCATTCTGTCTCTCCCCTCTCTAATTCTCTTCTTTGCTCCATCTATCGACACTAAGAGAGCCTTGTTCGAGGCATGTCGACAACCGTCTTTTTTCTTTAGCGCTTGAATACCTTTGCCAATAAGGGCCTTTACCTCCGAATGCTGTCCGCCCCCTTAACCCCCATACCCCCCCCCCCCTTATACACCATCTGCGCTCGAGCAATCGAATGTGAGGCCCTCTTTGACAGACAAATGAGATGTTTTTGGAGCTCCGAATGCGAATGGGACGCAGTGGACGCTTAGAAGAGAGAGCTAGCGGGAAAGACCTTAAAACGTCCAGAATACGTGAGCGTCAGGTATGTGTGCCAATTGGGGTAATGTTATCCATGTAGACACGAGAGTCATTTCCAATGTTTCTCGCTCCATGATAAGCCTGCCGAGGAGCTGTCTTAAAGGTATTAGCCCACATTTGTAAACCTGCAGCAATTGGTCTCATAGTTAGCATGGAGTTTGGGTATGATTGCAGTAACACCTGTGCAAAATTTCGTTCCAATAATCCATTACTTTCATAAAAATAAATGAAAATGCACCGTATGCATGCGTATAACGCTCGCTAGCTCCGGTCCACGTACGTACTACATGCATGCGATACATGTGTAAGTTACATGTACGTAGCTAGCCCGCGCTCGTAATTCGATTTTGGGTCGGGTTGACCCGGTTTGAAAATTGATTTTAAAACGATGATTTTCTCTCTTTTTTCGAATGGTATAGACAAAGAGGAACAGGTGAGGTATGTTACTGTTATAACTTGTACTTGAAGTCATATTGGACCTTTTTTATGCAGTTCTGATTTTCGTGGGTTTGCAAATGTGGGCTAATACCTTTAAGGGGATTAACGAAGTGTTTTGAATTATTGAAGACGAAAATTTTGATTTCTCCCTTTAATATCAAGCTTCATTCGCGATGCATTTTCCTTATCTTATAATGATGAAAAGATGATGCCATGATTATAGACAAAATAACCTGCAACTTTTTCCTGTAAAGAAGAGGCACTTTCACATTACATTTCATTCTGCGGTATCGCACGATTGGTTCTGTTTTTACACTCATGGCACCCTGACTGGGATTGTTATTCCAGATTTATGGTCACTTAAGCAAGAGGGAGGGAGAGAAAGAAAAGTTAGATCTTGAAAAAAACACACCAAAATGCTGTCCAATTAATTCAAACCGATATGAAATAGACTGTATTATTAATATTACGAAACATTAAACGAACATCCAAATCTAATGCTCTAAAAATCTGTGACAGAATGGTTTGTCAACTATCTTAACCGTGACACTGAACTACTTCCAGCGTCAACACGTGAGCAAACATAATACAAGATGATTATGTCACCCACAAACTGTCTACTTAAAGGATATGTACAACTTTCTGCGTTTGAACAACAAAAATACTGATTAGGGCGTCTGAAAAAAAGAGGGAAGAAAAACCTGGGGCGATTGTGGCGCGAACAAGACCACGTAGTCTTGTGGCATACGAGTCGCTCTTCGTCACACATGTTTACACAGCTCTCGCCATCGAGCTTCTACCTCCCGCCCCTGTCACACCTCTCTTTCCTGCTTTCCCTTTTCTTTTCTTTTTCTTATTTCTCTTTCTTTATCCCCCTCTCTCTCCCTCTCTCTCTCTCTCTGTCTGTTGAACGTCAACCCCTCGCGCCATCTTACTGAAACGCCTCACCTCTCCGTCGACAAATCCTGTCATTCACGAGTGCTAAGCACACAATTGCAAAGGATCGGACAACGAAGTTGCCGAGAACATTAAAAAGAAAGAACTTAAAGCACTACGCAGTCACTACAGAGTATACATGGAACAATAGAGAAGTGCGCTTGATAGATCCGCAAAACGGCAACAGTCCCTGGCCGTCGGCTATTATTTGTTCATGTTTGAGGGTGCGAGGGTTTGAAAAGGTAACTATAGATGGGACTGTCATGACCTTTCAATGCAAGTATGTCTTCCAGCAAGGTAGTTTTAAATTGCCTTAGATGTATGGGGAAAGTTCGTCCGTCTGCTAAACACCTGTTCGACATTGGGGCTTGTTCGAAGGTAGGCCCGCTGTCTATCCTATTGGTGCGTCGTGCGTAGCCCCATTTTGAACTGATGCTACCAGTGTCGTTGTGTTGTGTTTAATGTTTTTTTTTTTAATATATTGAGGTTTCTAAAGCAGATAATGCGATAAGAAACGACACGAATCCCTTTACTGAGTCTAACCGTAAGCTAAGGAAAAAGAAATGAAAATGATGAATAATGAGAATAATACAAATTGGTACAGCAGTTGCACGAGTACCACGTTGGAAATACGCTTTGGTTTGTTTCACGATAACGCGTTTATCAGAAGCAACGTGTACAGTGATGCTCACAAGTCTACTATTATCGTTATGGTCTTATTTCATCCATGGTAAACCTGTCAATGTAACCACTGATCTGAGGGCCGTGTCATTTTCTTCCCCTACCATCGCCAGATACCCATTGTGTAGAATGGGAAGAGCATCTTACCCCGGGAATGAATACGTCGATGCAAGCACCAATTAGGAATGCCACCCAGGACTGCCTCTTTGAAAGCCAAACGTCGCTTATGCCCATACCACCATAACATGGTGCAGTTGTACAATCATAAAGCCTTGCTTTGTATGTCCCCAACAAGCCTGGCATTTGCACATTGTGGAGACTAAGGGTGGAGTCACACTGTCCCGAAATTGAAACAAGATGTCCATGCGAATATGAAATTAAAAATTTGCACGAAGTTGGTCCCAAACTCGGTGAAAAGGTAATCAACAGCCGAAGAAAGTACGATGCCTACAGAAAGTCACGTGATGACACCCGAACCACATTAGAAGGTTACACGAAGATTTGTTATGAAACGAACTTTTGTTATGAAATGAAACTTCGCAAGATCTTCGGGTTTTTTTTTTGTTTTGTTTTTTGTTTTTTTGTTTGTTTTTATTGGCAAAGGTTTTGTTGCCGAAGCCTGAGAAACTCTACTGGCGGTCTACGTACGATGGCTCAAGGTGCCCTCACGAATGATCCGATGTTTATACAATGAGAACTGAATTTGAACATTTCCTTGATCGTGTGTCCATCTTTACTCGATTTCGGGACAGTGTGACGCCTGTTTTTGGCTGGCTTCGTACTGTCCCGGGGTTTGCACATGATAACCGTAAATATGGAATTACCAATAAGCACCGAAATTGACTGCGAACATGAATGTATAAATCTGATCAAAAGCCGTGTTTTATAGCAATGTTCAAAGCTATATTTATACGATCAGAATCGTCGAATTGAAACATTTTCTTTATCACGTGTCATTTTTTACAGGACAGTGTCACGCCTGCATTATTAAAGCATCATGTCCCGGAAATGATCACGTCTATGTGTATAGCACCTTGTACGATTCCACAGCAGGACCGCCTCTTGGAAAGTATGCGCGACGGGAAATGACTGTTTTCAAAAAATCTCCTATCGACTGCGTAAAGAACGATGAACCCATATCGTATCACAGGATGCGTGCTCTTTAAAACAAAAAAGTTGCTATTTTGCAGTAATATTGGAGTACTACAGTATCATGTGAATGATCATAATACTTTCCTCAATCTACGAAAAGCGTGAGAGAGGGAAGTAAAATATCTTACATACTTCCCCTTTCCGGAAAAAAAAAATTCTCCTTGTGTTTTTTTTTTCTGACCGACAAAATGATATCAAAAGGAAGCGTCCTATGTATCATATTTTCCTGTACATTGACACTGCTGTTCGTGTCATATTTTTTTCTGAACAAGCTGATGAGTCGTAATTGACGAAGATAGACATAATAACATTCCGTCTCTATCTTTTGTTGTAAGCCATGCCTTTGGCAATCTGCTGACTAAAAAAAAAATGGTAGCAATATCTATATTGCCCGTGAAAAGGTACATATTTATGATATTAATAAAAACAACAACAACAACAACAACAACATAAGCATGGTTGTCATTTCGTAATATAGTCGTCAGGACCGGTTCTGCAGCTGCGTACATGATAGTCATCATACCATTTCAATAAATACCGCCAAGAAGCTTGTAAGGAAGAAACGGTAGCCATCATTCAAGGTAAGAATGTTTGGTTGTCAAGAAGTAAGTGTGTTATCAGACGTCGGCAGGAGAGGATCTCAAGGAAGAATATGAAGGCAGGATTGATTTATTACTTATCAAAATAAATGGCAGTGATATATCAGTGTTGACTGGGCCATGTTCGTTACCCCGCAACCGTATAGGTCAAGGAAACTTTATTGCGGGATTTTTTTCCCCTCTGTCTGTTTTTGGTACCCGTACGTTCCCGTCCACAGAGTAACCAGCCTTGGCGTGTTTTGCATACAGGTGCTATGAGAACTCCTCAGAGCGCCGTGAGAGCTTTGCGGTTCATTTTGCTGATAAAGCGAAGGATGTGTTTTGAGTCTGGTGATATTCCTTATGTGTACGTTGACAGAATATTGTATCAAATCGTGTCGATCATTGAGGTATAGTCTAGATCTTGTATTCATCTATGTTCTGAAAATTTTATGAACCGTTTATGACGTACATAGTTTCATACATACATGCGCACACACACACACAAACACACAAAGAAAAAAACACACAAAACGCCCCACACACGCACAAACGCAACCCCCCACGCACCCCAATATACATATATATACACACACACATATATATAGGGGTATATATATATATATATATATATATATATATATATATATATATATATAACACGCATTTACACATCGTTCACAGGATAGGGATGTTTCCCTCCTGGCGTAGGCCTGCAAATGTGGAACAAAATGAGGCGCCAAGCACCCAAACACGCGCATTCAACTTCTGCAGTATAATGAAATCATAAGAGAAGTACACTGCGAAGAGAGTAGCCTGCCTCAGCCGTTGTTTGCACTTTCTCTTCTTCTAACCATTGACCTTTCACCCCTAAGTACTCCACATCCGCTATCATCGCTTGTCAACCTAGTGCAATATTTCACGAATTGTCAACACTAAGGATGTTGTTTCGATTCTCCTATAGATCTCCCGAGTATGTTCACGCACTGCTTCAGAGTCCGCACTCTAGCAGACAATTTTCCTCAAGATAGCGCTGTTTGTTTCGTATCTCTAAGACACCGTGGAATCATTTTCGCCTCTTCATGTAAAGTGTTAGTTATTATTAATAATTAATAAGAATTAATATCATACTCTTATAGGACTTCAGCAAACGATCTTAAGAAGCGCTGATGTGAAAATTTGTGATGTATACAATACCAACATTGGCACTATAAATTCTTCATTCTCCAAACTAAATGATTCGAAATTGAAAAACAAAACTCACTTTGAATAGGGCTTTATTCTCGAGAGCGTATATAGTTTGAATTGAGAAAAGGCAAAATATATCAGCAAGTTCAGAGGGGCTAGTTCAAAAGAAAAAAGCTGTAAGAGCGTAATCGAAGTCGGTTTTTTTTTAATGTTTGATCTAAGTTCGAAAGTCCTTGAAAGCAACGGGCCTGTGGTGCCACTTAATTCGTTGATATTCGGCAGAGCCACGTTCGTGACAATGGGGACTTCACCTGTTGTTACAGTATTCGGTTCTGTTGCGATAGTTATTTCACACTGATTATGTTTTTTTGTTACTTTTTTCATTCTTTGTGCGATATCTCAGTCGTCCTTGTTCTTACGCAGTTTGATCTTGTTGTTGTAGTTGTTGCTGCTGCTGCTAATTCTCATGTAGGACGCACAGAGCAGAGTTTCCAATCGGATCATCAAGGAATCTAACTTTGTTGTCTCCGCCAAGGGCGATTTTTCTCTGCTGTTTCATACCTTCATAACTACTGTATGATGACTACTGGCAGTGGGTGTAGTTTGCATGAACAACTATACCTCACTGCCGGGATGACCGAAATAAAGATAAATGTGCTCATTCCAGGGCCCTATATTGCGTTATAGATATGGTGAATTCGTATTACAACCAGAGAGAGAAGGAGAGAAGGGGGAAAGAATGAGATGTGAGATTTTCTTGTACTATATACAGAATAGATAACAGGTGAGTTTTTCCTGGATTTTTGTTTGTCTGATTATTTGTTTTGTACATGGGATTTTTGATCATTTACAATATTTTACTGCATGTGTCGGATACACACGCAACCCATTTTCTGATGGTAGGACCGACCTGATAGTATTCCTTTGGACTCCATATATATATATATATATATATATATATATATATATATATATATATATATATACATTTATAGTGGAATGATTATCCTCGAAGACAACATAAAGTGCCAACCATTAATGTATCGCGAGGAGCAAACCAAGAACTGCATAATAATTATACTCATCTACTATAAATTGGACATTTTCGCGGTGTTGAAATTTTCGCTCATTTCGCGCTATCAGAAAATAAAATATATTCAACTTGCCATATTATATTTCAGTACTAGTAATTGATGTCGTGATTCCGCAGAATTAAAAACACGCAAAAGTCTTCTTACCCGGCCGAGCGCGAAAAATTAGTCGCGCGAAAATATCCCCCTTTAGTAACTATATACGTACCATATTCCCTTTGATATGTCCACGTGCATGTGATATTATCGTACTTGATATGCTTTTACTCTCTCTGTACATGATTTGAATGTTTGCATTGTCTATACGTGAAATATATCACGTAACATCGAGAAAAATAAGTATAAAAAGAAACACATGGAAATGTCATGTCTTTCACCTCTGTTGCATCAAGATTTATTTGACTATATGACAAATCCGATCTCTAGATATCATAATCGAACAATCATAAAGAGGTATCGGTCCTTCAATGTGAAAGGATATTGAAAGGCGAGGGGGTGGGGGTGCTGGTGGAGTGCTTCGTGAGACCAAATCCTTTAATGTCGTCGTGAGTGTGCAAGCTCACAAGCTTGTCAGATGTATTTCACTTGGAGACTTCTTCAATCCCGCTCTCTCGCTCTCTCTCTCTCTCTCTCTCTCTCTCTCTCTTATAATAATATGATATATAAAAAGATTCAGAACGCTCGTAAGATGCGTTTGATGGCATCGAAAAGTGTGTGTGGGGGGGGGGTGAGCAAGAGAGAAAAGGGAGGGGGAACGTGAGCAGGAATTGAGCTAAAAAGGGGCAGAAAAGGGAGGTTCCTTCAGCCATACCTTCGTTAAATGCAACTTGCATGCTGCAAGGTCCATTCAAAGCACGTGTGGCGCCCCGCAAAGGTGTATACAATTTCAGCACTGTGCTGACTTTCTTCCCCAAATAATTGTCAGACCGCCCTCGAAGAGGTACACTGGTCAAAGAAACTTATGGCGCTTATATCGGAACAGGTCGAAATGGCTGACTCATCGATGAAATGTATCGGCAGTTACTTTTTATGATATTCTTTGTAGATAGATACAACTACGACGATTTTCAATATTTGATTGTGAACCTCAAGTCATGTCAAAGTATTGCAAAATCGTCTTAGTTGTATTTATCTACAAACTTCTGTGTCTATTTGATATACATAATTATATGAATAAAATAAATTAAATGACTGAGCTTCAACCAACCTTGAATTGTAGAGGGCAAGCTTTCGTCCTGCTCCTGAGGACTTTCTCAATTTAATTTATCATCATCCCCAGCCGATGAAAGGTTTTAGTATCATGAATAAAATTCTTTTGGACATATCACATTGTTACTAATACACATAGGCCTATAAATAACTCAGTGCAAAGCTATAGTGATTAATAAGTATTTTTACACCAAAAGCAGAGCTGATTATGATAAATTGAAATTCGAAATACAATCATTTATGATATCAAAAGTACAATCGGGCAAAGCAGAACGGTTCTAATGGAAAGAATGAAGGAGAAGAAAAGCGTGCATTTGGACTGACAAAATAATCTTCGTTGAAGTGTGCACGCTTCTTTATTATTTCTCTCTCCTTTTTTTTTGCATCACAACGCTCGCGCATTGACAATTTATTACAGTGTGATAGAGCAAAGGAAAAAGTCTCAAGTGCTCATAGATCAAATCAAGGTTGCACAGGAGCTTGCTGACGCGAGGACGAAAATATCAGACAAAAACGGAATGATATAAATTATCCATCAGCGCGGGCTTTTCATCCGCCCTGTAATCTGGAACGGGGCAGGCACGTGTATATAAATATTCCATCGGATGTCAATAAATATCTCATTAAGCAATCACAAAATGGCGCCTTTCTCCCTCGAACACAATGCAGAAATGCCGAAGTTCTCCCTAGTGATGTCAGTGACAACATAAAAGAGTCTCTCCTAACCATGCTAAGCGGCTTCTAGGAATGCATCATTCGGTGAGAAAATTGAATTTATATTGACAAAAAAAGAAGAGGCATATAGACCAAAAACTGCAATCCTGGAGAAAGTAATATATCTCTCTGTGAATGTCTAAGTCTACAGACAGATGGTGTGTATGTTTGTTCATGAGATGAAAAGAAAGTAGGCCTAGCTTAGAAGAGAGAGGGACCGAAAAAAAAAATGACATATACGAGAAGCCGTTATATGCCCCTCAGTTAATTCATTTTATCTGAAGTAATTGGATTATGGAGGACCTGAATTTTCTCTCCCTGTACCATTTTGTTCACTATTGTCAGATCTTGTCTAGGTATTTGTGACCGAGAGTTGTCACTATATAGGTTAATTCCGATTCACTCAAATTTTGGTTTTTAAATTCAACAAAGGAACAACACAAGTAGGGTAGCGTTGATGCAAGAAGATCTATTGAAAATGTATGTGTATCGAGGTAGAGCAATGTGTGTTTGTGTGTGCTTATAACATTATGAATGTGCCTGTACTTGATAGAAGCTATAGGGAATGCGTTTGTACATGCTTGTATTTGATGCGTGCATGTGTGTTTGGGTGCTGTGAAAGTAAAAGGTAATGTATCTGGAAATGAATTTCTAGAAATGTTTTTTTTTCTCAGTTATCTTATAGATGAATCTAGACATACCAAGGTATTTCTTTTCCATCGACACAAAGGTTTTCGTTCTGAATTGTTTGATATTTGTGAACTCAAACTCACAAGTATTGATATAGGTTTGTTCATCTTTTTAAACATACGTGTGGTGTTTTGTTGTTGTTGTTGTTGTTGTTGTTGTTGTTGTTGTAAGCACATTGAAGGTGGACAATTTGACCATGATATCATATCAACAATTGCAGTGGAATGTGTTTCGTGTTTATTATATACTTTGTGAAAGAAATAGTAAAAAATCTTGCTACGACTAAACAGGTCTATAATGCAGCCTGAAATGAAACAAGACTCACCATGCATCATTCCGACTATAACTAACTCATACCATAAAAAAAAAACTAAACATCATGGTTGAATGGTCTAATACCATCTGTTTGTTTCGCGCCCGCATGTATTGCTGTGCTGTAAGTGATCACGTCCAATAGATTGTAAGCACTAGTATGTACTTCGTTGCACTTGTAGAACTGCCTATCATATACTTTGTGCAAGCATGTGAGAGATCGATAGTGACATTTGCATGTAACAAAAGTACCAAGAACAGATGAAATGTCACAGGTCTGTATCACACTATCCTTATCATGACGTGAAGAAAATTAAATAAGGGCTCCTTCATTTTGAATCTCAATGTACTTTGTATAGCATGATGATTGTAAAGAGAGAGCTGCTGTATCAAAGATAAAAAAAAAACAATGGCAACAACATTATGTCGGCTTGTGCACTGTTATTGATGGTTGTGCGAGTCCCTGTCCCTTCCCTTTTCTTCGAAATGGGGAAAAAGCCCGACAGTACCATCATCAGCCGCAGCGACAACAACATTAAACAACATGTATAAGATAACAATAATAATGACAACAACATCATCAACAACAACAGCCTTTACGAGCCCTTAAAGCTCCCCTGAGACTGCACTATAGACAGGGCGTGATAGATGTATGCATGGCGGTTTTCGCCAGCGCTCTGCAGTTTATACCGCCACAGGTTGACAGACCGGCTTTGTGGCGCCACATTACGTCGAGACTAGGCCATTTCACGTGATGCGCAGACGGTCAGTGCGCCATTCCCCATCTTCGCGGCAGAACATTACAAGAGTTGTTATACTCACTTACTTGTTGATGCGTCCATCTAAGCACATGACCCTCATTACGGGCTTTTAAACCCGGCAGACAAATTGCCCTGAGCTTGCATGAGATGACGTCAGGAGACATCGATAAGAAACGCGATATTTAGCTTGGATTTAGGCGAGCAATTCATTTCCTTCACTCTGCTTTGCCTCATTGCACTTCTCAGTATAATGTGAGAGCATAGATTTCATTTGAGCAAAATGTCACGGATCAGGACAATCTAGTTCGTAGGGATAACGGTTAATTGAGATAAATAAGTTGAAAAACAAAAAGAGAGGAACCTGATGAAGTGGTATCCAATTCGTAAGTATAATCTTCTTCAGGAAAATGCCCTCACACAGTGTAGATTTGTCTTAAGTTCTATTATTGTCATGTGAAAATTATGACAAATTTTGATGTCTGCAGGAGGCATAATTATGATTCATCACAGGAAAGATGATAATTAGTCAAGAACCATGATGTAGCGGACTGCCTGACAAGGTATGTATCAGTCGCGAAATATTTGACATGCCAGAAGGGCACTTATTTAAAAAAATGAATAAAAATAAAACAATGTCAAGCGAAGAACCATTAAGCGACAACAAAATTAGTCCATACGCCATTTATCGCGTTTATCATCATCAATACTATATTCAATTAAATGTCTAGTATGAAAGAAGATTAAAGAAAAGGAGACTGATCACGTTTCATAATCCTAAAAATCCTGCCGTTATGGAGACATATTGTATGTTTGATTATCCCAACGGTAGATGATTCATCGAAAATACAGAAAAAGCCTATAATTTCACATATCAGCTAGCAATCACTACTGATCGATCGTGGCTGGAAAAAAATATACATCCACTGAAGTCGTTATTTCCATGATATTACAACTCACGACTGTATGTGGCTTGGAAATTAATACTGAAAATTTATATATAACTAAAGTGACTTGATTTACGTTCAGGGAGAAAAATTCAACTCAATTCAATCCAATTCATTTGTTTTTATTCTTTTTTTCCAACAAAACATAACACAGAATTAATCATATATTGTATCATAGACATACATTTTAAGAATACATACAAAAAGTCAGGAATTATATTACAGGTATGCATTCAAAAGATACATACAAGAAATGCCTCTTTGAAAGATCTCAGCTCTAATATTTTACACGCGTCACCTTTAATAATCTTCCAGTCTCCGACCTTTCGATGATACGGCGAAAAGTGCAATGAACCAACCATTTCCTCCAAGTTGTTTGGTCCAAACGGACAGAATTGATATCTCTCACATCGATTTTTTTTTTCACTGAGATATGCCGAGATGTCATAATAAAGATGTTTCCAGACTACAGTTATGGTATATTGAGAAAAACAGTGATATCTCCTTATATTTTAGGATTTATTGCGAAATGTTTATACGGTAGGATATTTTTTGATTCAACCGACCTACATATATGCATAAAATGTGATATCTTGAACATTCATAAAATCACTGCTCCCATTGGTAATCAGGACCTTTAACGTCTCTCATTGTAAGACACAATGCTATTACGTGTACCAGATGTTTTTGATGATATCTTAGCCATAACTGGATGTACGAGCAGATTTATTGGCTTATGTGCCCCATGGAGTACTATTATTTGGCTGTGCAGTATTCTTATATGATTTCCCAGACAACTTCACACACACACACACACACACACACACACACACACACACACACACACACACAAAACAACAACAAAAGATTAGATTCATGTTAGATGAAACTGATTAAATTACAACAATCTGATCTCATACGAAGTTGCAAAAATGCATTGAATGGGCAAGTTTAAGATGTGTTTGTTTGCTTTTGTTATAATCTTGATATTTCTTGTTTATTTTATGAGACAAAAGAAATATAATTTATCTCCCATTGGTATCATTATGGCACTAATTATCATCTCCAATGCTGTTTTGCAGACATAGGTGATACAGACAAAAGGTGAAGGCCTGGTTGAATCCTGGGTCTCCGAGTTCGATGACATTAAGGTATTATGAGGTATACGTGCTGGTTCCATGACAATGACCATATAATACGACCAGCAGGGGATATGTGGCCTTTTGTTGTGATGGTAAAATATTTAATCATATCCATGCTGCGAGAAGCTTTAATGGCCATTATCGCAGTGTTTCCGTTATATATTAGTGCCATGTGAATGCTTAACACACCGAGTACAGTCTGTCTTCCACGCATAGAAGTCAACCACAAGATGCGGTAAGCCCATCTTCGATGAACTGTGTGGGCGGTTCTCCCCGCCATTTTTGCATCTCTCGAATAATGCAGGTGTACTTTTCTGCTGCAAAGGAGAGAGCGGTGTCACAAGTATAGTCTGCCAAGTCGATCGGGCGCTGTTCATGTTCGTCTAGATTTCACTGGCAGGAATAATTTGGGCGCACCCCATCCAGGCTTAGGAAGCAAAAGTGTGAATAGAAACCAGTGCGGATAATCCTCTAGGTTCAGTGTGTTAATTAAGCAAGGGTGTCACTCTAGTCAGCTATGAAAATGACTACGTTGAATTATTGTCGAAGAAAACCACAATGTGTGATTGCCGTGAATGCCTTAATGCTTGCACTCTGCACGTCCGATTCACTCACAATTATATTGACTACTTGTTGCACATCAAGGTTTCATGAAAATAGATGTTAATGAAAAAGTTTTAAGTAAACTTAACTTTATAGGTCTTAAAGGGGAACTAAGCAAAAATACATGTGAATTGAGTGAATGCAGCAATTTCAGAAAAACAGTTTGAGGTAGATCGGACAATCCGTTGAAAAGTTATGAATTTTTGAAGTTCGGTACCATCATCGCTAGATAAGAAGACTTCAACACTTTATGACGTCACAAATGGAAAAAGACAAAGAAATAGAAAGGAAAATCAATTCATTTCCACCTTTCTAGCATAAAAAGAGCACTTGTGTTCCTTTAGAAGTTAGACGGAGTAGTATTACCTTAAAAACATATGTCAATTACTTGACGAAGGAATTTGTACTTTTCAATAGAATTAAATTTTGTGGAATTTAACATATTTACTTAGTATTTTTCCATACGTGACGTCACGAAATGTTGAAGTCGTCAAAACTGTAAAAGTCCTTATCTTTACAACTGATTGTCCGATTTTCCTTTAAACCCTTTTTGCTGTCTTCTATACTAATAATGGTGCATTCACCGAATCCATGTAGTTGACTTCACTCGACTTATAAATTATAAGGCCTCTAATGAACGTGCATAAAAATCAAATGTGACATACAATTTTAAAGAAATTTAAACGTCATGAGCGATTTAGCTATTGCACCAGCTTGCCTCATTGACTTTTGTGGAGTAAATCAGAAATGATTAAAGGTTCACCTTTAAGGCAAGAATAATCTACTCGCATCGCTACACACTGTTACTGACGTTCCCGAGTTCATGTGTCATGTAAAATTCAATGTAACCGAGTTCATGGCACTGTGCGTGGACCACACTAAGACGTGAGAAAGTTAATGATTAAGACTGAGGACCGAAGAAAAGGGAGTGCCTATAAGGCTATTAGTATGATAATCAGGCTGAATGTTGATTTATTCATTCAGTTTCTTACCCTTTCGCTCGCGTTAATTGATAACTTCATAATTCATGTCTGTAATGCGCGCTGAAGACGACATCTTGCGCATGTCTCTGTAGACTCTTTTTTATTGTGAAAGTATCTCGAAGATACCTCGTCTTCTTTTATATCTTATATACTTTGGTGCCTTATTTTCTCGTTAAGGAGGCGTGATTCTGGATCAGAGATGGAAATAATGTAAGAATCTGAATTAATGATATGTAAACATGACTCTGCAATATTACAGTGTTTTCTTTTCGGAGATGTTTATTGTTGATACAAAGTTGTTGCAAGGAGAACGTCCAATCAGCTTTGTTCAGTGACAAGCGGTCATATGCACTGTCCAAGCTTGTCTCCCGCAAACGACACATGTGCTGCAGTGACAATTCAAAAAGGCCTCAAAGATTGGCTTCCCTGGGAGGTCTCGAGAGGTAGGAGAAGTTAAAGGGATGGTATGGTATTGGTAGAGATGAGGATTGAGCTTTAAACTTTCGCGAGATGCCAAGAAACTACTTATGAAATAGTACAAATTCGAGCATACCATTCTCAGAGGAATTCAAAGTTTATTTGATAAAAGTTGGTATTGAAATGGGTAAGAACAGAGTAAAACAAAGCGATCCTAATAAAAGGTAGGTTCCACCTTTTATTGGTATCGTTTTGTTTCGGATATCTCAGCCCTTTCAAAACCAATTTTCATCAAACAAACGTTGACTTCCTCTTGAAATTACATGCTCTTTTCATATTTCATAAGAGGTTTCTCATTATCTCATCAAAAATAAAGTTAGAAACCTGAAGACAGATCTCAACCAAAACTATACAAACCCTTTAACCTACCAGTACTGCCTTCAGGCGTTAGTAATATTCTGTCTTTAAGCTATGAAGAATCGTGATATCTCGCAGGTTTCTGCTCAATCGCAATTGTGGGGGTTACCCGCTGCGTATAATACAACGTGTATAAGAAAGTGTGCTGTCGGGGTTACTAAAATCTATAACATTCGTAGCAAAACCTAACTTTTAAAATCGTCTCGATTTTTTTTTAATTTAATTCATCTTTTTCGGTAGTCTATAGTAAGTAACCAAAATTCATATCGGCTGATGTAAGATGAATCAAAATAAAGCATTAGTAGAAGATTAGCTCAGATATTAATAACAAACAAACATATTGATAAACAGATGTATGCACATGGTAATATTCTTCCTATTACCTATAGCAGGTTTTCCCATGCATCCAAAAGTTAAACCCGTTCCACATCTAACTTAGACCCCTCGGGGAAGGGGGGGGGGAAGCTGCTGCTACCACCATAGACAATAAAAGCATACGTATATCAGTAATGTTTTGATGCATGTCATGATCCTCATATTCCGGAATCTTGCGGTGCTCGAAGCGACACCAGACAACAAGATGGATCGTATATGTGCCGACCTTTATGGCTGGAATCATGTGACTTGATCATGTGACAGTGAAAGCACTGGTTGAAGTGGAGTGTCGGATACCTGACCCAGCTCTGGCGTCTCGTGGTGGAGTAGCAAGGGGAACCGGTCTCCCGCCATCGAACATAATTCCCGCTGTCGAGTCTGTGTCACGTAGCAGCTAACATCGCAGGGAAAATACTTCAACTCTTTGACGGAATTCCTTCGATGGGGGAGGGAGGGGGGAGTATTCTCAAAGTTTGCAAAGACTACTAACTAAAGCAGGTCGAATCATTTTGAGTCTCGAAATGAATTCATTCACTGTCGAAATCAGCGATCCTGTATTCATTCCTGTCTGTATCTTCACATTATATATTTTTATATTTTTTTTTACTTTAAAAATGTAAAATTTAAAAGGTTAATTTATGGAGGGTTTTCATATCATAGCTTCTCGAATACATTTAAAAGGTCAACAGCCTATCTATCATGATAATGGTCATAAGTTGACATTTTGTGTTGCGTTTTATTCATGTATATTCGACATTGCCAAAATGCTATGTAAAACTGGCCAAGTACGAGTCTGCTGTACAAACTGCTGTCAGGAAAAAGAAATGAGCAATAAATTCATTATTATTATTCAAGCTTCTCTATAGATTTTGCACAAATCTAGGGATGTAAAAGGCATGACATGTATAACCGTCCTTGAATTTGTAAAATCAACGTCATGAATGCAAAGTAATAGTCCAGCAATGCTGGGTAAATACAGGTTATTGCCACGACTTATCAATGGGTGAGGACCTTCGTGCGGGTAGTGGGAGTTGTAACAGTTCTCTTATGAACGTCACGATAGGTGCAAAGAATCCCCAACATTCGATACCTTGGTCTCACATACATGTGAAGTGGAAAAGTGGGCACTCACCCAAGTGATTGCACAAGCCCAGGTAGACTACGTGCCAAATTTACATCAAAGATTAACATTATGCGATAAACATGTTCGCATTCACTGAGGACAACACGAGGGCCGCACCTCACACTACTGAAAGGATGCCGCCAAACCGGAAGAAAGAACAAAACAAAAACAAAGAAACAAACAAATAAAAAACAAACAAACAAACAAACAAACAAACGAATAAGCACATTTTAGGAAAAAAAAAACCCTCCACAAATTGTAAGATTTTAGTCTGGTCTGCTTTTAAACATAACGTCGTGATTTTTCGCCCTATTAGTACTCTGTCGCTTTAAAGGCGGCACTAACCATTTTTGTAACAATAATCCATTAGCCAATCTACCTACCAAAAGAGGGACATTGAATCTACAATAATACGTAAAAATCACCATCCCGATAGGAATATGGCAAATACCATGTCGCTATAAAGTAGGCACACGTCTTTTCTTTATCACCCGATGGATTCATCTCCTGTTCGCCGTATAGAACGATGCAATAAGCTAGCATGAAGACCTCGGACTATAGACTGTACTCAAAGAACTTCAGTCGAAGTTTGTACCGATTTCACATGGCCATGATCTTTCGCAACCAATCACTCCCATTACACGCATTAATCGAGAGCAGACGATTCAGCCTTCGTTTGAACCGCCACCACTGCATCATTCCCGCCAAACCACCGATCAAATTGACCTTCGACTTCAGCAGTTTAATCAGCCCCCGATTTGGAGCTGAGTGCATTCCCGCGGATTTTAGCGGCGATAGCAATGAAAGAATGGATGCAACGCCAAGGAGGCTGTGCCACATAATATAATGGTGATGATGATGATGATGATAACACGATCGCCGAATGCAGGCAGCATTGTTCAATATGACGAAGTGAGAAACGCTTTATCGCGCTAATTTCATGATGGGGGAGATAATTCTGAATGACAGCTCGTAACGTGGCCTGAAATCTTTGGTTGCTTTGCCAAAAAAAAAAAAATGTGATCTAAGGGAGCTGTATCCAAAGCATACAAATCGATACCGCCCAAACTGTTAGAAGAAGTATCTCCAGTAGAAATGGTTATCTTGGCTAAGTATGTGCAACAGTAGTCGGGGGGAGGAGTCTATCTTAGAAGTCAGATGATAACGAACTGTTAGTGAGCAATGTTACAGTGTATCATAATGAACATTATCATTTCATAACGATAAACAGAACTTGCGATTTGAATTTGTAGAAAGACAATAGCATATCATAAAGTGTAACTACCACATTATCGTCCTCCATTTTAATCATAACTTCAAGACTATTTATCATAAGGAAGCACTCATGATCGTACGCTCATTTCCGGATAGAGCAGACTAGCAGACTATATTGTATACACGTTACATGACTCGTCCAAAGAAAGGGGATTCTATTTTCACAGCATGTGTCGTGTTTACCTCTCAACTATGCCATGAAATGATATCATATGCTCTCAAAGATACATTTTTCTTGTAAGTTCCGACGAAAATTTCAAGCAATTTGTAAGTCCGATTGATTTGATCCATTAACGAAAGGAAGAAGAAAATACAAACCTGAACAGTTAGAGTTACACCCTCGAATAGCTGCGAAAGGATTTATTGTCGCATATGTAATAACACATCTCCTTGAGCTGGTAAAGATGACTGGCTTTATGCACGTTATTTCGGGTATCAACATGCAAATAACTACAACGAGAGACAGACATGACGACTGGCGTCTCAAATGGCAGCATTGACTCTCACGTAATCCCCATGGTGGCAATAATTTACATCTTAAACTAATATCTGCTTTGTTATCGCATTCTGCTTCACCGCGGAACAGAAACCAAAGAAGAATATTCGCTGCAGTTTTATAGAAGAGGCAGGAATTACGCCATGATGAAGCGCCGTGTTTGCTCACGCTTGGTTATATTTCACTTGCATGGACGGACGGATTCTAACAAAATAAAACAAACACACAATAACACACAATAGTATTGTGAAAACTCACTGCAATAACATCCACAGTTTTCGAGTCATACTCACAATTTGCACAGCTGTTAGCTAATGTTTTAAGTTGGCTTATCGCCCTCACTTGACTTTGCTTGATTTACTTAATTTCAAGTTTAGTTCAGCCGCACTTCGATTACTCTCCATTATTTGGATGAACGCAGGTAAGACTTTGTTAGCCAAAAAAAAAGTGTACTACAGAAAAGAGCTCTTCGTGCTGTCCTACTGGTACACAGTCGTTTCAGCAGTAAATCCGTTTACAACGTCACCGGAGTTGAATCACTTGAAATCCGCTGGAAGAAAGACGCTGCGCTACTTATTTTTCAGCTCCTCCATAGTATGTTTCTATCGTTTCTACGTGATAAAATGACAGAGAAACAGAATGCACATCATTTAAGAATATATCCTTAAAATGAAAAACCTAGAATAATTTTTTGAAACACGGATCTATCTATACTGGCATAAGGATATTCAATCATCTTCTCAAAAATTAGTCCTCAATATTAGACAGCCTGGATTCCTATCATGCCTATAGAAATGCTCTTGATTCAGTCGTAAATTTTCATACATGTGTTCAGAGTTCACATTGAAGTGTTTGTTTACCCTGAAGAAAGTAAACATCTCATAATATGATTGTTGTTATCTTATTTCAATGATTTTCAAGTACGTTTATTCTTTGTTTTTGTTTTTTGTTTATATTTGTATTACCTCTATGTTTGAAGTGATTTTGTTGAATTGATATTGATTTGTTCTGTTTATGTCAAATACTTTGATCACAGCCTCTCTAAAAACAGCCTCTTGGCTAATTGAGGGCTTTTAACCCCGTGATTAAATAGAATAAACAAACAAACAAGCAAGCAAAATTAAATATACTATACCATCAGACAGACAAGCATGCAGTATCATTTTCATTTTGTCATTTGTTTGTGTGATGTTGCCAGGGTAACTCTCATTATCAGATCATTATTTTGATCCCATGGTTTACATATTAAACTGAAATGTCATACTATAATATAGTTGTTAGAAAGATCGATGTATTATGACGCAATATAACATTGATGAATTGTTCTAGAAGCAAAATATTTCCCTTGTAGTAAAAGGTAATATCCACAAGGGACATCAGCAAATGTGGGTGCTGGAAGCGCAAAGAGAAACTTGAAAAATGTGATGACTATAATTTGATTTTTTTTTTCGAAATACCATGTCCAAAAGATATTATACTTTTAAGATGACTACCTTTCACAATAGTGTTTTGAGAGTTGAGAGAGAGGAATGAATATTTAATCATGGATGCAGGGATTTTTTATCCATAAATCATCCCAATGTTTTAACGAGCTTTCACAGAAGCAAGCCTGGTGTGGAAACCGCGTATCTAATCACTTAAAAAACAATCAGAGCCCACCATTTAAATCTTTGTGTTGCTCCGCGGCTGCAGGTTTGCCCCGCAAAAGAGTTAATCAATTAAAAGCGCTGTTCGACGCGGAGTGATATCATTTTTTTTCAGTCAGGGTGAGAGAAAGAGCAGAGTGCCCGCTGATTGGACGAAAAGGATATCGCGGAGCATTAGCAAAATTATCAACTGCTTAAAGTGTCCTTCAGGGACTCACTTTTCAATTAATATCCAGTATGAATGAGGCTGGGGTCCAGGCTGAGGGGAAAGCGGAAGTGGATGAAAAGATGATGCCAGGCGGCTACAGGGAGGAATTTCAACCTTGGCGCATGGAAAGTTGAGATCATTTTCTGATGCACGACCACATGTCGCCCCTGCGCCTTCATCAATTCAATATGAACCACTCAGGGCTACTGCCATATATGCTAATTGCTTTAAAACAATTTGTCTCACACACCACTGACACAAGTTATACTGCTTGGTAAGGATGAGCGGCATAGTAACAACAACATAACACCATGTCCTCGCACTATAGGCGTGACATTTTCAGAGCATGCTGTGTAGTGTCGGAAGCACTATCATTTTGAGCTCTTATAAATGGTCATAAAAGCGTTGCTAGAGAACGGCAGGAAAGTTAAAATGAAACAAATTTTTATGGTACGCCCACGAGCGAGATGTTTATTAGACACTCTAACGACGGACATCGGATCCTCCATGCTGGAGTCTGTTTTGCTTTGTTTTGTTTTGTTTTAAAGTGACTCTTATCCTGAAAACGGGGATACTCTCGGAGGTCGATTTTTGTTTTATATCTATTTGTATGATATACATCAGCAGAATTCAGAAGCAGATATAATGCTCTGTTCTTGTAGTATGTATACGTTAAGATTTGCATCCGCTAACTTTCTCGAAAGTCATCTATTTGCCATTTTACTCTACTTCAGTTGACATAAACTTTGTTTCTCTTCCGTGCCATAGTGAAAACCAGAAAAAAAAAATGTAGCTACGTGGGACTGAACTGAAATACCAGCTACAGGCCATATAGTATTAAGCTACTGCTTAACCCTTCCTGTGTCAATGAGTCACTGATTTTACCTACGTACCCATGGACGAGAAATTACTGTGGAACCCAGAGCAGAGGCTTAAGGAAACAAGGCGCTCATGAGGAAGTGCCATATCTCGGCGCCAAACTTCACGTTTTTTCCTGATGTTTTGTTCATTTATTAATTCTATAGATTTACTTGTTCATGTTGTTTTTTATTTAGATAAGTTTATATGTATTTCTATTTTCTATGTTTTCATGTATTTATATTTACATATTCATTATCTATTTATTCATTTTATCATTATATTTTTATCTATCTATCTATCTATCTATCTATCTGTCTGTCTATCTATCTATCTATCTATCTATCTGTCTATCTATCTATCTATCTATCTATCTATCTATGTACTTTGCTAAATTACTCGAGATCTTTATTTTCGAGTAAACCGAAAACGCCCCGTCATTATCACACTTTTTGCCGTCGTCATGTTGTGTATCTGTTCTCCAGTATTCAATAAGTGCAAATGTTCCGCTATTGCACTTTTCCAAGAAGAAACTGGAATGAAAATTGTGTAATATGTTGTTTTTATCATTGACTAAACAATCATGTTTGGCAGGAGGCTTTCATGTGCCTGGATTTTGTCAGTTTCGAATGACATAGTTGAAATGGATTTTGTATGAAAAGTGCATTCGTCATTTGCACATCTGAACCATCTAAAGAGCATCAACGCCAGGTTGTTCAAAAGAAGTAATGCAAATGTACCGCAAAATCGCTAAAAAATATTCTGAAGTGAAGATATGCGCAACAATGGAGTGCGTGTGACAGGGAATCATACCGGAAAAGACTTCAGGATTTTTTTTTGTATGTATACTGATCTCCGTAATAGGATCGCCGTAAGTTACCCTTATACCTGTAACCTTTACCTATAGATATATCAACATCGCTGGGAAGCAGAACATTCCCCGACAGAGTACTAAATCGCGATGGACTTCGTAAAAGGCCCAAGAGCTTACCGTGTGTAATGAGTAATGAAGAACTTTGGTAATTGTGTAGTTATTAAGTGCATCAATAATGAACGCACAAGGGCACTCGCTTGGAGATTGCGTGGGCCAGTGACTGCACATTATTGACGATGAATTGTTGCAGTCATGATGATGATGATGATGGTGGTAATGATGATGATGATGACGATGAATTTATGATACGGCTTGTAGTTATATTGATGATGATAGAGATGATTATGACAACAATGATTATAGATGGTTATCAGTTCAATTCAATTCAATTTATTTGCATGTTCCTCAATGAAGGAATGTACATCAAATATAATGAAATGAAGTGAATCATAATACCCGGCTTGGATGCACAGTAAATTAATGTAAACATATAAAACATAGCGGTTAATCTTCGTAAGTTTGGCTCTTTGTATCAGTAATGAAATGCTTCTTATTGTTACGGACGACTGAAGTACATCGAAGCGCATTGAATAGCTGTACCGTCCTGTTTATCTGTGCCAACAAGGGTAGAAAAAATAACACAATGATACCACCTCCAGTGTATAGACGTGGAAATGTATATATCACACAATATGCACAGCAAGTGTCTCGTATGCTGAAAGTAAAGACGCGGAAGTGGAACGCCGACCACGTGACCTACTGGGAGAGCGCGCGGCTGCATGGCCGTCTTGGTGATGATCACCTTAATGCCGGGCGATGTCAGAAGTGTTTAGGCGGAGGAATCGAGGGATTGGAGTGGAAAATTGAATGCAGCACGGAGCCAAATTTTCTGCTTAGTGATCGCGCGATATGCTAATGCACGAACAAAGCTTGTGGATTCGCGATGAGAAATCTTGGCCATTTTTTTTTTCGCTCTCTCCTTTTTTTTTTCTCTCTGTCTTTCTCTCCTTTCCCCACCTCAAGATAGAAAAAAAAAGTCTATCCCCTCAAACTGTCAGACCGTTGTGTTTCGGCAGACTATTGATCAAAAATTCCGGCCCCATCTCTCTCATTTTCTTTCGCTCTTTCGCTTAAAGCGGCTTTCTTGTGTAACGTGACATACTTCCGCGGTCAGAAAGAGATGCGGTGGGCCCAAAAATAAAAACTAACGTAAGCGAAAATCGATTTTTCGGATGCCAGTTTCTTCATTTGCGCCATCTTCAGGCACGCCACGTTAACGTTGGAGCAGGTTGGTGTGAATAAAAAGTGACCGACGCGACATTCATAGAAACTTCCAAAACGTTTTAGTGGGTTTTTTTTTTGTATGTGAGGAAATGTTTAATCACATTGTAGTGAAACCAGATATCTTGATGATAAGACTTTGAAACATCAGGAGGGAGGCGTTCCTAAATGTATACAGATATGTGATGTAAAATTCGGGCCTATACTTGTATTTTGTGGATAGTTCTTGCGTGGGGAGGTCGGGAAAGAAATCTGAACACGATAAAGGCTTAAGCAAATTAAAGCAAATTGAGAGATGTTCATAAGAATATACATCAATGCCACTTTCTCTTTTTGATCCTATGTTGTGGTTCATTGCCTAACTGCTAAGTGCAGGGGCAGCGAAACTTAAGACTTATTGAGGAGCCAGTGAGGAGTGCTACAGTAGGGGGGGGGGGGGGGGTACTGCAGTTTTCCTAGCCCTTCCCCCCTCCGCTCCACCCCCCTTGCAAACAGTGAACACGTGTTTCAGACAAAATACAACAAATTGTAACATTCAATTATTTGTTCTTCGACTGCGACACTAACAACTTTTTACTGCATTTATATAACGAGAAGTGGGGCCTAAGTAACGTCTAATCGCTTTCACGGAGCAATAAAAGAACAAAAAGAAAAAATGAACGTACAATTTCAAGAAAACACTAACTTCCTCCCACGACACCTGTCATGAAATTCTTACTTGCAGTTAAGTGGAAGATTATAAAAAAAGACGCGAGCTTTCATGCCACATTGCAGGTTGCGTGATGATTAGGAGAGAAAAAAAGTGGAAAAGCTTAACAGAAATGCTAATGACGATCTACACAATACGTGCCAACCTTTCTCTTTGCAAGCCAAACGAGTTGAGAAGACAAGAAAACAGAGCATCCATTTTCTACTCTGAATATAGAGAATGAACGATATCAGAAGTTTCAGTTGTGAATAATTTACCGCAGGTTTAATGGATGCCCACCCTCGCCTGAATCAGCAGAACGAGTTTTATTGCCCCTCAAGGGAAGGTGTTTATGCCAGTTGATAAACTGTTATGCTCTTCTCAGGTTGAGATAGACGTTTGAGTGAGGGAGATGAGAAGACATTGGGCCATAAAACGCCACTCCTTGTCACTATGATGTATGTAGAGGTGTGCATCATTTGGGAGATGGGGAGCGCCAATAATGAGTGGAAATGACAACAGTCTATTTGTTATAAATTATTTAGAGGCTGCAGTCCAGTCGGATTTAATCGCACTATGGCATTCGCGCCAGTTGGCTCGCTCCAGTGAAGAATTGTATGACAGCCTGATTTCGCTCGTTGTTTTTCTTTTTCAAAAGTGAATTTGTTGGTCCAGTGTTGATAAACTGCAATCGAAGTGCGAAGATGTGACATTCACGTTCAGCATGGATCTTGAAGTAATCCCGTAACAGAACACTCTACTTCGCTGAACACTCTTCAACCTTATTTTGATTAGGTTTAATGTTGAATTTGTCGCCAAATGCAGTTCAGGTTTTAGAACTACAGAAAGAGGCGGTGAATAATTCCAGTTTGCTTATACAAGAGTGAACGATAACGTTTAGGTTGGTATGCTATGACCGTCTGAGACTTATGTGAGAAGATAATAGTTTGATGAGAAGAAGGTATAATGTGATTGCGTTGCACAATAGTATACTCACGGTATACTGATTCAAATTGCCCATTCTGTTGGGATTTCCCACACACCTCCAGAGTTCGTAGCTGTATTGTTTCATCGTTATGCACGGAGGGCATTGCCGAGTCTCGCCGTACGATGAATAATTGACGAATAAGCGTAGCCTTGCCTACAGGCTTTCTGTCTATCTCCTGTATCTTGTTTGTTTTTATGGATTAATTCTTATAAGAAGAGGCACTCTGATCCACAAGTGTCTGAATTCCAGCCCCCGACCCATATTTGTATGTCTGCAAGTCATGCCACAGGCGTGACTTAAGAAGTAGTCTCAACTCTTATGGACTTTAGTTTTAACCATATGTTTGGAAAACGTAGCCCGAAGCCTTGACGAAAGGCTAAAATCAGTTATGCTGATACATGTACGTCTGTTCGAGAGCCATTTGAAGAACACTTTAGTACAGAAAAGTATGTAGACCTATATGCATTGGTTTTTGTTTTGTTTTTTGTTCAATAAAAAGAAAATATATTATTAATTGAATTGAAATGAAATGAATTACATTGAATTGAATTGTATACGTAGGGACTCATGTATGTATGTATAAAAAAAATCATATGATATTTATTATTTTACATACATTTAAACACATCATAAATATTTATTAAAAATCTGCATTTGAAATAACGAAGAGAGTATGCTAGAGACATATAAGGAGAAGAAGAGAGAGATGGACATGGTGGAAAAGAATAGTCATGATAGTGGAAAGGAAGAGAAAACACAAGATAAGCAAACCAACGTCACTTCTGCTGACAGTATATATGTGACCCTGCACCGCAAAACAAACAAAAAGTCGCCAGACATGAATTTTTAGTTAAGACCATATTCTGAAAGAACAGACTTTGAGCGTTAAAATGATGTATAACTCAAATCAAATAGACTCTCTTAACCTATCTAAATATTGGAAAGAAAGCACAAACTCAGGAAAAGTGTGAACTGAGAAAAGAGGCTCTGAAGGACAGTGTCTATTCAAGCGCTTAATCTTTACCAAATCGTGCAAGCTGTGCGTTGAATGGGACAAAAAAGAGGAAGTAAACCACCAGAGTAACAACAATGAAGAGATTATCAAATTAAACTGAAATTAGGCATGCCTCATTAACACATTCTTTCCATAATCAATGCCAACTTTCAAAGCAGTAGCACTATCCATTCAAAAGTTATTAGAGTTGAAAGTGAAGAGTGTGTACAAGGTTTCTCAGAAATGAAAAAGGGACTCTAAAGACACACCTAATCACACTATTCTACCACAAATGTTCGAGATAAACTGCTTTAAAAACACACTTTCCCGTCCGTTTTATGATACCAAATTTTAGCATAATGTAAAAGAAGACCCGCTCTTTCAGAAAATATGAAAAAGTCAAGATCGGCCAGGCTGACCCATCTCACTTATTTTCAGTCCTCACGCAAAATCAGTGTGTGCGACTTTATGTTCGTTTTGTGGTGCACGGTCACATATACGGGGTGTGACAAGTTGCGACATCTAAAGGAGCAACAGCAAGTTCTGCTTGTATGATGGATCACGTTTATTTGTTCAATTCAATTAATTTCGAAATTTATTTCATTTTTTTCAACAGAACACAAATTAATGAGATATTCATACGAAGAGACGATACATTGAAATAATTTGGCGATTAGTATATTTGTCAAAACAACAGATATATATGTATATATATATGTATATACATATATTTCTCTTCGTCACTTCAAATGTTTATATATATATATATATATATATATATATATATATATGCGCGCGCGTGTGTGTATGTGTGTGTGTATAATATGCCTGCCATAATAAAATAATAATGATAATAACAATAAAAGGTAAGGTTTAAACATATAAAACGGGAAGGTACCCACTAAAAAGCAGTACTTGTAGAATGCGGATTCCTCAAAGAAATGATTGTTTGCAGTGATTTTACACGACATGGATGATACAAAACTGCAGTGTGGAGGAGTTATGTTCAATTTGTTTGTTTGTTTGTTTTTTTACTATACGTGTCGTATCTTCAGCTCTCAACGTAGAATGCTCGTATTTACTGGAATGCACTTGCTCATTCATTTACAACAGTCAAAGTGATCTTCTTTACTTCACGTATTGTACAGGTTGCAAACATCTGCACATGTATTCACTTGCACTTCAAAATGAAACTCAGATTCGTTTTACAAGTTGAATTTAGCAAATTGAACGAAGTCATGGATTTTCTTCTGTTCATTGTATAGAGAGCTTGAACATGGAATCCAGTGTCACTTGAAGATTCGCACTTCAAAGCGATCGTGACTGGATGCAAACACCATTGTCTTGATATAAAGCCATTTTTTATTAAATTGGCTTGAAAACTTGTGAAGTAAGGAAACTTCTGTATCCGCTCTTTCTTTAACGTGTGTTGAACGAGTAAACCTATGGCATGTGCTGTTCTTCCAGAAACATCTTTTTTTTTTTCTTTTTTTTTTGTCGGAGTAGACTTTGCGAATATTCTTTTTTTTTTGAGTAATGAGGACATTCAGTTCTAAATTTCACGAGTTTTTATGTTGTAATTTATGTGTGTGTGTGTGTTTTTGTGTGTGTGCGTGTAATGAAAATGGTTATTTTGTTTAACATTAAACAGGTGTCAATCGATAGATTTCCTCCAAACTCATTCGTCAGAAGGAATGAAACATCGAAAGGTGTGTTCAATCTACCAGCATGGTTGCTTAATCAGCCGTCTGTGCCAGCATTTATCTTTTCACTGCCAGTCATAAACCAACCATATTGAAGTTACTACAAGATGAGATTCATTTCACAAGAATAAAATTTGCAAAACTGGCCAGAATTTTTGTACGGTGCCCACCCCCTCCCAAAAGTAGATAGATAGATAGATAGATAGATAGACAGACAGATAGATAGATAGATAGATAGATAAATAAATAAATAAATAAATAAATAAATAAATAAATAAATAAATACATGTATAGACACATGCATATAATTATGAATAAATGAATCAATTCATTAATTAATACACAAATGAATGAATAAATAGATTTATAGAATAGATAAATAGATACAAGAATAAATAAATGAATAGATACACAAAATTGATAAAAAGGACAATACCCAAACTTACATTATGAGTAACTGCTCATCCGAATATTCGTAATGTGACGCTGTGATATAGTAATGTAAAATTCCGGCTTCGAATCTTCCTCCCACCACGTTTATACTTTAGCCAAACGTCTTTATACACTTTATCCCTTAGAATGTGTGTTACTGTAAGTCGGTAGGATCACATTGCTTCATTCATACTCATACATACACACACGTGTCTAAATGCCATTGTTATGCAAGTACAGACAGTCAAGCCTGTATACAGCGCCCACCCAAGGGAGACGAAAAGAGCGGCCATTATAGGCAGGTGGTTGCAAAGGCAGGGTTGATTGTAGGTATACAAACAACACATACCGGTATACATGTATTGTGAACTTATAGGTCAAAGTCTTGATAGTTGGCCTTGTCATACAGTTTCCAACTCTCTAAGTGCAGCTGGAAGTATACGAAGAGAAAACCAAATTTTTATCACGCTTTTAGAGAGAGTGGGTAGCGATCTACTGCTCACAAATCCTCACCATTTCTTATCGATCGATGCGCCTGTTGGATTCGCTCTTACTTTCACTCCACCAGCCACGCCATCCACATGATTCACGGGAGAGAGTGCGTGTGCCCCTTGCTGTCACGGCGTGACTCACAGCTTCGCTGTATCTCTCTTCTCATGATTTGAGAATATCTTTATACCTCCTCTGTCTGTCTGTCTGTTTATATATAATGCATGCATGTATATTATGTGTATGTATGTATGTATGTATGTATGTATGTATGTAGGCCTTTATGTATGTATGTGTATAATTATATATATATATATATATATATATATATATATATATATATATATATATATATATATATGTATATGTATATATATATATACACATATATATATATATATATACATATATATATATATATGTATATAATCTCTTTCTCTGTGTATTCCTCTTCACTTCAATTACCTACCTCTTGTTTTAGCTGTTCTATCCATTCACAGATATCTTTCGACTTATAAACTCACGCAAGCTCCCACCGATGATTGATATCAAGAAACATATCAAAGCACTATCTAAAATATGTATTCAGACAAAACTTCCTGAAACATAAACACAGGCATATGAATAAAAGCATAAACACACAAAGACATAAGCAGTGAAAAAGTGGCAAATATTAAACGTTTGTCGTGTATTCCATGCTATCATTAAAGGACAAATTCACCTTCATAGACATGTAGATTGAGTGAATGCAGCAGTAGTTGTAGAACACATCAGTGAGAGTTTGAGGAAAATTGGACAATCCGTTCAAAAGTTATGAATTTTTGAAATTTCTGCTCAGTCACGGCTGGATGAAAAGACTACTATAGCTTGTGATGTCACGTGTGTATAACAATATAAAGAAAGAATAAAGTAAATTCAACATATTTCCATTTTTCTCGCATAACAAAAGAACACTCGACTTCTCTCTTTCAGAAGGCAGGGGGAATAATATTACCCTTAACATACGTCGGTAACAAATCGAAGAAATGTGCACTTCACTCAAAAAGTAAAGTTTTGTGAAATTCCCTTTTTATTTTCCTTTTATCGTTTAATAATTGTACGCATGTGACCTCATACACCCTAGTAGTCTTCTCATCCAGCAGTGACTGCGCAGACACTTTAAAAATTCATAACTTTCGAACGGATTGTCCGATTTTCCTCAAACTTTCACAGATGTGTTCTACTGATATTGCTGCATTCTCTCAACCCTTATGTATATGAAGGTGGACTTGTCCTTTATGTGTTATCGTAGAGAATACACGCACAAAATATAATCAACCCACCATGGCTATCCTTTCTGGATCCGTCATTGTTTAAAATGAAACACGCAGCTCCTTAAATCCGGTCGACATATTCTTGTGTTCAGATAAGAGTGGTAAATTCGTATTCAAGAGAAGAGAAATTTACCAAACGCTCTGGTATGGGAATTCAATGACAATCGTTCAAGGATCTGCTGACTCAATCACTGTAAATGAGCAAGGGCAATTGATTCCGTATTAGCACTGGAATCAGAAAACAAGGTATTAGATATACGTATACACCATGTAGTGGTAATCTTTGTCGTCCTTCAAACTAAGAAGCGCCACGCCACTTCCCCAGTACGTTAGTGCGGATAGAAAATCATGCAATCGAACGAATGGTTAGATTAGCATTCATTAGGGACGGGGCCAGAGCTCTGGGGAATTTTTGTGCTATTTTCTCCTTGCGCCCGCGCTGAACTTCTCGAGTAGTGATTGATTATCGCTGACCGATAATTCGTCAGTCGTAATGCATGGTTCACTGTCTTTGAGTGCGGGTTTCTGTCGTCTGCTTCAGTGCCGTTGACCATGAGAGGATCGCAATGCGATAAAATGAGCGATGCATTGTGGGTAAACGCCATTGCACTCGTCTTCAACAAGTATCTCCATACTATGTATGGCGCCAAGCTTCATATCCGGTCGCTTCCATTTCAGAAAAGGGTGCATGAACAAGATCTTAGTCTCTTCCCATGTAAGTATTGGGTTTTGTGTTATAATGCGAATGCGGTATTTTCCCCTCCTTCAAAATGAACATGGCTTATTACACAGGAGGTCCACTTATGCTCAATAATCGAATGATTTTCATTAAAAAAAGTTTCCCAATACATAATTTTGATCAAAAGACCATGGACTCTTCTGTGTTGCGCGTGATACCGCGTAGTTCGTGCTGTAAGGACAGTAGTCATGAATTTGACCCCCAAACCCTAACCCTCACCCTAGCTTCCTGTTCAAAGATAAGACATGCATCCTTGACAATACTCACAAAAGCAGATATTTTGCCTCATTAATCCTCGTTCCTATTTGTTTAAAAAGATACACACACCCCCAAATTTAATATTTCTTAGAGCATAGAAAAGAGTGTTTCAAAACAAACAACATTTTTTGAATACTTATATGTGAATTCTTTTAGCTAACTTCTTTTTTCATCAGTGCGATAGCATTCTATAGAAAAAATGAGCGCAAATAGAAATTGCTTAATGCATTACATCGAATATTCTTTGCATCGAAAATTGTGGATTTTTGTAGTTGTCTGTGGTCTCATTTAAGACCCTACACTCGTGTCATTGTAATTGGAGAGCATACAGCTGGCCTCGCGGATGGCGACTGCTTTAGGGTACCTTTCTAATGCGCTGACAGGAAATATTTGGTAAGAAAACTATTTGTTTCCCCCACCACACAGGACGGCCAGTAGACCTAGTAGTGGACAAATATTCGCTATCGAGAGGGTAAACACGGTGTGTTTGCAGACTGTCTTTACTCAGGGCAGCTCTCGGGGGAAAAATGGGGAAGGGGAACGAGAAGGGAGGTGGTGACAGAAAGTCGTAACTTCTTGATTTCATCTGGATGAATGGGTGAATTGTGACATTACTAGTAAATGGTTCAAATAAGATCGATGTTAGGTTGAAATAATAATTGAGACCTAGTAAACATGGGCATTACTCTTAATCTGCTTGAAAGTAGAGGGATATGCGCAATGAGTTTTTAAATATCCACAATTTGTAGATACACTGATCATTTCAAATTCAAGAAAACATTAGTCTAATTGAGTGTGTATCCCATATCGATTGTCAAAATAATGATGGATGTTCACAGAAATAGTTGCAACTGTATACACATTACGGGGAAGAGGGCAATTAATAACCCGTGCTTCCACGAAACCAATTATCGAAAAACATATTTGCCATCAACGGCTGTATTTAGCACAATTTGCTTATACACGTTGACGGTCCAGATGATTAAAAAAAAACTATGCAAATTTTTTTCGTCGAATCCCAACACCATCTCTTGTTCGTTCCCGTTGCCATGATAGATTGGTCGCTTCTAGGGCGTCGGTATCGTCTGCACGTGATCGAACATCAAATTATCCCGCTGCGCTCGCACAGGGTGGAAAAAGCGAATGAACCGATACATCAGTACTCAGGGCTCTTTGTTTGTTTATTCCCTTTGTTTTGTTTTGTTTCGCTTGGTGAGGGGAAAGCGAAGGGTTCTGTCCGCTGTCTTCTTCACTTTTTTTGTTGTCTGTCCAAAATGCCAAATCATAATTGCTCCATAAATATCATCAGGTACTTCTGGATGAAAGTGCGTTAATTCTGGAAGACAATGAGTGATTGCTATGACGTCATAATGATAGCTCGACGCGAAAAGGGGAGACTTGTCGTCTGCGGCGCTGTAGGAGAAAAAAAAATAAGAACGAGGGAGAGCAAATACCTACGTTCCAACTTTGGCTTGTATCAAGTAACTTGTGTCGCCTTTTTCTTTGTTTCTTTCTATACTTGCCGGGCATCTTTTTTTTTTTCTTTTTGGCCTGCCATTATGTTTGCAGTGAAGTCGAGATTTTCATTAAGGAAGACGGCTGGGGGAAATAGTGGCACGTGATTACCCTCAGTCAAAATTGTAATATACGGCTTGTTCCACGCAAATTGAAGCTGTAATCAGAATGCTTTTCTCGCAGACCCACGCTGATCATAAATTACCCGCCACGACACTCTCCCAAGTGAATAGATCTCTTGGTGGTGTCCTTTTTTTTCATCGAGTTCCCATTCCCTCCAAATTTCCAGAACATATGGCCATTTTCCGCCTAAGAAAATGGTCATAGCCAAGCATGACCGACTCTACCGGTTTATAAACCACCATGTTTGATCAAAATACTATTCTGTCGATTGAAAGTGGAACAAAGGGTAGTTGTCTCCCGTCCTGTTTGTGTGTGTGTGTGTGTGTGTATGTGTGTGTGTGTGTGTGTGTGTGTCTGTGTGTGTGTGTGTGTGTGTGTGGTAAGAACTATTTGGCTCTTTTTAAGCTATCCGTGGTTACTGGGATGTATCCAAGACCATTTTCTCCTCTGTATCACAGCCACATCTTCACAAACAGATATAGATGAATTGCTAACTAACTTTAGCTAGTGCCATCGTGACACATTTTTGCAGAGGCGGCTTTACTTGCTCTCTTATTCGTCCTAATGTCTTTCTGAAACTTCAAAATGATACAGTGGAAATTTCGAGGTAATGCCATGTGATTTATTCCTTCCCTCAATTATGCCATCAGCTATATAAGTGGGTTCTTTTTTTAGTTTTAAATTGTTGATCTAGGGAGTATTTAGATAGAAATGTAAGCAATCTGATGATTGAATTATGTTCATATCATTTTTTTTATTGTTTATCATTCATAGTGATAATTATTTTAGTAATAATTTTTTGTATATCTTAAGCTTTTCAATGTTTAAGTTTAAGTTAATATTTTCAGTTTTAGTTAAGTGTATCTTGTAAGAGATTCAATTTTCTTGTTGTTTTATATGGATTAATAATCATGTTTGTATCCTTTATCTTTGTAAACATGTGCAATTCAGCCACTGGCTGCTATACATGACTGAATAAAACCTTTATTGAATTGAAAATAATATGTTGCCAAGTCACGTCGTATATACGCACTAATTGGATGTGAAGTCTTACTATTGTAGAAAGCGGAGGTAGAGACGTTAGATATTCAGAGCTAGTGCCAATAAATAACCGACATAAACTTCTTGGTGCGCAATCATCTTCTTGCTCCGTTTTTGTTCATAAAGGTACTTTGACTAAATCATAAAATGGTCAATTTCCCCGGAGGCATCATTTGTTATGACTGTGTTCCTTCCCAGGGAATATCAAAAGACAACTTTCTTTTTGTTTTGCTATGAAACTATTTTAAAAAAAAACATGTTTTACACCCCTCTTGTTTTCTCGTGCAAATGCGCATGACTTCCGTTCGCTTCACTATCTTTCATTTCTCGTTATGTCGTCGTTAAAGCTGAGCCGCTCGGAGGGAAAAAAAGTGCTGAATGCAATCTTGGTCTATAAAACCGTCTCGGTAGACTGCATTAAAAGTTGCGCGCCGATTTACTGCGGTAATTAATGTTCCAATATTGTCATCTTACTTGCCGTCTGCTATCTTTTAGTGCTTGCCAGGCTTCATGATTTTGTTGTCCTAGAATTTATGAGTTTGTTGCCATTTCCAGCTACAGAAGAAGCTTACGCAAAAAGTCTTCGTGTTTTTACCGTACTCCGCAACTGTACATCATGCACAGAATCAATATTCTATGATTTATTCCGAATTCCGATTTGCACAATTATTCTATGAAGCCAGTACAAATACATGTATAACACATAATAATTGATTCTATATCTTATAATATTTCAGACTACATAAATCTACGTCAGGACTGAATTAAAATACAATAGATTGCAAGTCATAAGTGCAATATTTGAATCCTTAATAAACTTATATGTGCGAAAAGTCAAATAGAATGGCGATAAAATCTTTTCTGACGAATTGCGCATCGCTTCCGCACATGTTGCGAGATGACGTTTAATAGACAAAGATCAATCATCGCATTTTGCTCTTTTCCCCGAGGATGGCGTAGGATGCAACAAGTTCAGAGATGACTCAGCCAACTCTCCCACTGCCTCCCCACCTCTTTCCCGCTGCTTCCCCGACGCCTCTTCCTCACGCTGGCCTTCCAACGGATATGCATGATCCCTGCTTCCTCACAGAATGATTGATTTCTCTCGACCCGAAGTAAACAGATTACGAATTTTTCCACAGCGTAGGGAAGATTGTGTGCTTACCCCAATACGCGCGTATAAGAACGAAGGCTCAAAACATTGTTGGCACAGGGGTGAAACAGCGACTGAACTCATTCCGATCGCATACGACAGATGTAGGTAACGGTACGCCCTTTTAGCAGCTAAAAGCACACTTATCATTATCACTCTGGCACTGTCTGGTGAGCCAGCATTCAAAATTCAAGAATCGCATGGCATAATAGTAATGAGGGCACGAGAAAGGAGAAGAAGCTCACTTTCCCTCTCAGAATTGATCCGCAACACTTCTATGGAAAGAAAAAAAAACAAACAAACCAAAAACAATCAGTAGAGTACAAAGCCTTGGTCGTCCTAAATCTAAAATACCAATCGGAGCTTTCAGTAAGGGAGAGCTATTGTTTGATAAGGAATGTGTAGTGAAGACAGGGTGTCACAAGATCACGAGAAACAGAGTAGTATTATAATTGTTTGTGATAAAATTTTCAAGATTTAGAAGATTAAAGTGTCAAGCGCTTTTCGCGACTTATAGCCTTAACCAAGACGTTATTCGTTGAATTTCCTCGTAGTAATATTACGATTCTGTGTAACAAAACGTGGACAACTCGAATGAAATTAAATCAGATGAAAATATCAAATTTCTTCTTGCCCAAAAGCGACACGATTGAAAATCCACATGCTTAAGGTTCCTGAAATATATAGATTTTAAATATTTTCAAATAGTTGGTCAATGTATTATCCAGTAAAATAAAATTTTCCCTCATCGGATGAAAAGATGTGAAAGAGTTATGTGATAACCATCTGAAATCAGTCAGGCACACTTGATACAATATTCCAATTTTTGGAAAATGAAACTGCAAATAATACACCATATTTTGTGACTTTAATATCCCCCGTTAATACTGTTGTTATATTGCACTGACAAAATATTCCTAACATTCAGGAAAAGTAAAAGTTGAGGTTGTTCGGTCAGCAACTTTTGAGAAAATAAAACCATCTTCCCATGTCAATTTTGGATTACCGACACTTAACATGTCTGCATAAATACAGCTTTGGCTGATCGACATTATATTAGTATAAATACATGTATAAGAAAGGATTCCATGCTTATCATTATAATGTTGGTCAAGGGTACAGCAACCTGAGGAGATCAGAAAACAAGCTGAATTTGCGAACACTTCTTCAGGGGGGACAGATAAAAGTGAATTTAGATTGGCTCGAAATAGAATTTCACTGGGAACACCTGCTGCGTGGGACATATAGTACAGAGTCTACACTCGTCTTCACGAGCTAACCTCCCCCTCCTTCCCTCACCTACCACTCACCGTCACAAAGATCCTTGCTTTTCCGCTCCACTCGCTCCTGAAAGCGCGGGATTTATTAATAAGTATTGACCGATACCGGGCCTCATTTCGGGAGCCACAGCCCCTCGGGGTGTACGGGATTCATCTCATTCCCGTCCGTAATTAACCTACCAAGCAGTGGCGGTGTGCTGCTAAAACATTGTGGCAAGCACATCAAGGATATAGGGGAAAATTCCGTTTTAAAAGAGGAAAAAACACACACAACATGCTAATTTTACTGGACTTGGTGATTTCAAAGTTCTGAAAGACCAACGAATTAATGACTGAAAAGAGTTATTTTACATGCATTACAAGAAGAGAGAGAGAGAGAGAGAGAGAGGAAAAATAAATAGATACACAATAAATTACTTCCTTCAATGTTCCCCTTCACTGTTTAGGCAAAGCGATGCTGGCCACAACCTCTGGGAAAAAAAAGTCAGGTTGGAAATGTTATCAAAATATTCATCACTGATGTTCAGCGATGTCGACAAGATTGCCCCGCCGCCCGGCTATATAATATCGAAATCGTTTCGCAGACTCCGCCCTGTTTTCATTTCTCAAAGTTGCGGCGGGCGCAGCCATTCAGGCCAATCACGTGATCAGCAATGGAGAGAGCATAAATTGACATCATGCGGCTGATTTCGTTTCTGCACTTTGTACTCCGATGCAAGGGGACTAATAAATATATTCGTTTGCGGAAGGGACTCGCTTCAATGCGCTGCGAAATCCGCAGTCAGAATCTCGTCTTCAGTAGATGTGAAGCTGTCCTAACCGACGGGGGGGGGGGGGGGGGGATGCTAGAGAGGGCACGGACCATATTTCTTTGCTATTCTTTTCCAGTCAGAGGTAAATATGCGTCCAGTTGGAAAAGTCACAGACTTTGGAGGGGGCGTAGTGATGATTGATAAGTCTCCTAAAAACTAAACGCTGGGACGGCAACGTCAACAAACACGAGATACAAAATAATATTCTTTCTGAACAGAAATTTCTCCTAACTACAACAATGCGGGTTTCAATCCTATTGTTATAGTGCATAGATACTGCACTTTAGAGCGTATTTCAAGGTACACATGCCCCAGTTAGCTGCAAGCTCACAGGGAACTGAAATTATATTGTGTATATTGTGAGATAAGGTAAAGAAGTTGGTTGAATCACTTAATATATATACTAGTATGATACATGCTACATAATACTGTATATATATATATATATATATATATATATATATATATATATGTATATATATATATATATAGTTATATTAAAGTATTTTATATGTATATAATGTGTGTATATTATATATATATATATATATATATTATATATATATATATATATATGTATGTATGTATATGAAATCACGATATAGATGGACTGGGCTGAATTAGTGCTAAATATAGGATGCAGTAGCAATGCGCCTTTGATCGATACATTTATTAAATTTGTGTGGATAAAGGATTTTGGATGGGGACGAGTCGGTGAGAGAAGAGGCCGGAGTTAGGTTCTAGAAATATACACCAATATACAGTGCGTCTCATTCCGAGGCATTGACCTTGAGAACACCCCAGCTTTTATTGACTTTATTATAAACTGCACCCGCGGCTCTTTGCAATGGATACGCGCGCACGTCAGTGGCCTTGGTTTAACCGGTGGAGGCAATATCCAATTTCGACAGGAGTTCGTAAATGTTAATATTGAATCATTTCACGCACATATAGGCCTACCAACTGTAGCTGAGGTCGAGTATTATACATTGACTCAAACACCAGTTAGTACAGACAGGGCTACTCTGGGGTGAAAAATGTGCAATACTTGTTTTCACCTTGAAAATTTAATATTTAATATCTCTTGTCACTTTCTATTCAAGAGAATCTTTCGTCACTCTAGGTCCAGAGTGAGAGGAAAATAGTTTTCATCTCAGTAAAATTGGATGTCTAGGTATTAAAGAATAAGACTCAAAAGTGCACAAACACCTATTAATCGCTGCATTCCCCGAGTAATCTAGTAAAGCTATCATTACTGTCCTATCAGCACGTCTCAAGTTTAGAAGTTCTCAAGTTAGAAAAAGAAATCCTCTGCTGGGTTTGTGTGCAGAACAGACCAATTCATCTGTGCAAAGTTGTAAACCAACTGCTTGCAGTTGTAGGTTACAGTGTGACGTATACCGTGATACTAGATGAATTAATTGCGTCTGGATTCACACTTAATATCTTTCGAGTAAAAACAAAATCAAATGTTTTCTCTGAGAATCTCTGCTTCCAGCCGACACTATACTTTGCAACATCTTATTCTACATACCGACGACAATATATCAGAGAGAAGTGTCATACCTTAGTTGCATCACCTCGGGGAAAAAAAAAGCATATTATTGCTGTAAAGAAGTTTTCAAGAACAGCTACACCAACAAAACCGCCTTTAATGAATTCAATTCAGAAGGCTACCATACTACAGTGTACTTGATATCTTCAACAGGCGCATGTGTCTATGCGTATCTACTTACTCTTCGAATATCAAAATTTCTGATAGAGAAATACCTCAGCCAAACACATCTCATGGAGCCATAAAAATGCACTCTTCTAATGCGGAAAAGTGGTTTACGTAAATATATCAACAAAAAAAATTAGCCAACGCATACGACATTCATTTGAGTTTTTTTTTTCTTTTGTTTTAGATGAATCAGGTCCCAACCAAAGACCTCTACGCAACGTATCGCATAACGAATATAAAACATTCTCATATAAGATAGATGGCATTGCTCCGGGTGATATTTGAATATGAATACATACAATCCACTGGGCTGTCACTCACAATCTAGCGATTATCATTGTTGATGTCAAACCCTTAGGCTGACTGAGATATGGCTGGACAGATTCATTACTGGGATGCAAAACAAGCTACGTTTTATGTTTTTCGTTCTGCGGAGAGATTATTACAACAGTTGTTGCACGCAGGAGGCCGATGTAGGGTAGAGCCGAATCCTATAGGGCCGACTCGGCAGGGTAATTCTGCATGGGGCCCCCCTTTTCTTCAGGCGCACGAACCGATTCAGTAGATATCTTCTGTCGCGCTTTCACTACCCCGCGTCATTTTGTGGAAATATTGCAATACGATCGGGCTTATTCAAGCTATGATTTGCCTAGTACTGGGCGCTCCTCAAATCCAAGAAAAAGCCTTCGACTGTTGCTTGCTAATACCCCACCCTAGCCTTTCCATCATCCGCTTGAGGGCAGCGGAGGCGCCAAGAAGGAAGATTCTATTTGGTTAGTTCTTAAAATTGCCGAGGGTGTAGGGGGGGGGGGGGGTAAAAGAATGCATCCGTTCTTCCAACAAGCGTCTATTTGTCGTTGCTCTTCAATCGCTTTTTTTGAGATCCAGCGGAATCAACTGGAATTCGGCCCAATGATCAACAGATGGGTGATGGCGCATGTACAATGATTTCATGCATCTGAAGCGAAAATCCCATGCTATTCAGTATGAATTTGTTTATACATGCGTTTGTTAATTCTGGCCACCAAAAAAAAAAAAGGACTTAAAAACAATTTTGTTTTAAAGTCCTGAAAAAAAAAGTTAGTCAGTGGAAAGTCTTTGAAGGACGTGAAAATCAGGCGTTTTTGGGCAATGTCACACTTTTAATTCGCACATTAGAAGTCATGAATACAACAAAGAGTAAAGAATGAATGAGCATTTACACTGATTATAGACGTCAAGTTTTATTGACAAGGTCCATGTAAAGAGGATATCACTGTATCAAAAATGAAATAACAGAGGACCACAAAATGGTCGAAATTAGAAAAATACAAACAAAGACGAACTTCGTACGGGTGAACCATTCTGTTTTCTTGTGTGAGTTTTGTGGTTGTTACTTTTTTTTTCTGTATTCGTAAAATCGTGGAGATCTTGCTTGTCAAATTTAGCCATCTGGTCATTCTAAAATGTGTAGCTTCCAAGAGATGCCTGATCCATCGCTGTAAGAAAAGGAAGAGTGGATTTCATGGGACTTAATAAATCAGGGTGCCAGGCATGGCTGGCTACAACCTTTCATTTCATAAATCCCTGACGGTTCCCACCCCTATACCATTCGGCTACAGCACGCTCGGCCCTGACGCATTGATTCACTCTGACCTCATAGCTAGGAGATGATAATGGATTTGTTGGACACTGCTGTTAGCGTGCATTTATCATCTACACCAAATCAGCTCAATGGTCCAAGCGATTCCTTCCTGCTTAGCGTTGCCATCAGGAAAGTGAAATAATGAATAAAAATAATTTCAACATAATAATTCGTGTAATGACAGTCTTTCAAAGATCGTTAGATGAAGTGATGGTGCACAATTCTGAAATGAAGGAAAGGAGAGAAAAATTATTCTATTGGTGATGAGTGTTACTTTCTTTTCTGGTGGTTGTGATAGCAATGCTAATGTGATTTGATTTGATGCCTCAGGGTGGTTATTTTGTTGCTCCAGCAGTTAATAATCTCCTACCAGTGGTAGTGATGATTCCAATGGACATTTTTTTTTTGTTTGGTAGTGATTGCAGTGATATTAATGTTTATAACTGATTGCGGAAGACATGGACGAAGGGTGGCGATCGCGATGATCACTTTGGGATATCATAACGAAGGCAGTTTCCATGGTAATTATTTTGGTGATGGGAATAATGATGAAGGCGTTGAATGTGACTGCAGCTTTTGATGATGATGATGATGATGATAATGATGATGATGATGATGATTTTGTTCACACGTGAAGTAATAATTGATATTCATCCTAACACGTACATTTAACAATATGACGTTGAGAATTGATAGGCAAAGGCAAAGGGGAAAAGCAGCTTATCTGCAAGATAGCTTCGCAATGTATCATTTATACTATTATCTGGAAAAACTGGGATGATGTATTTCATTTCATCGCTCTGGAATACTTAACGAGGATGATAAAATATAGATTGCGGAATGAGGTGTAGTAATCATTCACGATCCCATCAGAAATATTACTCAAGATGAGCTACGTGAGTAGAAAGCCAACAAAAACAATGAATTTGACTCTGCAGGAGTTCAACGCCCGGTGTGGTGGAATATCAATCGCCACATACCGCCCAGCTCTACGTCGCATATCCAAGACTCGCACCACCTGCCGTCCAAAGCAACACTTCCGTTTACCGGGTAAAAACAGCACGTGCATTTTTTGGGTGCATTGCCATCAGTAATGAGGGGAGGTGTATTCATCCCTTGAAAGCTGTGTGTCTCGTTGTTTCGATTCCCACCGCATCTTGTAGATTCAGCACGCGCCACTGCATCCAACAGAGACGGACCAGGTAGTTTACTATGACGAACTCAATGTTAGGAGTTTGTGGTCGGTTCAGGTGGGTGAACGGCCTTTGCGTGAAGCGTAGACTAATCAGTAACAATCGATCGAGACGCAATACTTTATCGTCTTCCTGGCGATCGTTATCCAGGCGCCTTCTCAGTTAGCAAACTCCCCGTATCCGATTCTGTGGTTCCGCTAATAAGTGTTTTGCTGGATTTGAGTAAGGGCTATCGATGCGCGAATATAATGCTGGAGGAAACACGCTTTCGGCAGACATGTTTCCCCAACATGTTCCTGCGGTTTTCTTGGTTTCGTTTCTCTCTCTTTCCCTCCCCCTCTCCTTAATAAGTGGTGTTTTAATCACACCGAAAGAGCTACAGGCGGGTTTCGATCGATTCAGTTGGCAAAAAGTTCGATTGTAAGCTGTGCTCATACAGCAATATTGAATCAGCGCAGAGAGTGAGCACTTGACTATTTCCTGGCAGACTGGAACAACATGTCCGAAAAACTGACAAAATAGTACTCGATTCATGTAGTCAGACTAAGGACCTTTGGCCGCGTGAGAAGAGAAAGTTTCAACGATGGCAGTACTGGAAGCCCCTACTACGTTACGATGTTTATCACTCCTGGTGTCAGATGTCTGTATCAAGGCCATCTAATGTAGTATGCTAAAAACCCATATCTTTTGAGACAAGGAGGGTAGCATCGCTATATAACAAGGTTAAGAGCAGATCGGCTTTGCGCAGATTTATATCTTTGAAGGTATCGCTCTCATCGCTCTCACAACCTTGGAAGCGTTAGAGACCGAAATATTGCATCAGCTGTTTGCTTTGTGTGTATGTGTGTGTGGGGGTGTGTGTGTGTGTGTGTGTGTGTGTGTGCGCGCGCACGCGCTTGTGTGAAGACACAAAATAAACCCTAATAATGAATGCAACAACCTTCATGATTTGATTGTTCAGGAAACCGATGTGTTTTGAACCTATTTATAAAATCAGCTTTCTGTCCGACGAAGGCCATAATCCATCAAACACACACAAACATATACAAACATGGTATACACAGAAAATAAATGAACATGTTATTCAAAAAGAACCAGTGTTTCGTGCGGTTTTTTCAGTATCGCACTAATGTCATGTTGAAACTAAATATGAGTAGAGGAATTCTAACCCACACAGCCACACACACATACAGATATATATATATATATATATATATATATATATATATATATATATATACACTAAGCAAAAAAAGTAAGTTCCCCTCCAACATTTTTGGATATATCTCAAAAAGTATTTTACGGATTTTCATAATTCAAACGGGGATGGATAGGGAATTTCATTACTCATAACATGAATGGCGTATCATTGCCACCAGATATTATTATTTGTGTAAAAAGACGCATTTTATGTCAAAATGCATGGGGAAAAAAGTTGCATGGGGAAAAAAGTTGCACTTTAGGCCATAATTATGAAGCATATTGTATACATTTCCTATGTAAGTTCACAAATGACCTTTTTAAATTGTGTAATTCTCAGGAATTTCTTCAGGTACTATATGCTTCCCTATTAAACAGATGTTATGCATACTTTTTAAACAATAGCCTTTTCAATATGAAAATGTTGGTAGAAGCCATGTGATTTGTAATTCCAATTTGGGTTGATCACATTAATGTGCCTGTGGCCATTTTACATCATGCGCTCAAGTTGTAGATCAGTTTGTTGAGGGAAATGGCATCAAACCTATGGAGTGGCCTGCAAGATCCCCTGACTGTAATCCAGTAGAGAATCTTTTGGATATCATTAAGCGGAAAGCGAGCAAGAAGGTGAAAGATGACACTTCATTCCAAGAATTTCAGCGCATCTTGCAGAGAGCATGGGCCTATATTGAGCAGCGCCAAGTACAAACTTTAGTTAACAGTATGAGGAAGAGATGCCGGCTGGTCATTGAGCGGATGGTGGACATATCAATTATCAAATACTTCACTGTATGCTCATGAAAAGAAAGAGACAGAAAAATATGCAATAAACCATGCTTAAATTTTCAGAATCATGAGTGATTGTTTGATTATTTGTGTAAAAGTCACTGCAAAACACTAAAGTGCAACTTTTGTTTGCATGCGTTTTGACATAAAATGCATTTTTTCACACCAATAATGATATCTGGTGGCAATGATTTGCCACTCATGTTATAAGTAATAAAATTCCTTATCCATTTCCGTTTGAATTATGAATATCGGTAAAATACTTTTTGAGATATATTCAAAAATGCTAGGGGGAACTTACTTTTTTTTGTTGAGTGTATATATATATATATATATATATATATACACATATAACACACACACACACACACACACACACACACACACACACACACAAATAGTGTACAATCACCATGTTAAGGAAAGGGGAGCATTCTGTGTCACGTGTTGCCATAAATTAAGTAGACATCAGCCACAGTCGCCGTAGTAAGAGGCATCCACCATTCGGCTTTTTGCCGGAGTACTTTCGTGTTTCCTACGCGTATTTTAGTCAATAAAAAACAGTTCAGAGAATTCTTCCCATTTTCATTTGGGTTTCTCAACGCGAGAGTGCTTCAATACAAGATAATTGCAGACCATTTTAGAGCAATTTATACAGCCAGACACTAATGAGGTAGGAAATCCCAGAGACGATGAAAACACAATCGGGAAAAAATGAATGACCCTTTCTGGTCTAATCACCGTAAACACGATGCAGCGCTGTATGGGTCGTAAGGTTTTTATCTTTTTACCTGAACACGCGGCAACAGGTCAATGTCAACTCAGAAAAATAATGTCAATCAGAGCAATGCAGTGGAAGAAAGGTCAGGGTGAAAAGAGATATGGCAGGTGTGTATCTGAAGGGATGCAAAATAGAAAAGACATGATAATGACGATGCTTATTGTCGAAAAGTGCACCAACTTATCATGAATATAATGGAGGAAGAGGAAACCAGATAAACAAAACGATTCCATTCGAATAAATGAATTCTCTTTCTTGCGTGGAGTTGCTTTATGTTACGACTGATAACAAATTGCCCTTCATCAAAAATACTGAATAATCCTATTCTTATTTAAGGACAATTTATGAACCGGTTGCAAAAGGATTCTAGTTTAGATTATATTGGAAAAAACCCGCAGAAACATTGACATTTATCATGAAATGAAGTAAAAATGAGACAAATTAATACCGATATGATGGGAGCAGACAAAGTATAATGCGCTATTGTGCGCATGTGCTGCGCATGCGTGACGAGGGTGGTTGACGTGCTTGCGCGCGAGAACAAGTAGGCTTAAATGCCGAATATTTCGCGAGTCAGATGTTATTCGAGAATCTAAAAACACGCGAAAATATTACCACTGATCCCGACATAAATGTGACGTGCAAGCATAATTTCTCCATTCAGCGCTGTACTGCACGATCGCGAATTTAACCTCTCGCCAAATTGTCGGGAAGTCCCGATTCGCGAAAAATCAGACTTGCTAAATTATGGCGTATACGAGTTAGCCATGACATTGGAAGATCGGCTCTTCAATCACACAAGAATTATGATCACTTGTAGGAAGAGAAGATTAATTTTCTCTGAGTGATCACGTATTGACTATTCGTTGAATTACATGTGTTCGTAGGAAAAGTGTCTCCCTTTCAATCAACAATTGGTCTCCTTTTAAGCTTTTATCTAACTTTGCTTGCAATGGCTCACGGAGGTCCTGGTCCAATTTCATTTGAAAAAAAAAAAGTGTGATGGCAACTCCTGTTGCAGTGGCAAGTGTCATGGTAATGACAAGAATAAGGCTTCCTGATTGGCTGTTGCTACAAGAACTTGTCACTCCAGTAAAAATTGATATCATAACATCCTTTATGAAATTGCTGGTTGCCTCATGCAAAGATTGAAATGTCTGCTGCATAATCTATGTAAAACGTGATCATGAAATTTCAGTTCCTCCAGAACAAACTCGTCATAAACAGTCAACCTTCTGGCAGAAAGTAACGCGACATGACTACCTCATTTCGACTCGATAACTCTTTCTATATGATTCTTACGCAGCTTATTTACTCTGATGATTTGGTCTTTGGCGTGAGTTTCCATCTTCCTGTTTTGACTTTGACTTTGACTTTCAAGGAAAGAAACCTCAAGGTTTTATCTTTCTTACGGATGGCTGTGCTTTCTTGTTGCAGGAGCTTTCTGTTCTCTCGATTATCTGACGTCCTTGAAAATACAACGGTATGCTTCTCCCACGCAAACTCAACGCGGTTTCTAAGATTCCTTACCGCAGTCGCTTAACTTTTTTTTTCTTTTTGCGGAGGCGCCATCACGCAAAAGTTCTGGTGAACTTCTCAATTTTGACTTGCGAGAGCCGTGATACCGTTCCATTCCTTTGTCGATTCCCGCCAATTGATGCTGCGCTTCTCTCCCGCTGACGTGACGAAGGAGCTGGACTGGGCGAGCGAGGTCGAGAGGACAGCCGAGTGTCATTCGCTTTCAACACACTCTTCAGTAATTTTAGTTTTACCCCCTAAAAAGATCCCCGAGACAGTTTAACTGAACGTCTCCCTATGTTTGATGTTTTAAGGCCGTCTCTGATAAGGAAAATCAATCACTGAATGGCAAGGTGTTGAAAATGTTGACATTTTCAAATAACGTAATGTGTCACATTAGAAGAACACATGACAGTAACGACCGCAGAAAGAAACGAATCGAAATAATTATAGGTGGTAAATTCCATGCGGCAGTTTATGTCTGCATAAGACTTCCAACATGAGAATTGCTGTAGGCGTGTGGAATAGTTAATGTATCGACCCACAAGCAACGAAAGCGGCTAGATTGAATAAGCCTTTCAAGGAAGCGACCCTCATCGTTAAAAATGTTAAAAGGGAGAAAGAAGAACGTCCCTAATGAGAAAAACAAAGAAGAAATAAAACCAGACAGAATCATTGAATGGGGAGGTGTTGTAAATGTTAACATTGTAAATAACGTCCTGTGTTACGTCAGTGGATAAAACCGTGGCGTCCGTTGGTCTTTTCCCCCAGAAGCAATAGAACATAATATCCTCTTGCTAGTCTACTCTTGGCCCTAACATGATAGCGGAACACAAAGACGATAAATCTACAATGACAACACTGATCGTTTCCTTTTTATCGTATATTCATTTTATTTGATATAAAATCGATACATATCAATAATCTCACATCATGTAAACATATTCATCCAGCGCTGCCCAGACTTAAACAATGCAACCGGATTACAGAACCGACAAAGTAGTTTAACAACTTTACACGGTGAAGGAATGAACATGGATCTTTTTTTTTCTAACACCGCTTAAATTACAACTTTTAATTCGTAGATTAATCGCAGTTAGCCGTTATGGAACCTCGTTGAAAATGAATAACCTTGAGATTACATACATCGTACAGTTGTTAAACTGTTCAAACATCTGAATTAGTTGTTTCTCACATCTTTGAAAGAGTAAAGTACATGTTTTGGACAGCTGTTGCAATAGTATCTCGAGAGGTTTCCTGGTCCTCACACTAAAATGACTAACCAAGCTACAGAGAAATGCAAGTAATTAATAACTCTAAGTAGAATGGATATGATCATCGATCCGAAAGTGTCGTTGTTAAGTTACGCGAGTATTTCGTTCCATTAACACCTCGATTAATCAAAATAAATGTCGTGTTTACGCTGGCAGCTTCTGCGAAGATCATCGTACTTCATACATGCACACTTTGGGACTGATAGTCCATCGCAGTTCAAAATTTTCGAGTCTTTTTTTTTTTTGGCACTCGTTATCTGCCTAACTGCTCAGTGATAGCCTTCAAAACACGCCGATTGAGATGAGGATTTAAACTCGGATTGGTGGCAAATACCGCCGCAATTTCAGACAATCTGTCAGGACCTTTGCAGTCTTAAAACAACACATGGGCACTGCTGCCCCAGAGGCCTGGCACAAAAATCGTGACTTAATTGCCAATTTCCGTCTTGGAGCCGTCAAGGGCTTTCTTAAGGCGACCAATAGGTGTCCCCTCATCTCTTCTGACCGGCTGGGTCGCTATCTACGTCAATTGCGAGCTTGTGAACCATCTCTATGGCGTGGGAGAAACCAAGTTTGACTTCACATGCTCAGGACCTTCAGAATGAATGCTTACAAGGCAGAGAAGTCAATTAATCGAGTGTTGTGTCAGGTAAATGGTAAAATTACCAAAATTGTAGTACAGCATCTTCGAGATTCCTCCATTCCTTGAACACTGGTCCGAGACTCTATGCGATACGCATCTACAAAATGACATGATTTCATTTTCATCCCCTACTGATATAAACGTGCTGAACATTTACAGATATTTCAGTTTACTGGTTTATTCCAACTTTCCGCTGTTGAATCATCTTGCACGCGACTGTTACTAATCATCAAAAGATGCTATAAGCAAAGTTTTGAACTGACATGGCACTGCACAGTTGTAGGTTATAGACATACACTAAAGCGAATAGCAGCAACTGAATCGTCACAAAAGCTCACTTTAACACATTTCCATTGAACTCCCGGTTATTAATGCACCGAAATCGTGCTTGAACAAACATGTAAAGGTATCGAGAACATGCAGGCAATTGGGGTTACCATAATCTCTGGTTCTGAATCGAGGAGTAATTCCTGTATTAGTCCCATCAATTCATTCCCCACTAAGCAATGCAAGAAGGATGTACAATCAAGAAATCAATTTCTTGAAGATAGATATATGGGTCTTTTACATTGATGCAGGATGGTTATTGCAATAACGTAGTTTTTGTCATATCTATTTCATGTCATCATCACTGTTTCAATCGTGTTAGCCAAATGAAATTCTGTTCTCTCTCAATCACACGCTGCAGTAGCATGACTCAGCTTTAGGAATCTCATTTCTCTTTTACACATGTCCGCATTGTTACTGTTTTTGCAATGAAATAATTCTTCCACTTACTGACAGACTGAGTGGTCTTGACCTGAATCGTACGTCCCTCCCTTAGTATTTTTACTCTCCCGAAAGGGAATTGGACCAAAAATGTGAAAGATTCATAGATTTTCATTAGAAATATGGTTTCAGATATTCCTTTCACAAATTGTATCTTTTTACAATTGTCATATGTAAAAGATTTGTTTTTGAGTTAAACTATCTGCAGATGGCAGTAGCTCCTTCATGAAAATAGCGATAGCTTTTTAAACACTCAAAGCTTTTGAACAGATAACACGATTTTCCTCTTACTAATTTCATTTCACTAATCTTTTTGCATTCGTTAAATATACGTATATTTGAGAAAACTTCCGGTTGAATACAGTCTACCTTAACAATTTCATGAGGCACGATTTTTAATCATCGCGCTGTGAAAAGATACAATGCTAGAAGGAACTGTAACAATGTAAGTGAAATTGTTGAAATTTCGGTATGCATGTCTGGACCGCAAATTGAAAGAGAGTACTGATACGCGGGCACATGATACTTTTTCCGCCATAAAAGTCTTATCCATAAGGACACTGCCCTGTGCTGAAGCCATTACCAGTCCAGATAATTTCCCATGAAGTGCAGAGGAAATGAGGTCTGGATGTAACAATAGCAGACGATTGCTTTGAATAATCAGCAGTTCAAACCTCTGCTGCTACTATAAAGTATGTTATGGCAAGAGGGATGACATCTGCATTTACAGAAGCTCGATTAATTACGACGGGAAAATCTCTTAATGCATATAGGATTGTCCACTTGATATGATAGATTAATCGGAGGCAGCGACATTCAAGGATGAAAGGGATTTCTCTGTTCAAGAATCATATCAGGGAGATAAGAAACACTATTCTTTGGGCTTACATTGAGCAATTACGAACAACCGGATGAGGGTATACTTGAAGGGAATTTCCCCCAAGAAAACCAATCAAATCATCTTCTCATTCTTTTACACAGGTACACATCAACCTTTGCAACAGGCAACCGAATCACGGTAAGTGAAAAAAAAAGGTGAGATCTATTCTTTTTTTTTACATATTGTTTTTGCTTGGCATCTAGCGAACAAACAAGATGACCGATTAGACACAACAGTGTTGGAAAGAAATATTATGGATTTTGGAGCAGGAAGACTGAGATAATTTCAGAAGTTAGTTGGAATTTCAGGTGACAGCATTTGTTCATGCAGTATCCAGAAAATAGATTATCAGCAAAATAGTGCTGCATCTAGCGTCGGAAAGCGTATCATCTTTTACACAGAAACAGACTGGACCCATCTTACTACACAAAACGCACGACGTTTGTTTCGATACACTGATACTGATGCAACGTATGAATATAATGTATATGTAGACGATAGAATTAGACTGTGGGTTTAACGAGGAGACTTGATTTATTAGTTGTAACCTCTACAACAAACCATCAATCAACGGAGAGTGAGTATTCAATCTACATTGTCATCTACTTGATAAAACACGTCTTCATTCAAGCTGAGAGTTGACATAGCTAATGCAAGCATCCGCGTGCTGCGTCTACGAGGCGATGCAGCGAACGCAAAAAGGAGGCTGCGTGTTTCAGCAATCTTTAATTTCAGAGCGGAGGAGTAAAAATAGAAGCCAACGTTGATTACATCTGGAAGACGGAGTCACGTCAGTACAGGCTGCACATGTTACAACCCAGCATCGAGGCATCTCTTACCAAATGACGTGCCGAAGCATGGCGTTAGGGCTTTTTTCCCCTCTACGCCGGTGCAGGCCAGAAACAAGAGTATAATTTCAAAATGTCTTCTTATCCAATAATAGTTTCATTGAAACTTTAGAGCAAACCAAATCTCTAAAGCAATCCAAGACTATGTTAGCGGCTGAATTTGACACTCCACCAGTAATCAAATAATGGAATGTACCAACTGCTTAAAATTTCCAACTGCAGTTGATTTTTTTTTTTGCTGGCATAATGTTTTGCTTCTTCCAGTTGGGTATCAAATTGTCCACAAAAAGTAACATTATTACAAGTTTACAGGTACTTTATATGTTTGCATATGTATATATTTCAAGGAACGTAGGCTTAATATAACATTATTATCAAGAAGATAATCTTTTCTGAATATGTTGTCTAAAAGATACATATATTGACTGGCCTTGATGTATGGATCAGGTAAATCAAATTCTGAGTGTGCAAGTAAAAGAGCAATAAGTAGCATTCATTTTAGTGGTTTGAATGATAAAGATTTATGACAGTTAAATAGTTAAAGTTGATGCATTCATTGCGCTGATCAGTTACCAGTTATGGTGATCTCATTTTCCAGATCAGTACTTTCATCTTTGAGAGCTCCAGTATTGACCATAAATATATAGCGCATAGGATATCATTGAATCTTTTTAGATACGACAATGGTCTTTATAATCTATATAATAAATCTGATAAAGTTAATAGTTGTAGCAATATAATCTGGATCTTCAAATGAATGCGAATCTACACATAGTCCTGTATAGATCGGCAAACCGTTGTTGGAAGCTCTACGATCAAACTATACCGATGTCTCCACATTGTCGCTGGATTGTTCCTCCGTGGTGTCCCCTTCCCCGCCCTCCTCGGGGACGTGCATGTTGAGCGCCGCGTCGTACGGTGGTGGTGAGTCCATAGGGACGACGACCACGCCCTCGCCACCTGTTGACTGGTTGAAGTCATTGGCGCGATGCCATGTAACCGTCCGTACCTCTCCCTCCCCGTCCATAAGAACCCAAGACTCGATCTGCATCTCGTCCACCACTTCGCTCTCATCCTGCTGACTTCCTTGGCTACCGAAGCACAGAGGCAACGACGTTGGACGTCTGTGACGTCGATTGCTAGGCGTCGACGAGGCCGACATCATCGGCTTGCGAAGACTGGGATTGTGCTCTGAGTCTCCGGTCGGAATCGCAGCAGTTCTGTTGACAGAATCACTAGTAGCCGCAGAGGCGTTGTTGTGTGAATTCGTTGAAGGTTTAATCCGACTGAGCATATTGCTGATGGCTAACACGTGGCTAGATGTGCTACGGGATGGAAGTATTCTCAAACTCGTCGACGGGGTGTGACCATTCGATAGTGACCGATTGTTTGGCGTTAGAGGTGAGCGAAGTGTCCAGTCGCTCGTGGATGACTGCGCTGCACGATCGTTTGATAAACTAGAAACATAGCACAACCCTACAGCTGTGGTGGCAGATCGACGTAATGTCCTCGATCGGCCGTTTCCATGAAGATAGTTGTGTCTCGTATTTGTGTCGTGACTATGGACGATGTGTTCGTGCTTGCCACGGTGCGCGGCATTCGGTGGCCCCGGTCCTGTCGGCGTCAAACCTGACCGGGATCGGTTCCCGTTTGCAACTTCCATGAGGAGTGCCTCGGAGTAGCTAGGCACAACATGGCGGTTGTCGCGTATCAGCGTCTCTAAACTCCTATTACTATCTACCGCAGTGACCCTCGTGATCGTTCCACTTTCACCCGCCCATGGTTCCACGGTTATCATGTTCGCTGTATAGTTCGTGCCGAAGAGCTTCTCAATTTGATAATCGACTATGGCAGTATTCATGGATATCAATATTCTGAAAGGCCACGAGAGCATGGATAGTGAGGTGACCCAGAACATTGACATGGAAACGTACCAAGGAAGCTTCTCAGAACACGCGTACGTCACCATTTCATCGGTAAACTCCACTTCCGTGAGGCCAAGACCTTCTCTTGTTTCCAACCGAGTTACCTGCCGCGTATGCCTATTGTAGTGGTAGGAAATCGCGCGCCACCATACAACCGGGTAGGCATTGCGTATTCTGCGTATACGGCTATACACAGTACTCACGTCTTCCTTGTACTGAATCTCGATGCGGACATCGCTGTACCAACACTCGACCAGGTAGACGAGGTAGAGTAGGACTAGGAAGGCGACTGGATGAAGGTGTAGCCGTCCTGGCAGGGGCTGTCCTTCACTGTGACCGCCTCCCCTTGCACGGTGTAGGCCACCACCTCGACGATGCTGGTCTGACACCAGAAGACCACGGCCAGACTGCCGTACATCAGCAGTGTGAGGATAAGACACTTCCAGTGGGTCTCTTCTTTCAGGCTCGTGCAGGCCGTGCGGCGGATCGGGGGTCATCGAGGATTCATGTTAGACTATGATGGTGGAGATACCACACTTGGTATTTTCATTACAAGATGTTCTTTTCCTTGTTTCAAAGTTTCAATTTTAAAGGCCCTTAGGATTCAGGTTTCCTCGTTCTTGTTCTTGTTTTTATGTTCTCGGGGCAGAGCTAAGTGAAGATCAGGTTTCAACAAAGATTGCTTAAAGACAAACAATTCAGCTATTGGTTTCGAACTTCAAATGTGCTATTACTTACAAAACAGGACTTTCTCCAAACCTGAATCGACTCTGATAGCATAGTCTTTCTGATTTTTTTTTCCAAGGGGGTTGTTAATCACAAGAGTTATGGGGATTTATAGATGCAACACGATTCATCCTTGTTAAATCACACTTCAGACAGTTTCACGTAGAAAACAAAGCATATACACAACTTACTCATGGTTTAAACATGTGCTATAATTATAAATGTATCTTTTCTTGTTTGTATTACTTCTTGCATTAAATATGTAATCGGCACTAGTCCCGACTACTACTGCAACTCTTCATGTTAGCAAAGCTATTAACGGCGATTATCTTTCATTGGACCAACATTGCACTTTGCCACAAGATCATCAGTCGCTATAACCTTTTTCCAAATCATAGAGTGAACTTCGAACAAAGCCCCCCCCCCCCCCCCCAAAAAAAAAAAGTAGATTAATAAAACTTTGTCAAGTGTTCACGTTAGTCCGGAAGCAATATGTCTTAAATTCCGCGGCATCGAGTTCATGTTGGAATGTTGCTCGCTCCACTGAGCACCCGGCGTCAAGGCAACATGGATATCCCATCATCGGATGGGTTTTTCATTATCCGCTACGTGCTCCGGCATACCAGCCTGTGATCCCACATCCATCACCATCACATGGCAGAGATCGGTGAGCGGCAAACACACCCGGATGAGTCGTGCTTGTGGGAACAACAATCCACCCCGTCACAGGTTTGATGCCTTAATTAGCGCCAGACGATGTTCATTAAGCAGTGTCAGGAATCAAACTTGACTTGAACCGCCAAGTTACGTACTGGTGTATTAACCCTTTCTGTGCCATGAACTTTGGACAGCGTGTGTAACGCTCTTAGGTTTTCTGTGCCAAATTTGCACTCAAAGCACGCATAGGGTTAAAACAGAAGTCATCTTGCTAACTCTGAATCAACACAGCGTCATTAGTTGATTTTTGCCAATTATGAACTGCCAAGTCAAAAACGTCTCGCCGTTTTCCACCTGTTGCGTCTTGCCTAAATGCACAACGCGCGAAAAAAACAACAACGAGTCTTTCTCACGCTTATTCCGTTCCATCAAAAAGTGGTAACACGCTCTCTCATCAACTTCTCATTATGACGTACAACGATCATTACCCATCTGCGGATTCAACCGCCACATGGCGTTTGGTCACTGAAATTATTGCTTGACTGTCGATAATTGCCTACAAGGACACGTTGAGCTTAAGCATCAAATGTGAACGACGTAAAATAGATACAAATTGTATCTGAACCAGCAGATGGTTACAGGTTATAAGCTAATGTATAGAATGCGAACGAACTGCGGTCAACGTCTGAACTGGCGGATGATTACGAATGAAACTAATGCGTCGAATGTGAACGACTTACAACTGATATCGGTATTAAGAAGGCAACAGACTTGGCCAATTATTTATCGAATGTGAACAATCTATAGTTCACATAAGAATTGGTAGATCTTACATAAAATTCTAACTACCCGATAAAGAATGCACTCATCCCGAGGATGATACATGATTCAGACATGCTGAAGATTTGATCCCAGGCTAGTAATTATACAGAAAGCTAACTTCTTGACTGTCAATGAATGAAGACGAGTACGACGAGATCCAACTGTGATTAAAACGCATTTGAATGCGTATTACTACACTGCTAGAAATTAGACAAAATGAAATCAAATAAAAGTGCTACATAATCTAAAAACGTGTGCGAACTTGTTGTCATTCGCAGTTGCATTTTTTCACGAATACACAAAAATACTAAATTTATCATTATACACACATACAAAACAAGAGACAGAAGAATGAGGGTACTTCTATGCATTAACAGGGTAGATAGCTCGCTAAAATCAAGCTAAATAGGGGGAGAAAAGATGCTGTTTACGAGTATAAAACATGACCTGACCTTCAGATTTATAAAATGCAGTCAAAGAAGCTAATCAGATCCTGAGGCTTTCTAAATTGACCGCGCTGCTGCAATGATTAAATCTCACTTTTTTATCTACTCTCAATCAGCACACAATGATCAGCTGGCGGCGGGAAAGCCATGGCATGGCTAGGGCATACACTGTCCGACAGACTCGAGGCTTTACATAGGACAAAACCATTGTCAAGGACAACCGCCACTCGAGCAAATTAACCACCCTGTGGACTCCAACTGCCGGAGACACCACCCCCTGAATACCAATCAAATTTCGATCATGGAGAATTAAGCTTTATGAATTCCCTGACAATGAGCGCCAGCCGGTATTACTGAAAGCACTGGCTTGTGATGGCTAGCACCATTACACAATTTCATACGCTGCCCAGACCACAGAATTCAATTAAGGTGAAGGGGTATACAGCTCTATTTCTGCCGAAAAGAACGAGCAGCCACAACACTCTGATTTTTGGATTGCAACTATAACATGTTTTGCACCTCTATATTAGGAACACACATCTCTTGCTGCGAAACAAGTCAGGATGGCTGGTACTACGGATATTACGCTGACTGGCGTCGTTTGAAAGTGAAAGACGGTGGGCATTCTCCGCCGACACTGCTTTCACATTGTGAAGGAACAGTGTGTTCTTTCTATAACGGGCAATGGCATGTTTCGTAGGAGAAATTTTTGCGGTGACACCAAGGAGGTTCACGAGATAGATTCACAACAGGCTTACTCCCTGCGAACCCATGTTTACTGCCGACACTCAAAAACACCTGAAGTATGTGCCAAACTGGATCTGTTTTTAAGAGACAGGAAAACAATTGATTCATTCTTGTCTCATTGCATGATGACCAGCCACTCTGTAAGAAAGATAACGTCTTTATGGTGGCAATTACTTTTCCGCCATCCCTAGTCATAAAAGGCAAGCGGTATAACTAATGATAAAGACACGGGGATGTGCGAACAAAAATTGCACGAAGATTAATGAAATGAAATTTAAAATTACTCAACTGGACATGTCCGGACACTTACCAGACGTATAAAGACTTATTCAAGGATATTACACCATATCAATTTCCTTTGCTGAAATTGATAGGAAAAGTGATAAAATTGGCTTTATAGGAGGATTTACATATTGCACATATTTCTTGACGGGAGATACTTTTGTTTTATATGTTTTATCAGCAGGTGAAATTTCATTTCATTTAATGAATAAACGAGCAAAATATACCCGACATTAGAGTTCAAAATTCATTTCCAGATTGCTCAGAAAGATGGCGGCATCAAAGCCCCGTTATCAAGAGGCAAATGCACCTGTAGATTTTTTTTGCATCCCTAGAAGTAAAGCCAGTTGTGGAATTGAAGATGAAACTCTAAAGTCATTAGAGAAGAGCATAAAGCCATTCGTTTCAATTGTTTAGGGGGGGGGGGGGTTGCGTCGATTGTATGTCTTGTCCCCAGTGTACAAGCACTGTTTTTTAGTGGACCCTTCATTTTTCTTTTTGTCTCGAAATATAGATAACGTAAAAATGTGTTCTATTCGTTGATTACATCTACTGTAACAGTAAACCAATGTTTACTCAAGATCTTATTCCGTGGAAGAAGAAATAAAGAAGATAAATTGAATTTTATAGAATAGAATAGAATAGAATAGAATAGAATAGAATAGAATAGAATAGAATAGAATAGAATAGAATAGAATAGCAGAGGATAGAATTGATAGCTGTATAGTGCTGCTATGGGTGGAGCGAGTGTTGGACGCATTACGTGTCATCGTATGTAGATATCGTCGCCCAGTTGGGGATGCCCTGCTTTAAATATACTGGTGACGACAAAGGAATGAGAAATGAGAAGTGAGAACACGTTACCCCTACATCTTCCCACATCGCCTCTCAGGTTGAAACGGTGACGAGGCTAGCATGATGCTTGTTTCCCAAACACCTTGACATTGCTTCAGACGATCCACTATTATGAAGAGTTCCTTTCCAAAAGGTGCTAAATCCACTTTTGATGGTAAGGGACAAAAATGATTTTTGTTCCACATGCTTCTGAGTGTTTTCACGCAAGGACTTCATGTCCAGTTATAGTGACCCTATCATAATAAAGTGTACCATGGAAAAAATATATGTGTCTACACGTAATTTTAAAGAATTGATGCTCTTTTTGATTTTGTGGATTGAACACCTTTTGGAACAAAGCTCAATTTTACTGCCTGATTTCTTCCCTTTTCTCAAAGAGTCAAAGAGTCAAATTTGATGAAAAATAGATTTAGCACTTTTAGAAAGAAACTTTTCATACAAACCAACCTATGTGATCACACTAATGGGCTGACTCCATTTTGAAAAGGAATATGTTGGCAATAACGTTAAGCAGTCAAACCCGTATGATATAGGTTGATAAAATAAGTCAATTCTCCGTCATTTTTCCTAGCAAAGGAATACTAACTCGCAAGATGCAAGAGTTACGGAAAAGGTGCAATACTTTTCTCTCAGTGCTCAATTTTGTCACTTGATACGGTATATAGTTACCATGGAGCTGAACTTATAATGATGACGTCATATATCCTGAAATAGTCAAACTTCGATACGCTTGCTAAGCGTTCCAAAAGTGCAGAAGCATGCCTTTATAGTTATCACGACAATTCATCTTGCTTAGTTGTTAATGGAATGGGGGCGGGGTTCGTCTAATCACGTAAATTGACAATGTTCGATTCATTGGGCATGGCGATTCAATCAGCGAACCGAATGCCTATATCTGCTCCCGTGTTCTGCCAGACAAGCAGTCGTCGCTAATTGACAGAGAGAGCTCGCTTTAAATCTTTGCCATTATTTCTGATTTACCCTCTAATTCCGTTTTTCCTCTAACAGAGCCATAAATTATCCCAGACTAAGCAATAGCTTTGAAACAACTCGAGCCATTCGCCAATAAATTCTAAGTTTACCCTCTTGCAGATTGTTTTCTTTTCCCTCGAGCAAGTGTGCCAAAATAGGCACATTTGGATACTTTTCAGATACGTAAAAGGCTGAATAAGATTCATACGGCTTTGCAGTATGCATTTCCTTTTATTCCAAATTTGACAACTACGCAGACGTATCTATATTTAAGAAGGCAAAGCCTTCCTGAAGAGCCAATTGTTTTGCCGAGTGTGATCGATACTGAAGGGTGATGACGTTGAACCGTGGTCGTCACTTTTGGCACTTTTATGTGTCAACACCGAGTCACAGGGATTCTGGTTGACGTCAATGATTACGACACCTCGCGATGCAAAGCTTGCACAGATCGTAGTCGACTAATCTCCACCGACAAGCGGATCTCAGGAATAAGCCATTCACTTTGTGCATGAGCAGAAAAAAGGACAATTTTGCCAAACAGGCATGTTGCCATATAAATTAACTGACATTAACATCTGTGATGTAATGATTATTCATGTAATCCTCATAAAATGTTGTTTGCCAGCGTTTTCACCTGACAGCAACGAAGTGTTTATTAAAGCCTGATATTTGACAATGATGTTCGGAAAGAGTCTGTTACTGCATTCAGTACACTACAAAAAATGAAACTGATGTTTCCACGAGTTTTAACTGACGAGCCATTCTGGTCACCTGGTCTACGCAAATTCATTCTTTGTTTGAAATTGAATTTCATAAATAGTTACGTCGGGAAAGCTTAATATGCATTATGTCACTTTGAAAACGAGTGAAGTGCGTAAGAAAGTGAAGGGGAAAAACCGTCATTTTCCGAAATGTGCACATGAGATAATTATGAACTGGCTTAAAAGGAACGTCAAACGTGCGCAGTGCACTTGACGAGACCGTCGCGCACCCTTCATTAAAGGGGAAATCCAGTCCAAATACAAGTTAGTCTGATAAGAAAGAGTAAAATGTTACGAGTTAAACGGTAAAATTTTGATTGGAATTGGGTGAAAAATAAGGAAGTTATGACATTTTGAAGTTTCGCTGATTTTTCAAGAAACAGTTCTTGAACGGCCAATACAAATATGCGAATGTCAAAGTGAGCATGTCATCCCCTCACAACTTGCCATATAGTTCGTACACAAAATTGTGAAATTTCCAGTTTTTCATTCAAACGCAGTTATGTCCGAGGCTCAGATAGTAATATCATATCTAACTATTCTGAAGTTATTCAACCGGGAATAACATCAATGTTTCAGACTTCAATGACAGACACATTAATTCTCGTCATTTTTTTTTACACGATCAATGAAAAATTGTGAGGTTATGACATGTTTACCTCAATCATTTGAATATTCATATCTACTGTACAAGAACTGTTTTGCACAAATTAGCAAAAAATGTTCAAAATGTCGTAACTTCCTTATTTTTCGTTCGGATTTCAGTCAAATTGTTACTGTTGCACGCGAAAGATTTTAACTCTTTTTTTTTTTGTACTAAGATTTGGACTGGATTTCCCCCTTTAAGCTCCCTATCCATGAATACCGTTGATATTATACAGTCATGTTGGCAACAAAACTGAGGGAGTCACAAGCCAGATGACAAGTAATGCATAGCGAGCGCAGCACACGCTCATGACAAATAATTTTTTTCTAAGCCTGAACAGAAAAGAAAAGAAAGAAATGTCCAGTATCATCTACCAACGTGGTAACATCGCTTACAAAAGAACTAACGTGCCATCGAGACATACCGTGGCGTGATTATGAAGCTTACAGGTACAGTTACCAATCAATCACAAATCTTAAAATGTCTGAATATTCACCAACACCTGTTACTGTAATAACGGGCTCTACGCCCACTTCAGTTCCAAATGATACGAACCCCTTGAAATTCTTTCAGAAACGCCTTAGGCGTATAAAATGAGAGATATTCTTGAATAATGGTAAAAATAAAACCTAAAAACTCAGGGATATTATGTTTCATGACATTCCAGTCACGCACAGACTTGAGTTGACAGTAATCGATCGGCTGCATAAGTGATTTGCACCACGTGATATTTTTGCGATATTCACCTCGCGGAGATAACCAAAATGGCGGGATTTGTTCCTCTCTCTTTCTCGCCCCGAATTGTCTGCTGTTGAAATGGGATGACAGTGAGACGTGAGCGAACAAAACCTCTCGCCTGGCCTGTAGATACAATTCAAAACGGCTATCTTTCCTTCAACAAAGGATGATCATAATATTGCCAGCTATAGACTAGTCCCTTTGCGGTCACGATTCTCCATTGTATTCACTTGAAAGGAATCGTGGTAATGATTGTACACAGTTTAATTGCACATGATTTGACAGTATTAAAGTGATACTATTAAAGTGTACTATAGTGATATGGCGAAGATACTTTAACACGCGTGGTAAAGTAAGACAATGAATCATACATATTGGAACACAAATACATTAACCACGAAAAAAATCTGAATTGCCTCACTGTTTACTCAGGTTTATCACATCTGCATGAGCCAATTTGTTGGTGTCATTCGTGACGTGAAGCCTATAATTTCAAAAGCTATGAAACATCACAACAGCAGATGAAATCAGAGCACATATGTCACACATTATAGCATCCTTATCTACATGATAATATTATGTAATGAAGTCTTAATTCACTTCCCTGTTATAAACTCGTTTTGCGCGCGACGTTTGCAATGTAAAACAGCACACCAAAACAAATCGATGACAATGGGGATGATGGCGGAGGACGTACTGAGAAGCACATTCATATATCTTCAGCCGTGAATACGCCTCCCGGAAGGTAATACCACAAAGTTGAAAAGTTCCTCACTGTTTGCAAAATATGTTTACAACACAGACTTTAAAAAAGAGCTCTCTAAACAGATATGTTGAAGTCAAAATTACCGGTATAGAGAAGACCGTTATTAATGAACTGTTATCATAAATTTCTCCCCAAATCGAATTAAAAGAGGGAAAAATACACAATAATGCATAGTCCCACAGACTCATCCCTTTGAAGAAAGTACGCGAACTTTATCTACGTGTGTGTATTGAAAATTACACTACATAGAGATCAACTTATTACTATTATTATTAGTAGTATTATTGTTATTATTATTGTTATTATTATTATTATCATCATCATCATCATCATTATTATCATTGACCACTTATATCAAACAGTTGTCGTCATTACCATCAATGTCGCTATTAGTACGTATTTTATGATAAACGCTCTTCATTGCATGGACAACGTCAAGAGTACGAATAAATCGAGGTAAACTCTGTATGAATGCGTCTTTAGACAATGTGGCATCAAAATAGATTCCCTCTACTACGACTGTGTGTTAGTTTACCCCGTCAAAGACAATCACTATTTAATTGTGACGTCAGAACGTACGCCCTATGACAATAGGGATCGTATGGCATAAAATGATCCAGACAACTTCCCAATGAACTAGCATCACTGCAAGTAAAAGTTTCTCTCCGTTAAAAACATGAATGACAATCATAATGAATGTTCATTCAATGTTTAAGTGATTGTCGCACGGCAGGTCACGGAATCAAAGAAATAGAATGCACTTTGAGTTATATCGCCCATGTCGTATTTTATACTGCGTGCACAAACATGGGATACGGCGGCGGTTTGTGATTGAGTGCAAGCAATCAGTGTTATTGGGTGTATTTGGATAAATCGTTTCCTTTTGAAATATTCATCTAGAAATATCGTTTTAAGGATTGCCATTTGTTGTAAGCGAAATTGCATACTTTACTAAATCTCCCTCAATTTGTATGTAAGACACACACATAAAACAAGCGTTTGAAATAGTATACTAGGAAAACTGGTTTGTACCTTCGTTTGTGTTTTTTCCCTCTTTCATTGAGCAGTATTGCGAGATTACGCGCGCAGCTAGCTCAATCAACTCAAAATGTCTGGGGGTATTACCGGTAATACACATCAAATATGGCGGCTTTCAACAGATTAGCGGTAAATGAAACCTATAGACGGATATTTCACTCAGCATAATGCAAAGTTTTGTAATAGACATACTTCTCTTGCAAGCAGAAGATTTATCCAAGTCTCTTTTCCCCAGGGGTGGACACTGTATAATTTATGAAATGCTGCTGCACACATCTTAGTGCATGTACAGTATCCATACTTGCTCTCATACAGTATCATTAACATAAAAGCTGCACAGATACGCATACGTCGCAGTATTATACAAAGTTACATGCACGAAATTTATTAAAAGTACGCATACCGCGAATTTCATGACATGGTCAATAGAACGTAAGCATTTTCCTCACAAGCACGTAACTGTGTGAACCGCACCGATATTTGTTTCCAAAAGAAAGAAAATAAGAAAGAAAATGTTTCGAGGTGCGCAATCGAATTTCACTGTGTCAAAATGTTTGCAGAAGGTTGACACTAGAGACAGCAGGTGGTTTTGGCGGGAAAGGCTACAGAATTAAACGAAGTTTAGGGTTTCACGCGGCAGGCATTCAACGTGTTTGTCAGAGTTTCAACTTCGAGCTGCCTGGGACAATATTTGTCAGCCGAACTATTTCAAATAATGCAACATTTTGTTGACCAGGATTTCGACCAATGAAAGGCGCACTATTTCGAGACGCTGGTCGCTCTTTGCGGAGGCGTGTACACGGGGGGTAAGCTTACAAAAAAATGTATGTGAAGCTAACAACAGAAGTTTATTTTGCAAAGCAAGGAGCTTCACACGCAATTCTTCCCCGTCAGGACATCCTAGCACAAAAAGCATGTTCTCTGAAGGTGAATTCATGATGTCGTGAGGTATAACCCCGACGTCTAATCACATCATTCCATAAAAGGACAGGTACTGTTTATTCTAAAAATAAAGTCACTTACTGAACATGCTTTTTTTTGCTATCAAACTTGCACGAGGCCGCGCAGTATGGGCATCACATTCACGTCGTATGGCTTGGCCACGAATGGCGTGAATGGTATAGTTATGCACATAATAACACTTGAGATATGCATGATATAGTCATCATCAGTGATCAAGTTACAGCGTACAGGTTTGTACATCCATCAATGTACACAACATGTGTGAGTGCAGATAAGCTTCGATGCTTTGGTCACGTAATATACGTCACAGAATGAGTGTGCGTGTATATATACACCACTTACTCGTAAACTACATACAGTTTATATGAATAAACCAGTGAAACTAAATGCCAACGCTTTGATATCATGTAATAATACCATAATAGTGTAAGTTAAGCTTGCATCTATGATGCATTTGTAGAAGTTAATGTTTAGGATGGTTAATCGTTACATGAAATCGTCACATTCACTTTCTAATATAGTGATGATAATGACAATGATAAATGTGAATACCATTTGGTATATATAAAAGATATCAATTATCATATGAATTCATAAATACAGAAAATATCATCTCGGTTCATATGCAACAAAACTATTTAAAAAAAAGGCCCACGGAAAAGGAGTGCTTCTATACTGTAAACAACTCATGCCCTAGACGCAAAAACTTTGACTTTCTTAAATACAGAAGGATTTAAGTAATTCATAACAGGACAGACCGGACAGAAAATAAAAATCCAAACATAGAAGACATAAAAAGACATAAAAAGCACAGCAACATGGCATGACTGTAAAAATGCCTACTTACAAGCCCACAAGAATCAGCCTGTCTATCCATATGTGAGATCTAAAAAACGAACACTGATACATCCCTCAAAGCAGGAAATGTACAGGTTTACTAATCTATTATAGGCCTTTCGATAGGTCTTCCGCCGTTACATCAGTGCATGTGACAATACTATTGATAATAGATGCATAATCTCTACCTGAAGTGTTAGACTGTTGGAGGCAATTAGGCAATTCATACAGGTACCATAGACGTGACTCAATGAAGCACGCTCTCACTGTCTATCAATATTGTGGTGTAACATGACTTCATCGATGGTGATTTGTTTTCTCCATTCGGGAATGTGTAGGTTTACTAATCTATTAGGCTTTTCGATAGGTCTTCCTCCTTTACATCGGTGTGGTGGCCCCAGACGTGACTCAATGAAGCACGCCCTCACTGTTCATCAATATTGTAGTGTAACATGACTAAGTGCTGCCTTTTGTTTTCTCTATTCGGGAAGCATGATCAAAGCAAGAACAGCGCAAGACCATTACAACTGAAGCTAGACTATAATGTTTTCATCTCATCTCATGATCAAGGACATCGCATGTAGCACTTAGCCTAATGAAACCAACAATCTCCAAAGTCGCAGGAAATTCAAGCCTCTATCCACGTCCAGCAACGCTGCTACCACGAACACGGAGAAACATTGTAAAAACAACTAAAGATTGTGCTGTACTTGTTGGGTTGCAACCATACTCCTACAGCCATTTACGCAGTGGAGCGAAGATTATGAGTGGGGCCAATCTTCGACTTTCGATATCACGGCCGCATTCAGTTGATAGAAATTGTCAATTTGTAGTAAAACTTGACAATATTCTGTAGGTGACCGGTATAGTGTGACGGGAAGCTACTGGTATAAGTAGCTTGACAGTGCATGATGTCAATTTGCCGTACAATTGGCTTACTGGCATAAATAGTTAAGAAAAACATCTGGCTAAACCTTAATATCAATGTCTCAAGAATACTCGGAGACCACTTTCAAACTGTGGACAGCAGCTGAACTTAAAACGAATCACACACATGAAGGATCCAACTGTCATCATCCTGATTGGAGCCTGACTGAACTTGTCTCAGTAAGATTTCTTAACCTTTCTGTTCAAATGGATTCATCCTCATAATATTTACGAAGGAAGAAAAAGTAAATGTAAAGTGGAAGGTTATCATGTCATATGATATATTTGTCTACGTGGTTCCAAGACAAACCTTTAAAACACCCAAATGAGTCTGATGTCCTTTTTAGTTGGGGGACGTGAATGCTTCATTGGTAACTTGAAAAATGTCGTTATCTGCCTTGCATTAAGGTGGCGCGATTACTGAGTGATTAGATTTTTTACCCAATTCTCATTAATCTATCTTTTGCTGCAGTTCTTAATTTGTGTTAGTTTGCAAGGCTCTTGCGTGCTTCTCTACTTTGCAAACATCTATTAGGGTAGGCCTAATTAGAGTGGTAGCGTAGAACTAATTCATCAAAGTACTCGGATACTTTTGAACAAGACTGCTCAAGTCACATTTTCACGCTGCTGAGAATATCAGCGGCAGTATACGGGTTTCAAAATGATACATTCTCCCTCGAAGGCTTATCACACGCCATAAGACGCGTTTCGAGACAAATGTGGTGTTGAGTTAACCCGTTGAGGACGGTTTGATTTTGCCACAACACGCATTTCCCATAGACACCTGCCCGAGTATACTCGGGACTGGTCCTCAACGTGTTAAAATTATTCCAAGGTTTTCCTCCATCTGCAACGTCTCAATCTAGAATACTTGATCCAGCGAATAATAATGGAAAACACATTTTTCGTTCCAAGCTGGTAACCGCAACATATAAGATTCACGGACGGTGTTAATGGCTGTAATCTGATTAAGCGAGTGTTATCTTCATGAATGTTTAATTATCAATCATCATTATCATCTTCATAAATGTTTAATTATCAATCATCGTTATTATCTTCATGAATGCTTAATCATCAATCATCGGTACTATACCTTCATAAATGTTTAATCATAACGGTTTAAACTTTCATGACATCTATCAGTTTTGTTGCAAAGACATTTAAAATCTTGTGAATAATGAATGAACGTTTCTAGGGAATTGTGATCTATGCACAATTGAAAGTTTAACCTAAGTAATGATCTGGAAGATTTTACATCCTTGGGGGGAACTCAAAACTTTCTTTTTTGTTTTCTTTGTAAAGCTGTGCGGAAATGCAATCCGCAAGTTTAAACATGAGCCCGTCCGCCGAAGTGAGATGTGTCTTCCGGGATGCTCGATTTTGATGTGTATGTCTCCTCCATTTATCAGCGGTTCGATATCATACATTATTCTTCCTTGTCTTGGATGTGTACCGTTCGCGGAATACGAAAGTGGTACTCTCAGATGGAGAAGTGGTGGGATATATTCTATTTCTTCTTTTGGCTGGGTGGAGAATATGTTTCTCTTCCTGATCTTACGGAGACGAGTCGTCCTCCAGGAGCCGACTGGCTCCGTGGGTTACGGAAAATGAACGATTGTGACTGGAATGGGGAGATGCCCGATCCATCATGGCTGATTCCCGCCACGGAGCGCGGAGGGCGCCCCGGGGTAAGTATCGGCGGTGATGGTGGAGATAATGAAAGATGAATTTAACGCCCTTCGCAGAAGGACTAGGAATACACGCGTGAGACTGTCTATTGGATTATTTTAAGACGAGTATATAAATATTGGCTGACGTGACTGACGTACGGGTATTTAATCAAAGGCAAGGGCTTTCGGTTATGTCTTTTTACAAAACAGAAAATTATTCCTCTTATAGCATGTTACCTTTCGATATTGTCAACCTTAATATCATACAGTTCACGCGTGTATCCTATTAAAAACCATGCATTCCCGATATTTGAACATACGGTTTGTTTAACTTTTTAGAGCATCTACAAAATACGAAGTGCGCAGAAAATCAAAATAAACTTTGATGAGAAACATAAAGTTAAAAGCATCGTTCACATCTGAAATTTCCCCAATGCGTCTCCTCATCGCTGTCCGTGCAAGTCAAGCGCTCATTTTCATACTACAAGACTAGTATAAGTAACTCGCTCGCAGTGATCCTTTTCACGCTGCTCCCTCTGTTTGCTATCTGGACTTTTCTCTCTCTTTTTTTTTTTTTTTTTTTTTGGACAGGCAGACGCTGGATGCATCATGTCGTGCGGCGATTCTAAAAGAGCGTTATTAAATCTCTTGGTTTGCTCTCCTCGCTTCCTCCTCAAACTCGCGTTTATCACTGCACTTTGACGACCCGGGAAAAAAACCGAATTAACGTGAAAACCGAGCGCACAGAATAAACCAACAGATGCACTGACACGCCTGTGCCACGCATGCATTAGGGCATGATAATGACGTGGGATGCATCAGGTACTCGTTGGCAGTGGGCGAGTTTAAAGCTACCGTAGTCATCGCCGAAACCCGGGCAAAAAATCGACGCGTCTTTGGGATGAAACACGAGAGGAATAGAATTCAGTGGGGACGTCATCGAATAGCTTTTCACTAGAACGATGGAGGGAAAAAAACGGGTGGAGGAAGGACTAGAATCGTTGGCAGTGAGAGGATTTTTAATAAATTTACAGCCTGCTTTGATATTTATAAGATTGCTTATACCAAGTAACTTAATCTTCTTTTCTGCTTTACTGGGCAGCACCGCGTCTCCACATAGAGACGAAATCTTATCTGTCTTACAACCATGATTATTCATCTCCTTGGCTATAATTTATGATGAATGTCGAACCACTTAGGAATAGTTTTAATGCATGACTTACTTCTGATGTAAGGAAAGTAGCAAAAGATGGATGACTTTACTAGCTCTATATCACACTCCGATAAAGAGACACACTTTACGAATGGTTTGCCAGCAAGGAATGAGAGACTTTATACACACAATTAGATGGTGTCACGGGCCTAGATCAGCTTATATCCTTTAGGAATTCTTACAATTTGCAGTGTTTCTGTGTTGTGCAAAACTTTGCAACGTTATCAGGTCTTTATTACGCAGACGCCTTCTGCAGCTTCGGGCAGCCCTCGCTGTTGAAATTGAAGAAGCGACTTTAGATCGCGACTACGCAATCAATGAAATGAATACATAATATGCCACAATCGATTTTCCTGGGCTGTCAAGATCTTATGACACTCGAGATAAAAGAACACCAAAAGCGCGGTCACCGAACCAGCTGAGCTTCATTCCTACTACACTTTATATGGATTGAAATGACGACCCCCCCCCCCCCCCCCCCACACACACACGTTCATTTTAGCTTGTGGCAAAAAAGAAAAAAGAAAAAAGACACAAACAAAAATCTGTTAGCTGCCAGGAATGATACATTGATAGCGAGGAAAACTACAGAATGTGTTTTTACGCTCACAGGCGTAATCCAACGACGGAGAAGTAGCAGTATCATGCCTTGAATCTTACCTAGTATAGTGATCGTGAAGTGGCATCGGATGAGGAAAGGAATTATGCGTAACAGACGTCTTAATTTGATGAGCAGAAGGTAGTTTGGGCACTGACTGGCAAAGAGGGAGCTTATTTCAGGGGAAAAACTCCAGGCGAATTATACAGTTCATCTATTTCTGTTACTCAAATTGGAGAGCGCCATTGCAAAACGAAGGAGGGTGCATCGATTTAGTGAAGCGTCGTTATCAAATTGGAAGAAAACGTTCATTGACATCAATACTGGGTCGCCCTGGGATGAAAAGTACTGTGATAGCACTGACCTTCACAGCGATGGGACTCTCTCAGTAAAGTGTCAAATGCCCCCCACATAATGTAGGATACGAAATTGCGTTTAAATAGTAAGCCAGCATCTGACCACACGATACGTCGGGGAGAGATTTAGGCGCGAAGACCAACGTTCTTGTATTATAGAGGGCATACGGTGCTTCTTCGCATGCATGTGAAGATGTGGAGAGTGTGGAATATCGAATAAACCTTGATCGACATCATTCAGCAGCTCGTCTTCCTAATCGTCAAAAAGAATGTCCTACAATCACTATCATGCGAGAAATAGAAGATGTGTGTAAACGCATATATCGGTTTCAGTATTCACTAAAAACGCATGCAACGTGCTCTTCCCACCATAACTGTACTAAACAATAATAATGTATTTTTATGCAACACGTAGGACCGACATCGTGTGTGTGTGTGTGTGTGTGTGTGTGTGTGTGTGTATGTGTGTGTGTGTGTGTGTGTATTTGTAAAATGCTGACAAATTTGATTATTTAATCACCTTACGTGATGTGACTCAGAACAAAACTATACAAGACGGTGTTCTTGGGGGCATTTCATGAAGCTTTTTGTCCGACAAAGTTGTCGGAGAAATTTGCTCTAAGCCAATCATATGCAAGGATTTCAGTAACTTGTAACAGTTTGTCTGAAAAATATCCGACCAAAACGGTTCATGAAATGCCCCCCTGATGTCCATATCAAATGAGAATTTATTTTTTGTTATCATTTTTCGCCCATTGACTGCAGACTACATGCTCTGTTCGAGTGGGGATGCCTCCGTAGACTGCTCCTAGAAATGGATTCTATCACGAAGTAAATGTTGTGCTTCTATCATTAATGCAGTTCCTATTTTGGGAATCTGGATCACAAATATGCATCTACATTTCTCCTATTGTTCAAAGCATTTCATTTTCTCGGCGAGGGAAGTATCGTGGTGTCTGTACAGCACAGTGACGCCAGGTTGTTAGCCTTCTCATCGAGCCTTCGAGAAAATGTATATGAAATCTCAAATAAATCACCTCGGAATTGCATTTACTGCTGATTTGAAAGTAAGTAATGATTGTTTTGAGAGTAACATAATTTCATATAAGACGTGAAGAGATGAAAATCCCTGTAAGCTTTTGATAATGTCTTACAGTAGAGTACATGTATGTGGAAGATTTGGTAGTTTGTGTTCAGTATAATACTCCGAAGTGAGGATCCGAAAACTTTTTTTTTCCTTCTTCTTTTACATTTACAAAATTTTCACTTTGATTGCTATACGATTTTATTTTGCAATGATAATTGTAAAAAGAATGACATTAAATCTCTTGATTTCTATTTTCGTCCCACTTTTTTGTTGTTTTTATTTGGGGGCAGGTGTTGTTATCTATTTGTTTTTGTTTTTGTTTTTTGGTGAAATTACCAGTTCAATTCAAAATTCAGTTCATTCTCAACGGAACACAAGTTAACACGGTGTGCGGATAAGATGACAATATAATGACGTCATTGTCCACGTCATTGTTTTGCTATAAATTATGATTGCCATTGCAATAAAAGGTTTCGGTTTACAACACGTTCCAGCGAAAAAAAAAATGCCAGACCCACCAAAGAGCAGTGCTTGCATTGTGCATGTCACTCAAATAAAATTTAGATAAATGTATGAAAAATGAATTTACCTACACATATAGACATAGATAGAGACAAATATATAGAAATAAATGGGGATATGCACATGATATAGGCTATAGCCCACGAAGAGAAAACAAAAGCAAACTCGGGACTGGATATTGGACATGATAGGACAATAGACGCAAGAAGACACAAGAAAAAGAGAGAAGACAAACTTATTTAACAATGAAAACAAAAGGACAAAATTATTCAACAATGAAAACAAAAGGACAAAATTATTTAACAATCAAAACAAAGCCTACATAGAGAGAAGTAAGAAAATAAGATGATGAATCAGACAGATCTGAATCGTACGCTTCAACTTCTTGATAAATCATAATACTTGTACATGATCGATATTATGTATATGATTTTACAAAGAAATGCTGGCAAATACTAAATGATGACACAAGCTAACTAATCTGCAGATGAAATATACGACCGTAGTAGAGAATGATTGAGTTTATATGCGCTTAAAAGAATTATCTGTAAGAGCATGTTTTATTTTATCAAGAGAGTTCCAGAATCAGGAACAAGTATATAAAAAAAATATTTTGGGCTAACAATGTTCATTGTACGAAGGGAATATGAAATTAATTGGATTGTCTAGTAGGATTATAATGGGGAAAATGTTTAAACGTTCTGTTAGATATACTAGGGAGAGAGTTGTACATGAAATGAATGCGAATTTTCGATTTTCAAGGTTTTGTTCTGAAAGAACGACTGATTTGTATGAGAGCATACAGCAGTATCATACTGTCATTGCCCTAGTTCTGGGCATGGTTCCTAAATCAGACATTGACCTGATGCTTGCATATTGGAGGCGATGTATTTTCCTGAACCATGGGTAAAGTGATTGATTTCGTGAAATTTCCCCAATGAAGCACGAACCAATAAAGAAGACCGGGGGGGGGGGGGGGTATGAAGTCGGGTGATCTGCGGTCAACCAGTGAGGTTGACGGCTGCTCTGCCGTGGCTTAAAGTCGAGTATCTTCTCTTGTCAAGACTTCAAAACTCCTTCTGATCTGCTCTCGTTTCTCTCTTCTCGTCCCCCCCCCCTCCCTCATCTTCCTCCCCCTCCTCCACAATGATTCGTACACTTCAATCTTTTCCACTTTGCTAAGTGAGCTAATTTGGGCGCCATTTCTGGCTGTCGATATAGCCCTTTACACAGCACTGCGAAAGCAAGCACTCGTCCATCGCGAGAATGGTGTCTGTTTGAAGAGGCGGTAAGGTATGCGGGTGCCCGGCTCGTTACGCTCAAGCATTAGACACGCCTCACAAATCGCCCCACCAACAAGACAAGCTGCTTGGGGCAACATGTGGGTAGATCAAACGCACCCCGCTCATTAGAAACTTTCCATTTAACGAATAATCATTTTGGCGCTTTATATATCGGTATCACCTCACAACCTCTGCACTTCTTTACAGAAAACGGCTTTGCGTAACTGACAGAGCACAAGAACATCCTTTATATTTCATATTGTTCGTTACACATTACTTGTCAAACTTCATCTCCATGACAACACATCGTGTTATAGAAGAGTTGATGGAAAAACCATTTATCATGAGCAATGAGTCACACTTATGTCGAATCGCAACAAGCCATTAAAAAATACTCTTGGCGATTGCACAAAAACAATAACAACATCGTCTGCTGGTTTGCAAAAGGTTTCCCATCATTTAGAGAAAAGTGGGCCTCACGAAGATCACGATCCATCAGCATTTGATCCTGAGTGTGGAGGGAATTCTGTCCAAATCACATGAAATCCCGAGTCTGCCACTCAACACGTCCCACTTTCTCTAAGAGAGGCGAGTGCGGGGCAGATGAAGGAAAACATATCGCCTTTCAAGTTGCAGGCAGGGTTTGTATATACGAAACAGCAAAAACACGTAGCTGTGACAAGCAATCGCGATGAAAGTCGTGATTTGGAATACACCCACCTATTCGAATGTCCCTCTACCCCTGGTAAAGAAGTATTATATATGTATATACATACATACACACACACACACACACACACACACACACACACACACACATATATATATATATATATATACTCCTAGATGGGTCATTTGGAAGACATTTCCATTTGTTTTATATGCAAATTTTAAAATACATGTTCAATGGCAATTTACGCAATGGAGACACGAAAATTGTCTCCTTAATGACCAGTTGTCTCCCTAATGAAGACACTTCCCCCCAATATGTCTCCCTAAGGTGCCAACTAGGGATATATATATATATATATATATATATATATACATATATATATATATATATATATATATATATATATATATTGTATAATGTATACATATATGTATATATTATCTTTTTTTCCGAAAAGGAGGAACAGTGAGAGGAATAATGATGTCAAAGCTATGCACGATTTCTCCTTCCTTTCTCATATCTCATCATATATATATATATATATATATATATATATATATATAAAGCACAAATTCAGTGATATCCACCATTAGAAACAACATGAACAATTGTCTCAAGACTGGATTGAAATGATTGTTTCAATATATTATTATACATGAAGACGATTACATTGCTGTGCTAACATTAAGTGAAGAAAGATAATCATATAGTAAAAAGGAGGTAATGGGCGGCCTCTTTGTCAATATAGCGAATGAAACTCTGGCCTAGACAGAAGGATGGGAAATGCAGAAGGACGAAACTGACTCGAGGCAGGTCAGATATGATATGAAGGAGTGAGTGCCTGCGGCTGAGATGGCCGAGCTGCCGCGAACAAACGCGCCCACTAGTCCGCATAAGTAGCTGTGTAAGTGTCGTCTGCGCAGAAATCGGAAGCGCCAAGATTTTCCGCCAGGTTCGAGGGAGCACGGGGTAAAAGGAGAAATGCTCGTGTGTCCTCTTCTTGATGGCGTGCGGACCCATCTCTTGTTTAATTGACTAGATATGCTAATGGCCACGTCTTCGACTTGAGTGGCCTCATCCAGCGTAGATAGAGAACTCGGTCCCGGATAAAATGTCCTCTGGAGTGAATAAAAGTCGACATTCCGCGCCATCTTGTTCCGAGAGGAACCCAATACAGGCATTTGCCCGCGGCTGGGATAGCAAACTATAATTACTTTCCAGAGCCAACAGCAACATGAGTGCGAGGATAAAAGAAAGAGATTGTCAGTAAATCCGCAGATTTGTTTTGCTAAAGCGAAATGAAAGAGAAACTTGATTGGAAAATGTATACCCGTTAAATCCACCCTTTTAGAGATTCTAACGCGTCGACGTCACGTTCAATTTTGAACGAGATATCATAATATTCACCAAATTACACGTTTAGTATTCATTGTCATTACGTCATCGTACATAAAAAAAATATATACATATATAGAGAGAGAGAACTTACGCAGCTATTTCTTTTTGCTATTTTTGCATTAATCACTTGCGCTCATTTTAAGTAAATGTCAACCAAATTTTATTAATGAAATATGTCTTCTTAGTATTACGTCATTTAAAAGACTATAGTGCGACATCGTAACACAAGTATGCAATATAAGTTTATTTCATTCTCTTTTACATCCTTTCTTTCTATGTCTGAAAAAAAAATCTTATCGTTCCAATGCTTTTGTTGTTGTTGTTTTTTTATCAGATTATAGGACCTGAATTTGTATTGTACCACTGGCTTTCTAAACACTTTAATTTCGGCGCGAACAATATCCTGGTGAAAATGACGATATCAATGCTTGGCTAAAAACAAAAAGTAAAAAAAAAAATGTTTGTGCGGAGATAAGCGAACTGCGCTCGGGTGTCTCCAAAAGTAAGTTCTGCAACAAATACAGTAAACATGCTGAGCTATCACTTTCATTTGATGTCTTTAAGTCTGGTCAATCTGCGGGCGCTTCATCGGATAGGAATGATCAATGAAACGAAAGTAAATCTCCAGAAACAGAGAACAAACACTTCTCATCGCTTGTTCAATTACACGGTGCGCGCTTTAAAGTTATCCTCCTCCGGAAAGAGGCAATCAAGTATATAAAAACAACCATAAAATATATATGATAATAGTGTATTTTATAGTATATATATATATATATATATATATATATATATATATATATAGGCCCTATATATATATATATATATATATATATATATATATATATATATACATACATATATATATATATAGATATATATATATAGATAAGTAACAAAGCTGCAACAAAGTTCATGCTGTATTCACCAACGGTTTATTTCTTCACACAAATTTTCGGGCGTCTCGCCGCCCTTTCTCAAGTGTTGATACTGAGAGAACAATAACAAAATATTTTGTTATATATATATATATATATATATACATGCAGTTTGTGTGTGTGTGTGTGTCCGTTTGGTACACAGCTCTTTCAGAATCATCGAGAGTGTATAACAACATGGCCATGATACTGCTTTGCTTGGGCTCGTTATTCTCTGTCATGATCGGACAGTAACGCTGCATAATGAACCAAACGTGGGGAGTTACAGATGTAGAGAAATGCATTTTGAAGCCTAACGAACCTTTCAATATTGACAAAATTGACATATTGTATGACATGCAGGGATAAGCTCTTCTCGATCGCTGTCTGGTGCGTCAAATATTATGTGCGTGCCTACGCAGCTATTTTCGCCGCGTATCTTCTAGCTGCTTGTTAGCAGACAGCATGATCCAATAAGTTTAGGTACCGCGTAATAGGTTTGAGGTTGGACGATAATGTTCTGGGAACAGGCCGTGTGTCGAGCATGTAATACAACGCCTCTAGTCATGAAACTACCTTACCAGAGCCCTCAAGGACCGTGTCTGTCTCTTTTCCACTCTGTGTAGTATTCGTGAATAAAGAATCAAAGAAAGAAAGGTTATCAATTATAGCACTGCAAGACCAACATCTTGTAAATTATGATTTTGAATTAAGGAATGGACGACCAAATAGGATATCAGGTTACATCCTTACCCAGGACTTGACATAAGTCATTTTAATCGAAGAGTGGCTGTTTCCTTTTTTTTTTTAAATTCAATATTCCCAATTATTCTCTAAAGTCATTTCTATACATTTGTTTGTGACGCTTTGTCTGGTGATAATTTATTATTAATTATGTGTATATATTTTGCGTTTTCAGTGTTGATGTATAAAGCTGATCGTCTCTGATAGGATGCAAAGACCATTCAAATTGATAAACTAAACAAACTGAATTAAACTTCATAAACATTATAAGGTGGAACACGTCCGTCTATACGTTGTTTAGTATTACAATCCAGGGAGCACTTTGCTAGGTGAGATATGAACACAATTTCTTACGACAGTTGCAAGATTCTTTTAGAGTGCCTTACGATTATTCAGAGACTGTATGCAGGGAGGAAGTTCGAACAACATCCTGCAGCAAATTGAAGCAGTTGAAATAAGTGATGTAGACAAGCGAGAGGACTGGATTAAATCCGGGCATTAAACTTCATGATGCAGCTCAGCCTCTTCACACTTCCACGTCGGGGCGGGAAAAGCGCATCGGCGTATAAACTTCGACGTGCGATCGTCTGCGCGAAACCAAGTCCCCCGTGGCGATATCAAATCGGCGTGAAAACGAATTTATCGGCTGCAGCGTCACACATCCGCATCCATATACACCTTAACTCGACACATACAAAAGAATAAACTCTCCGGTTACCCCCCAAGACCTACGGCTTCGTATTTACCGGATTAATCATTCACGTTTACTGAATTTTCCCTCGACGAAACAATCGTATTCAGTCGGTTCATTTGCATATTCCTGTCTAGATTTCAGCTAACGAGTGATTTGCACGCGTCAGCATGTTGTGAGCAAACTGTCTGCACCTATATCTTCGCTTTTCGAATTCGTGTTAACTTTATTCAGTCCACTTTTACATTTTGTCAGCACGCCACAAAAACAGATCTACAAGTATGCCTTTTCTCGTTGTTTCGAAAATGAACAACAGGAAGAGCTAGGAATGGAAAAAGTCAAGTATGCATCGCACGAACACGAGTTTACCCTCGAGATAGGAATAGTGGGACTTGCAAACGCAAAAGAATGAACAAACGTTTCAGCAGAATTTTGTAAGCACTCTCGCGCAGATTTAACATCATTGCTGCCAGCTGACATTTTCACTGAGAACCGCTTGATGAATCATAATGCCGGACTAGACTACTGTATAATGATGTGGTTTTCAAATAAAAAAATAAAAAGAGAAATAATTCGGTTGTGATCTATACCCACGTGACTGAAAAATGTCTTTTTGAAGAAACTCAAAACTGAGCCCCCCCCCCCTCCCTCTGAATAATATCTTTCTTTCATTTAATGTCTTTTTTCTTGGAATAATCTAAGTTCTTGTGATGGATTTCTGGACACTTGATGCAAATCATTGTAATCGATACAGACTGCGCCATCAAGGTGCCGAAAAGGGAGAGTCTGCGTGAACATTTTCTGGTCAAGTACGCTTCTCATAATCCTCAGTGTTGGCGCCAAAACACAATTTGAAACACAATCTCAGCGCAGATAGCAGACGTCAGAGTGAATCGTCATAGAATCACGCTCATCAGATGGGAACCATGTCAAATACAGACAATCATATCGGTCGTCGACCCAATCTGCTGGCTATTTCTGTCATGATTCTGGCTTTCAAGAAAAAAATAAGGAGCCAACTGAACTCGTGCGCAGCTCAAGAGAGAGAGCAATAATTGGAATTCTTGGGGAGATTAAAACAAAACATCGCGATCTTCGGGGATTCTGTGGATCGCTGCATGATGCGGCCAATTTACGTACAGATGGAAACGAGCGCACATCCATTTTTATGAAGATGTAGATGAAAAAAAAAATCGTCAACATATCACTTTGCTGTTCCATCTTCAACAACCAACGGTGATGTGAAAAACACGTGTACGGAATTATCTCATTCTTGAAGAAGAAAAGTACTCAACGCTGAGATTCTGCTGTGACAGTAAACTTCGGCAAAGATTATTCTGCCGTATTTCAGTCGTTTATCTAGTTTCCTTGCTTGCTTGGTTACATTTGTTTTTCTTATCAGAAATGGGTGAAGGAATGGAAATTATAGTTTTGGGGTTGTGATCCGGACAAGCGACTGGATCCAGAAATCTTAAAAGTTTACTTTTACAAGATAGAGGGATTTCACCACTATACATGTTAACTCTTCGAAGAATGCGCATAACGGTTGATCAGAAGTTTCAGAACAACAGTCTACAGGTCTTTAACACCACAAATTTAGACTGGATGCAGGCAATATTGTGGATCTGAATATTCAGATTGGTCAAATTTGTACTGTTTGAAAAACCAGAAAGAATTTGGAAGTGCAGTTGTGTGACTTTTTAAAGAAATGTCCTGCCTGAATTTATCCATTTTCTTTTCTGATCAATTTTCAAGAAAGATGTGCATGTGCCATGAACTAGATTCTACAGAATGTGACTGAGAATACCGGTCCTATAGATTGTTCACATTTATGTTTGTTGTTTGACAGAAAATTAGTTTCTGTTGAAGTCAACTTCCAATGATCATGATGAAAACACTGATAATAAAAGTAATGACAGTAACAATGATAAAGATATAATTATGTATGTATATAAATACATCATACAGCTGTATATATACATATATATGTACATATATATATACATACAAACATATATATATATATATATATATATACATACATATACATCTGAAACAAGGTCCTAATCACAATAAGATACATTTAGTTCCATCATTTCAATCCACACATGCCTGATGACAAAATACGATGGAATGGACTTGAATGATGTACTTCAGTAGTCTGATTATCCTATAATGTGTATGTTCATGAGTTTTGTGTGGGCAAATCAGGTCTTATGGATAGAATAAAGCACGTGACTCCATAACACTGCAGCTGTATGCACCTGTGCATATCACAACTGTCCTCTATTTCGCAGGTAATTTCATACACAGTGCGATATAATCTGTGTTTCTGAATCTTCCGCAGGTCCCTTTCATTAAGATTGTGATCACAAATACATGAAGATGTGCGCCGAAATAATTGACCTATCCCTATGAACGCATACGTTATTTTGAACTCGAAACATTTTGGCTTGGTGGACTCTGAGGGTATGTGGTGACATGTCATATTTATTGAAAGAATCAGCGGCGCTAATGTGTACTGAAACACTTACAAGTTTGAGAAAAAGAAGAGTATGAAAATTAGGAGGGGGAGAAAGCTTGTAGGCCTATGTGCTTCAGTACACATAATCGCCAATAATTTTTCCTCTGAATATGACATGTCACCTCATATATACCCTCAGAGTTCACCAAGCCAAAATGTTTCGAGTACAAAATAATACAGGAGGAGGAATAAGCAGAGGAGGAGGAGGGGATTCTTTTTTTTTTAGCGCAACCGACGCGAAACCGAAACCTTCTTTTCGCATCTCAAAACGTAGTTCACCATTTTTCAGGTGTTCGCAGTGGGATGTCCCAGTTTCCTTGCACTAGTTAAACTTTATTTTCCCCCAGACCCTGTCCTAGAATCCTGGATCAGAGCCCTCACCTCTTCACCACCGGGAGTTGCTTCCATTAGGCTCATTCAAGCCGCCCAGAAGCTACTACTTGAATTGATTTTACCCAAGTGATTCAACTCTCAATAGAGAATAATGCAAGCGTCAATTAAAACATCATGATGATAATGAGAAATGGCAATGACGAAACGACTGGATGTAAGAATATTATTATACATGACTACCCAAGATAGTAATGCGAAATAAGAATTATGACCATCCTAGGAAGACTATTTTCTTGAAGTAGTCATCTGGCTGGTCATATGGTAATAATAATGTAAAGTTTCGGACACAAACACTGACACACACACACAATGTCACGTATAATATCATGATTTGATGTGTGTAAACATATCGAAGGCTCTTGATTTTCTTCCATGCATGCTGGACAAGATCATTCAAAGTAAGTTTGAATGCAGAAAACTCTCAAGGAACAAAATTGCAATAATTCAAATACTGATTTATTTTTTTCTCATACTATACACTTGCCAACCAATATCTGTATCGGTCACAATTTCGGTCTTCTCTGTATAGTCTTCAGCTCAGTTTTACAGCTTACAAAATATCATTCTGGTCCCAAGATCAAAGCATTGTTATTTGTGCAATCTGTGCAATCAAACATACAGACAACTGCTCTTACCTCTTCATCGCCAAAAGGGCGTTTATAGAACCAGTAGATGGTTGAGTGTATATACACACATGAGTGTGTGTGTGTTTAAGTATACTAAATAAGATTTTTAAATATGAGAGGTACACATCAATACTGTACGCCAATTTACATTCACCAGGATAAAGTAACCCGTTCCATACTAAATTCTGAAATGCTCATAGGCATAATACCCGGGCCACCAGGTTCTCGTACCGAACAGGTTAAACTGCGACGATGTTGTACGATGTGTTACGTCATAGAAAGTATATCTATGATATCCACTTTTCCTCTTCAAACTTTTTATAAATCTTCAGCTATAATCCATTTGATTCACTATACACCCTGGTTAATGGTTTTTTTTTTTTAATCGTGTTATTTGTTTTTTTTTTTTGCCGACAGCAAAGCTTACGAATTCCAGTAAAATGTCCAAACTTTACAAGGAGGTTTATCAGATGGTTGGAGAAAATAATATACTTTTTTTCCCCTGATGCATGGCAGAATAGAATTACATTATTGACAAGCGACCTAGCTCTTTCGGGTTATGCGCGCTGAAAATTAATGACATATTAGGTTTTACACATACCTGCACAGTGCAATACTTTGTTTAAGTCCGTGAAACATCATGAAAATTAATTTTACAAGAGATCCAATGTCATTCAAAATTTTCCGCCGTTTTAAACAGTTTATACTCTATGAACATGTCTGTCGAATATTATTGTTGTTTTCATAGGGTCACTGTTCCAAGTAAACGTTTGATTTCCACTATTGCCCAGTCCTTGACCTTGACATTATCGATTGCAATCTCCGATTCTTCCCCTTGGCATTCTAGATTTTTTTTCCCCGTCGGGTTTTCAATATATGTCACCGATCATCTGCGCAGAGAAAGCCGTTCTGTCTGGTGCCAGTGATAATTGTCATTAAAGGCGGATCCTAAAGCCCTGATGGATGGCAGTGATGTGTGAGGGGGATGGAGAGTGCGGGTGATTACAAGGGCAAACAGAATCACTGATCACCGTGGCTCATCGTCAAAGGATTATTAAAATGGGACGTAGGGATATAGACATCGACGCCGCAACCATCACGACGTATAAGAATGGTGGAACGGTTACCCGCTCTAGGCATAATACATGACTCGCAAAGCAGCAATGTTTAAATCTTTTCCAAACTCATCACAAAATCTCATATTTCACAGCTTTATTGATTATTTCTGTATAGCGGTAGATGGAGGGGGAACTACTGATACACTTGAGGCTTTTTTTTTTCAACCGACTGGGCTTTCTATTTTGCCTAGAAACAATGTACAAAATGCGATGAGATAATTGTTGGTGACTTGCAATATTGAAGATGGTCAACGTCAAAGTTTAATGATCTCTCATGACATTTCCTAATCGCAAGGAAAGGATTGTTTGTCTTTTTCTCATAATATACATTGTAGCTCAAAAATCTTCATGACATGTGTATAAAATACATTTGTGACGTAGGTTTTAAAAAGAACAGAATTTAGGATAAAAAACAACTTTATCATAATCATACGATCATAAAGATGTCGTATCAATACTTCTATACATACTTCGCTAAAGGATACTGTTTGTGATCATCTTCAGGTTGTTATTGCAGGATGATTCCACCCTACTGTTATTCCCCTTCCCTTCCATTTTAGAACATCATGATCCAGGAGGTATGCATTATTGAATAAACATATATGCACGCCATACAGCGCATTTTAGTTTTATCCAAGCCCTTCCCCTACGGGTGTATTTGCATTGATTAAATTCACGAGGATGCATAGTTTGACATTGGTCCCATGGATATACGCGTGCTCCAGCGGTATACTCACTTCAACCGCGCAAATAAAACAACTCCATTATTATGATTCAAGGACAAACAGAGGACATTCAGCAACCTTTCTCATGGGGGGAATGGCAGCAGACAATACAAGCAAACCAATGCAAAGACGCATGGTGTTTTGCTTTTAGTTGACGTCCTTAATTTGCCCATAAATTTCCCCAAACGAGTCCCACTGTCGTGGCGCCTGATGTGGACGTCGCGCCATGGAGCTGGTATCTCGCTTTACACAGACCTCCGTACAAGTGCGTGTGTAAGAGGTCGCCTGAGTGGCGTACACACATACACACACATGGCGGGTGTGGAGGGAACGCTTCACTAAAAGCATGAATAAAGCATGCCCTGCGCGTTTCCCGCGTCATCCTATTATCATAACGAGTCTCTCACCCCGCTACTTGTTGCTGTAATCGCCTTGCTCGCCGAGCTGATCACTCAAAGGTTATGTATATAAAGGAGCCGTCGGAGAATACAAATCCCAGAATCAGGCAAGAACTTCGGCGGGTCAGCCGGCGTACAAATGAAATGCCAACGGGCGGGCAGAATTGCGACCCTGATTAGATGAATAAATGGAAGACATTTTCACAATCAATGTGAGGCGTCTTGTGTGGCTCGGCCGTTTTCATGGTGATATGAACGCGGCAGGCATTGGATTCGAGCAGACATGCTCTTTTAACACACCGACTCCATTGTTACTCATAAAGGTGTAAGGATGAGTGACCTTGCCTTGATGCATCTTGTTTTTATCATCCTCTCATCGCAATGAAGATGGTACTTGCACTCTCGAAGTTTATTCATATTCAAATGAGCGTCGCTGAATATAGATGATTTCAATTATCAATGACAAAACAAAAGCTATCGGCATGACATGTATGACATGCCAAATGCATTCATACCACACAAGATAAAGGTTGTTCCGGATATCCAAAAGCTTTCCTAAGACTTGCCCGACATTGTATCCGGCGTATGCAAAACCAAATTTCAGATATATATCGAAATGTATTCAAAATGACAAAGTGAAAAAAAAATTGATTCCAAGTCAATGTGGATAACATTTGTAGATCTGAATAAATACCTAAGCAGGTCCATTAGCAACAATCGTACAAACACAATTTAGAGACCAAAACGTCTTAAACCCTATTCATGCATTTAGATTTATGTTTTTCATTTCCGATACTTTGAGATGCATCTTATACGACGGACAATATAAGGTATTGAAATAACCGCATTTTTATCATCAACAACACAAAACGGCTAATCTGTGACAAGTCAAATGGTTGGATGTTGAGCTGTTGGAGTGTCCTTTCTGTCGGCCAAAGACGTGGGGTTGGCAAGGAAGGCGGCAAGAACTTGAGGGGACTGTGGGTGGATGATACCCGCTCCTTGATTCAGTATTTGGTGAGCAATCAGAGTTTCCGTTCTGCTAGAATCGCCTCCAGTGAGGCCCCCTTTAAGCCAAGGGAAAATAACACATCTGAACGGAATGAAAGCTACAATTTGTTGGCTTACTTTCAAATTGACCTCTTTTAGGGGCGGTTCAGTTGTCACGAGTACAAGGCAGCTTGAGGGAAGTATACACTAGCTGTGTGTACTTTATAAACGCACCTGCTAAGACTAACGGCTGAACACAAGTTGGGCTACTCTTCTTTCTTTCTTTCTTTTTTTTTTTAGGGAGAGGGGGTGGTACCCTGATTTCCGTTTGAATGTTATTCAAGTTTCTGGTTCTCTTAAGGAAGAAAACTGCAATGTTTATTTTTTACTTCATGAATTTCCTCACCCAACAGTAGAGTTCTCGAAACTTCTCCGACATTAACTACTTCCAAGTTGCATAATATTCCCCCTAACCTTTCAGCCACCATAGTTCTAATGAAATGTGAATCTCGCACTGAAAGTCGATACCTAGGCCTATATCTTTTCAATTTTGTGTCCACTGTTCTGGATGCTCATCGGCATCGTTATTAAAAGTGGTGACGTCATATCATAGCTCACCTCATGTTTTTCTTCTCAAAAGCTTGATAAGTTTTATAGTGCTTGACCATAAGTAAATGTTTGAATTGGATTGACTTGAATCTTAAATAGAATTACTAGTTTGATATGTTTTACGTGGCCTCTAAGGAAGGAACCTTAATAAGGGATATTTGTGGAGCAAGCAACCATGGGATCAACGATCACTGAAAGCCCCCTCCCATTAGGACTAGGCAATGTAATGAAGTAAAAGTGCCTTGCCTAGGAACACTACCGCCGCAGTCAGGGGAATCGAACGACGGACCTCGTAATAATGATAGCGCGTTGTCTTAACCACTGAGCCCACAACTCAGCAGCGTAAGCATCCTCGTTAATGTCATAGGTGGAAACCAGTGGGATCACATGACAGTAATCTTGCACTATCGCGGTTTTGAATCAATTTTTACAAGACATGCAGAAACGTGCACAGTTCTTTACGGTGACAGTGGTGTGTTGCCCCTCTGTCAAGCAGCGTGTGAGAACAGCGTGTAATATTTAGGAGAATGGTCCGTATACACGCTTGTATCACGTCCGTGGCCACAACAGTGACACGATATTTACTCTTGCGACGATTGTTCTAGTCTTATTTTCTCCAAAGACTTAGGGTTAGGGTTAGGGTTGTGATGGAGTTTTAGGGTTAGATTGATGTGAGGATTCGGATAAGGGTAAGGGTTATGTTTGTGGGTAGAAATTTTGTTTGGCTTAGCGTGCATCATGCAGATATTCCATAGGAGCAACTGTCGCCGGAGCAAATGTCATGGAACCGGTCACAACATCACAGGTTGTGTCGGTTTAGGTCATAATGTGAAAACGGTATGTTTATCTCAACATCAGTGTGGTAACGAAATATTTCCTTTAGCAGGTGGGTATGTCTGCATTCTCTCACGTGACTAACTGGGACCATCCGCCACTACCATCTAAATTCTACAACGACAATAGATGGTGACCCCGGTTTCACATTTGCTCCTGCGACAGTTGATCCCTGAAATGTCTGCATGATAACCCAAACATAAATTCTACCCACAAACATAACCGTAACCCTAATCCTAATCCTCTCATCACACATGTCAAACTAAATCTAAAATCCTATCACAATCCAAACCCTAGACCCAAATCCTTGGAGAAAATAAGACCGCAGCATTTTCATGTCACCGGTGGACTCACGTTAGAAGCCTGTGATTCCTTCTTGGAGCTTTCAGAATTAGTTCTGGTTTGATGAAGACCTCTTTTCATACATCTAGCTCCCAAAATTGATTTCTGTCAAGTTGATTATTCACTTTTTACAAGCACTGGAATATTATGCGTACACTAGATGAAGCAGGATCCGAGGAATCCACAAGTATGTATGAAACTCTTGAGGAAAAAAGATTGTTAGGGATTTTATGAGGACCTTCTCGCAGTTTGTGCTTCGTGTGTGAGGCGTCCTGAGCTTTATCAACAGCATACTCTCATCCGTCTCTCTTCCCTCTTTTTCTCCCTAAATTAGGGCAAATTATCCCTGGAGATCGGTGCCCGAGTCTGGTGGGGGGTGGGCAAAATGAGACTAATGTAACGTGACATCTATTTCATTATGGCCTCGCCGGGCGTAGAACCGACATGAACGATATCTGCCCCGGGCATCCTTAGGATTTACCCGCCCAAAACTGTGTGCCGCAAAGCCAATCTTGGAGACGCCGGTTCGTAATAGAGTAAAAATAGCAAAAACAACAAGAATAACATCACCATGTCTATGGACTTTTGTATAGATCTCCTTCCTCATCCTACAAGGGTACACTGAGGATTTGGTTCGCGGCTCCTGCGGTGCAAATCATCTACCTACTGCCACTCGTTATCGTTTAACCCGTGCTGCTAAGCGGGAAAATCGCAGAGCACGCCTCGCGTCTGAGGTTTAGCGAGGTAATCTGGCAGAATGGATTTTGACACCAAATTATGATTGCTCATCGCTTTAAGTGCACTGTCAACAAGTTGATGTCAAAAAATTATTCGAGCCGGTGTTTATTAGGGCTAATGCACTCAAGACAATATGGAACTGGAAACACATAGGTGAGTTTGTTGTTTCCTGCTTTGTTCGCCATCGCTATACAATGTGAGGATAGAAACATTCTCTCCTTTTACTTCTTTGTACTGTAATCATCATTGCCGTCATTTTAAGCGTTCTCGTTAATACGTTATCTCATTTGTTTAAATTGAAAGATGATCACATTAATGGACATTATATTTTGAATAATTCTAGCACGTGTGGCAATTAGAGAAGTACGAAAAATTCTCGAATATCGCAAATAACAAAGTGCGCTTGTCTTTCCCTGATGTGATAAGATAAAATCTCAAATAGTGACACAATTTTCTATGCACGTTATGAAGGTTACACTCATCAGTTGAGAGTTTTTTTTTAATCTGCAGTGGTGGCGCTTTCTACAGCGTTCCATGGCCACAGGACAGACACTGAAGGAAACTGCTTATAATCTGTTCTTAGTCCTTGTCAAGATTGCATGTGAAAATATCACTATTTTGAGGATTATTTGAACTGGTCAAAAGATCATATATATTGGGCGGCAATTGGTAGCTTTGCTTGTTCTTTAACTTGATACAGACCATATTATTCTCCATGTTCGTCACGGTTATTTACAATGCACCAATGGATAAAATTCGTTTTTAACCATGAGCCTCCGATTCTCGAAAACAATGTGTGTTTATGTTCCCTACGTTGAATACTCCTTTTGTCTACCAGGTCTGTATTCTTCCCTCTTCTTAGTGAAAAATCATCCGAATTTGATCTCAGGCTGCTCCGATCAACTATAGCCCGATCACGGCTCCCGTCTTCGTCACAGCATAATGCAATGACAAATTTGGTCGCCCAAGGAGTTCGAATCATCTAAAATTCCATGACATCGCGCTGGGCGTGTTGCTTGAATCTCGGGTCTGGCGAAGGGAAAGCGGTAACGTGATGATGCTTTGTGAACAATCTTTTCATCGGATCTGATAAGCACTCCGGGGGCTTCACGCGGATTGAAAACCGACTCTGATGTTCACGAAGGCACATTGCGGCTACAGGCTTTCTCAAACTTCACGACTGCACACACATTTTGCACATTTTGTGCATTCTATGCCGAACAATAGGGAGGGAGATAGCACTAGTTTTTTCAGCAGCTGCCTCTGAAAAGAGAGGGGGGAAAACACATTCACGTACATTTCAATTGGCCTATATGGCGTTTACCTTTAAGCTTGTTACATCGCCGTACATCATAAATGAGTACACCAAAGTAAGGGTATTAACCGCAGAATTTTGCACAAATTGGGACCAATCTAGGCACGGGCTTAATGTAATAGATGTATTCGCATTGACGTATATTCGAGCAGCGAGATTTCATTAAAATGCTGCTGACATAGGCAGACGATATGCAAGTTGTCCCGCGCTTTGCCTGTGCCTTAAATAGATGTACACAAAATGCCTCTTCGCCGTCGACAGAATGTGGGGACATGCATCAATAAAGGTTTGCTCTCCTTATTGCTACCTTTCCCCCCACTCATAAATGTCAAATGCAGCAAATACATATATGATTCGATATATTACAAAGCACGACATATTCCACTTTTATTACTGAACCTCTCTCTCTCTCTTTCTCATTCTCTCACTCTTTCTCTTCCTCGACGGGTTTATACTTATCCTGGCGTCTTATTTTCTTTTTGTGCTTTCCCTTCAACAAATCATTGTCTTCCACGATGTGTTGTACGTATTGTACGCACCCATTGACTTTTATTTTATGATATCCTTTATTCGAATTTTGAGAACACACACACACACACACACACACACACACAAACATAATATATGTATATATATATATATATATTATTTGAACATATACTAAGGAGTTGTTTGATTATATGAATATGTATTTTATGATGGGTTTATATATTCACAATTGTATGTGCAAATAATAATTATATAATACAATATATGTATATATTATACCCATTAATAATTTTAATTGTACTATTCTGCCTCAACCAACGAATTATTGACTCTCCGGTTTCGAACCGTCTGAAAAATTACAACGCGTCTCTTCCTTGAAATTATCCCTCTGTTTTTCCCCTGAAGAAGAAAAATCGAAATAGATAACATCTGTCGGGCTTAGCCGTGATGATGATGTTGACGATTGTCAGATGACGACCATCGTAAGGAAACATGAACACGTTGTGAGAGGAAAGTAATATATTAGACACAGTCATGAAAATATTACACGCAATGAACTTCTTAATATAGATGTAAATATCAATATGAATATAAATACAAATATAAATATAAATATAAATATAAATATAAATATAAATATAAATATGAATATAAATATAAATATATCATATATAGGCCCTACATGTCAAAACAGTCGAATCTTTTAAGATCCGTCCAAAGGCAAATCTTGCTTTTGCATCTGTTCATGCTCTCTTTTTCCTTCTGTTTCTTTTCCCACATCCGATATGTATGATATATTATATACTATATACATCACATATTATGCTTACATGTATGCATATAATTTTGATACGCACAAACACAAACACATGTTTATGTGTGTAATAAATATATGTTTGCATATATATATATATATATATATACATGTATTTTTTTATATATATATATATATATATATATATATATATATATACCTAAAAGAGCGCACGAATGGACACTCATTCCACTGTTTACTGGGACAAAAAGCGAGGTTAAACCACCACATCTGCACAGCCTGGCGTATAATGTCGCTGCTCATTACCCATCCCGACAGCGCATCGCATGTGTCTGCGAGAGGCGCGGGAGTCCGCCGTCCACGTGGGACTCAATGGGGTCGTGTTGTGGGGGGACCAAGCAGGTGCCGGGCAGGTGTAGGAATCCACACTGCTATCTGATATGGCGGAGATGATTGAGTGACGTGATCGGAGAGTTTGGCTGTCTTTAACGCAACCAACCCGACCCACCATTGATTGGATAACGTGGAGCCCGCCGCCTCTTTCCCTGCCTTGTTAATACAGGGTATCTCCCTTTCAATAATGTTCAACAGATAACGCTACAGCAGCATCCGTACATTATGTACGACAATGATATGTGTATGAAGATTAGTTTGGATCTTTGACTTACCAACCCCCACCCCTCCATCCCTCCCCACAGTCCACAATCTGGGTCATATATCTTGCTTTAGTCTTCACTGACATTCAAAATCCACTCCTAGTCGGCTCTCTGGTACAGCTACATCTTATTGTGAAATCTTGGGAAATCATGTCGAATAAGCAATGATTTATGTGAATGATACAAAGTACATTGCGCCAGAGCCTTTTAGCGCGTTTTTATGGCGACATGCCCTAACATAATTATGACAAAATAGTGACTCTTTCTTTTTGTCTGAGGGGAGAGGGGCGGGGCAATACTGACGATGTATAACATAGAAAAGAAAATACACGAATCTTCCGGTTACGATGTGTATTTTCTGATGCAGAATCCTTCTGTGGAAATACAACGAAGGTTATCTGACTGTACAGAGCAACTATAGTAACACCATTAATGTAGTTCTTTTAACTTTATCTGTCACTTGATGCTGAGAGCATAGTAATTTATACATACAACGCTCAAGAGAGAAACATGCGTGATGTTGACATAATAATTGGTTCTTCTTATTGCTGTTACTATTGTGTCAAAAGAGACTCCCTTGCACCCATCACAGGAAGGAGAGTTCTCCGTAAATAGAGACTTGTTATGTCAAAGGACATACAGGGTCTATCCTTTCATGATTATTGGTGCTAAATACGAGTCTGGTTGGTTGGTAATTTTATCTTTCGTAATGGATTGAATCCTTCCTTAATCCAAAGACTCCATTGATAAATAAGCCGTGTAGGATCATCACATCACAGTTCCCCCTAACAATCAGAAACCTCATTTGAATTGAAAAAGAAAAGAAACAGACAGCTGAGCTAAATCAAAGAAACGAATTCAAGCTACATGTTCGCAACGGGAAAACACTAAAACGGAAGAAACCAGCATTAATGCAATGAATAACAATTGAATAAGGGACTGAAGGAATTATCCAAAGTATACGTTCGCTTGCGATATCAACGGGGCCCACTGTTTTTGCTATTGGTATGGTTATCACGAACTCAAAACCAGCCAACATTACCATTAAACCAAATGCTGTCGGCTAATCTTTCGTGTCGGGCGGTTTAGCAACTGCATATGAATAATTCCATTCCAGTCACGCGACGATCGAATGTATGCAGGTGCACATTATAGGTATGAAATGTGTGCATGGATAGGAAATTGAAGTGATTCGGGGCAATCAATTCAGGTAAGATGAGCTCAATGCTGAGTGAATTCCACACCAGTGTCTTCACACATTCGGCTCCTCAAAATTCAACTTTGTCGAGCTTCCGTCTTCATGATTGAACAGTTTCTTCGTGGAAAAGCAAACGAGTGATACATGTATTACAATTTATCCTTGTCCCAGTTTTGCCAAATTACGGAAATAAAAATCGGCATTCTTTAGTATTCATCTTTGACGCATTTATCAATTTCAAGTCTTTTCAGAAGGATGGTAGGGCATTTTGAGAACTGCTATAATGGTAGATGCTTGGGCTACGATTAGATAAAGACATTCGGTGCTGGCGAATCATATCGCCTTACTGCCAAACTGAAACCTCGTCAAAGCGAGGGAAAGGTATTCGATTTCTTTTGTTCGAAGCTAAGTGTATGGTGCTCAAATCCGACCTAGCACTCTCTATCTAGCGTTAAAACTTCATCGACCGTCTTGCGTGTTCTGTTTCCCGTTCACCGCCACCACATCTTAATCTGGGCCCCGTGTATTGATTTACACGCCAAGGGCTAGTCGCGGCTTGCATTTTGTCGTGCATGCCTACTAAACACGTTGGGTTATTTCTTTATTGTAACTAGTATTTAAGATTATGGAGGGTTTAATTTATTTTTTGTGCAGTGCTTCTTTAAAGATTAACATCTTACAGTATTTCAGACTACAGTGGTGTATATGTAATCGTCATTTCGTGGTGCTGATTTACACTAAAAGAATGAAAAAAAATCACATAATGGATATGATTATAACTCCCCCAGGAACGATGGGAAATAGTGTTTTGCATTTATGCTATATTATACTCCGTTCTCTGTACAAACTCTACAAAATGCCTTTTGGCGCCTTCCTTCTCCAGACACGAAAATAATTGGCTGACATTTCTTCGTGATATTAACACCGTTCACTAGTATCGTCGTTAACATTTCGTCGCGCTGAACATGATGATGAGTGACATAATCAAGGTCGGGTAACATGATTCCGTCTGGAATCGATCGTCTGCTGATAGTGTCATTATGCTATTAATAACAAGAACTGCGAGCGATTAGTTTAACGAGAACATCATTACGTCTGCCTCCTCGTGGGCTTAATGATCTTCTTTTAACGACAACACTATCATCGCGCTTTCTCCAGAGGCTGTGGTGACTGTGCTGCAATATGAGGATAATTTAACAAGCATCTCGTCAATTTTTTTAACCAACAGCTGCTTCAAATCGTCACGGAAAACATGATTTTATTCAACACACCGATGTCTAACGAAACGTGTCAAAATATATGAGATGAATAAGAATAGATCAATGAATAAATAAATGAATTACATACACTTTGATTGTTCTCAAAATATTTTAAAAAAATCAAAGTTGTTATTATCAACTGTTATTAAAAATACATTGTTCATGATAAGAAAATGTAACATTTAATAACTTGGATCTAGCGATTGGGTTACTGCACAATTTTTAGGCATGTTTGGAGCTTTAAGTTAACGAAAGTAACTTCTTCATATTTTGTTGTTGTTCTTTTTTTAATCTAATTTTGTTTCCGATATCGACATAACCTAATCAGCAAGTCTTGTCGATGTGTCTCACCACTGTTGGATGAACAAGTTTCAATCATATATGGCAGGAATGATAATGACGATGATGATGATGATGATAATAATAATAATAATAATAATGATAATGATAATAATAATAATAAGAATAAGAATAAGAATAAGAGTAAGAATAAGAATAAGAATAAGAATAAGAACAAGAATAAGAATAAGAATAATGATAATAACAATACATGATAACAAAGCCTCAATGACATGGCGCCTATTTGACAAGTGCGGCAAGGATAATCAGATGGCTGCTTATCTTTCGAAGTCTCTCCCAAATTATGTGTGTAATTGAATGTCTGCACAAATTATTGGCTCGAAGGTGAGTTTCTATACCATCTTGTTGTGTTTTGTGCTAAACTTTGGTGGCTTTGTCAATCTGACACGTCTCGCCCTGGCGTCATAACGTAACACAAGATTATTCAAATGTTGATTGGAGGAAGAGACAATGAATAGAGTAGATATTTACCTCCAATGGCGTGGAGCTCGTGTCTTCAGTCATGGTGGCGCAGGGATTTCCGATCACTTAAATCCGTAGTCCATATCGCCCGAAGTCAAGCTATGTCCGACATAGTCCCCACCGTCGACGACTTTCGGCAGAGGCAGCTGGGCCGTCTCGCTAGGCGGTCGAGCAACCTCATCGCCACTGAACACGAGGGAGTCGCTATGCCCCAGAATGCTTTACATGTCCATCTGTCAAGGCATTGTCTGCTGCTCTCAATACACTCCGAACAAATCATTTATATTCTCCGAGGACATCCTAAATCATGGTGAGGTTACCGTAGAGAATTTCATATATGACGGACAATATGAAGCTGCCACTGTTTTTCTTTTCTCCGTGCATCTGCCGAGGAGCGGCCCACAATAAACGGAGGCGCACGCAGCGTTGGGGGTCGGTGCTGTCTGCATTCGCTCAGTCCTCAGCCCAATTTGGCGGCAAACACGATTTGACAGTTCTTGCGTTAACATCACTCGCAGCTAGTTTCCTTCTCGCTCGCGGAATATGCGCACTCCGCTCTCTCGCGCTTCACACGGAATGCTAGTCTCATCTGATTGAGGCCGAATTCATCCCTGCGACGCCCATTCTAGTCTGTTTCCTTCGTCGCTTTTCTGCAAAATAAACTCATATTCAAGCCACTCATTCTTCGAATCTGCAGATGACTCAAGGAATTTATAATTACAAATTGATTGGAATTTCAACTGACATTTCTACGTCTGGTTCGGATATAAGAGCCTGCACAGTAAGACTCAACACTGTCTTCTTATCGACCTTGTCCGTAGGTACGTTGGGAATGAACGGCTAGGCCTCCGGGTGATGAGAACAGAGAAAAGAGAAATTCAGACTTCACTGATTCCATCAGATTGTGTTTCGTTTCCCTAAGATTTTAGGCCACACGTCCTTCTCGTAGGGTCCTTCGCCTCAAACGGTACCTCTCTCTCAAATAACAAAGGACAACTCTATGGGTAATTTGGGCGGGCTTCGATGGGAAATTGCAAGCATTGATTTCAAATGACGGTCTTACTTACGCGCACACAACGTACACGCTCACACAACCATACACACTCAGTCTGACACATTCAAATGCATACACTCTCACTGCTTTGGAGCTCATTTTGACGAGTGAACAATATTACTTTCAATTTAAACTAATTTTGCTTGTATTCATCTCGTTAAATTCTCAATAAAACTATCGCCATATTGGACCTATTTTATTCATTACGTTTGCACTACCCAATATAACGAATCCATGCATTCATTTGATTCAGTGCTTTTCATTTCTTACCATCAAGCATCGCCAAAGTAAAACTTAGTGCATTCCTCTGACCCAGAATCTGGTATGAAAATCGATGGAAATTGTGTTATAGAATTTACAGATTAGAAAAACAGGGGCGCTTTATTTACACCGTAGGCAGCTGAAGCGACCTTCGCGTTGCCCGTGCAGGGATAATTTATTTTGGGAAGTAGCTGAAAGCATACGCCCCAGGAGCTGTGAATCTATGCCGAGGCTTTCCATAGTAAAGAACGTGCTACGTGAATCATGATAAATTGTAATGGAATGCCACTTGCGCTTGATGCATGATTTCAAAACGTTGGGAAAATCTCAGATAACATAAATCATAAATGGATTTTTCGTCCTTGTGCGTGTGTGTGTGTGTGTGTGTGTGTGTTTGTTTCATCATGTGGTGTTGCCCTTTATAACGTATGATTTTTGCAGCAGGTTCTACAGCAGAATACGACCAGAAATATTCTTAATGCTCTCAAGTTTACACTTTTTTATTTTTTGTATGATGAAAAGAGGCTTACAGTCTACAAGTGACGTCACTCAGAGGAATGTAATTTTAAAGGAGAATGGTTTCATAGTGGTTACTTATTTCTTACCTCGAAAGTTTTTTTCATGAACATCAACATGCCTTTCAATCATTTTTTATGACAATAGTTTGCTTTTGACACTCGGAACATACACTATCAGCCACTTCAATAACAATTCTAGATAGTTAATGTCAACCTGCAGTATACAAAGCATGGTATAAACTTGAGTGGACCGAACTTCGTATATTCTGCATCGAATACCAGACAGGTCAACCAGATCAATTGCACATTATGTGTGGGGGCACTGTGGCATAGTGGATAAGACTCCCGACTCCCGATCGGAAGAACCCGAGTTCGAATCCCGCCCAGTGCTTACGTCCTTGGACAAGATGTTTTTACCCACTGTGTCCCTCTCGACCCAGGTGTATAAATGGGTACCTGGCAACGCTAGGGTAATAATAATAGCAGGGCCCTCTGGTAGAGCAGTGGCAACACTGAAGAGGCTACCCTGGGTAAATAAGACCTTATTGTTATTGTTATCAGGTAGGTAATTCTATCTATGATGATCGTTGATTTGCTCCTTTTTGGTCTTATCAATGTGATAGACATTGACATAAACATCCACAAGATATTATTGTATCTATACGTGTATCTACTGTATGAGACACAAGAAAAATTACAATTGGCTCTCAGTCCAACGAGTGTCCAATGCAGCGGAAGCGTGATAGGAAATGAGAGTTGATTGAAGAGTTTTCGGCATCGTCAATTCGACAAGTGAGGACCGCTGTGGCCTACAGTGTTAATATATCATTAACGAATAACGTGCGCGTAATTCGTCACAAACTTAAAGGTCGGAATTCAAAAAGGCATTCTAACGTAGCCATGAATTATGTAAATGTTGACTGCGTAAACCCGCGTGGCACATCGCGCACGCCAACAATATCCAATGGCGAACGCATGCTGATATGCGCATGAGCAAGGTACGCCGACACTTCCAGCTTGTTTTAGTTCATGGATTGAATAATTCAAACCGTTGTTTGTA